>NC_091855.1:16093720-16718720 GCF_037783145.1 Equus przewalskii
TAGATAAACACAGTGAAAAATTCAACAAAGAATTGGAAAATATAAAAAAGAACCAATCAGAACTGAAGAAGACAATAATGGAAATGAAAAGTTCACTGGAGGGAATCAACAGCAGAGTAAGATGACACAGAAGAACAGATCACTGATCTGGATGAAAGAGTAGAGGAAATCATGCAAGCTGAACATAAAAGAGAAGAAAGAATTAAAAAGAACAAAAACACTCTAAGGGACCACTGGGACAACCAAATGTACTAACATCCATATTATAGGTGTTCCAGAAGCGGAAGAGAGAGACAAAGAGGCAGAGAACATATTTGAACAAATACTAACTGAAAACTTCCTAGCCTGAGGAAAGTAACAGACATCAAGGGACAGGAAGCACAGAAAGCACCAAACAAGGTGAACCCAAAGAGGTCCACACCAAGACACATTATAATTAAAATATCAAGAATTAAAGATAAAGAGAGAGTCCTAAGTTACACTCAAAGGAAACCCCATAAGGCTGTCAGCTGACTTCTCAGCAGAAACCTTACAGGCTCGAAGGGAGTGGCACAATATATTCAAACCATCGAAAGGAAAAAACCCACAGCCAAGAATACTTTACCCAGCAAGGTTATCATTTAGAATGGAAGGAGAGATAAAGCGTTTTCCAGACAAGCAAAGACTACAGGAGTTTATCACCACTAAACTGGCCTCACAAGGAATGTTAAAGGGACGTATTTAAGGGAAAAGAAAATACCAAAACTAAGAATGAGAAAATTATGACAGAAAAAAATCACTGGTAAGGTCACATATACAGTAAAGGTAGTGGATCAACCACCTATAAAGCTAGTATCTAGGTCAAAAGACAAAAGTATTAGACAGATGTCAGCGTCATGGCGGAGTGAACTTGACCGGGACTCTCTCCCCTCCAACAGACAACAAAAAGGAGCAACCACATTCCAACAGAAAATACCCTAAAAGCACAAAAATCCTCGGAGGGTCATGGCAGCCACAGGACAGAGGGCGGAGAAGCTGGAGCCCCACTCAGAGGAGCTGGAACAGGGTAAGAGAGAACTTCGCTCCCTCCTCTAAAGACTGCAGTCACTGCCGTGGGAGGTTCCATGAGGGAAGGAGTGGGGGAGGGGTCGCGAATCCACAGGATCATCCAGGACTCCCTAGGGTCCTTGCAGCCTAGAGGGAAGCCCTCTAATGGGGCGAAAGCTTTCACACACGGTGACCTTATCAAACCAAGACCCCAGGAGACCAGATAGTGAGAGCTGATCCAGAAACCCGGGACTGCACACAGGAGAAAGCGCCCCTCCCCTGACCCACCTTGCGCCATCTCGGCTGAAGGCAGAGGGTTCAGAATATGCGGCTCTTGACCCCTCATCCACTGGCGATAGGCTGTAACTGCAACCAAATAATATCAGAATGGGAAAGACACAAACTTCCAACATCAGGTAATTCCTCACATCTCCAGACCAGAGAGCAAACAACAAGCACCCAGAACTCAGTCCTGAGGACACAGAAATAAGCAAACTAAATGGCAAAGAATTCAAAATAGCTATCATCAAAAAACTCAATGAGGTAAAAGAGAACGTAGAGAAACAATTCAACAAATTCAGGAGCTACTTCACAAAAGAGATTGAAACTGTAAAGAAGAATCAATCAGAAATATTAGAGATGAAAGACACAACGGAAGAGACGAAACAAAATACTATCCACTGAATGTTTGTGTGGACACCATAGAGGAGTGAATCAGCATAATCCAAGATAGACATGTTGAAATGCTCCAGACAGAGGAGGAGAGAGAAGTAAGACTAAAAAGAAATGAAGAAAGTCTCTGAGAAATATCTGACTCAATGAGGAAATGCAACATAAGAATTATAGGTATTCAAGAAGGAGAAGAGAAGGAGAATGGAGCAGAAAGCATGTTCAAAGAAGTAATAGCAGAGAACTTCCCAAATCTAGGGAATGAGAGGGAAATATGTGTGGAGGAAGCTTCCAGATCTCCTAGATCTGTCAATGTAAAAAGACCTACTGCAAGACATATAGTAGTAAAACTGGCAAAAATGAATGACAAAGAAAGAATACTCAGGGCAGCATGGCAGAAGAAAATAACCTACAAAGTTACCCCTGTCAGACTTTCACCAGATTTCTCTGCAGAAACCTTAAAAACCAGGAGAGAGTGGAATGACATATTCAAATCTTTGAAAGATAAAAATCTTCAGCCAAGAACATTCTATCCAGCAAAAATATCCTTCTGATATGAGGGAGAAATTAAATCTTTCCAAGACAAACAAAAGCTAAGGGACTTCGTAGCCATGAGACCCCCACTGCCATGAGAAATCCTCAAGAAGGCCATCATACCTGAAAAAAAGAAAAAACAGGAGAAAGGGGTCACAAAACACAGAGCAAGGAGACATATTGATAGACAGAATCAGAATAGGATAGCAAATATTCAACTATAGCATTAGGCTAGAGGGAAGGAAAACACTGAAAACAAAGACAATCTTGTCACTTTAACCACAAACTCACAACACAAGTTAGAATAAGATATCAGAATAATAACTTAGGAGGGGAGGAGGAAAGGGACTGAATCAGTTTAGACTAAGGGAATAAGAGGCCATCAGAAAGTGGACTATGTTATACGTGAGATTCTGAATACAACCTTCATGGTAGCCACTAAACTAAAAAGCAGAACAGGGACACAAAAAACAAACAAGGAAAGAACAAAGAAACACATCATAAAAAACTGCATAACTCAATGGGTAGACCAAAACACAGAGGACGAGAAACAAAAGAAATGCAGGAAAACCGGAAAACAAATGATAGAATGACAGCATTAAGCCCTCATACATCCATACTCACCCTCAATGTAAACAGATTGAACTCTCCAATAAAAAGACACAGACTGGCAAGGTGGATTAAAGAACAAGATCCAACAATTTGTTGCCTCCAGGAAGCACGTCTCAGCTCCAATGGCAAATACAGGCTCAGAGTGAAGGGCTAGAAAATGATACTCCAAGCTCATCGCAAACAAAAGAAAGCAGATGTTGCAATACTTATATCAGACAGAGTAGACTTCCAGATAAAGCAGGTAAAGAGAGACAAAGAGGGGCAATAGAGTGATCAAAGGGACACTCCATCACGAAGAAATAACGCTTAGGAATATCTATGCACCCAACACAGGAGCACCAAAGGTCATAAAGCAACTATTAACAAACCTAAAAGAAGAAGATATCAAAAATAACACTATAATAGCAGGGGACCTCAACACCCCATTCACATCAATGGACAGATCATCTAGACAGAAAATCCACAAGGAAACAGTGGAATTAAACCAAAAGCTAAAACAGTTGGACTTAAGAGACACATATAGAACACTCCATCCAAAAACAACAGAATACACATTCTTCTCAAGTGCACACGGAACATCCTCAAGGATAGACCATATGGTGGGAAACAAGGCAAACCTCCATAAATTTAGAAAAGTTGAAATAATAACAAGCATCTTCTCTGGTCGTGATGCTATAAAGCTAGAAATTCATTACAAGAAAAAAGCTGAGAAAGGGACAAAGATGTGGAGACTAAACAATATGCTGTTGAACAAGCAATAGAGCATTGAAGAAATTAAGGAGAAATCAAAAAGTATCTGGAGACAAATGAAAATGATAACAAGCCATACCAACTGATATGGGATGCAGCAAAAGCTGTATTAAGAGGCAAATCCGTTGCAATACAGGCAAACCTTAACAAACAAGAAAAATCCCAAATAAGTAATCTCAAATTACACCTAGCTGAATTAGAAAAAGAAGAACACACAAAAGCCAAAGTCAGCAGAAGGAGAGAAATTATCAAACCAGAGCAGAAATAAATCCTATTGAAACAAAAAAGGGGTTAGAAAGAATCAATGAAACTAAGAGCTGGTTATTGGAAAAGGTAAACAAAATTGAGAAACCTTTAGCTAGACTCACCAAGAGAAAAAGATAGAAGGCTGAAATAATACGATCAGAAATGAAAAAGGAGAAATTACAGAGGACACCACAGGGATATGAAGGATTATAAGAGAATCCCATGAAAAACGATATGCCAACAAATTGGATAATCTATAAGAAATGGATAAATTCTTAGAATCATATAACCTTCCAAAACTGAATCAAGAAGAAATAGAAAGAGCCAGTCCCAATGGCCTAGTGGTTAAAAGTTCAGCACTCCCCACTTTGGCAGCTCGGGTTCACTTCCCAGTCGCAGAACCACGCTACCTGAATATGGCAGAACACACTGCCATGTGGTGGTGGCAGCTCACATAAAAGAACTAGACTGACTTACCACTAGGATATACAACTATGTACTGGGGCTTTGGAAAAGAAAAAGAAAATAAAAAAGAGGAAGATTGGCAACAGATCTTAGCTCAGGACCAATCGTTCCCTGCAAAACAAAAACAAAAACAAAACAGGTTAGCTGTTATTATAAAAAGGAGAAGTAAAAAATAGAGAATCTGAGTAGACTGATCACTAGGAAAGAGATCGAAATAATAATCAAAAACCTCTCAAAAAGCCAAAGTCCAGGACCAGACGGCTTCCCCAGTGAATTCTACCAAACATTCAGCAATGACCTAATACCTATCCTTCTCAAACTCTTCCAAAAAGCTGAAGAGGAGGGGACCCTTCCTAACTCATTCTACAAGGCCAACGTTACCCTGACACCAAAACGAGACAAGAGTAATGTAAAATAGGAAAACTCTGGCGACTATCACTGATGAACACATATGCAAAAATCCTCAACAAAATACTGGAAAATCGAATACAGTACATCAAAAGGATCATAACCATGGTCAACTGGGATTTATTCCAGGGATGCAAGGATGATTCAACATCCACAAATCAATCGACGTGATACACCCCATTAACAAAAGGACGGATAAAAATCACAAAATCATCTCAATAGATGCAGAGAAAGCATTCAACAAGATGCATCATCCACTTATGATAAAAGCTCTGAATAAAATGGGTATGGAAGGAAAGTACCTCAACGTAATAAAGGACCTATATGACAACCCCACAGCTACCATCATACTCAATGGAGAAAAATTGAAAACTAGTCCTCTAAGAACAGGAACCAGACAAGGATGCCCACTGTCACCACTCTTACTTGACATAGTATTGGAAGTCCTAGTCAGCGCAATCAGGAAAGAAAAAGAAATAAACGGGATCCAAACTCGAAAGGAAGGAGCAAAACGGTCACTATTGCAGATGACATGATTTTATACATATAAAACCCTAAACAACCCACCAGAAAACTGTTAGAAATAATAAACAAATATAGTAAAGTTGCAGGGCACAAAATCAACATACAGCAATCAGTTGTGTTTCTTTGCACTAACAATGAAATAGCAGAAAGAAAAATTAAGAATACAATCCCATTTACCCTAGCAACAAAAGGAATAAAATACCTAGGAATAAACTTAACCAAGAAAGTGAAAGACCTGTACAGTGAAAACTATAAAACACTGTCGAAAGAAATCAAAGAAAACACAAAGAAATGGAAAGATATTCTGTGCTCGCGGATTGGAATAATTAACTTAGTTTAAATGTCCATACTTCCTAAAGCAATCTACAGATTCATTTCAATCCCTATCAAAATCCCAATGACATTTTTCACAGAAATAGGACAAGGAATCATATATCTAAAATTTATGTGGAACAACAAAAGACCCCAAATATCCAAAGCAACCCTGAGAAAGAAGAACAAACCTGGAAGTATCACACTCCCTGACTTCAAAACATACTACAAAGATATAGTAATCAAAACAGCACAGTCCTGGCACAAAAACAGACACACAGATCAAAGGAACAGAATTGAGAGCCCAGAAATAAATTACACATCCATGGACGGCTAATTTTCTGACAAAGGAGCCTAAAGCACATGATGGAGAAAGGAAACATTCTTCAGTAAATGGTGTTGGGAAAACTGGATGGCCACATGCAAAAGAATGAAACTAGACCGTTATCTTGCACCATACACAAAAATTAACTCAAAATGGATTAAAGACGCGAATGTATGACCTGAAACCATAAAACCCCTAGACGCAAACAGAGTCAGTGTACACTTTAACATTGGTCTTAGCAGTGTCTTTTTGAATACCATGTCTCCCCAGGCAAGGGAAACAAAAGAAAAAATAAAGAGATGGGAATGTGTCAAACTAAAAGGCTTCTGCACAGCAAAGGAAGCCATCAACAAAAGACAAACCTAACAATTGAGAGAAGATATTTGCAAATCATCGATCTGAGAAGGGGTTGGTATCCAAAATATATAAAGAACTCATACAACTCAGCAACAAAAAAACAACACGGCCAATTAAAAATAGGAAGAGGATATGAACAGACATTTTTCCAGAGAAGATATACAGAGGGCAAAGAGACACATGAAAAGATGTTCCACATCACTAATTATTAGGGAAATGCAAATCAAAACTACAAGGAGATATCACCTCATTCCCCTCAGAATGGCTATTATTACAAAGACAAGAAATGACAAGTGTTGGAGAGGATGTGGAGAAAAGGGAACCCTCATACACTGCTGGTGGGAACGTAAACTGGTGGAGCCTCTAAGGAAAATAGTATAGTGATTCCTCAAAAGATTAAGAATAGAACTACTATGTGATCCAGCTCTTCCACTTCTGGGGATTTATCCAAAGAACACAAAAACACTAATGCTAAAAGATATTTGCACCCCTATGTTCATGGCAGCATTATTCACAATAGTCAAGACTTGGAAACAGCCCATCAACAGATGAATGGATAAAGAAGATGTGGTCTCTCTCTCTCTCTATATATTTATATACAATGGAATACTACTCACTTATTAAAAACAATGAAATCTTGGTATTTGCAAAAACATGGATGGACCTTGAGGGTATTAAGGTAAGTGAAATGAGTCAGATTGAGAAAGTCAAATACCATATGATTTCACTCCTAAGTGGCAAATAAAGACAACAGCAACAAACCAACACATAGATATAGGAACTAGATCGGTGGTTACCAGAGGGGAAGCAGGGAGGGAGGAGGGTGAAAGAGGAGATAGGGCAGATGTGTATGGTGACAGATGGAAATTAGTCTTTGAGTGGTGAACATGATTGAGTCTAGACAGAAATTAAAATATAATCAAGTACACCTGAAACTTATATAATGTTACAAACCAATGTTACCTCGATAAAAAATTACTAAATTAAAATATTTTTTAAAAAGAGAAGAGGGGCCTGCCTGATGGCGCAGCGGTTAAGCGCTCACGTTTGGCTTCAGCGGCCCGCAGTTCGCCGGTTGGGATCCCGGGTGCGGACATGACACTGCTTGGCAATCCATGCTGTGGCAGGAGTCCCACATATAAAGTAGAGGAAGATGGGCACGGATGTTAGCTCAGGGCCAGCCTACCTCAGCAAAAAGAGGAGGATTGGCAGCAGTTAGCTCAAGGCTAATCTTCCTCAGGAAAAAATAAAAACTAAAAATGAATAAAAATAAAAAGAGAAGAAATAACAAGTGTTGAAGAGGGTATTATGCTAAGTGAAATAAGTCACATGGAGGAAGACAAATACTGTGTGGTTTCATTCATATGTGGAATATGAAAATAACAAAATAAATGAACAAACAAAACAAAAACAAAAACAAACACAGATACAGAAAACAGATTGGTGATTACCAAAGAAGAAGGGGATGGGAGGAAGGTGAAATGGGTAAAGGGGGTCAATTGTACGGTGACGAATGGTTACTAGATTTTGACGCTGAGCATGCCATAGCGTGTACAGAAGTCAAATTATAATGTTGTACACATGAAACTTATATAATGTTATAAACCAATGTTGGCTCAACAAAAACAAAAAGGATACAGAAGTTTCCCATCACTCCAGAAAGTTCCCTCTATTCCTCCATTCCCCCACTTCAGGAACTACTGATATGAATTCTATTCCCAGGAATTAGTTTGGAGTATAATGGAACTTCATACAAATTAAATCATATCTTAGTTTCTGTGATTTACATCCACGTTCTTACATGTGTCAAAAATTTGTTCAGATTTACTGAGTTTCATTCCACTGGATGAATGTACCAGTTTATTTATCCATTCATTTACTGATTACTGGTGGTTTGTTTCAGGTTGTGGAATAAATTCATGACTGATGCTGCTATGAACATTCATATACAAGTGTTTATGGGTAGTTTCCTAGGCCTAGAATTGCTGGGACATACGGTAGGTATAAGTTTCCCTTTATAAGAAACTACTATTATGCACTCTAATTTGTCTTCTCATGACCTCTGTTTACTCTTTCTTTCCATCAACCACCCCCTACAGCATTCAAGTTTTACCATTTATGAATCTAAGTCTCTCCTCAAAATTCTTATAAAGAGAAGCTTTAACTCTCCTCTCCATTCTCTATTTTAGTTAAATGTTGATCCCTTATCTTATTAAGGTGTGAGGGGGAAAAAGTCATTAGTGTCTTAAAATTGCAACAAACCCACTTATTCTTCCCCTGTGACTTCTCCAAGAGTCCGTGGCACTTTTGAGCCCAGGTATACACCCTACTTCTCCTAATTCCTCCCATTTCCTTTCCTTCTCTAAGTCCCCTGAGCTAGGATCCCCAGATGCCTGAGCACAGCCTCCCCCAGTAAACACACATTGTTATGTCATAGCTCCCCCCTCCCTCCTCAACCTCCCCAGGGTGCCAAGCCTTCAGCCTGTCTCTGCTCTCCTCATGACTACACTGCTAGAGAAGTTGCTGTTTCAGGAATAGTCTTGCCTGCCTCCCACCTGACTGCACTGTTTTTTGAGTCACAGGCTCCCTCACTCATGGGGCCTTCCTGGGCCCAGGCCCATAAGACAGGCGATCTCTGGCTGCCTCTGCTCTGGCTGTTCCTGTCCCCGGTCTGCTGCTCCCATGCCCGACCAGGATGGCGCTTCACTTCCTCTGAAGTTGTGATCCCCAGGAAGGTCTCCCATAGGGTAAGTGGAGCTGAGATACAAGGCCAGCTTTCCTACAAGATTCACTTCAGGGGCCAAAGACATGTGGTTCACCTGAAAGTCAAGAAGAGCTTGCTGCCCAGACATTTTCCTGTTATCACCGATGACGACCAAGGTGCCATGCAGGAGGACTACCCTTATGTCCCCCGGGACTGTTACTACTACAGCTACCTGGAAGGGGTTCCTGGGTCTATGGGCACCCTGGACACCTGCTATGGGGGTCTGCGTGGCATGCTGCAGGTGGATGACTTCACTTATGAGATCAAACCACTGGAGGCTTCTTCCAAATTTGAGCATGTGATTTCTCTGCTTGTGTCAGAAGAAAGGTCAGAGGTGGAAAGGTGTACGATTGAGGAGGAAGATAAAGATCACGCATATGAAGAGGCAACACTTGCTGAAACTCCTAGAGCAGCCCCTGTGTATTTGTGGTGGCCACACAGGAAATACTTAAAACTTCACTACACGGTTACTAACTCACTATATGTTCTGGATAGAAACCAGACACGTATAGTAGAGAATGTAGTGCTTATGAACAACATAGTGGATACCATTTTCAGACAAGCTCATTACGATGTTTCCATACGTGTTATGTGCATATGGACTCATTCAGATCAGATACAGTTACATACCTGGCCTAGTGCTTATGCAGCTTTAAGTCACTTTGGTATTTGGAAATTGCAATGGTGGGGGCATATTCGTCATGATACTTCACTGCTTCTTACAGGACATAAACTCAGTGGGGTCACATATTATGGTATCCATAATGGAATATGCAACCCCAATTGGGGAGTAGCATATACATTTGTAGGAAATTATCACGTATTTTTAGGTGCAGCTATTGAAGCCCATACATTATGTCATGTACTCGGCACAGGGCATGACACATCTGGTTGTAGTTGTTTTCGGAGAGCTAGCTGTGTCATGGCTCCTCAGCCTGGTCTTCTAGATATGATGAGCAATTGTACATATAACAGAATGCTTCAACGGGCTAGAGGGTGGGATCCTTGTTTGGGTGTAAAAAATACAGCATACACAAATTTTCCTTATGTAGCTCCTCGTTGTGGTGACAAGATCATAAATATGGATGAAGAATGTGACTGTGGCTCCCTTAAAGCTTGTAGTATGGATAAATGTTGTGAGACCCATTGTGCCCTAAGCTCCGGTAGTATTTGTAGTATAGGACCTTGCTGCATTGGCTGTAGGTATGCTCAGCCTGGAAAGGTTTGCAGAGACACGCCTGGTATTTGCGATCTACCAGAATTCTGTAACGGGAAAACACATGCTTGTCCAGATGACCTTTATATCCAGGATGGAACCCCATGTTCACCATTAGCTGTTTGTGTGAGAGGAAACTGTACTGACCGTGATATGCAGTGTCAAGCCCTTTTTGGCCACCAAGTAAAAGATGCTGCAGAAGTGTGCTATACAAAATTGAATCTAATTGGCGACCGATTTGGAAACTGTGGGGTGAGGTTGATACGAGGAGGATCAACCTCGGTGCCATGTGAAGAGGATGACATTTTTTGTGGGATGCTACATTGTACTGCTGTCAGCCAAATTCCTGGTGGAGGTGAGCATACTACATTCCGTCATATAATAGCAGATAACGAAAAATGCTTTGGATACGATGTACACGATGGGGCAGAAATACCAGAAATGGGGCTTGTAGTGGATGGTGCAACATGTGGGCCAGGAAAATATTGTTTAAATCAGAACTGTACTTTTTATCAAGACATTAATTTTGACTGTGATATCAAGAGATGTAATTTCAAAGGGGTGTGCAACAACAGGAAACAATGTCACTGTATGGACGGTTGGAAACCACCATCATGCGAAGAGAGAGGAGCAGGTGGTAGCCTAGATAGTGGCCCTCCACCTGACAAAACACTACGTCTTCAACCCAAAATAATATTTGCTCTGAACGAGGGAATAGCTCTACTGCTTATACGTTTCACCCTTTTTGGGATTTCAATTCTTGGTGGTATGTGTTCAAAATTAGAAGAAACCCTAGAAAAGAGAACCGAGGAAAAAACTGTTGAAGAAGGCCGCCAACAACCTCAACACAAGTAAATACTAACTGGAATGCACAAAATGGCAAAATTCACAGTGGCCCTTGCTGGGAGAAATGGTCAATAATCACTCTGATAATCACATAATCCTATAACTATTCTGAGGTTGCCATCTTGAAATAAAATGACATGGCAGGTAAAAATGGGTCTGTGTGTTTAAATTCACTTAACATTTCATGTCTGGTCATATTATTACTATTTCTGTAGATAATGGAAGGTACTCTTAGATTCACTAACAAGAGGACCTGTGTTTATTTAAAATGTGGAGTCTAATGTTTTATAGGCACACCTGTAGCAAATCTTGTTTGCATTGGTATGCACTTGTTTAACAGTTCATTGGACATTTTCCCAAGGGGTTATGTACTAGATTTTTGTGATTTGTTCATTTTTTTCCTCACGTTAAATAAGCTTAAGAAGAAACATTTACAGATCCAGTAGGAAGATACAAAACTTTGGTGTTGTAGGCACGTGAATGTCAACAGCAGTTCAACCCCCTGGTAAGTATGTGATCTTGGACAAAGTATTAGGCTTCCCGAGATCCACAGTTATATGTTACATGTTACATTGGCAGACAAAATGTACTTTTCCAGAGTTGTGTGATCATCAGTGGAAAGCAACTAAGAAGAGCCCGGAACACCTTAGGCACTTAATACATGCTAACGCTATCATGTTCATTATTGTCCTGGGTTGTGCTACACCTGGGGTATTCCAAATATACTGCCTTGGCATTGTATCTTGTAAAACCATCACATGAGGAGCCATTGATCACTGATATATCACTTCTTAAGGCCTCCAGTTATTAATGTCATAGTATTCACAGTAAAAATCTCAGGAATTGCCTAAGCACGGCCTGTATATAAAGTACAGGACGGAACTGACTGATATATGAACAGAGACAAAAATTTAGGTAGAACGAAACAGCACACGATCATTTCCAAAATAATGCACTAGAACAGGGTCTGATACGGTAAGTGTTACATTCATGCTGTTTAAATGCCTCAGGTCTTAGATCAAATCTCTTTCTGAAAATATGGAGTCCAGATGAGGGTAACTACCAAAGGGGAGGGGAGGGACGCATGAGTAGAGGATCAATAGGATGGCCACTCTACGATGTTGTAATTTGTCCATCTTTTACAGAGCTCTCTTGACCAGCATTTCTTGTCCAGGTGGCTTATCTGGTAGAGTGATCTGGATATTCATCCATTAAGAACCCAAGTCCCCATTTACTATGCCCTTGTCAAACATGGGTTGCTGCATTTGCACTTGGCTCCGGTATCTACTCACAAGGAGGTTAGATAACCATTTACTAACTGATCCAAATAACCGTTTACTAACTGGTTATTTCTTGCTGGTCCAAAGGCAGTGTTGAAACTAGAGTGTGTCTTCTGGAAGGGGAGTCATTTTGTTTTGATTTGAGCAGTCCATTTGTCAAAGTATGATAGCTGCGGACCCTGTAACCTTTTTCTCTCTTTATTTCCATTTCCCCAACATCTGCTTCTATCCTTATTGAGGGGTTTTGCTTTTGTAAAGGACCTCTTGTTTCCCTCAAGCTGTTTAATTTTGGGTACCATAAATTTGAGTGTGCATGGTTTTTATCTTTGGTTATCCTATTATCTCCAAAATGGCAAACTCAGTGTTTTAATCTGAGGATGGGTGTGGTCTGCTAGTCCATTTAGTGTTTCTAAATAGCATTTGATATCTCAGGTTATAGGCCATAATTTTTAAAAAGGTGGCTGTGTCAGGTCAAGGACTAACATGAGTTTTCCTTAAAAGCACTTTCTAACTAGTGCTGGATATTTGAGACAGATTCACCACACTCTAGTCAACAAGGTTGGATGCTTCAGAAATGCAGCATCACTCAGGGTTAGCCTTCAAAAGATTTGTGGCATTTCAAGAAAGGATGAAGTTTCAGGACAAAGATAAGAGGGAGCTGGAGAAGGTGAGGAAGAAGAGCAAGAGGGGCTGATAGGAAGATAGGGATCAGGGTAGGAGGGAGGTGAGAATGGAGTGGAGTTAGGAGAGACCAGAACAGGGGTAGACAGAAGGGACAAGGACTTTGGCAGGGGAAGAAGGTGGAAGTTGTTTAAAAGAGGCCTGAAAAGATTAGAATCTGTTCAAAGTATTTCTTTCCTTGGCTTCTTTGTAGCAACTGATGTAAGCTGCCCATGGCGTGACAACTATTCTAATACGCTCTCTTCTAAGATACCACAATACACAAGTTTGACAATGCCCACGAAATCAAAGGCCACTGCAGCCCAAGATTGTACTTACTGAAATCATGCCACGTTGAGAGGAAATTAATAGCGGTAGGACCTTGGTGGCAGACCATATATCTAGAGCAAATCTGGCCAGGGGTTTGGGTAGACCAGGAGTTTCCTCCAGTGAAAGAAGTCTGAGCTAGAAGGAGGGACCTGCTCTAAGTTAGGAAAAATGCCTAATTCTCCGCTCATCCAAAGAACTCCAACAAACAGAAGGAGAAATACTGACATCGGTCTGACAAGAGGTTGACCTACAAAACAATGACGGCCTGCAACCTCCATGCTATGAAAAATGCAGAGAACAGGAGGAGGACTTACCTCCCCAGCCAAGGAAATTAGGGTTCTTTGATATATGCTGGTCTTGACCCAAACAGGCAGTGTTGGGGGTTTGTCCAACCTCTCTCAGGCAATGGCACGAAAGTATAAAAACAAAAACAAAAACAAAGATTTATGTGACTCAAGTAGAGGTTAAAGGCTTCATTCAGTTGAGGTGGATCAGGGAATACCCGAAAACCAGGTGAATACACAACTGAACCAGGGTCAAGGTTTTTATAAGATAGGAAGAATTTGAATAACCATCCTGTATTTTAACTTAGGGGCAGTTTCACCTTTTGCCAAAACTTGTAGCTTGGAGTTGGTCCTGTTTTCCTGCCTCTTGTTTGGAGTTCCTATAACCAATAGAACAGTATTTCTGAGAACTGTTTTTGCAAGCCTCATGGTATTTTGAGACAGTCATGGTGTGTGGGAGGTATAAAGACAAAAAAGGAAATGGGCAGAGCAGAAGGTAAGGGGAAACACGAGACTGTGTAAATCGTTTGTTTGAAAACTTTTGCACCTTCATCCTCAAGGAGTCTGAGACTTTCTCGGTCAAGATTGCTGCACAAGTCCGTTCACAGTTACCATTGCCCAAGGGAGTTCCACGTGGCTCCCAAATGAAACACCTAGGTTCCATATATCACCCTCCATGCTCCTACTGAGGCTTAGCAGCCTTACCTCCCCTTTCTACTCAGGGTCAACTACTCCGTCCAAAATAGCGACTCCTCTTCTCCACTGTCTGGTCCTTGGACACAAGATATCTGAAGTGCCTTGATGGCAGTTGTAGCTTGCAGTTCTGTGGGACTCATGCTGTGTCCCTGGCTAAAGTGCAGTCCCTGTGGACCAAGACCTACAACGCTGGAGAACACACAGTTGCGGGGGGGCAAGCAGAAAAACCACCAGTGGATCATTAAGAGTGATGGTAAGTAGGGCCGCCCAACTTCTGCTCCTTGGTTCCTGGTCCCATATGTTCTTTGTAATGGATAAAGAGTACCATGTAGCAGTCTTTGATTTAAAATACACACTGTACCGTGAAGGATGGCACTCTTTCCTTCCAGAGTATTGTTTCTGAGCTGGCATTTTTTTGTGTCTTCAGTAGGCTGTTGCAGCACAGTGTGAGGGTAGTTGCTACTGACTATTTGATATGTGATGCAAACAATGGATTCCATTGGGATAGACCCATCCCTGTACCTCATTCACTGAAGAATGAATTATCTGTTCACATGCTAAGTCATGTGGGATTCCATGGTTAAACATCATGTGCTTCATAAGTAAGCCCCCAATAGTGGTGTTGGCTGTGGCTGTGCAGGCAGAAGAGGCAATTTATCACAACTAGAATGGCTATCTATTCTTGTGAGGACTAATTGCTGGTCCTTCCAGGATGGAAGGGGCCCTATGTAGTCAACTCTCCACCAATTAGCTGCTAGGTTTTCTTGAGGAAGAGTGACTTAGCAACATTGGTCTTTGTTGTTGGCAAGTTGGCCATTTGGAGACAGCAGTACTTCACTTGACTCCTTTGGCAAGTGGGAGTCCATGCTATTGAGCCCAGTGTAGCCGCTACCTCTGCCACCATGGCCACTCTGTTCATGTGCCCATTGGGCCAGTTCCAGGGTGGTCAGTGCCGAAGTTTGTCTAATGTTGACTGGCCAAGCCATTTTGCCTGCTTGGTTTTCCAGGGCATCTTTCAGGGTGCAGGCTTCTTGGTAGGCATGAACCTGTGCTACAAAAACCTTCACACTTGCTGACTACTGCTCTATCTGAAGCCACGTATCTCTACCCTACACCACCTTTTCTCTGACTCTCTAGTCCTTTTTATTCCAGGCCCCTGACCACTTGGTAAGAACCTTGGCTGCCTGAGGTGGTCTCATTTGAGGCCCACCTTGGGCCACTTAGTCTTCCACATAGGGTAGATGAACATGTGCACTAGCCATAACTCTGCCCAATACAATGATTTTGTTCACTTTACTGTCTTTAGTCATCTCTGAAGAGGAATGTTATGCAGCCATCTTCCATGTTGGGTTTGAACCCACAGACCACGCCTACCCTTCCATGTACCAATTTCAGGCATTTTAGACCTCCTTCACCTGGCTTCGCAAAACCCCCACATGGGCATATATGCAAGCTGAGCGCAGTGCACTCATGAAACCATGGTAAATGATATGGTGACTCCAACTACCTGTTCATACAGCTTTACACGAGTCTTCTCCTCTTGTATGAGCTTCACATTAGATGTCCTCTTTGGATCTCACCATGAATTGCTGCCAGATCCGTCTCACTTTATGGCTTGGAAGAATCAAAAGGACCTAGTTTATACTGGATGATTCAAGGCATATGCTCATTTGGAGCCTCATGGTCAAACAGCCATGTTGCCCAGGGCCCCAGAACACACCAAGAGCTGTTTCTCGATGGGCAGATGGCATGACCTTGTTTCAAACCCCCAGGGCTTGGACTGTGGTTCTCCTTCTGGGACTTCCCGCAAGCTCCACACTGCATCTTTTCCCATCACCAGTAACCCCCACAGGGTCAGAGAGCTCAGGTGTGCCAGACTTTACAGCCCAAATGATGGCTTCTGTTTGCTCCACGGTCTAGGTCTACAGCAAGGCCCTTTCTTGCCTGGGTCCCACTCAAGGATGACCGACTTCATTATCATCCGGTATGTGGGCCAACATAGTATTCATAGGTGTGAAATATTTGCTTCAACTACCCAAAGAGGAATATGTTAGGCACCACTTTCCTTGTGGTAGGAAATACAAGATGAAACAATTTGCCTTTACTCTGATGGTAGGTCCCAACATGACCTTAACCCACTGTACCCCCAAATACTCTAATAATGTGGCATGTCCCTGAATCTTTATAGGGTTTATCTCCCACTCTCGGAGTGTATGTCTCCTAGTAAGACCACAAATAAACTAACCAACTCATGTTTGCCGTGTCCCATTAGCATGATACCGTTGATATCATGAATCAGTACGATGTTTTCTGGATGTTAGGACCGTCTAGATCTATTCAGATAATATTATGCCAGAGGCAGGAGAGTAAACGTAACCCTAGGAACAAAGGTATAAATATGATTGTCCATGCCTTATGGATGCTAACCTTTAATCTCTTTTCGGATCAGAATAGAAATTAACACATTGACCAGATCAATGGCTGCATGCCATGCGCCTGAGGCCATATTAATTTGCTCTAGCAATGACAGCACATCTGACCCAGCAGCTGCAATGAGAGATTCTACGTGGGAGAGCTTGTTCTTGTCTACAATCATTCATTAGGATCCATACAGTTTCTGCAGGGGCCAGATTGGTGATCTAAATGGAATTCTGATAGGGACAATCACTGCTGCCTCTTGTAGTCTCTAATGCTGGCACTTATGTCCACCTTCCCACCCAGAACACAATGTTGCCTTTGATTGACTATGCTGGCCGGGGTTAGAGGGACATTGAAGAAGCTTCCACTGGTTGTGTGATGAGGATAGCTCTTATTCCACATGCAAGGACTCCATAGGGATGTTATTCTAACTGCCAAAGATATCAATCCTGATTATATACCTGAGGACTTGGAGAAGGGACCACTGCGTTGGACTGCAGACCACTGAACCCACTGTAAACCGAACATCAGTTAGGACACCACTTCTTGCCCAATGTTCATAACCTCCCACTACAACAGGGTCCATGATGATGCTTTGGAGCCCTGAGTATCAATGTCAATGCAGATACTGTCCAATAATCCTCTCGACGCCAGGTATTTCTCTATCCCTAGCATAGAGACTCCCAAGGAAATGGTTGTAGGTTCCTTGGGGAAAGGACTCGGAGAATCATTACGTTATATATTTGTCATGATGTTGATATGTCCTTCCTCCTAGGAACCCAGTGATCTCTTTAGTCAACAGACAGTGCATCTGAACAGCGACTTCGCTCCAATAACTGAACAGGGATCATAACTTTTTACCGGTGCCACCCTTTCCAGCCTCCTACTCCTCCATTTTTGCCTTATTCTGATTGTAGATATTAAGCAACACTCTCCTTGGCTACTCGTCTATTTGCCACTAGAGATATGTTGCGCCTTTACCACCTCAAATTCCCTACAGGTAAATCCCTTTAGCTGCCTCTCCAACCAGCACAATTTTTATGGTAACTGTGGTCCCCTAGTTTCAGCTGTTAAGTGCAGCCACCTGGCCTCTGTTACTTCAAGAGACCTCATTATCCCCATAGCCGTTAACAAACACTGATCTGTGACAACCTCTCCTATTACTGAACTGGCCTACAGAGGAGAGACACAACTGAACGCCTCAGAGATGATGATGCCCCTTACACCAGTGCATTTTAAAAAATTTTTATTGAGGTATGGTTGACATTATACTAGCTCCAGGTGTATAACGTGATGATTCAGTATTTGTATATATTGCATGTGATCACCACTATAAGTCTAGTTAACATCTGTTACCATACATAGTTATAAAAATTCTTTTTCTTGTGATGAAAACTTTTAATATCTACCCTCTTAACAACTGTCAAATATACAACACAGTATTATTAACTGTAGTCACAACACACGCTGTACATTACCTCCCAATGGCTTATTTATTTTATAATTGGAAATTAGTACCCTTTGACCCTCTCCACCCATTTCACCCACCCCTCACCTCCCACCTCTGGCAGCCACCAATCTGTTCTCTATATCAAGATGTGTGCATTCTTTAAAAAAAAAAATTGAGTTCATAATAGTTTACATTGATGTGAGATTTCAGTTGTACATGATTTCTTGTCTGTTACCACATAAGTGCTTCCTTCACCTCCGTGCCCAAACCCCCACCTACCTTTGCCTGGTAACCACTAAACTGTTTTCTTTGTCCATGTGTACGTTTATATTCCACATATGAGTGAAATCATCTGGTGTTTGTCTTTCTCAGTCTGGCTTATTTCACTTAGCATAATTCCCTCCAGGTCCTTCCCTGTTATTGCAAATGGGATGAATTTGTCTTCTTTTCTGGCTGAGTAGTATTCCATTGCATATATGTGTGTGTATATATATATCTATACACACCACATTTTCTTCATCCAATCATCAGTCGATGGGCACTTGAATTGTTTCCATGTCTTGGCTATCGTGAATAGTGCTGCTATGAACATAGGGGATCATATGTTACTTTTGATTTCAAATTGTTTGGATCGATACCCAGTGGTGGGAAAGCTGGGTCATATGGTAGGTCTATTTTCAGTTTTTTGAGGAATCTCCATACTGTTTTCCTTAGTGGCTGCACCAGTTTGCATTCCCACCAGCAGTGTATGAGGGTTCCCTTGTCTCCACATCCTCTCCAACATTTGTTATTTTTAGTCTTAGTGATTTTAGCCACTTTAACGGGTGTAAGGTGGTATCTTAGTGTAGTTTTGGTTTGCATTTCCCTGAGGACTAGTGATGTTGAACATCTTTTCATGTGTTTTTTGGCCATCCGTATATCTTCTTTGGAAAAATGTCTGTTCATATCTTCTGCCCATTGTTTGATTGGGCTGTTTGTTTTTTTATTGTTCAGTTGTGTGAGTTCCTTATATATTATGGAGATTAACCCCTTGTCAGATATATGATTTGCAAATATTTTCTCCCAGTTGGTGGGTTGCTTCTTTGTTTTGATTGTGGTTTCTTTTGCCTTGCAGAAGCTCTTTAGTCTGATTACTCCCACTTGTTTATTTTTTCTTTTGTTTCCCTTGTCTGAGAAGACGTGGTATTGGAAAAGATCCTTTTTAGTTCCATGTCAAAGAGTATACTACCTATATTATCTTCCAGGAGTTTCATGGTTTCAGGATGTATCTTCAAGTCTTTGATCCATTTTGAGTTTATTTTTGTGTATGGCATGAGATAATGGCCTACCTTCATGCTTTTGCATGTGGCTGTCCAGTTTTCCCAACGCCATTTATTGAAGAGACTATCTTTTCTCCATCATATGTTCTTGGCTCCTTTGTCAAAGATCAGCTGTCCATAGACGTGCAGTTTTATTTCTGGGCTTTTACTCCTGTTCCATTGATCTGTGTGCCTGTTTTTGTACCAGTACCACGCCGTTTTGATCACTATGGCTTTGTGGTACATTTTGAAGTCAGGGATTGTGATACCCCCAGCTTTGTTCTTTTTTCTCAGGAGGGCTTTAGTAATTTGAGGTCTTTGGTTGCCCCATATGAATTTTAGGATTCTTTGCTCTATTTCCGTGAAGAATGTCATTGGGATACTGATAGGGATTGCACTGAATCTGTAGATTCCTTTGGGTAGTATGGGCTTTTTAACTATGTTTATTCTTCCAATCCGTGTGCATGGAATCTCTCTCCATCTCTTTATGTCATTATCAATTTCTTTTGGTAATGTCTGATAGTTTTCATTGTATAAGTCCTTCATCTCGTTGGTTAAATTTATTCCTAGATACTCTATTTTTTTAGTTGCGCTTGCAAATGGAATTGTATTTTTGAGTTCTCTTTCTGTAAGTTCGTTATTGGAGTATAGAAAAGCAATCAATTTTTGTAAGTTGATATTGACCCTTGCAACTTTACTGTAGAGTTGTTAATAATTTCCATTAGTTTTCCAATGGATTCTTTGGGGTTTTCTATATATAAGATCACGTCATGTGCAAAGAGCGAGAGTTTCACTTTTTCACTCCGTATTTGGATTCCTTTTATTCCTTTCTCTTGCCTAATTGCTCTGGCCAAAACCTCCAGTACTGTGAATAACAGTGGTGATGGTGGGCCTCCTTGTCTTGTTCCTGTTCTCAGAGGCATGGCTTTCAGTTTTTGCCCATTGAGTATGATGTTGGCTGTGAGTTTGTCATACGTGGCCTTTATTATGTTGAGGTAATTTCCTTGTATCCCCACTTTGTTAAGAGTTTTTATCATAAATGGCTGTTGGACCTTGTCAAATGCTTTCTCTGCATCTGTTGACATGATCATGTGGTTTGTATTCCTCAATTTGTTGATGTGATGTATCACGTTGATTGATTTGCGGATGTTGAACCATGCCTGTGTCCCTGGTATAAACCGCACTTGATCGTGATGTACGATCCTTTTGAAGTATTGCTGAATCTGGGTTGCCAAAATTTTGTTGTGGACTTTTGCATCTATGTTCATCAATGATATTGGCCTGTAGTTTTCCTTTTTTGTGCTGTCCTTGTCAGGCTTTGTATCACAGTGATGTTGGCCTCGTAGAATGTGTTAGGAAGTGTTCCATCTTCCCTCATGTTTTGGAATAGCTTGAGAAGGATAGGTATTAAATCTTCTCTGAAAGTTTGGTAGAATTCTCCAGGGAAGCCATCTGGGCTTTTATTCTTTGGGATGCTTTTGATTACTGTTTCAATCTCTTTCCTTGTGAGTGGTCTATTCAGATCGTCTGTTTCTTCTTGATTCAGCTTCGGGAGTTTGTAAGAGTCTAAGAATTTATCCATTTCCTCTGGGTTATCCCTTTTGTTGGCATATGGTTTTTTGTAGTATTCTCTTATAATCCGCTGTATTTCTGTGGAGTCTGTTATTTCTCCTCTTTCATTTCTCATTCTGTTTACCTGAGCTTTCTCTCTTTTTTTCTTTGTAAGTCAGGGTAGGGGTTTGTCAATTTTACTAATCTTCTCAAAGAACCAGCTCTTTGTTTCGTTGATCCTTTCTACTGCCTTTTTTGTTTCAATAGGATTTATTTCTGCTCTGATTTCTATTATTTCTCCCCTCCTGCTGACTTCGGGCTTTGTTTGTTATTCTTTTTCCAATTCACTTAGGTGTAATTTGAGATTACATAATTGGGATTTTTCTTGTTTGTTAAGCTGCGCCTGTATTGTGATGGATTTCCCTCTTAATATGGCTTTTGCTGTATCCCATATGAGTTGGTATGGTAGGTTATCATTTTCATTTGTCTCCAGATATTTTTTTATTTCTCCTTTAATTTCATCAATGATCCGTTGCTTGTTCAGTAGCATGTTGTTTAGTCTCCACATCTTTGTCGCTTTCTCAGCTTTTTTCTTGTAATGCATTTCTAGCTTTATAGCATTATGATTGGAAAAGATGCTTGTTATTATTTCAATTTTCTTAAATTTATGGAGGCTTGCCTTGTTTCCCAACATGTGCTCTATCCTTGAGAATGTTCCGTGTGCACTTGAGAAGAATGTGTATTCTGCTGTTTTTGGATGGAGTGTTCTATGTATGACTATTAAGTCCAACTGTTTTAGCTTTGCCTTTAATTCCACTGTTTCCTTGCTGATTTTCTGTCTGGATGATCTATCCGTTCACGTGAGTGGAGGCCTGAGGCCCCCTGCTATTATTGTGTTATTATTAATATCTTCTTTTAGGTTTGTTAATAGTTGCTTTATGAACTTTGGTGCTCCTGAGTTGGGTGCATAGATATTTATAAGTGTCATTTCTTCTTGAGGGAGTGTCCCTTTGATCATTCTATACTGCCCGTCTTTGTCCCTCTTTACCTGTCTTATCTTGAAGTCTATTTGTCTGATATAAGTATTGCGACACCTGCTTTCTTTTGTTTCCCATTAGCTTGGAGTACCGTCTTCCACCCCTTCACTCTGAGCCTCTGTTTGTTATTGGAGCTGAGATGTATTTCCTGGAGGCAGCATATTGCTGAATCTTGTCCTTTAATCCATCTTGCCACTCTGTGTCTTTTTATTGGAGAATTCTATCCATTTATGTTTAGGGTGATTACTGATGTATGAGGGCTTAATGCTGTCATTCTATCATTCATTTTCCGGTTGTCTTGCATTTTCTTTGTTTCTTGTGCTGTGTCTTTTGTTCTACCCATTGAATTACATAGTTTTTTATGATGTGTTTCCTTGTTTGCTCCTTATTTATTCTTTGTGTCTCTGTTCTGCTTTTTTGTTTAGTAGTTACCCTGAGGTTTGTATTCAGAATCTCGTGCATAACATAGACCATTTTCTGATGGCTTCTTATTTCCTTAGTCTAAACCGATTCAGTCCCTTTCCTCCACCCCTCCTAAGTTGTTTTTCTCATATCTTATTCCACCTTGTATTGTGAGTTTGTGGTTAAAATGACAGGATTATCCTTGTTTTTGGTGTTTTCCTTCCCACTAGCTTAATTCTATCATTGAATATTTGCTTTCTTATTCTGGTTCTGTCTACCTATTTATCTCCTTACTCTGTGTTTTGTGTCCCCTTTCTCCCTCTTTTTTTTTTTTTTTTTTCAGGTATGAGGGCCTTCTTGAGGATTTCTTGCAGGGAGGGTCTCGTGGCTATGTAGTACCTTAGATTTTTGTTGGTCATGGAAAGAGAAATCTGCTGAAAGTTTGATAGGCGTTCCTTGGTAGGTTATTTTCTTATGCCTTGCTGCCCTGAGTATTCTTTCTTTGTCATTCATTTTTGCCAGGTTTACTAGTATATGCCCTGCAGCAGGTCTTTTCACACTGAGAAATCTAGGAGATCTGGAAGCCTTTTCCACACAGATTTCCCTCTCTTTCCCTAGCTTTGGGGGGCTCTCTGCTACTATTTCTTTGGATGCATTTTCTGCTCCATTCTCCTTCTGTTCCTTCTGGAATACCTATAATCCTTATGTTGCATTTCCTCACTGAGTTGGATATTTCTTGGAGACTTTCTTCATTTCTTTTTAGTCTGAGTTCTCTCTCCTTCTCTGTCTGGAGCATTTCAACATGTCCATCTTCGATTATGCTGATACGCTCCTCTATGATATCCACTCGAGCATTCAGGGGATCCATATTTTGTTTTATCTCTTCCATTGTGTTCTAATATTTCTGATGGGTCCTTCTTTATAGTTTCAATCTCTTTTGTGAAGTACCTCCTGAACTCTTTGAATTGCTTCTCTACGTTCTCTTTTACCTCATTGAGTTTCTTGATGATAGCTATTTTGAATTCATTGTCATTTAACTTACATATTTCTGTGTCCTCAGGACTGAGTTCAGGGTGCTTGTCGATTTCTCTCTGGTCTGGAGATTTGATGTAGTGTCTGATGTTGGAAGGTCGGGTCTTAGGCATTCTGACATTATTCAGTTGCAGTTACTGCCCATTGCCACTGGGTGGGGGTTGAGAGCCACGTATTCTGAGCCCTTGGCTTCCAGCTGATAACCCAGGCATTGGAGCAGTGCAGGTTGGGTGGGAGGAGGGGCACTTTCTCCTGCATGCACTCCGGGCTTTCTTGATCAGCTCTCTATCTGGTCTCCTGGAGTGTTGGCTTGATGAGGTCACCCCCCGCAAAAGCTTTCACCCTATTAGAGGGCTTCCTTCTAGTTTGCAAGGGCACTAGGGAGTCCTTGGTGATCCCTTGAATGACCAACCCCGCCCCCATTCCCTTCCTCATGGATCATCCCGCAGTCCCAATTGCAGTCTTTAGGGGAGGGAGCGAAGTTCTCTCTAACCCTGTCCCAGCTCCTCTGAGGGGGGCTCCAGCCTCTCCGCCCTCCATTGTGTGGTTGTGTGTCTCTCCAAAGTTTTTGTGTTGTTAGGATGGCCTCTGTTGGAGTATGGTTTCCCCTTTTTGTTGTATGTTGGAGGGGAGAGAGTCCCTGGCAAGTTCACTCCATCATGATGCTGACGTCAATCTGACCAGAACATTCTTGATGGGCCCTCAGCCTCACGTGATGTATGCAGTGTAGCATGCCTGCTTCTCCTGGTCTTGTTCTGCCAACTCCCATGGAAAATTAAGCATTTCCACTTAGCCCAGGATGGGCTACTGCTTTCTCCCTGCTTCTAAGAATCACCCTAGCAATGAGTATGCCCCATCTTCTAGGATGGGCCCTTGCTAGGGTGGTTCTTGCAGCTACTTCAGTGTGTAGTCTCATTCCTGTCATATCAGGGATTGCATGACTTCAGCCAGGTTATGCTCGGTATGGCACAGCAGCCAGGATATAAGGTAGGGCAGCCAGGAGGAGAAGTGGGGACAGTTCCTCATGGCAGACAGGCTGTGAGCATTCACATGGATCTGCAAAGCCAGTATCTTCAGGGGCATCCACCCAGATGTCACCATCTCATGCTTAAAGATCCTGGCTTTTCCCAGCATAACAGACGTGCTCTGGATGACCATGTAAAAGTCTCTGGCACCCTTGGAGTCCATCTAATCCTGTGACTGCTCCTCAGCTATAATTTCTCTTCCACCCAGGAGTTTAGGGCCCTTTGGTAAGCAACCAAAAAAGCCTTCTGGAATTCACTTATAGCCTTTACCTTTGAGTAAACTAAGGCAGTTGCCCTAGTTCTCATAACCTTTTACAGTGCAGTAACACAACTTAGTGAAAATCACACAACTCTGCCAAGCACATAGACATTGCTGCTTCCATATCTTTCAAATGCCTAAATCATTGCACATGAAAGAAAGTTCCCTCCAACAGGACCTTTTCCTGACCATTGGTAAATGCTTCAGCAGTGGGCTACCACTTTATGAGAGGGTATTCTCACATTCCTCTTGGGGTAGGATCCTCCTTGCCAGCTGAGTGTTGATTGAGCAGATCCCAAACCCCATCTTGCTGTTTTGTCACACCACTCTCAGCACCACTTGTGTCATTTCATGTTCTTTGAGAAGTAGATGACAAGACAGAGTTACACATAAGACGGTCTATTGGGGGAAACATCTATAAGGATAAAGGGAGAGGAGTAAGAGAAGAAAGAGAGAGCCTTCAGGCCATGATGCCTTTCCTCTGACAGGAGAGCAAAAAAGAACTGCACTGGAAGAGCCTGAGACCACAGAGTAGGTCTGAATCAGGTTCATCCAGGCCAGTGGGGAGCCCTGGACCCAGAGGACTCATTACAATTTCCTATGTTGGGCAGCAATGGCCCTGTTCAAGTCTCACCATGCTCATACATTGGCCCAACAGAAACACAGCCTGGAGTGAATGTCTCCATAGATTCAAGGGAGGCTGTTGATCTGCCATGCTCCCCGCAGTGGATTCCACTGAGCGGGTCACCTCTGTGGCCCACAGAACAAGCAACTGCTGACCAGTAAGTTTTTGTCTGGGGCCACACAAGAATCTTAAATGGGAATACAAGTCGGACCACCATTCTTAAGCCCTTGAGGTAAACATTATCTTTGCAAGTGCCTTACTTACATAGTGCTCCTGTGTTGGGGAAGAAGGCAGTTTAAAGGGTTTCCACTTGGCCCTGGCTGATATAGAGACCCTTACTCTTTATATCAGGGAACCCACGAGAGCATTCTGCCAGCTGCTGAGTATATCCATCAATTTTTCGGTGAAGGACAGGGAAAAGGACAGCAGGCACGTCTGTCAACCTTTGCATAGGTTATGAGAGGACTTGTGCCAGCAATCTGTTTGTTACCTTGCCTCCATATGCCCCCACACTAATGGAGGATAAATGGTAGCATTTTGTTTCCCTTGTTATCAATGTCAGCTCAGACCCTGTATCTGACAACACTGGTAAAATCTGAACAACTCCCTTCTCCAAGATCTGAGTATCATTTGAGCAAGGAGTTAGGGAATGGATTTTATAAACACATTTCTTGTTTTCTTCTGAATCTTCCCTTGAGGGGATCCTGCTTCCATTCCAATCAATGGGTCTGGGTCTGAGAACTGGCTCAGGTCTGGCTATTGGGTGAGGGACTACAATTTCCCATTATGGCTACTAACATCATCTTTTAGATCTTTTTGCGGGCATAAGTTATGCTATACCCTCATAGACCCCCCCCCCATCTATCTCTATCATAGGAATATCATGTTCTATTAGACATCATCATAGACCCCTCTGGGTCAAAGGTCACTTGATTGACATTCCCACCTTGCCTAATGTTACATGAACTACGTTTTGCTTTGCATGATTAAATGTTGTCACCTGGCCCCTGCCATTTTGGAATCCTGTCATCTTCAATGAGCCTAAGGGGCCCAGTTCCATAGTAGCATCAACCTACTTCTCATGGGTGCCAGTGCCCCTTTCACCAGTGCATTCCTTGCACATGTAGCGAAGAGATGCCCTCTGGGCCCTTCCAGGCAACATGTCCAGCTGGTGGATTTTCTAGTCTTACATGCTAAATTCATTCTAGCATGCCCACCTCTCTGAGCCTTAGGCCTGATGTTCATCACACTCTGACTTTCAGTTTCAGGAGTTGAGTACTTCTTTAAATGGAGCCTTTCTGGGTTTCATAAGGTACTCCAACTTGAGAGCTGCCTGACCTGAACATTCAAGAAGTAGAGCTCTTACCTAAGCCATTGCATCTCCTTCCATCTGAATGCACCGTAGTTGAGAGACTTAGCTGATATAAAGCTGCAGGTATTTTCATGACCCCACTTCCTACCATCCAAACCCTTGTTTCCAAAAGGCTATTGAGTGATCCAGTTTCAAAATCCCATTCTTAGAGTAGGATCACTTCTAGTGCCAACTGTCTTAGGCCAGTTACAGAAATTAGGACACTGACATCTTGGAAGGGGGAGGGGGGCATTACTCTTCCTGAATTTTCATATTTCTATTGATTATTTGTGTATCTTTTTACTGCTGGACACTATTTTTTTCAATTGACTTATTTGACCATTGTTATGACAATATTTTGGCAGAATAATGCCTACCCCCTCCCCAACCAAGATGTCAGCATCCTAACTTCCTGAACCTATGGCTATGTAACCTTTCATGGCAAAAGGGACTTTGCAAATACGATTAAGGTTAATGGCCTTGAGATGGGGCGATTAGCCTGGATTATGCAGGTAAGCCCAATCTAAACACCTGAGTTCTTAAAAGAGGATAACTTTTCCAGGCTGACTACAAAAGAATAGTCAGAGACATGCAGTGCTGCTGGCTTTGATGATGGAGGAAGGGGGCTGTGAGCCAAAGAATGCGGGTTGTCTCTAGAAGCTGGATAAGGCAAGGAAACAAATCCTCCCGGCTTCTCCATAAAGGAATAAAGACCTACCAAACTGTAAGATAATAAATTTCCATTGTTCTAAACCTCTAAATATGTAGTAATTTTTACAGGACCAATGGAAAACTAAGACAGACCCCAAGATAAGTTAATGAGGAAAGCATGGTCTCTAACAAACAGTGGTGGGAAAACTAGATGTCTAAGTGAAAAAAATTAACCTTGACTCCTACAGCTACCATACACAAAAATTAACTTGGGAGGATCTTACAACTAAATGGAAGGGCTAAAATGATTACATTTCTAGGAATTTTAATAAGGCAAATATTCTTACTAACTTGGGATAAGCAAAGATTTCTTAGGATGCAATTAATGATAACATTAATGGCATTAATGATAACAAAAAATGATAAATTGGGATTCATCAAAATGAAAAATGTCAGCTCTTTAGAAGATGTCATTCACAAAATGGTTAGGCAAGCCACAAATTGGGAGAAAGTGTGTGTAGAACACATAAGAACAAAGAAATATGTATCCAAAATATATGAAAAGCTCTCACAACTCAATAACACTAAGACAAATAGCCCAACACAAAAATGGGCAAAAAGACTTGAACCATCACTTCATAAAGGAAAATATAGAGCTGTCTAGTAAACATAATAACTATGCATAATGTCATTAGTTATTCAGGGGAATGGACATTGCCACCAGATTGAGATATTGCTTCCCATCCCTTAGCATGCCTAAGATTAGTTGGTTTGGGTGAGGCTGTAGAGCAACTGAAACTCATGCACCTTTCTGGTGGAAGTGTAGTATGGTACAGCCACTTTCTAAAGAGTTTGGCAGTTTTTTTAAAGTTAAACTTATACCTACCCTATGACTCAGCAGTTCCTCTCCTAGAAAGTTATGTCCGAATATGTCTTATGTAAGAATCTTCACTGCAGCATCGTTAATAATAGACAAAAAGTGGAATCAACTCCAATGTTCATCAACAAGTGGAATGCTAAACAAAACACTGTATACCCATCAAATGGAATATTACACAGTAATAACTATGAACAAATGTGAAGACATACGACAACATTGATAAATCTCATAGGCATTATGTTGCATGCAAGAGGCGAGACACACATGATTATGTATACATGATTAACACCGTGACCAACTGGGATTTATCCCTGGGATGCAAGGATGGTTCAACATATGCAAATCAATAACTGTAATACATTACATTAATAGAATGAAAGATAAAAATCACACGATCCTCCAATAGATGCAGGAAAAGTATTCGACAAAATACAACATCCCTTCATTTTAAAAGCCCTCGACAGACTGGGCTGAGGAGGAACATGCCTCAACATAATAAAGCCCATATACAACAAACCCACAGCTAACATTATAGTCAATGGAGAACTATAAAAGCTTTTCCTCTAAGATCAGGAACAAGATAAGGATGCCCACTCTCACCACTCTTATTCAACATGGTACTGGAAGTCCTAGCAAGAGCAGTTAGGCACGAGAAAGAAATAAAAAGCATCCAAATCAGAAAGGAAGATGTGAAATTGTTGCTATTGGCACATGATATGATTTTGTATGTAGAAAATCCAAAAGACTCAACCAAAAAACTTTTGGAACTAATCACGGATTTCAGTAAAGTTGCAGGATATAAAATCTGCATAACGAAATCAGTTTTGTTACTAGACATTAATAATGAAATATCTGAAAAAGAAATAAAGAAAACTATCTTATTCCAAATAGCATCAAATACAGTAAAATACCTAGGAATAAATTTAACCAAGAAAATGAAAGATATGTACAATGAAAAGATACACTCCAGTTTCAATAATTGCCTTTGGATCAGCAAGAAACAGCCCTTTTAGTAAATGGTCATCCAACCTCAAATTTAATAGATACTGGTGCCAATGCAGCAACCCATGTTTGACAAGGGCAAAGTAAACAGAGGCTCAGACCCTTCGTGGATGAAGATCCAGATCATTCTACCAGATAAGCCACCTGAACAAGAAGTGCTGGTTAAGAGAGCTCTATAAAAGATGAACAAATTACAATGTTGCTGAGGGGCAATCCTATTGATCCTCTACTGCTGAGTCCATCCCCTTCCCGTTGGTAGCTACCCTCATCTGGACTCCACATTTTCAGAAGGAGATTTGATCCTAGACCGGAGGCATTTAAATAGCACAAATGTCACACTTACCGCTTATCAGACTCTTCTAGCAGACTACTCCTGACATAATTGCTTCTTATTTCTTTTTACCTAAATTTTTGTCTCTGTACGTATATCAGACAGTTCCATCCCGTACTTTATAGACAGGCTGTGCTTAGGAAATTCCTGTGATTTTAGAAGTGAGATACTATGACTTCAATAACCAGAGACCTTATAAAGTGATATACACGAGTGATCAATGGCTCTGTATGTGAAGGTCTTACAACAAGGATGCAGTGCCGACGTCATTACACCTGGAATACCCCAGGTTTAGCACAACCCAAGAATAACAATAAGAAGAATGAGAATGATAGCAGCTGGCACATATTAAGTACCTGAAATGACCCAGGCCCTCCTTAGGTGCTTTCTTTTGATCATTACAAAATCCTGGAAAAGTACATTCCATCTCTGACTGTAACATGTGGACCTTCAAACTCTGAAAGACTAAGGCTTTGTCCAAGATCACATACCTGGGAGGTAGTAGATCTGTTGAAATTCACATGCTTATGACACAAAAGTTTTTCATCTACCTACAGTAGCTGTCAAGTGTTGCTTTTTACGTTTATTTGGTTAACATTAGCAATAAAATGAACAAAAAGCAAGAGTGACCTCATCATCATGCATCTTCACCTCAAAGAACTCTGGTTTAGACAATTACCCATGGATGAGAGAGCTTTTGTGGAAATCCAGGAGTCCAGTGGAGAAGTTCTAGCACACCGCTGCAGCAAAATAATCGGAGATTGGACACACTGGAGAGGGTAAGAGGAATAGTTTCACCTTAGCCACATCCCCTTCCCCCAAGGCAGGACATCTCAGTGCCAAGAGAGACCTTCTTGGGCTGTGATTTTTCATGAGGGGGAAAGTGATATCATGTGAGTGAGCACCCAGCTTCCTCAGCTGTGCAGCACACTGCCAAGGAGACCCAGTTTTTTCTCTCCCCCTCCACTGAGGTGTGCTGTGAGACTGGGGGTGGGCAGTGGCTGGGAAAGCAGTAGATAGGACTCTCTGAAGGCGTTCAAGGGACATGGATCCTACTAACCATGTCATGGTCTCCATCAAGAAGCCTGCCCACAAGTCACTGGGACACCTCACCTGTGGGTCCCCCAGATGGCCCCCAGGCACCCTCAGCACTCCAGGTACTTCACCCACACACATCCTCATGACTGGTTCCCTGTGGGTGCTCCCAAAGGTAGTGAAAGTGAGCCTTTGCAGACAACTGGTGAGGGCATGCATAAAGCCCAACTCTGTGGGCTTCAGAGCAACTACAAACTTGAACGTTCAGCACTGGCTAGGGAAAGCAACAGGGAGGCTATCAGCACTCAGCCTCATTTTGTGGGATTGAGTGAAGTCACACAACCTTAAGAAATGTGCCATGAGAGAGAGCCCAAAGTGTGTTTCACAAGTATCCATAGAAAAGGCAAAAAAAGCCTCAGAATCCTCAGTTGGGTTAATGGAAGCTGTTTCTTTCCCAAAGCCAGTTAGTGAAGACTGCTTCTCCAAATGTGAGGAGAACAACTTAAAGGAATATGAAAGATCAAGGAAACACGACACTACCAAAAGAAAACAATAATTTTCCAGTACTGAACCCAAAGAAATGGAGATCTGCAATTTGCCTGATAAAGAATTCAAAATAGCTGTTCTAAGGAAATTCAGTGAGCTAGAGGAAAACACAGAAGGACAATTCAAGAAAATCAGGAAAACAATACACAAACTAAATGAAAAGTTTAACAGAGAGAGACAAGTCATAAAAAAGAACCAGACAGAAATTCTGTGGCTGAAAACAAAATGAATGAGATGAAAATTCAATAGAGAGAATCAGGAGCAGGATGGATCAAGCAGAAGAAAGAATCCGTGAAGTAGAAGACAGTACTTTTGAAATTATCTACTCAGAAAACAAAGGAAAAGAATGAAAAAGAGTGAAGAAAGCCTCTATGAACTGTGGTGAACTGTTAAGAAAACAGTCTATGCATCATTGGAGTCCCAGAAGAAGAAGAGGGGGAAAAAGAAGAAGAGAGTTTATTTAAAGAAATAATGGCTGAGTGGCCATGTGGTGAAGTTCGCACACTCCACTTTGGTGGCCCAGCATTTTGCCAGTTCGGATCCTGGTCGTGGACATGGCACCACTCATCAAGCCATGCTGAGCCAGCATCCCCCATGCCACAACTAGAAGGACCCACAACTAAAACATACAACTATGTACCGGAGGGCTTTGGGGAGAAAAAGAAAAAATAAAATCTTAAAAAAAAAAAAAAAAAGAAGGAATTGCTGAGAACTTCCCAAATCTGAGGAGAGAATTGGACATCCATGTTTATGAGGTTAATAGGTCACCATGAAATTGCCACTCAAAATGATCTTCTCAAAAAAGACACATTACCAAAAAAATTGTGTAAAAGTCAAAGACAGAATTTTAAATCAGCAAGAGAAAAAATTTTCTCACATACAATGAAACTCCCTATAAGGCTATTAGTGGATACTCAGCAGAAATCAGGCCAAGAGAGAGTGGGATGGTACATTCAAAGTGATGAAAGACGAAACAATTGCCAACTAAGAATACTCTACATGGCAACGTTGTTGTGCAGAAAGGAATGAGAGATAAAGAAAACCCAAACTAGACCTGAGGGACTTCATCACCATTAGGCCTGCCTTACAGGAAATGCTGAAAGTTCTTCAAGCTGAAATGAAAGGAGGCTAATTAGTAACATGAAAATATACAACAAACTGGTAAAGGTAAGTAGATACTCAATTTCACAATACTCCAGTACTGTAATATGCTGGTGTATCACCACCTAGCTGTAGTCTAAAAATTAAAGGACAAAGTATTAAAAAATACTATAGCTAAGTAATTTGTTAATGAATACACATTATAAAAAGAGACAAGTTGTAACATCAAAAACATAAAACAGCGGGGCTGGCCCCGTGGCCGAGTGGTTAAGTTCTCGCGCTCCGCTGCAGGCGGACCAGTGTTTCGTCAGTTCGAATCCTGGGCACGGACATGGCACTGCTCATCAAACCACGCTGAGGCAGCGTCCCACATACCAAAACTAGAAGGACCCACAACGAAGCATGTACAACTATGTGCCGAGGGGCTTTGGGGAGAAAAAGGAAAAAAATAAAATCTTTAAAAAAAAAAAATACATAAAACAGCGAGGGGCCGGCCCCATGGCCAAGTGGTTAAAGTTCCGTGCACTCCGCTTCAGCCCCCAGGTCTGTAGGTTTGGATCCTGGGTGCAGACATACTCCAGTCATCAGCCATGCTGTGGAGGCATCCCACATAGAAAGCAGAGGAACACTGGCACAGAGGTTAGCTGAGGGCTAATCTTCCTGAAGCCAAAAGAAAAAAACAAGGAGGAGGATTGGCAATGGATGTTAGCTCAGGGCAAATCTTCCTCAAAACAAAACAAAACATAAAACATGGAGATGGAGTTAAATGGCAGAGTTTGGGTACACAATTGAAGTATAGTTGTCATCAGCTTAAAATAGACTGTTATAGCTATAAGATGTTTTATGTGTGCCTCATGATAACCCCAAGGCAAAAGCCTACAGTAGATTCACAAAAGATAAAGGGAAAGGAATCAAAGCACATGAGTATGAAAAATCATCACAAAGGAAGACAGCAACAGAGGAATACAAGAACAAGAAAACTAAAAAAGCCAGAAAACAATTAATAATATGTCATTAGTAACCTTACCTGTAAATAATTACTTTAAATGTAAATGGACTAAATTCTCCGATCAAAAGGCAAAGAGTGGCTGAACAGATTGAAAAACGAGACCCAACTCTATGCTGCCTACAAGAGACTCACTTCATCTTTAAGGACCCACATAAGTTCAAAGTAAAGGGATGGCAAAAGATATTCCATGCAAATGGAAACCAAAAGAGAGCAGGGGCAGCTGCACTTATATCAGACAAAATAGACTTTAAGCCAAAAATGGTAACAAGAGACAAGGTCGTTATATAATGGCAAAGGAGTGAATTCACCAAGAAGATCTAACAGTCGTAAGTACAACACACACCTATCGTTGGAGCACCTAAAAATCTTAAGCAAATGATAACAGCTCTGAAGGGAGAAATAGACAACAATACAATAATAGTAGGGACTTCAGTACCCCACTTTCAACAATGAATAGAATATCCAGACAGAAAATCAACAAAGAAATGTTGGATTTTATGGACCCCAATGATATATACAGAACATTCCCACCAATGGCAGCACAATACACTTTCTTCCCAAGCACACACAGAACAGTCTCTGGGAGTGGGTACTGGATACTAGCATATGCTTTTTCTGCATAGGGTGGATTACCTGAATATTTTTTCCAAAAACATTCCTTAAGTTCCTGTGATAAAATATGGTTAATTTACCCATTGCTGGAATTAAATGCTCATAATATGTTTTTAGACTTTTTACCTTGATATTCAGAGGTAAGTTATTTTCATTGTCTGATTCAGACATCAAGGGTAATCTAGCCTAATAAATTAGTTGGAGGAACTTTCCTTTTCTTTCTCTGGAATGTTTTATACAAAATAACAACTAACTCTCCTTAAAAGTGATTTAAAATGTGCTTGTGAATCCATTTGGGCCTGGGGTTAGAGACAGGGGGAAGATAGATTATTTACTCCTACCTTTTACTAAAAGAAATAGCACCAGTCATAATTTTACATTTCTTCCTGAGTTGGTTTTGGTAAGCTATACATATCTTGAGACATATATTTTATCTAAAATTTTCCTTTATTGTGACAAAATAGATGATTATATCCTCCAGCTTTTCTTTAAAAAAGTTTTACTGTGTGCAATGATTGTCCCTGGTTTTTGCAGTGGCCACCCAGGTGCGCCCTGATTGCCTGACTCTGGAGGCCGGGGAAGCTTGTGTTCCTGGGTCTCATGGCACGCTAACAATTGGAGAGAATTCTTGGCAGGCTACCAGGCCCAGGGCACTGCACAGACAGCAGACTGAAACACACCCTCCTTCTGTAAAGAGGTTTATTTTCTTGTCCAAGAGCTTTGGCCTGTCGGGGAGACTTCTGCTGTGGCACATCTAGGGACCTACAGAGTGCTCTCAGAGAAGACAGGTCGGTGGACACCATTTTTCTGCTATCCCTGTGCCTCGCTCCGACTCGCTGGCATCTCCCAGAAAGGGGCTTAACCCTTGTCTGGTGCCCCAATTTTGCAAGTAATGCCAGGGGGACACCTCTACATCTCCTGGCTCTGGTGGCCAATGGGGCTTATGCTTGTGGATCCCACAGGACTATAACCAATGGAGAAAGAGTTCTTACACAACTACCACCCCCAAGGGACAGCAAGAGGCAACAGACCCAGGAGCTCAGTCTTTCTGTGAAAGAGGCCTATTAGCTCATCATCACGGCTGCAGCCTGAGGGGCAGGCTTCTCATTAAACACACATCTAAGGGCTGACTGTAATACTTTCCAGAGAGCTGGAAGAGCAGGCACTCTCCCTCTGCCATGCTCCAGAGCACCATTACCTCTTGGAGGGGAGCTTTTACACAATCTGGTGCCCTAGTTTCTTATGTCTGGTGTCCCAGTTTCTGCAGCTGCCATCCAGGGGATCCCCCTCAATCTCCTGGCTCTGGTGGCCAGCGGGGCTTGCATCCCTGAGTCCCACGGGACTGTAACAATGAGAGAGACAGTCCTTGGAAGGCTACCACCCACCAGGCACTGCACAGACAGCAGACTGAAACACACTTCCAGTTTTTCTGTGAGAGAGGCCTCTTTGCTTGTTCTGGAGCTTCAGTCCCAGGGGCAGATGTCATATTTGGCAAACATCTAGGAGCCTGTGGAAGTGCTCTCAGGGAACATTGGCTGGTGGACGCCGTCTTTGCACTCTCCCTCTGCCTCACTGCAGCTTGCTAGTATCTCCCAGAAAGGAGCTTATACACACATCTAGCGCCCTAATTTTTGCAACTGTGGCCTGGGGGACACCTCCAGATTGCCAGATTCTGGTGGCCAGTGGGGCTTATAGTTGTGGTCCCACAGAACTGTATATATTTCCATACTTAAAGGCTGCTGCCTGAGGGTCTGACTTCCAATCAGCCAGAAAACTGGGTGCTGACTGAGATCCTCCCCTTTGGAACACTGACAGGTCTTGGCACACCCTCAGCTACTGGGACCTGTTAAAAATAAATAAGGTGCTTGGACGATCGCAAAGATTTGTGAGACAACCAAGAACTTGGGAAAGGTTGAACAATAAGGTTCATCTCCTACACGAGGCCACTCCTTCAAGACTGGGAGAAGTGGCTGTTTCATCTAACACTTTGAAACTAAAACAAAGAGTTAAGCAAAATGAAGAAACAGGGGAATATGTTCCAAATGAAAGAACAAGATAAACCTCAGAAAACAACCTTAACGAAATGGAAGTAAGTAACTTACCTAATAAAGAGTTCCAAGTAAAGGTCATAAAGATGCTTACAAAACTGAAGAGAAGAATGGATGAACACAGTGGAAACTTCAACAAAGAGACAGACAATATAAGAAAATGCCAAATAGAAGTCACAGAGCTGAAGAATACAATACCTGAGCTGACAAATACACTAGAAGGGTTCAACAGCAGACTAGATGAAGCAGAAGAAAGGATCAGTGAACTCAACGACAGGGCAGGGAACTCACCCAATCAGAGCAGCAAAAAGAAAAAAGAATGAAAAACAGTTAAGATACCATAAGGGACTTAGGGGACAGACCAACATTCACATTACAGGAGGCCAGATGGAGGAAAGAGAGAGAGGAAGGCAGAAAACTTACTTGACAAAATAATGGCTGAAAACCTCCCTAGCCTGGGAAGGAAACAGATATCCAGATCTGGGAAACTGAGAGATTTCCAACTAGGACGGACTCAAAGAGACTCACATCAAAAGACATCATAGTTAAAATGTCAAAAATTAAAGACAAGGAGAGAATCTTAAAAGTCACAAGAGAAAAACATTTTATTACATATAAGAGAACTCTCATAAACTATCAGTACATTTTTCAGCAGAAACTTTGCAGGCGGGAATACAGTGACATGATATATTCAAAGTGCTGATAGAAAATAACTTCCAACCAAGAATACTCAAACTGGCCAACTTGTCATTCGAAATTCAAGGAGAGAGAAAGAGTTTTCCAGAGAAGCAAAAGCTAAAGAAGTTCATCACCACTAGACAGGCCCTGGAAGAAATGTTAAAGGGATTTCTTTAAGCTGAAAAGAAAGGGTGCTAATTAGTAGCAAGAAAACATGTGAATGTATAAATCTCGCTGGTAAGGATAAATATATAGTAAAGGTAGTGGATTAATCACTTATAAAGTTGCCATGAAGATTAAAAGACAAGGATCTCGTCAAGATGGAGGTGTGAGCAGATGTTGAACTCGTCTCCTCCCACAAACACAACCAGGTTACAACTATTTTTGGAAAAATTACCCTGGATTGAAAACTGAAAACTGGATAAAAAGAACCCCCACAACAAGGGACAGTCCTGATGAAGGCAGAGGAGGCAGAAATTCCTGCTGGAGAGAAACAAAGCCACCTTTGGGAGCAGCGGAGCTCCTCAGCTGGCCAGGCTGGAGACACCCTAAGGTACGCAGCCCTCCCTGGAGGAGTGAGGTCCAGAGCAGGGGCGATGCTGCTATAAGCATACTTCAGACTCAGCCCATCTGAGATGGGGGTCTTACTGTCTGGCTTTGCGGGCTATTAACTGCAGCCAGGATACCCCCCGAAAAGCTATGGGCCAAAAGCTGAAAAGACCTGGTCTTAAAGGGCCCACACACAAACTCACTCCTTGCAGCAACCTAAAATCACCAGGGAGAAGGCTGACGGTCCTTTGGTGAAACGAGACTCACCTGGTGGGCTCTGGGGGCATCTTGGTGAGAGGAGGGACCTCTCCAGAGACTGAGACATTGGTGGGGGCCATCGTTCTGAGCTGGTCCAGGTGTGCTGACACGGACCCAGGTGGGTGCCATTGAGGTTCATCCCTTGGCCTGTTAGCCCATGGGTCTGCCACGCCCACTAGAGGACAGATTTAATCCAGTTTAGCTGGGGCAGGCAACCCGCCCTAGGGACCGGCCCCACCTAACAAGCCCTCAGGCTACTTTTCAGCCTGCATCAACTGGGTGCCTTGATCCTCTACAGGCAGACAAGGGTGTCTGCCTCTGTGGGGGCAGGGCCTGTGTGAGGACCAGGTGAACTGTGGGGGGCATTGGTGGAGAGGTGGGGACCTCTGCAGTGCGGCGTCAGGTTATACTCCAGGGGGTTGAGAAGTGTGCACAGACCAGGACTGTGTTGACGGTGTATGTGGTCCTGTGGGGGATGAGGCTAACTAGCAGCAGAAGGCCTGTGCTTCACAAATAGTCATAAAAAGGATCAGTCCCACCTTCCAAAGACTGAAACAATTGAGTGCCCCCATGCCAAGGGCCAGCCCCACTCAGCTGCACTCCTAAGAGAACTGACAAAAGCTTTGTCGCCTGAGGCCTATCACAACTATAAGCCCCTGAGCCTAGCAACCAGCTACACTGGGTACCAACCCAATTAAGAGGAAAACTGCAATAGGAGCATGCTGATAGACTTTGTAGCCAACAGTGCTGAGGCTCCCCAAACTGGATTTACAAACAGCTGGCCAGGGAAGGAAAGACTAGACTCCCTGGGTACCTGCAGTGGGAGCAACCCTGCCACAGCAGAAGGACACAAGTAGCCCACAAAGGGATCACTCCTGGTTCTTATGGACTGGTGACAAGAGGGAAGCACACTGCTGGGCCTCATAAGGCATCTCATACATGAGGCCACTTCTCCAAGATCAGGAGACATAGCCGACTCACCTAATACATAGAAACAAGCACAGAGAAAGGGGCATAATGAGGAGACAAAGGAATACTTTCCAAGCAAGGGAACAGTACAAAACCCCAGAAAAAGCACTAAGTGAGACAGAAACAAGTGATCTACTTGACAAAGAGTTCAAACAAAATATCATGAGGATGCTCACAGATATGGGGAGAAGAATGGATGAACACAGTGAGCACATCAGCAAAGAACTGGAAGATATTAAAAAAACAATCAGAAATGAAGAATACAATTCTGGAAATGAGAAATTCACTAGAGGGACTCAATAGCAGAGTAGAGGATGCAGAAGAACGGATCAGTGAGCTAGACAAAAGACTAGAGGAAATCACCCAAACAGAACAGAAAAGAGAAAAAAGAATTAGAACAGTCTAAGGGAACTCTGGGACAATATCAAGCATGCTAACATTCGGATTATAGGTGTCCCAGAAGGAGAAGAGAGAGACAAAGGGGCAGAAAATTTATTTGTAGAAATAATACAGGAAAATTTTCCTAACCTGAGGAAGGAAACAGACATCTAAGTTCAGGAAGCACAGAGAGCTCCAAACAAGATAAGACCAAAGAGGCCCACACCAAGACGTATTATAATTAAAATGTCCAAAATTAAAGACAAAGAGAGAATCCTAAAAGCAGCAAGAGAAAGGCCAGAAGTCACATATAAAGGGAAGCCCATCAGGCTATCAGCGGACTTCTCAGCCAAGACCCTACAGGCGAGAAGAGAATGGCATGACGTATTTAAAGTGCCAGAAGGAGAAAACTTACAGCCAAGAATACTCTATCCATCAAGGTTGTCATTCAGAATGGAAGGAGAGATAAAGAGTTTCACAGACAAGAAAAAATTAAAGGAGTTTATCACCAAGAAACTAGTTCTACAAGAAATGTTGAAGGAACTTATTTAAGTAGGATAGTGATGACCACAAATAGAGATAAAAAAAAATTATCAAAACAAAAACAAAATCCAGCCAATAAAATCACTTGTAAAGGTAAAAATATAGTAAAGGTAGCAGATCAACTACCTGTGAAGATAATATGAAGGTTAAAAGACAAATGTACTAAAATCACCTATTTCAGTGATAAGAGGGTAATGGATAGATACACACTAAACAAGAGACTATATATGATTTCAAAAACATAAAATGTGGGAGGAGATGAGTGAAAAAGTAGAGCTTTTAGTAAGAGGTCAAGCTAAAGAGTCTATCAACTCCATATAGACTGTTATATACATAGAATATTAAATAGGACCCTCATGGTAATCACAAATCATAAACCTATAATAAGCAAAAAAAAAAAAAAAAATAGTAAGACCAAAGAAATCAAAGATATTACTAAAGATAGCCATCAAACCGCAAGGGAGGAGAAGAAAGAAAAAGAAAGGAACAGAGAAGAACTACTAAAACACCCAGAACAACAGCAACAAAATGGCAGTAAATACATATTTATCAATAGCTACTTTAAACGTCAATGGACTAAATGCTCCAATCAAATGCCACAGGCTGGCAACTGGATAAAAAACAAGACCCATGTATATGCTGCATACAAGAGACACACTTCAGACCTAAAGACACAAACTAAAAGTGAAGGGATGGAAAAAGATATTCCATGCAAATGGCAAAGAAAAGAAAGTGGGGGTAGCAATGCTTATATCAGCCAAAATAGACTTTAAAACGAAAACTGCAACAAGAGACAAAGAAGGGCACTACATAATGATAAAGGGAACAATCCAACAAGAAAATATAACACCTGTAAACATCTATGCACCCAACATAGGAGCACCTAAATATATAAAGCAATTATTAACAGACATAAGAGGAGAAATAGACAGTAACACAATAATAGTAGGGGACTTTAACACTCCACTTACACCAATGGATAGCTCATCCAAACAGAAGATCAATAAGGAAACACTGGCCTTAAAGGACACATTAGACCAGGCGGACTTAGTAGATACTTATACAACATTCCATCCAAACCACAGAATACACATTCCTTTCAAATGTACATGGAACATTCTCCAGGATTGATCACATATTAGGCCACAAAACAAATCGCAATAAATTTAAGAAGATCGAAATAATACCATGCATCTTTTCTGACCACAAAGGTATGAAAGTAGAAATCAACTACAGGAAGAAAACCAGAAAAGCCACAAAAACGTGGAGATTAAACAAAATGCTACTGAACAATGATTGAGTCAACGAAGAAATCAAAGAAGAAATAAAAAAGTTCCTGGAGACAAATGAAAATGAAAACACGACATGTCAAAATCTGTGGGATACAGAAAAAGCGGTTCTAAGAGGGAAGTTTATAGCAATTCAGGCCTACCTCAACAAAGAAGAAAAATCCCAAATAGACAATCTAAAAGTGCATCTAAAGGTACTGGAAAAACAACAACAAATGAAGCCCAAAATCAGCAGAAGGAAGGAAATAATAAAAATCAGAGCAGAAATAAATGAAATAGAGACTAAAAAAACAATAGAAAAAATTAATGAAACCAAGAGCCGGTTCTCTGAAAAGATAAACAAAATTGACAAACCCTTAGCTAGACTCACCAAAAAAAAAGAGAGGAGGCTCAAATAAATAAAATCAGACAGGGGCTGGACTGTGGCCGAGTGGTTAAGTTCACGCGCTCCCCTGCAGGCAGCCCAGTGTTTAGTTGGTTCGAATCCTGGGTGCGGACATGGCACTGCTCATCAAACCACGCTGAGGCAGCGTCCCACATACCACAACTAGAAGGACCCACAACAAAGAATATACAACTATGTACCGGGGGGCTTTGGGGAGAAAAAGGAAAAAGTAAAGTCTTACAATAAAATAAAATAAAATCAGACAAGAGGGAGGAGAGATTACAACAGACACCTCAGAAATACAGAAGATTATAAGAGAATACTATGAAAAGCTATATGCCAACAAATTGGATAATCTAGAAGAAATGGATAAATTCTTAGAAACATACAACCTTCCAAAACTGGACCAAGAAGAAGTAGAAAATTTGAATAGACCGATCACTGGTAAAGATACTGAAACAGCAATCAAAAACCGTCCAAAAAATAAAAGTCCAGGACCAGATGGCTTCCCTGCTGAATTCTACCAAACATTCAAAGAAGACTTAATACCAATCCTTCTCAAACTCTTCCAAAAAATTGAAGAGGAGGGGAGGCTTCCTAACTCATTCTATGAAGCCAATGTTATCCTGATACCAAACCCAGACAAGGACAACACAAAAAAAGAAAATTACACGCCAATATCACTGATGAACATCAATGCAAAAATCCTCAACAAAATACTAGCAAATCGAATACAACAATACATTAAAAAGATCATGCATCATGATCAAGTGGGTTTCATTCCAGGGATGCAGGGATGGTTCAACATCCGCAAATCTATCATGTGATACACCACATTAACAAAATGAAGGATAAAAATCACATGATCATCTCAATAGATGCAGAGAAAGCATTGGACAAGATACAGCATCCATTTATGATAAAAACTCCAAATAAAAAGGGTATAGAAGGAAAATATCTCTACATATTACAGGCCATATATGACAAACCCACAGCAAATATCATTCTCAATGGAGAAAAACTGAAAGCTATCCCTCTAAGAACAGGAACCAGACAAGGATGCCCACTGTCACCACTCTTATTTAACATAGTATTGGAAGTCCTAGCCAAGGCAATCAGGCAAGAAAAAGAAATAAAAGGGATCCATATTGGAAAAGAAGAAGTGAAACTGTCACTCCTTGCCAACAACATGATTTTATACCTAGAAAGCCATAAGGATTCTACTAAAAAACTTTTAGAAACAATAAATGAACACAGTCAAGTTGCAGGATACAAAATCAATGTACAAAAATCGGTTGCGTTTCTATACACTACCAACGAAGCAGCAGAAAGAGAAATTAAGAACACAATTCCATTTACAATTGCCACAAAAAGAATAAAATACCTAGGAATAAACTTAACCAACGAGGTGAAAGAGCTGTACACCGAAAACTATAAAACATTGTTGAAAGAAATCGAAGAAGACGCAAAGAAATGGAAAGATATTCCATGCTCTTGAATTGGAAGAATCAACATTGTTAAAATGTCCATACTTCCTAAAACAATCTATAGATTCAACGCAATCCCTATCCAAGCTCCAACAACATTTGTCACAGAAATAGAACAAAGAATCCTAAAATTTATATGGAACAACAAAAGATCCTGAATAGCCAAAGGATTCCTGAGAAAAAAGAACAAAGCTGGAGGTATCACACTCCCTGATTTCAAAATATACTACAAAGCGATAGTAACCAAAACAGCATAGTACTGGCACAAAACCAGACACACAGATCAATGGAACAAAATTGAGAGCCCAGAAGTAAACACAGACATTTATGGACAGCTAATATTCAACAAGGGAGCCAAGAGCATACGATGGAGAAAGGAGAGCCTCTCAATAAATGGTGTTGGGGAAACTGAACAGCCATATGCAAAAGAATGAAAGTAGACCATTCCCTTACACCAGGCACAAAAATCAACTCCAAATGGATTAAAGACTTGAATGTAAGACCCAAACCATGGGACTTCTAGAAGAAAACATAGGCAGTACGCTCTTTGACATCAGTCTGAGCAGCATATTTTCAAGGCCCATGTCTGACCGGGCAAGGGAAACAAAAGAAAAAATGAACAAATGGGACTACATCAAACTAACAATCTTCTGCACAGCAAAGGAAAGCGTCAACAAAATGAAAAGACAACCTAACAATTGGGAGAAGATATTTGGAAACCATATATCAGATAAGGGGTTAATATGCAAAATATACAAAGAACTCATACAGCTCAACAACAACAACAAAAAACCATAATTGAACTAAAAAATGGGCAAAAGATCTGAACAGAGATTTCTCCAAAGAAGATATACAGATGGCCAACAGGCATATGAAAAGATGCTCAACATCATTAGCTATCAGGGAAACGCAAATCAAAACTATAATGCGGTATCACCTCACTCCAGTCAGAATGGCTATAATTAACAAGACAGGAAACAACAAGTGTTGGAGAGGATGTGGAGAGAAGGGAAGCCTTGTTCACTGCTGGTGGCAGTGCAAACTGGTGCAGCCACTATGGAAAGCAGTATGGAGTATCCTCAGAAAATTAAGGATAGATCTACCATATGATCCAGGTATCCCACTGCTGGGTATTTATCCAAAGAACTCGAAAACACAAAGGCATAAAGATACTTGCACCCCTATGTTCCTTGCAGCATTATACACAATAGCCAAGACTTGGAAGCAACCTAGGTGCACATCAAGGGACCAATGGGTAAAGAAGATGTAGTATTTATACACAATGGACTCCTTCTCAGCCATAAATAACGATGAAATCCAGCCATTTGTGACAACATGGATGGACCTTCACAGTATTATGATGAGTGAAATAAGTCAGAAGGAGAAAGACAAATACCATATGATCTTACTAGTAAGTAGAAGATAAAAACAACAACAAACAAACACATAGCAATGGAGATTGGATTGGTGGTTACCACAGGGGAAGGGGGGAGGGGGGAGGACAAAAGGGGTGATTAGGCTCACATGTGAGGGGATGGACTATAATTAGTTTGCAGGTGGTGAACATGTTGTAATGTATACAGAATTCAAAATATATCATGACGCACATCTGAAAATAAATAGGTAAATAAGATTAAAAGATAAAAGTAGTAAAAGTAACTTAACTACAATAATTTGTTAAGGGATACACAAGAAATAAGCTTGTAAAACATGACATCAAAAGCGGAAAATGTGTGTGGGTTAGAGTCAAAATATAGAGCCTTAGAATGCATTTGACCTTAAGTTATCAAGCTAAAATAAAATGTGAAAAATATAAGTTGTTATATGAAAGCCTCATGTTAACCACAAAGCAAAAACCTATTAAACACACAAAAGATAAAAAGAAAGAAAGTTAAGCATGCCACCAAAGAAAGTCATCAAACCACAAAGGAAGAGAGCAAGAGAAGAAGAGAGGAAAAGAGAGGAACTTCAAAACAGCCAGAAAACAATTAACAAAGTGGCAATAACTTCATCTCTACCAATAGTTACTTTAAATGTAAACAGACTAAGGTCTCCAATCAAAAGACATAGAGTGGGGCTGGCCCGGTGACATACTGGCTAAGTTCGTGTGCTCAACTTCAGCAGCCCAGGGTTCATGGGTTCAGATCCCAGGCATGGACTTACGCACCGCTCATCAAGCCATGCTGTGGTGGCATCCCACATACAAAATAGAGGAAGATTGGCGCAGATGTTATCTCAGCAACAAACTTCCTCAAGCAAAAAGAGGAAGATTGGAAACGGATGTTAGCTCAGGGCCAATCTTCCTTACACAAACACAAAAGACATAGAGTGGCTGAATGGCTTTGAAAAGGCCCATCTGTACGCTGCCTCCAAGAGACTCACTTCAGATGTAAGGACACACACATGGATTGAGAGTGAAGGGATGGAAAAAGATATCCCATGCCTGTGGAGACCAAAAGGAAGCTGGGCTAGCTATACTTATATTAGACAAAATACACTTTAAAACAAACCCCATAATAAGAGACAAGGAAGGGTATGATAATGATAAAAGAGCCAGTCCAATCAGAGGATTTGTAAATATTTATGCACCCAACATAGCAGCACCTAGATATATAAAGCAACTATTAACAGACCTAAAGGAGAAATAGACAGCAAGATGATAATAGCAGGGGACTTTAACACCCCACTCACATCAATGGACAGATCATCCAGACAGAAAATCAACAAGGAAACATTGAACTCAAATGACATGTTAAGCCAGACGGACTGCACAGACATATACAGAACATTCCACCCAAAAACAACAGAATATACATTCTTCTCAAGTGCACATGGAACGTTCTCCAGGATAGATCATTTCTCAGGCCACAAAACAAATCTTAATAAATTTTAAAAGATTGAAATCAAATCAATCATCTTTTCTGACGACAGCGGTATGAAACTAGAAGTTAATGACATGAGGGAAACTGGAAAATTCACAAATACATGTAGATTAAACAACATGCTAATGAACAACCAATGGGTCAAAGACGAAAACAAAAGAGAAATTAAAAAGTACCTTGAGACAAAGGAAAATGGAAATAGAACACATCAAAACTTATGGGATGCAGCAAAAGCAGTTCTAAGAGGGAAACTCATAGTGATATGTGTACATCAAGAAACAACCTTAACTTAGACCTCAAGAAACTAGAAAAAGAACAAACAGAGCCCAAAGTTAGTAGAACGAAGGAAATAACAAAGATCAGAGGGGAAATAAATGAAATACAGACTAAAAAGAATAGAAAAGATCAATGCAACCAAGGGCTGGTTCATTGAAACATTTAAAAAATTAACAAACCTTTAACCAGACTCGCCGAGAAAAAAAGAAAAAGGACTCAATTAATAAAATCAGAGAGGAAAGAGGAGACAATACAACTGATGCCACAGAAATACAAAGGATCACAAGGACTACCATGAACAATGACATACCAACAAACTGGACAAACTACAAGAAATGGATAAATTCCTAGAAATGAACAACCTAACAAGTCTGAATCATGAAGAAATACAGTATCTGAACAAACTGATTACTTGTAAGGAGACTGAATCAGTAATCAAAAACCTTGCTGTGAAAAATGAATAAAGGAAACCTCAGCTAAAACTGGACTCAAGAAGGCTTGTAGAGGGAGCTCTCACATCCTACCAAACAGAGATGTGTCTTGCTTCTCCAACAGGAAGTTGTCTACTACTATACTACTCCAGCAGAGGGAAGGAGGATTTTCTTCTTGCCCGGCCACTGGAAAATGCCACAGCTCAGACAGTGAGGAGCCATCACCACCCTGAAACGTTACTCTCCTCCAGTGAACTTTCATTTAGAACAGGTCTTCCCGAGGTGATGTCAACATCATAGCAGAGTGAGTCGTTCCCTTTGTCTCTCCCCTTGAAGTTACAACTAAACGGACATCCGTTAACCAACAGACGATTCCCTACACAACACAGCAGGATGCCTGAGAGATCCATGCAGCTATCCATCTGAAGGTGGGTTACTAGACCCCCAGGAAGCAGTGGAACTAGGAGAGCGGCCCCCTCCCTCTCCCCAGAGGAAGCCATCCAGGTTATGTTTCCTCACGCTGTGGCCGGCATGACTGTGAATGGAGGTAGGAGCAGGCCAGCCCGTGCATGAATGCTTCTGGAACAGCATAGCCTGGCCCGCAGGAGTGCCCACTGTGCGGCAGCAGCCCTGCTTGCGCAAACACTCCCTGCCAAGTGCCGGGGGCTCAGCTCATGCAAAGGCCCCCTGCCTGAGTGGTGGCCCGGCCCACGTGAAGGTGCCACACCAAGTGGCTGTGGCCTGGCCTGCACAAATGCAGAGCAGCCAACTGGCACAACTATGAGCAGACAGGGCAAGAGCAGAAAAACAGCCCCTGTCTCCCCTCCCAATGGTGGCAGGGAGAATCTCTGACCAGAAGCAACAGGAACCACAGCAGAACCAGTGACCCAATCCCCGGTGGCAGCAACCCTGACACCGGCTCCACCAGCAGCAAGAGCTGTTTACAAGTCCCTGGGTCCCCAGGCCTCTGCTAGTGACAGTGACACCAGTGAACCCAGCACCCCTGGCAGCAGTGCAAGCAGCACACCAAGACAATCCGGGAACTGCAGCATAGGTAACAGCAGCATCTGAGCATGTGGAGAGCCAGTGGAGGAACACAAGACCCAGAACCAAAGTAACTAAAACTGTACCAAAATGAGAAAGGTGAGTACTACCACAAATGCACCAGCATAGGATCAGTTCATCAAACACCATGAAGACTATAGAACAGGCCCTTCCAACTCCCCATTTTCCTCTGTAAAAGCAAACTCTCCTTTGTTCTCTGGACTTGCCTGTAGTTCACCATAGTTTGTATGTCCCAAACGGCAATCTTTTGGTGTTCCTGAATAAACTCACTTTCCAGGTAAAATAACTGGCTATTTTATTTTAAAGTTGTATTCCACAAACAAAAGTCCAGGACCAGACAGCTTCACTGGTGAATTCTACCAAATTCAGTGAATTATTAATACCAGTCCTTCTGAAGCTTTCCCAAAACATAGAAGAGAAAGCAACACTTCCAAACTGATTTTATGAGGCCAGCATCACCTTGATACCCAAACTAGATAAGACAGCACAAGAAAAGAGAAATTACAGGCTAATATCCCTGATGAACATAGGTGCAAAACTACTCAACGAAGTATTAACAGACCAAATTCAACAATACACTTAAAGATCATATGCAGTGATGAAGTGGGATTTACTCTAGGGATGCAAGGATGATTCAACATCCTTGCAAGTTCACATTGATTGACGTGTTCCCGCAAGTCAATCAATGCGATACACCTCATTAACAAAGTGAAGGATATAAATAACAGGATCATCTCAAGAGAAGCAGAAAAAGCATTTGACAAAATTTAACACCCATTTATGATAAAAACTCTCAACAAAAATGGGTATAGAAGGAACATACCTCCACATAATAAAGGCCATATATAACCAGTCCATGGCTAACATCGTCTTTAATGATGAAAACTAAAAGCTTTTCTTCTAAGATCAAGAACAAGATAAAGATACCCACTCTTGCCACTTTTATTCAACATAGTGTGTTAGAAATTCTAGCCAGAGCAACTGGGCAAGAAAAAGAAATAAAAGAGATCCAAATTGGAAAGGAAGGGGTAAAACCATCACTATGTGCTGATGGCATGATTCTACATATAGAAACACCCTGAAGACTCCACCGGAAAACTGTTAGAACTAATCAACAAATTCAGTAGAGTTGCAGGATACAACCAAAATATTAAAAAATCTGTTGCATTTCTATACACTCACAATGAACTATCAGAAAGAGAATTTAAAGAAAAAACCCCATTTACTAGCGCCAAAAAGAATAAAACACCTAGGAATGAATTTACCCAACGAGGTGAAAGCCTTGTACATTGAAAATTATAAGACATAGTAAAAGAACTTGAAGAAGACACAAATAAGTGGGAAGACATTCTGTGCTCATGGATTGGAAGAATTAATATTGTTAAAATGCCCATACCATCCAAAGCAATCTACAGATTCAATGCAATCCTTATCTAAACTCCAGTGGCATTTTTCACAGAAATAAGAGAAACAACCCTAAAATGTGCATGGAACTGCACAAGACCCTGAATAGCTGAAACAATCTTGAGCAAGAACAAATCTAAAGGCATCATGCCCCCTGATTTCAAACTATATTACAAAGCTATAGTCATCAAAACAGTATGATATTGTCATAAAAATAGACACATACATCAATGGAACAGAATTGAGAGCCCAGAAAAAACCCACTCATACAATTAATTTACAACAAACAAGCCAAGAATATACAATGGGGAAAGGACAGTCTCTTCAATAAATGTTTTTACAGAAACTGAAAGCCACATGCCAAAGAATGAAACTTGACCACTACTTATACCATACACAAAAATGAACACACAATGGATTAAAGACTTGAATGTAAGCCCTGAGATCATAAAACCCCTAGAAGACAACATAGGTGGTAAGCCTCTTGACGTTGGTCTTGGTGATGAGTTTTGGGATCTGACACCAACAGCAAAGGAAGCAAAAGCAAAAATAAACAAGTGGGACTACATGAAACTAAAATGCTGCTGCACAGCAAAGGAAACAATCGACAAAATGAAAAAGCAACCTGCTGAAGGGGAGAAAATATTTCCAAATCATAATCTGATAAGAGGATAACACCAAAATACAGAAAGAATTCACACAACTCAGTAGCAAAAATCCCACAAACAATCCAATTTAAAAATGGGCAGAAGGTCTGAATAGGCATTTTTCCAAAGAAGACATACAGATGTTCAGCATCACTAATCATCAGGGAAATGCAAATCAAAACCACAATGAGATGTCACCTCATGCTTGTTAGAATGGCTATAATCCAAAAGACAAGAAGTCACAAGTGTTGTTGAGGATGTGTAAAACAAGGAATCCTTGGGCACTGTTGGTGGGAATGTAAATAGGTGCAGCACCCCAGAAAACAGTATGGAGGTTCCTCAAAAAGTTAAAAATAGAACTACCATATGATCCAGCGATTCCACTTCTGGGTATTTACCTGAGGAAAACAAACACACTAATTCAAAAAGATACATGCACTCCCATGTTCATTGCAGTATTATTTACAATAGCCAATATACAGAAACAACCTAAGTGTCCATCGATGGATGAATGGATAAAGAAAATGCGATATATAAAAATGTATTTATTTACATATATAAAGAATATATATATTATAAATATATATAATATACATTATACACACACACACACACACACACACACACACACACACACACACACACTGGAATGTCTTTCAGCCTTTAAGAACAAACAATGAAATCTTGCCATTTGCAAAAACATGGATGGACCATGAGGGTCTTATTCTAAGTCAAATAAGTCAGAGAGAGAAAGCCAAATATCATATGATCTCACATATATGTAGATTCTAAAAAAAAGAAACAAACAAACAACCAAACGAAAAATGCCCAAGAAACAAGCTCATAAATACAGATTGGTGGTTACCAGAAGCTGGGGGGTGGGGAGTGGGGGAAATGTGTGAACGGGGTCAAAAGGTACAAACTTTCAGTTATGAGATAAATAAGTCATGAGGATATAATGTACAGCATGGTGATTATAGTTGATACCACTGTATTGCATATTTGAAAGTTGCTTAGAGAGTGGATCTTAAAAGTTCTCATCACAAGAAAAAACATTTTGTAACTGTATGGAGATGAATGCTAACTAAACTAATTGTGGTGATTATTTTGCAATACATACTAACATTGAATCATTATGTTGTACACCTGAAGCTAATCTAATGTGATATGTCGACTATACCTCAGTAAAAAAAAAAGTAAGACATGACTATTTTAAATTTGTATGCTCCCAATAGCATAGCTTCAAATGATATAAAGCAAAAATGGAAAGAATGAAAAAGAGAGATAAGAAAATCAACAATCAAAATTAGAGACTGTGGTAAGTTCATTCAATAGCTGGAAGAACACATAGACAAAATTTTATAAGGAGATAGCTCATTTGAACAGTAATAATATTAACAATGTGACCTAACTGACATTTATACAGCACTTCCCTCCAACCACCAGATTGCAGAATACATATTACTTTCCAGTCCACTTGTCACATGTATCAAAACAGATCATATTGCAGGCCTTAATGCAAGTCTTAACAAATTTCGAAAGATTAAAATAGCACAGAGTTTATTCTCCAACCAGAGAGGTATTAAACTAGAAGTAACTAAGAAATATAACTAGATATTCCCCCTAAAATTGGAAATTCAACAATAAAATTCTTTACATTCAATGGTCAAAGGAAAAATCACAATGAATATTGGAAAACACTTTGAGTAGAACAGTGTAAATACAATGTGTCAAAATTTGGGAGACACAGACAAAGAATGTTTAGAGGTTAAATTATAAGTTTAATAAATATATTAAAAATGAGAAATGCTAAATATAACTTAAGTTTCCATTTAAGAAGTTAGCAAAAAGATAGCAAATTAAAGCAGAAGAGAATAAAAAGGAAATAAGAATGAAAGCATGAAACAGAAAGCAGATGCACAATAGAGAAAAACAATAAAGTAAAACTGTAGTTATTTGAAAGGAATTCACAATATTGGCAACCTCCTAGAAAGATGAATAAGAAATAAACAGAGAATAAAAAAATTACCAATATCAAAAAGGAAAAAATGTCTTGGCTATGAATCCTCTGGGTTACTAAAAGACAAGATGATGTTATAAATAATTTTAATACAATAAATTTGACAACATACTTGACAAATTCATTTAGAAAAACTCTTACCAAAAATGTTTTAAGAAGAAATGGAGAACAATAATCTATATCCATTAAAAACCTATAATTTAAAAACAGCTCTTAAAGAATATTCTAAGCCTGGTTGCTTCACTGCTGAATTCTTCCAAATCTTCAGGAAAGAAAAATATCATCTTTTGTACGCTCTTACAGAAAACATAAGATGGAGACTTTCCAAATCATTTCATGAGAGCAGTATAACCCAAAACAAAAAGTTAACAAGGATATTACAGGAAAAGGAAAGTAGATGACAATATCTCTCATGAATATAGGTTAAAAATTCTAGTCTCATGGATAGAGATCAAAACTTTCTGGTTCCTCATGTAAGGTGTTTGGAAGTCACCAGTATGTCCTAAAAATGAGTATATGACGAACAGACTGAAAATGCCACAACTCTTCTTGGATCCATAAGAGAGGGGAGGACACAGGAAAAACCACTGGTCCCGAGATTGGAGAGAAAGACAGGCAAATACAGGGAGTTGCGGCTTACCAGAGTAGACTCGGGAGCAGAAAGCACTGCAGGAACCAGTCCCAGGATAGAAAACATGAAGTGTAATTGACAAATAGCTGGAAGCTCACTGTGGACACCTCTGAGAGTTAAAAACTCCAAGGGGACCCAGCAAAGGAGAGTCCCCACAATATTGTGAGATTTACCGCCAGGAGCTTGACTAGATCCCCACAGTAAATAATGGAAAAAATGCCCCCCCCCCCTGAATCTGGCAAGGGGTAGGGGGGAGGAACCATTTTGAAATATGACAAAGCACTCCGTTCTTCTTAATGAGGCCTACCCTCAGGAGAAACTAGTTAACCAGAGCCTAACCTGCTGGGGTATTATCAGAGCCTAACTGACCTGAGGGAAGGGAAAAACCCAACTCCAGCCCACTATAGCCAACCTCTCCTACCTAAGGGGGGAGCAAAAACATGAGACACAATTTTGAAGTTCACAGTCCAGAGGCCCAGGCTCGCTAAAAGACTGAGACCTAATCATAGGACTATAGAATGCTTCCCCTCCCCCACACCTCACACAAAACTAAAGGCTTATTTACAGAAGTTTCTATTACCTGGTACATCGTGTGCGGCAATCAAGAAAAAATTACAAGGCATACCAAAAGGAAAGAAAAGACAATCTTGAAGAGACAGAGGAATATTGGCATGATGAGGCTAGGAAATGAAAGCAATTATGATTAATATGATAAGGACTCTAATAGATAAAGTCAATGGCATGTTGGGGCCGGCCCCGTGGTGCAGCGGTTAAAGTGCGCACTTCCCCTTCGGCGGCCCAGGGTTTTCTGATTCAGATCCCAGGTGTGGACATGGCACCGCTTGGCAAGCCATGCTGTGGTGGGCATCCCACATATGGGGTGGAGGAAGATGGGAGCGGATGTTAGCTCAGGGCCAGCATTCCTCAGCAAAAGGGAGGAGGATTGGCAGCAGATGTTAGCGCGGGGCTAATCTTCCTCAAAAAAGATAAATAAAAAATTAAAATAAAAAAATAAGTCAATGGCATGCAAGAAAAGGTAGCAAAATAAGCAGAGCGATGGAAATCGTAAGAAAGAATCAAAAAGAAATGCTATAGATCAAAAATACTGTAACATAGACGAAGAATGCCATTGATGGGCTTAGTAGACTGGACACAGCTGAGGAAAGACTCTCGAAGCTAAGAGATATATCAATGGAATTCTCCAAAACCAAAAAGCAGAGAGAACAAAGACTTAAGTAATACAGCACAGAATATCCAAGGATTGTGGGACAACTACAAAAGGTGTAACATACATGTAATGGGACTACCAGAAGGAAGAAAGAGAGAAAGGGACAGAAAGAAATATTTGAAATAATAATGACTGAGAATTTCCCCAAATTACTGTCAGGCACCAAACCACAGATCCACGAAGCTCAGAGAACACCAACTAGATTAAACGTCAAAAAAAACTACACCTAGGCATACCATTTTTAAATTACATGAAATCAAAGATAAAGAAAAAAATCCTCAAAGAAGCCAGAGGGGAAAAGAACACCCTTCCTTTAGAGGAATAAGAAAAGATTTATATCTCACTAGTCCTCAGAAAACATGCAAGCAAGAAGAGAGTGAAGTGAAATATTTCAAGTGTTGACAGGAAAAAAAACCCTTCCAAATAGAATTCTATAGTCTGTGAAATTATCCTTCAAAACTCAAGGAGAATTAGAGATTTTCTCAGGCCAACAAAAATTGAGAAAATTTTTTGCCAGTAGTCCTACCTTGCAAGAAATGTAAAAGAAGTTCCTTAGAGAAAAGAAACATAATGTAGACCAGAGACCCAAATCCACGTAAGATAAGAGCTTTCAAGAAGGAATAAATGAAGGTAAAGGAAAATCTTTTATCTTTATTATTCTTTTTTCTTTTTAAAGATTTTATTTTTCCTTTTTCTCCCAAAGCCCCCGGGTACATAGCTGTGTACTCTTAGTTGTGGGTCCTTCTACTTGTGGCATGTGGGATGCCGCCTCAGCATGGCTTGATGAGTGGTACCATGTCCGTGCCCACGATTCAAACTGGCGAAACCCTGGGTCCCTGGAGAAGAGCACGCAAACTCAACCACTCGGCCACAGGGCCGGCCCCAATCTTTATTATTCTTAATTAGTCTAACAGATGGCAGTTTATACAAATAACAATAGAAACAATGTATTTCATGATGTGTGGTTGTGTATATATCTTATGCATATATATATTTATATATATATATATATATATACTTACACATAGTTATAGATAAGTGAAATGAATGACAGCAATGGTACAAGGAACAGGATCAATGAATTAGGATTATTTTTCTTATTATAAGATACAATATCTGTGAAGCAGTATAGTGTTATTTGAAAGTGGACTTGTGTTAGCTGTAAATGAAATGGATATTACAACTGTAGGACAACCACCAAAAAGGTATAAAAGAAGTATAACTGGTATGCTAACGGGAGAACATGGAATCATATAAAATGTTCAATTAAGACACAAAAGGCAGAAAGAGTGGAAGATAAAAATAGAAAAAGGAACAGGGGCAATAAATACGGTAGATATTAATACAACTATATCAATAATAACTTTGAATGACAATCGTCTAAAAGTGCCAGTTGAAAGAGAGATTGTCACAGTGGATAAAAAAACAAGACACAACTATAGGTTGTCCACAAGAAACCTACTTTACATGTAAAGACATATATAGATTAAAAGTAAATTGTGGAGGAAAATGCTCCATGCTAACATGAATCAAACAAAACAGGGAGTAGGTATATTAATTTCAGACAGAGCACACTTCAAAGCAAGGAAAGTTATTAGAGATGAGGAAGGGCATTTATATAATGATAAAAAGGTTAACTCTCTAAGAAGACATACCAATCCTTAACCTGTATGCACTTAACCACAGAGCATCAAACGACATGAGACACAAACTGACAGAACTGCAAGGAGAAATAGATGAATCCACTATCATAGTAAGAGACTTCCACACCCCTCTATCAGAAATGGAGAGGTCCAGCTGACCAAAACCAGGAAGGACACAGTGGAACTCAACAACATCACGAACCAACTGGATATAAGTGGCCTCTATAGACTACATCAGCCAATAGCAGCAAAATACATATTCTTCTCTAGCTCATGTGAGACCTTCACCAAGATAGACCACATTCTGGCCCATAACACACACCTGAACAAATTTAAAGGATAGAAATCACACAATGTCTGCTCTCAGACCACAGTGGAATTAATCTAGAAATCACTAACAAAAAGAGAACTGAAAAATTCCAAATGATGTGAAGATTAAACAGCACACTACTGAACAGCACATGAGTCAAAGAAGAAACCTCAAGAGACATTTAAAAATGTTGTGAACTAAATGAAAACACAACTTATCAAAATCTGTGGGATGTAGCAAAAGCAGGGCTTAGAGGGAAATTTATTGCATTGAACCCATGCGATAGAAAAGAAGAAAGATCAAAAACCAATAATGTAAGTTTCCACCTTAGAAACTAGAAAACAAAGGACAAATTAAGTCCAAAGGAAGGGGAAGAAAAGAAATAATAAAAATTAGAACAGTAGCCAGTGATTTTGAAAACAGGAAATCAATAGAGAAAGCCAACAAAACCAAAATCTGGTTCTTTCAAAAGATCAACAAAATGGAGGAACCTCTAGCCAGGCTAATTAAGATAAAAAAAGAGAAGAGACACAAATTACTAACACCAGAAATGAAAGAGGAGACACTACAGAACCTATGGACATTAAAAGGGTAATAAAGGGGATGGACCTTGAGGGTATTATGTTAAGCCAAATAAGCCAGGAAGAGAAAGAAGAACACTGCATGATTTCATTCACATATGGAAGATAAATAAACACATTGACAAAGACAAAGGACTAGTGGTTGCCAGAGGGGAAGGCGGTTGGGGAGTGGGCATAAGGGGTAAAGGTGCACATATATAGGGTGATGGGCAGATAATAATGTACAACCGAAATTTCACAGTGTTATAAACTATTATGACCTCGATAATAAAAAAGCAACATTAAAATTTCTAAATAACAATGCCAAAATAAATGATAACAAAGGAAATAATATGAACAAGTCTATGCTCACACATTTTATAACCTAGATTAAACGGACCAACTCCTTGAAAGATATTATCTTTCATAACCACATTGGAAAAAATAGACATGAATAGGCCTTTATTTATCAAGGAAATTAAACCAACCATTAATAATCTCCCCAAACAGAAAGCACCAAGTCTAACAAACATTTAAGGAAGAAATTATACCGATTCTCTACAATATCTTTCAGAGGATAAAAGCAGAGGTAATACTTCCATCTCATTCTATGAGGCCAGCATTACCCTAATACCAAAACTACACAAAAACACTACCAGAAAAGGACACTACAGACCAATATCTTTCATGAATATAGATACAAAATCCTCAACAAGATATTAGCAAAACGCATCCAACAATGTATAAAAAAATTATACACCACACCCAAGGGGGACTTATCCCAAGTGAAAGCCTGGTTCCACATTTATAAATCAAGTGTCACCTATAACATTAAGCGGCTGAAAAACAAAAATCGCATGATCATATCAATAGACATAGAAAAACTATTTGATAAAATCCAACATTTGTTCATAAGAATAAACAAAAACCCTCAGTAAACTGGGAATAGAGGGGAACTTTCTCAACTTGATAGGGAATAGCTACAACAAAACCCAGCTAACGTCATATGCAATGGTGAGAAACTTGAAGCTTTCCCACTAAGATCAGGAACAAGGAAAGCATGTCCTCTCTCACCGCTCTTTTTTAACATCATACTGACATTCCTACCTGCTGCAATAAGACAAGAAAAGGAAATAAAATGTATACAGATTTGAAAAGGAAAAATTATTTCTTTTAGAGGAGATGACATGATGTATGTAGAAAACCAATGAGAACTGTAAAAAAAAAAAAAAACCCTCCTTTAATTAATAAGCAATTATAGCAAGGTTGAAGGATACAAGGCCAGCAGAAAAAAGTCAATCACTGTCCTATGTGTAAGCAATGAACAAATGAAATTTGGAATTTAAAGCACAATACCATTTGATTAACACCCCCAAAATGAAATACTTAGGTAGAAATCTGAAAAAATAGGTACAAGATCTATATAAGGAAAACCACAAAACTCTGAACAAAATTTTTTCTAAAAAAAATCTAAATAAATGAAGAGATATTCCATGTTCATGGATAGGAAAACACAATATTGTCAAGATGTCAGTTCTTCCCAACTTGACACATAGATCGAATGCAGTCCTAATTAAAATTCCAGCAAGTTATTTGGTGGATATGGACAAATTGATCATAAAGTTCATATGAAAAGGCAAAAGACCCAGAATAGCCAACACAATATTGAAGGAGAAGAACAATGTTGGAGGACTGACACTACTCGACTTAAAGACTTACTATAAAGCTACAGTAATCAAGGCAGTGTGGTATTGCTGAGGGAGTAGATAAATAGGTCCAGGGAAGAAAACAGAGAGTCCAGAAATAAGACCACGTATATACGGTCAAGTGATCATTGACAAAGGAGCATAGGGAATTCAGTGGAGAAAAGGGAATCTTTTCAGCAAATGGTGCTGAAACAACTAGACATCCCCATGCAAAAAGAATCCAGACACAGACCCTACATCTTTCACAAAAATTAACTCAAAATGGATCATAGACTTAAATGAAAAACAATGAAACTCCTAGAAGACAACATGGGGAAAAACCTAGATGACCTTAGATATGATGACTTTTTAATACAACACCAAAGGCATGATCCATGAAAGCTATAATTGCTAAGTTGGACTTCATGGGAATTAAAAACTTTCAGTCTGTCAAAGACAATATCAAGAGAATGAGAAGATGAGCCACAGATTGGGGCAAAATAATTGTAAAGAACATATCTGATAAAGGACTGTTAGCCAAAATATACAAAGAACACTTAAAAGTCAACAATAAGAAAACAAACGACCTGATTAAAAAGTGGGCCAGAGACCTTAAGAGCCACCTCACCAAAGCAGATATACAGATGGCCAGTAAGCCTATGAAAAGAGGCTCCATATCATGTCATCAAGGGACTGCAAATTAAAACAAAAATGAGATACTGCTACACACCTACTAGAATGGCCAAAATCCAGAGCACTGACAACATCAAATGCTGGCATGGATGCGAAGAAACAGCAAATCTCATACATTGCTAGTGGGAATGCAAAATGGTACAGCCACTTTGGAAGACAGTTTGGCAGTTTCTTTCAAAACTAAAGATACTCTTACCATATAATCCAGCAATGGCACTCCTTTATTTACCCAAGGGACTTGAAAACTTCATGTCCATCCAAAAACCTGTGCATGGATGTTTATAGCAGCTTTATTTGTAACTGCCAAAACGTGGAAGCAACCAAGATGTCCTTCAGTAGATGAATGGATAAATAAACTGTGGCACATCCAGAGAATGGAATATTATTCAGCACTAAAAAGAAATGAGCTATCGAGCCATGAAAAGACATGGAGGAGCCTTAAATGCATATTACTAAGTGAAAGAAACCAATCTGAAAAGTCTACATATGGTATGATTCCAACTATATGACATTCTGGAAAAGGCAAACTATGGGCACAGTAAAAAGATCAGTAGTTGCCAGGGGCTGGGGTGGGGAAAGAACGAATAGGTGGAGCGCAGAGGATTTTTAGGGCAGTGAAAATATTCTGTATGGTACTATAATGATGAATAGACGTCTTCATACATTTGTCCAAACCAACAGAATGTACCACACCATGAGTGAGCCCTAAGGTAAACTATGGACCGTGAGTGATTATGATGTGTCATAGTGTGTCATCACTTGTAAGAAATGTACCACTCTGGTGGGGGATATTGATAATGAGGGAGTCCATGCGTGTGTGGGGCAAGGAGTATACGGGAAATTTCTGTACTTTCCTTGCAATTTTGCTGTGAACCTAAAAGTTCTTCACAAAAACAAATTCTTAAAAAAATGTCGAGCATTCTCTTTGACCCAGCAATTCCACTCCTAGATACTTGTCTTACTGGTACACTCACACATAAGAAAACACATACAAGTAAATTGACTACTAGTCCTAATCATAAAATATTGGAACATTAAGGACTGATTGGATAAGTTATTGTGTACCTATAGAATAGACTACTTACTTTACAATTGATAAAAATGAAGAACCTGTACATGTCTATTGATACGAAACTATCCTCAAAGTATACTGTTAAGAAAAAAGCAAGGTGGAGGAGACCTGTGTCACGGGCTGTCTTTTGTGTGATGAAATGTTATACCGATATGCACCTATTTAGCGTCATAAATATATAGTATGTTTCTTAAAGAAGAAAAAAGAAAGTAGTAACAGTGAATGGTTTTGCAGAAGAGATTTAGGTATCTGGGACAGGGAGAGAGGGACACATTCTCACCGTATGTGGTTTTCTATCTTAAAAATTTGCTCTCTGCACATATATTGCATTTAAACAACATGTAATCTTTACATTCAAAATAACTTTTAAAACTATTTCACTAGGAAATTAGCACCAGGGAGACTTTTTTTTTTATAATTCTTTGAGTTGTTGTGGGAGGAGGACCTAGGACGAGGGCTTATTGCTGTCTCCACATTCTACACCCGGATCAAAGACCCCTACACTTACCAAGCTCCTTCCTCCTCCCAAAATACCCCCACTGCCCTCCCTTAAGCAGGAGATAATGTGAGCCAGGACAAGTACTGACAGATGAGACACAAAAGAGGAAGTAAATTCAAGGAGCATTTTGAAAGGGTCAAGATAACACACATGGTGACTCCAAACTAACTCATTTCCGGGTTCTCTCTGTGCCCAGGAACAATCCTCTTCAGACCACTTAGATGCCCTACCAACTAATGCAGCATTTTGCCGATGGCTCTCCTGACTGTACTTTTTCTAGGGCCTGAATGCTAGAAGCAGCCTAATTATCTTTCAAACATTACCTTCTTCGTGTCACCCCTATCCTCACAGCTTTCAGTCCACATTTTCCAGTCACATAAACTATAAATGGTTAACTGGCTCTTCTCTTTCCTCAAGCAGCCAAACCCTTTTAATCTGTTCATATTTTCCATTAATTCTTAACACACATCTAACGTTTGAATTTGCCGATTGTCTAATTCTTATCGTTACAATCAGTTCTATTCCTCTTTCTACCTTTCGTAAGTTACTCTTTCTTCTTAGAAATTACATTTTTCCCTTATGGCCAATTCATTTCAGCCTGAGTTCAAAGCATACTCGCAATTTTTTGAATATTCCTGACTGCCCTGATTTTTAAAAAACCCTCCAATATTTCACAAAACACATTAAACAGTAGTATATTCTTAATTCTTTTCTAAATTGTAATGTGTGTGTTACTCTTCCCAACCAAAGATGTGATCCACAAGAGGAGAAAACAAGCGAGATAAGTGGCTCTCGGTAACTTTCTTAGACTGAGTTGAGTCCAATTACATGCAATTCTGTGTTGAAATGATTGTGGGAAAGGTAAAGAAGATGGAGATAAGTTACTGATGTGCTATTCTGGATGGGTCAAAAAGAAGCTGAAGCTACAACTTCTATAAAAAAATTAACCGTTTTGATGTATACTTAGCATACAATAAAATACACAAATCTTAAGGGGGCAGCTTGATGAGTTTTGATTTGTAACCGCCACCCTGCCTTGGTCCGTTTGTCCTATAACAAAATGCTACGGACTGGGTAGCTTATAAACCAGAGAACTTTATTTCTCACAGTCTTGGAGGCTAGGAAGTCCTAGATCAAGGCACCAGCAGATTCAGTGTCTGGTGAGAACTGCTTCCTGGTTCATAGAGAGCACCTTCTTGCTGTAACCCCACATGGCAGAACAGGTGAGTGATCTCTCTGAGGCCTCTTTTATAAAGGTGCTAATCCCATTCACGAGGACTCCACCCTCATGATCTAATCACTTCCCAAAGGCCCTGTCTCCTAATACCGTCACCTCAGGGGGCAGAATTTCAACATAAGAATTTTGGAGAGACACAAACATTCAACCTATAGCACACCCCAATCAAGATACTAAAGTTTCCCATCACTCCAGAAAGTTCCCTCCATTCCTACGTCAAGAAACGACTAACTTAAATTCTATTCTCATAAATTATTTTGGAGTATTCTAGAACTTCTCACAAATTAAATCATATCCTGAGTTCCTTTGGTCTGATTTCCTTCTGTCACAATATCTGTGCTATATATCCATGTTCTTACACGTATCAGAAATTTGTTCTGATTTACCGAGTTTTATTCCACCGGATGAATATACCAGTTTGTTTATCCATTCATCTATTAAGTACTGGGGGTTTGTTTCCAGTTTGTGGAAGAAATTCGTAAATAATGCTGCTATGAACATTCATGTATACAACTACAGTCTCTACCCTCTAGCTCCTTCCTGCTGGTCTAAGAATTAAATTGACATGAAACAGAGTAACAGAAGAAAATGAAACAAAGCTTTCCAACCTGTATACATGGCAGAAACCCAGAAAAAGAGTAACTCGCTGTATAATTGCTCATGGTTATTTCTCATGATCCTTCGTATTTCTAGACTGTTGAGCGTAACTTATCCTCTTTCATTTTTTATTTTACTCATTTGGGACCCCTCTCTTTCTTTTTTCTTGGTGAGTCGGGCTAAAGATTTATCAATTTTACTTCTCTTTTTCAGGAACCAGCTCTTGGTTTTATTGGTCTTTTCTTTCTTTCTTTTCTTTTGCCTTTATTGGTTTATTTCTGCTCTGATCTTTGCTTCCTTCTACTAATTTTGGGCTTTGTTTGGCCTTCTTTTCTACCTCCTTGAGGTGTAAAGTTAGGTTGCTTATATGAGACTTTCTCTTGTTTCCTGAGGTAGGTCTGTGTCACTATAAACTTCCCTCTTAGAAGTGCTTTTGCTGCACCTTTAGGGGTATGTTTGCATTCCTTTCTCTTTATGTTTTGTGTCCCTATTATAAGTCTTTGATTTGTGGTTACCAAGAGGTTCACGTATAGCAGTCTATTTTGAGTTGATTGTCAATTAAATTCAAGCGCTTTCTAAAAGTACTACATTTTTACCCCCTCCGTGCTTTGTTTGTTAAATAAGATGTATTTAACAGCATTTAATTTTGTGCATCCTTAACTGATTATTGTAGATACAGACGATTTGTATTTCTATTTTCACTTGTCTCAAGGTATTTCTTGGTTTCCTCTTTGATTTCTTTATTGACTCATTGGTTGTCAAGTAGCATGCTGTTTAACCTCCACGTGTTTGTGTTTTTTCCAGTTCTCTTCTTGTAATTGATTTCTAGTTTCATACCATTGTGGTTGGAAAAGATGCTTGATATGATTTCAGTCTTAAGTGTATTGAGACTTGTTTTGTGGTGTAACATGTACTCTATCCTGGAGAATGTCTCATAGGTACTTGAAAAGAATATGTTTTCTGCTGTTTTTGGATGGAATGTTCTGTATATGTCTATGAAGTCCATCTGGTCTAATGTGTCATTTAAGGCCAATCTTTCCTTATTGATCTTCTGTTTGGATGATCTATCCATTGGTGTAAGTGGAGTGTTAAAGTCCCCTACTATTATTGTGATCCTGTCTATTTCTCCCTTTACGTCTGATAAGAATTGCTTTACATATTTAGGTGCTCCTATGTTGGGTGCATAGATATTCACAAATGTTATATCCTCTTGTTGGGTTGTTCCCTTTATCATTATGTCGTCCCCTTCTTTGTCTCTTGTTACAGTTTTCATTTTAAAGTCTATTTCGTCTGATATGAGTATTGCTACCCCCACTTTCTTTTTGTCGTTTGCATGGAGTATCTCTGTCCACCCTTTCACTTTGAGTTTCTGTCTTTAGGCCTGAAGTGTGTCTCCTGCATGCAGTGTATATGTGGGTCTTGTTTCTTTATCCAATTGGCCACTCTATGTCTTTTGACTGGAGCATTTAGTCCATTGACATTTAAATTAGCTATTGATAAATATTTATTTATTGCCATTTTGTTACTTTTTTCCCTGGGTGTTTCAGTAGTTCTTCTCTGTTCCTTGCTTCTTCTCTTGCTCTCTTCCCTTGTGGCTTGATGGCTTTCCTTAGTAACAGGTTTGATTTCTTTCCTCTTACTTATTTGTTTACTTATTATGGCTTTCTGGTTTGTGATCACCACGAGGTTCCTATAGAATATTCTACGTATACAGCAATCCCTATTGCGTCGACAGTCTCTTTAGCTTGACCTCTTTCTAAAAGCTCTACTCTTTTACTCCCCTCCTCCCACATTTTATGTCTTTGAAATCATATCGAATCTCTTTTTTGTCTGTGTCTATCCATTACCTTGTCAACATTGAAATAGGTAATTTTAGTACTTTTGCCTTTTAACATTCCTATTATCTTCATAGGTGGTTGATCTGCTACCTTTACTGTATTTTTGTCTTTACCAGTGATTTTAGGTCCTTTTTTCCCCTTCTTTGATAATTTTCTTATCTCTATTTGTGGTCTTCTGTTTCTTGCTTAAAGGACTTAAATAATTCCTTTTAGAATTTCTTGTACAACTGGTTTCTTGCTCATAAAGTCCTTTAATTTTTGCTTGTCCAGGAAGCTCTTTATCTCTTCTTCCATTCTAAATGATAACTTTGCTGGATCGAGTATTCTTGGCTGTAGGTTTTGTCCTTCAGCACTTTAAATATGTCGTGCCACTGTCTTCTAGCCTGTAGTGTTTCAGCTGAGAAGTTCACTGATAGCCTTATGGGCTTTCCTTTGTACGTCACTTGTTGCTTTCCTCTTGCCACTTTTAGGATCCTCTCTTTATCTTTAATTTTGGACATTTTAGTTATAATGTGTCTTGGTGTGGGCCTCTTGGTGTTCATCTTGTTTGGTGCTCTCTGTGCCTCCTGTACTTGGATGTCTGTTTCCTTCCTTAGGTTAGGAAAGTTTTCAGGTGTTATTTCTTCAAATAGATTCTCTGCCCCTTTGTCTCTCTCTTCTCCTTCTGGGACACCTATAATATGAATGTTAGAGTGCTTGATATTGTCCCAGAGTTGCCTTAGACTGTTCTCATTTTGTCTAATTCTCTTTTCTTTTCTCTGTTCAGCTTGGGTGATTTCCACTAGTTTTTCTTCCAGCTCGCTGGTCTATTCTTCTGTACCCTCAACTCTGCTATTGAGCCCTTCTAGTGAATTTTTCATTTGCAGTATTGTATTCTTCATTTGTGATTGGTTCTTTTTTATATTTTCCAATTCTTTGTTGACATTCTCACTGTGTTCATCCGGTCTTCTCCCAATATCAGTGAGCATCCTTGTGAGTTTCTGTTTGAACTCTTTGTCAGGTAGATTGCTTATTTCTGTTTCATCTAGTTCCTTTTCTGAGGTTTTGTCCTACTCCCTTGCTTGGAATCTATTCATTTGCCTTCTCATTATACCTCTTTCTCTGTGCTTACATCTCTGTATTAGGTGAGTCAGCTATGTCTCCTGATCTTGGAAAAGTGGCCTTATGTAAGACATGCCTTTGGAGGCCCAGCAGCATGCTTGCTGCTCATCACAGTCCAAATCATCCAGGAGTGACCATTTTGTGGGCTACTTGTGTCCTTCTGCTGTGGCAGGGTTGCTGTTACCACGGGTACCCAGGGAACCTAGTCTTTCCCTCCCTGGCTAGCTGTTTGTAAATCAGGTCTGGGGAGCCCCAGCACTGTTGGCTACAAGCCTCATAGCACACTCCTGTTACAGTTTTCCTATTAATTGAGTAGGTACCCCATGTAGCTGGGTGCTCGGCTCGGGAGCTTACAGTTGTTGTAGGCCTCTGACCGGCAAGGCTGTTGTAATCTCTCTTAGTATTGCAGCTCAGGGGGGCAGGCCCCAGGCATGGGAGCACCCAATTGTTTCAGGCTTTGGAAGGTGGCGGCCAATCCTCTTTGTGGCTGTTTGTGAAGCAGAGGTCTTCTGCCACCGATAAGCCCCACCCCAACAACTCCACACACCCCATCAACACGGCCCTGGTGTGTGCACACTTCCTGACCCCCTAGATCGTACCCAGTCACTCCACTGCAGAGGCCCACACCTCTCCATCAATGTCCCCCACAGTTCACCTGCTCCTCCCACAGGCTCTGCCCCACAGAGGTGGACACACTTGCATGTCTGTAGAGGATCAAGTCACCCAATCTATGTGGGCTGACAAGGAGCCTAACGACTTACTGTTGGGTGGGGCCAGTCCCTAGGGCTGGCTGCCTGCTCTGGCTGAACTGCATTAAATCTGCAGTGGAGTGGCCTTGGCAGACCCCTGGGCTAACAGACCAGGGGAAAAACTTCAATGGCATCTGCCAGGCTCTGTGTCAGCACTCCTATCCTAGGTCACAACGATGGCTGCCAACAATGTCTCAGTCTCTAGAGAGGCCTCACCAAAGGACCCTTCAGCTTTCTTTTTAGTGATGTTAGGCTGTTCTCTGAGATAATTAAATTTGTGCATGGGCCCTTCAAAAGCCAGGTTTCTTTGGCTTTTGTCCAATAGCTTTTCTGGGAGTATTCCCTTGTTGCAGTTACTAGCCCACAGAGCCAGATAGTAGGACACTTGTCTCAGCTGTGCTGAGTCTGAAAGATGCTTATAGCAGTAATGTGTCCCCACTAAGGTCCCCACTTCTACAGGAAAGGCTGCGTACCTTACGGTGGTTCCTGCCTGGCTGGTGTGAAGCTCTACAGCTCTTCAAGGTGGCTTTCCTTTTCTCCAGAAGAAATTTCTGTCTTTTCTGCCTCAGTCAGGACTGTCCATTGTTGTGAGGGTTCTTTTAATCCAGTTTTCAGTTTTCTCTCCAGGGTAAATTTTCCAAGAATAGTTGTAACCTGGTAGTGTTTGTGGAAGGAGGTAAGTTCAGAGTCTGACTACACCATCATCTTGACAAGATCCCCTCAGTAGTGACTGTTGTTTTAGATCAAAGAACATACATTAAACACACCCAGGATACATTTTCATCAAAGTTTCAAAGACTTATTTAGTTGCAAATTGGCAGGTCTACATGACCCTGATATCAGGAAAGGGACTGATCCAGGTGCTACCAATAGGGTGTTGGAGGGGAAGTATGCAGTCTTATCTTGAGAGTGAATTCTTTAATGATCAAAGCAGATTTACAATATATGCTTGATAGGCCATAAGTCAGGATTTTTAGTTCAAGCTGAGTCAGTTTTGAACCCAAATAGTTACCCCATATACCTCAATACGTGAACATCTGTTGTCATTTACAGAAAGAGTAGCAGCATATTAGATACAGGAGACGAATCTGGCTTTTTGGCCTGTAAGAACAGGTCCTGGAGATCATGTCATATTACCATAATGAAATTTTGTTTACTCGTTTGTAATGTTGCAAGTATCCATTGTGTGGAAGTACCATATTTTATTCAAATAGTCCTCTATGAGTAGGCATTGGTGCGGCTCCCAAACTTTTCCTATTAATATGCCATAAATAACCTTATACCAAAGTAACTTCAAAGTTTTGAAGTATACCTTTGGGATAGGGTTCCAGAAGAAGGATGGCTGGGTCCAAACTTAGGTGCACATGTATTTTTGCAAGATATCAACAAATTCCTCTCCACATGGGTTCTACCAGTTGCCATTATCACCTGCACTATGTGTGAATCTATGTTCCCCATAATCTCACCAACAGAGTGTGCTCCATTTGGAACATTAACGAGGGCTGCAAATTTGTTCACATTCCTCCCCTTGAGATATGGGGTTTATGTTACATCCCTGTGACGGCTAATTTTATGTGTCCAGATTCCCAGATAGCTGGTAAAATATTATTTCTGGGTACGTCCATGAGGGCGTTTCTGGAAGACACTAGCATTTGAATCAGTTGACTGAGTAAAGAAGGCCACCCTTACCAATGCAGGTGGGCATCATCCAATCATTAAAGGCCTAAATAGAATAAAAAGACAGAGGAGAGGAAAATTCTGCCTCTCTGATTGAGACATCCATTTTCTCATGCCCTGGGACGTCAGTGCTCCTGGTTCTCAGACCTTCAGATTTCCACTGGGTCTTACATCATCTGCTCCCCTGAGTCTTCGGCCTTCAGACTCAGAAGGAACTACACCACCGGTTTTCCTGGTTCTTCAGCTTGCAGATGGCAGGTTATGGTACTTATCGGCCTCCTTAACCATGTGAGCATGTAAATTATTTGTTCTACTTCTCTGAAGAACCCTGACGAATATAGACTTTGATATATTGTTGGTTCTAGAGGAACAGATTTTTTTTCTCTCTCTCTTTGTTTTTCTTTCTGAGGAAGATTCAGCCTGAGTTAATATCTGTTGCCAATCTTGCTTTCTTTTTGCTTGAGGAAGATTATCCCTCAGCTAACATCTGTGGCGATCCTCCTCCATTTTGTATGTGGGATGCCAGCACAGCATGCTGATGAGTGGTGTAGGTCTGCACCCGGGATCCAAACCTCGTGAACCTGAGCCATTGAAGCAGAGTGTGCCAAACTTTTAACTACTCAGCCGTGGGACCGGCCCCAAGAGGAGCAGAATTTTAAGCATGAGTTTTCTGAATTGGTTCTGGAATTTCTGAAATTGGCTCTCACAGCTGATTAAATTTAAAGACTCTAATGACTATTTCCAGTGGCAGAAAGAGCTCCAATAGTCCATGGGGAAGGGTCTATAGAGACACACAAAATATCTGCATTGCATAGTCCCAATCAACTACTATATGAAGCAGGAGATAAGTGACTCTGTATATAATACTTTTGAACATTTTAAGAAAATGAAGAGATACAATGATTTTGGTTGGTTGCCTCTAAGGTTGCTAGACAAAGTGGTGAAAGAAAAGGATGAACCCAGGGATTCCAATTCTCAGCCCAAACACTCTATAAATGACTTAAGAGCTGCTATATATTCCCTGAAGGAGAGCCTTATCTCCTGGAGCCACAGGGCTGAAACTAGTGAAAATCAAACGCAGAACATCATCCTGCCATTGGCTGAATTAGAACGCAAGTTGAACTCCCAGCCTCACAGCTTGGTTACTGTTATTGCGAAGGCATTGATTGGGAAAGAATGAAATCCCGTAAGCTGGGATAGGGAAGGATGGGAAGATCCTAATGAAGCTGGGGACACCCAGCCCCTATATACTGATAAGCCTTCTTGGCCAGGGTAAGAGCACTCCCTACTCTCCATGGAATTGGCCTCCCCACCCCCAGTGGTAGCAGCTTCTCCATCTCCATCCGGGGAGATTAACTCTGCATTTCTTGAAGAAACAGTAACGGCTTCCCCTAAGATAGCTGCCATGTAAGACAATGCTGATTCTCCTCATGACCCACCCCACCAGCCCTCTTTACTTCTAGACCTACAACTAGAGCTAAGTCCCAGCAGATCCCTAGGTGAGGTACAAAGTATGACCCATGAGGAGGTGCACTACACTCCAAAAGAACTATTTGTTTTCTCATTTACACAAGCAGACATCTGGGGAACATGTGTGGGAATGGATACTGAGTGTGGGATAATGGCAAAAGGAACATAAAGTTGAGTCAGGCTCAATTTACTGATATGGGCTCAATAAGCAGAGATTCACATTTAATGTTGCAGCTTGGGGAGTTGAAAGGGCTCTAACAGTTTGTCCCATAACTATAGAATGTGCCAATTCCCATAGCTTCCTCGCTAAAAAACCCAGAATCTCCAGTTTTGTTGGTTGGTTGGCTGAAGCATGGACCAAAAGAAGACCCACCATGAGCAAACTGGAAATGCCTGACCTCCTTTCTTTTAATGTAGAGGAGGGAATTCAGAGGCTTAGAGAAATTGGAATGTTAGAGTGGATTTGTCATTTAACACCTACCCACCCACAGTGGGATGGTCCACATCTGTCACTAATATTTTCAGAAGTAAATTTGTGAGGGGAGCCCAGCATGCTTGAAGAGCTCCATGAGGGCTCTTCTCTGTAGTCCAGACCTTAGAGTGGGAAACACAGCCACTTAATTGGAAAACCTAAATGCAATGGGAATATAGGGATCCCAGAGTGGCAGGGGACAAGTGGCAGCACTCAATCACCAAAGACAAGGTAAGAGTGGTTACTGTAATGGATAGCAGAGCCAAAGCAGCAATCAGAATAGTCTGAATTATGCAGACACATGGTGTTGGCTAGTTAATCATGATGTTCCTAGAAGTGAAACAGAAATTCTTACTGGATCTATATAAACAGAAAAGTTCTAAGTCAAGTGAATAAAGTCTAGTTCAAATCATAAAACAGAGTCATAGCTCCTCAATCAATTCCCAGAGTTGAGCCAGTTTACAGACCCAGAACCCCTTGAATAAATGGGAGGCCAGGTCCCCTTGAGGAAGGACCCTGATGCACTAATGAAAATGTACACAGTTAATCTTTCTCTCAGTCTTCCCCAGAGGGACCTATGGCCTTTTACCAGGGTAACTGTACACTGGGGGAAAGAAAATAATCACAGCTTTTGGAGATAACTAGACACTGACTCTGAACTAACATTGATTCCAGTAGACCCAAAACATCACTGTGGCCCTCCAGTCAGAGTAGGAAATTATGGAGATCAGGTGATCTGATAGGTTCCCTGATTCTAAAGGGAATAATCAGGTCCCAGAGGAGCAGTAACCGTGTACCAGAGGTTAAACCACAGATACAAAATAGGTGCATTTCCCATAATGGGTTGCAGGAATGAAGTGCTAACCAGAATGTTTTGAGCCTTAGGAGTCTTTAGCAAAGGCTAATAGTTCATTATGATCCTTGATTAAAAGATAAGAAGCCTATGAAAACATTACTTGGTTATATAACAGGGAACAGACTAGACTGAATGGATAAAAATCTCTCTATCAAAGTAGACAGCCACAACTTCTCACCCAGTTTCTAGACTAGACCACTTCACAGACCCAAGACCCCTTGATTGAATAGGAGGCTGGGTCCATTTGAGGAATAAGCCTACAACGCAGCTTCAAGCATACACTGAAAATATACCATTACTTCCCCACCAAGACCCATGGCCATTACTGAGAAGGACGGTGCCATGCAGAAAGTGAAATACCCATATATTTCAGGGATTGCTATACATGTGTCTAAATTGATTCTATTTTATTGGGACACAAAACACGACTGTGGTCTACCATTCAAATGGGATACGTGTGTCATTTGAGCAATAGATGGGAGTTTTGGCCCAAAGCTGTTTCACACTGGGCTCAATGGGTCTGAAGACGCTACCTGGGTGTATCTCCTCAGTTTCTGAATTCATATTGGAATAATCGTGATCAGCAACTGGAAAAATCCCTCACTGACACCTTGACCCATCATGTGGAGTCTGTTTTTGTAGGAATGGTCACATATGTGCATACCCCTCATCTTCTAAGCAATACCATACTCATGTGCCACATAACGACATTTCAATGAACAATAGACTGTGTATATGATGGTGGTCCCATAAGATTAGCACCAAATATAATGATGTACACTTGAAGTTTATATAATGTTATAAACCAATGTTACCTCAATTAAAAAAAAAGAGGTTAGTACCATATAGCCTAGACGTGTAGTAGGCTATACCATCTAGGTTTCTATAAGTACCCTCTATGTTCACACAGCAAAAAAATTGCCTAATGATGCATTTCTCAGAACATATTCCCATTGTTCAGTGACACATGATCGTACATGTTTTGCAAATTGCAAGAATTTGTGCCACCATCAAAGACTTTAAAAAAATAGGCGTGATGATACCCATCAAGTCCACATTTAACTCACCTATTTGACATGCAAAGTAGGTGCATCATGAAAAATATCTATGTATGACGGTAAACTTAAGCAGGGGTGACTGTAATTACATCTGCTGTTTCAGATATGACATCTCAGCCAAACAACCTAACACAGACAGAATCTGCTATGTAACTAGTTCTCAGAAAATGCTTTTTCCTCTATACAATTTTTAACAGCAATCAGAAGTGGTTTATCTGGCTGGGCCATAAATACATTTTAAGGTCTTATATCAGCTCCTCTGCTCTCTTTTCTCTTATCATCCTACAGAACATCACACTGGTCCACTACAGTAATGACGCTCCTGTGATTCAACTGGATATGCAGGATGCTATCCTGACTAGCAGTACATCAGCAAATAGATGTCTTTGTAAGATACATGAAAGCTATTATGCTATATGCTGCTTACAAGAGACATATTTTAAATTTAAAGACATGGAGGGTTTAAAACAAACTGGTGTAAAAAGATAAACCACACAAATACTAGATGAAAGAAAGCTGGCAAAACCATAGTAACAATAGAAAAGGTGAGGTATTAATAGGGATAAAGAGGTTTGTATTTATTATGATAAGAGGGGCAGGTCAAACAGAATTTGTATATACTTAATATAACTTCAAAATATATAAAACAAAAGCTGAAATCAAAAAGGAGGAATAGAAAAATCCAAAATCTAGTTGGAGACATTATCACGTTTTTCTCAGGAAACAAGAGTAAATACCAGAAAACAAATTAATAAAGAAGTAGAAGACTAAAGTAACATTCATCACATTAACTTAGACACATAAAAAACATTCACCCAACAAATACAGAATACATACTTTTTCATAATCGTAGGAGATATTTGCCAAAATAGATGTTTATGTATTTACACACTCAACATATTTTAAGGAATAAAAATTATACCATAAGTTCCTTAACTACTGTGCAATTTTAAATATATATATTAAAAGGAATAAAAAGCAACGAAGTGTTTCAAAAACAAATTCCTAAAACACATGATTAAAACAAGAAATCGAAATGTTAATGGAAAATATTTTGGACTAACTGCTAATGAATGAAAATACAACAGGAGAAAAATTCACAAGATGTAGTTAAAGCAATACTTACACAGAAATTTTTGGCTTTCAGGGTGTATACTAGAAAATTAGAAACAATAAAAATAATCTATAATCTCAAGAAGTTAGAAAAACAACAGCTAATAAAACCTTTAAAAGTGAAAAATGAAAAACATTAAGAATACAACACAATGACATAAAATAACCAATGAAGCCAAAACCTCGTTCCTTGAAAAGAATAATAAACTTGATAAACATCTAGCAAAATTGATCAAGAACAAAGTTGAAGAAACACAAATTGCCAGTCTCAGGAAGAAGTAAGGAGATAAAATTCGAGTCATTAACTCTTATAGAATGCTACAGACTAAGGAGAAATAATAAGAAATTGCAATGTGGAGGCCTGGAAAGTATCCTGAAACAAAAGGGACCTTGGTGGAAAAAACTGGTGACATTTGTGTAAGGTCTTCAATTTAGTTCAAATGTTGTACCAAGTTAATTTCCTTGTTTTGAGAATTGTACTGAGGTTAGGTAAGATGTTAACATTGGGGAAAGTGGGTGAAGAATATACTGAATATCTTTCTGCACCTTTTCTGTAAGTCTAAAATTGGTTCAAAATGAAAAGTTAAAAACGTCTTCATTCCGTTTGACTTTTCAACTGTATTCATCCCCATTCCTGAAACACTGTCTTCCCTTGACTTTGGAATCATGATATTTTCCTAGCTTTCTTTTCCTGGACACTATTTTTCATAACCACAACTAGTCCACTGGTTCATAGGTTCCGGTCTTGACAAAATTTGGGATATGCAGAAACTTACATGGGAGTAGAAAAATATTTTAAGACACACTTGCCTCAAACTCCTTACCTAACTTGAAATCACAGGAGACATAGGGAGACTTCACTTATGAGGAGTTGGAAGTATAAATTCAAGCTTTTCTCAGATGTAGCAGAGTTGGCAAGAATCTGAGTAATAGTAACCATGAAGCTGCACCCATGAACCGCCAACTCCATCCAGAAAGGGGATAGTTCCCGCCATCCTGACTGCTATCTGGGATTCTAGGGAAAACCAGGGAGGAGAAGAGCAAGCGCATTCTGCCTAGGATCTGCAGCATTCATGTTTTAAGCATTAAAGCAAGGGCCAGAAACTGGTGCTCTTTGGCCATAACTGGCCTCCAGGTGTGTGTATTTGTTTTGTTTGAGTTTTTTCTTAAAAACTAGAAGATCTAGCAACACCAGTCTAACAACTGCATGGAAATGAACCATAGCTTCTCTCTTTAGCACAGTATATGCTCTTGGGTTCACCCGAGTCCCTATAAGTACCAGTAATTCTACTTAAACCCAGTCCACTGGCACGGTTTCCATCACTTTCCAACTTCTGCATATATTTCTGTTTGCAATTCCTACAATAAAAGATTTTTATTTAAAAAAAATTAGAGTTCCTATAGACATAAAAAGGAAAATAAAAAGATATTATGAACAACTTTATGCCAATAAAGATAAAAACATAAGAAAAATCAACAAATGCTTTGAAAAACACAATTCACCACAACTGACACAATTAACAGAAAAACTGAATAGTTCTACCTCTGTTAAAAGGATTGAATGTGAAATCATACATTCAGAAAAGATTTTGACAGTTAGTTCTTCCAAATATTTTTGAGAAAACAGAAAAAACTGGATTGTCAAGAATCAGAGGTCTTATCCTTATTAAACTTTATTAATAACTTTAAGAAACAGTCACACAGAATGAGCAGCGTAGGGAGAGGTCCAGAACCAACAACAACTACATTTCACACCATAATGAGGGTATGAAGACTTCACCACTGCAGTCCAAAGTGAGAAAACTCTGACAGTAGACATTCACTCCATAGTGCTCACCCAGGTTGGCCAAGGTTTGTTCAGGCCTACAAAATAGATCAATTTCTCTGTCTGCAAAACTGGCTTCATCAGAGATCCCTTTCCTTTCCAGACCTTCATTGCTAATAAACATCTTGCCCCCTAAACTCCAATTCCGTGTCTGCTTCTGGAGAACTCAAACTATCACAATCAAGTAACTCCTGAAAGCACCTAACAGCCCTAGGGCCAGGGGAACAAAGGAAAGAGGCTGGGTTTATTAGAGTACTGAGGATTAAAACAGGTCCTCTGCAGAGCAGGGACCAGGACCTCCAAGGAGGGCAAGTGATCACCTACGCCCAGTGCTTCAGGAACTCAGAGGAGGACAACCTACTTGCTAACCCCAGCTGCAACTAGGATCTCTGGGGGTATCAGTGGTCAACTGGTGCTGATACTTCTAAGGATGAATGAAGGTGGTTCTGATAGAGCCAACAAATCTGGAATCTGAAACCAGACATGGCTACCAGAGTGAATGGCCCCAGCCAAAAGGACAGTGAGAGTACATTTTAGCACACAGGAAAGTAAACTCCATTCTCCCCCATCCATCATTCCAGGCTACTTCTGCTGCACCCTTTTGGCACAGCCACCTGGAAGACAGCTGGCAAAACAGAAACAGAGTATGTAGTGACACATCCCAGACATTACATGTTAGAGTGATAGAAACAGAAATAGAAAAGGCTAAGACCTGGGCAAAATGAACAGACAGAGGCATATATTCCAAATGAAACAACAAGGCAAACCTCAGAAAAAGAACTAAACAAAATGGAGATAAGCAATCTACCAGAGAAATTCCATGTAATGGTCATAAAGATGCTCATTCAACTTGGGAAAAGGATGGATGCACACAGTGAGAACCTCAACAAAGAAACAGAAAATAGAAAAAAGAAGCAATCAGAGCCAAAGAATACAATAACAAATTTAAAATACACTAGAGAGACCCAAGAGCAGATTAGATGATGCAGAAGAATGGCTCAGCAAACTGGAAGACAGAGTAGTGGAAATCACCCAAGCAGAACAGCAGAAAGAAAAATAATAATTTTAAAAAGGAGGCTACTTTAAGGGATCTCTGGGACAACATCAAGCATACTAACATTACCATTAAAGGGGTCCCAGAAGAAGAGTGAGAGAAAGGGACAGAAAACCCATTTGAGGAAATAATGGCTGAAAACTAGGATGGCCAGACATCCCAAATGGGCAAAAGAAACAGACATCCAAGTCCATGAAGCACGGAGAGTTCCAAATAAGATGAACTCAAAGAGACCTCTACCAAGACACATTACAATGAAAACATCAAAAGTTAAAGATGAACAAAGAATCTTAAATGCAGCAAGAAAAAAACAACTAATTATGTACTAGGGAAGCCCAGCAGACTATTAGCTGATTCTTCAGCAGGCACTTTACAGACCAGAAGGGGGTGGCATGATATATTCAAAGTGCTGAAAGGAAAAACTTACGGCCACGAGTACTCTATTTGGCAATGTTATCTTTCAGAATTGAAGGAGAAATAAAGAATTCCCCAGACAAGCAAAAGCTAAAGGAGTCCATCAGCACTAAACCAGTCTTACAAGAAATGTTAAAGAGACTCCTGTAAACAGAAAAGTGGAGCCCATAACTAGAAATAAGAAAATACGAAAGAAAAGGTGTCACTCGTGAAGGCGAACATATAGTAAAGGTAGTGGACCAACCACCTCTATAGCTAGAATGAGCTTAAAAGACAAAGGTACTAAGCATCATCTATAGCTACAATAATCAGCTAAGGATACGCAAAGCTAAAAGATGCCAAATACGATGTAACAAAACAAAACATAAAACATGGAGGCAGGTAGAAACGTAGTACTTTTAGAATGCACTCAAACTTAAGTGACCATCAACTTAAAACAGACTGCTATATGTGAACCTCTTGATAACCACAAACCAAAAATTTATAACAGGCACACAAAAAGTAAAGGGAAAGGAATACAAATGTACCACTGAAGAAATTCATCAGATCACAAGGGAGGAGAGCAAGAGAAGGAAGGAACAGAGAACTTCAAAAACAACCAGAAAACATTAATAAATGGCAATAAATACATACCTATCAATAATTACTTTAAATGTAAGTGGATTCAGTGCTCCAGCCAAAAGACATACTGGGACTGAATGAATAAAAGAACACCACCATATACATGCTGCCTACAAGAGACTCACTTCAGATCTAAAGGCACACACGGACTGAAAGTGAAGGGATGAAAAAAGATATTCCATGAAAGTGAAAACAAAATGAAAGCTGAGGAGGCAACACTTACAGCAGACAAAATAGACTTTTAAAGAAAGACTGTAACAAGAGACAAAGAAGGGCACTACATAGGATAAAGGAATCAATCCAAGAAGAGCATATAACATTTGTGAATATTTATGCACCCAACATAACAGTACCTGAATATAGAATACTAACAGACATAAAGAGAGAAATCTACCGTAATACATTAATAGTAGGGGACTTTAACACTCCATTTACATCAATGGATAGATTATCCATATAGAAAATCAATAAAGAAACAACTGGGCTTAAACAACACATTAGACAAGATGGACTTAATAGATAGATACAGAACATTCCATCCTAAAACAGCAGAATACATATTCTTTTCAAGTGCATATGAAACATTCTCCAGGATAGAGGACATGTTATGCCACAAAACAAGTCTCAATAAATTTAAGGAGACTGAAATCATATCAAGCATCTTTTCCAATCACAATGCTATGAAACCAGAAATCAATTACAAGAAGGGAACTGGAAACAACACAAACACATGGAGGTTAAACAACGTGCTACTAAACAACCAATGAGTCAATAAAGAAATCAAAGAGGAAAGCAAAACATACCTTGAGACAAGTGAAAATAGAAACACAATGTTCCAAAATCTATGGGATGCAGCAAAAGCAGTTCTAAGAGGGACGCTTATAGTGATACAGGCCCACGTCACGAAACAGGAGAAAATCTCAAATAAACAATCTAACCTTACACGAAAAAGATCAAACAAAGCCCAAAAGTAGTAGAAGGAAGGAAATAGAGATCAGAGCAGAAATAAACCATTAGAGGCTAAGAAAGAAAGAAAAGATCAATAAAACTAAGAGCTGGTTCCTCAAAAAGATGAATAAAATTGATATATCTTTAGCCAGACTCACCAAGAAAAAAAAAGAGAGGTCCCAAATAGATAAAACCAAAAATGAGAGAGGAGAAGTTACAACCAACACTACAGAAATACAAAGGATCATAAGAAATAACCACGACCAATTATACACCAACAAATTGAACAACCAAGAAGAAATTGAAAAGTTCCTAGAAACATACAATCTCCCAAGACTGAGTCAGGGAGAAACAGAAAATCTGAACAGACTGATTACTAATAATGAAATTGAATCAATAACCAAAAACCTCCCAACAAACAGAAGTCTAGGACCAGATGGTTTCGCAGGTGAATTCTACCAAACATTTAAAGCATTAATGCATACCCTTCTCAAACTATTCCAAAATATTGAAGAGGAAAGAACACTTCCAAACTCATTCTACGAAGCCAGCATTACCCTGATACCAAAACCAGACAAAGATACTACCAAAAAAGACAACTACAGGCCAATATCTCTGATGTACATAGATGCAAAAATCCTCAACAAAATATTAGCAAATAAAATTCAACACTACATTAAAAGGATCATACGTCACGATCAAGTGGGATTTATCCCCAGAATACAAGAATGGTTCAATATCTGCAAATCAATCAACATGATACACCACATTAACAAAAGAAAGGATAAAACTCAGCTCAATAGATACAGAAAGAAACATCTGACAAAATTCAACCACTTATGATTAAAAACTCTCAACAAAGTGGGTACACAGGGAACACAGCTCAACATAATAAAGGCCATCTATGACAAACCCATAGCTAACATCAAACTTAACAGTGAAAAGCTCAAAATTTTTCCTCGAAGATCAGAAACAAGACAAGGATTCTCACTCTTGCCACTTTCATTCAACATAGCATTGTCCTAGCTACAGCATTCGGACAAGAAATAGAAATAAAAGGCATCCAAATTTCAAAGAAAGAAGTAAAACTGTCACTATTTGCAGATGACATGATGCTACATAGAGAAAACCCTAAAGACGCCACCAAAAATATATTAGATCTAATAGATGAATTCAGTCAAGTTGCAGAGTACAAAATCAATATACAGAAATCTGTTGCATTTCTATCCATGAACAACAAACTATCAGAAAGAGAAATTAAGAAAACAATCCTATTTACAACTGCATCAGAAAGAATAAAATACCTAAGGATATACTTACCCAAGGAGGTGAAGGACCTGTAGTCTGAAACAAGACACTGATGAAAGAAATTGAAGATGACACAAATATATGGAAAGCTATATCCTGCTCATAGATTGTAAGAATTACTATTTTTTAAATGTCCATACTACACAAAGCAATCTGCAATTGAATGCAATCCATATCAAAATACAAATGGCATTTTTCATAGAACTAGAAGAAGCGATCCTAAAATCCTAAAACAAAAGACCCCGAATAGCCAAAGCAATCTTGAGAAAGAAGAACAAAGCTGGAAGTACCATGCTTCCTGGTTTAAAACTGTATTACAAAGCAACAGTAATCCAAACAGTATAGGTCTGGCACAAAAAGAGACCCACAGATGAAGAGAACAGAATAGAGAGCCCAGAAATAAACCCACAATTATATGGTAAATTAATCTTTGACAAAGGAGGCAAGAATACATAATGGGGAAAAGACAGTCTCTACAATAAATAGTGTTGGGAAAACTGGACAGCTACATGCAAAAGAATGAAACTGAACTACTTTCTGACACAATATACAAAAATTAACTCAAAATAGATTAAAGACTTGAATGTAACATCTGAACTCAAAAAATGCCTAGAAGAAAATATAGGCAGTGAACTCTTTGATATCAGTCTTAGCAATGCATTTTTGGATATGTCTCCTCAGGTAAGGGCAACAAAAGCAAAAATAAACAAATGGGACTTCATCAAACTAAAAAGCTTTTGCAGGGCCAGCCTCAGTGGCGTGGTGGTTAAGTTTGGCACTCTGCTTCAGCAGCTGGGGTCAGGTCCCGGGCACAGACCTACACCTCTCGTCTGTCAGTGATCAGCTGTGGGGGCAGCTCACATACGAAAATGAGGAAGACGGGCAACAGATGTTATCTCCAGGCAAATCTTCCTCAGAAAAAAAAAAATGCTTTTGCACAATGAAAGCCACCATCAACAAAATGAAAAGACAACCTACTGTATGGGAGAAGATAATTGTAAATGGCACAGCCAATAAGGGGTTAACATCCAAAATATATAAAGAACTGATACAACTCAATATATATTTAAAACGAACAAACAAACAAACAATCTGATTTAAAAAATAGCCAGAAGATCTGAATAGACATTTTCCCAAAGAAGACATATGGATGGCCAACAGACACATGAAAAGATTGTCAACATCGCTAATTATCAGAGAAATGCAAATCAAAACCACAATGAGATATCACCTCACACCTGTCAGAATGGCTATTATCAAAGAGACAACAAATAACAACTGTTGGCGAGGATATAGAGAAAAGGGAACACTCATGCACAGTTGGTAGGAATGTAAATTGGTGCAGCCACTGTGGGAAACAGTATGGAGGTTCCTCAAAAAAACTAAAAATAGAACAACCATACGGTCCAGCAATTCTACTTCTGGGTATTTATCCAAAGAAAATGAAAATAGTAATTCAAAAAGATACATGCACCCCTATGTTCATTGCAGCGTGATTTACAATAACTAAGATATGGAACCAACCTAAGTGTCCACTGACAGATGAATGGATAAAGATGATGTGGTATACATATACAATGGAATATTACTCACCCACGAAAAAGAATGAAATCTTGCCATTTGTGACAACATGGATGGACCTAGAGGGTATTACACTGTGTGAAATAAGTCAGATAGAGAAAGACAAATACCATATGATCTCACTTATACATGGAATCTAAAAAAGAAAACAAAGGAATAAACAAACAAAAAAACCCACAAAACAAAGTCATAGATACAAAGAACAAACTGGTGGTCGCCAGAAGGGTGAGGAATAGGGAGATGGGCAAAATAGGTCAGGAGATTAAGAGGTGCAAATTTCCAGTTGTAAATCTTCTATCTGGATGTCGTGTACAGCATAGGGAATATAGTCAATGATACTGTAATGACTTTGTATCGTGACAGATGGTTACTAGACTTATTGTGGTGATCACTTTGTAAAGTACATAAGTGTCAAATCACTATGCTGTACACTTGAAACTAACATAATATTGTATGTCAACTATAATTCAGTTTTTTAAAAGGTGTCTTTGCTGTGTCTTTTCTCAGGAAACATAAAGACGTGACTTCCAGAAAAAGTGAACTTTTAATATTGCTTTAAACACTGAAGAGTAAGAACATGCTAGAAATCCTTTGGTGTTATATTAATGCTTGTGATCCTGACATGAGGGACCATTAATGTTTTCTTTAAACAGTCAGACATGCCCCAATGTTTCTCTACTACTAAAAGAAAACTAGAGATATGTTTGATGAAGCAGGAGCCTTAGTCTTCTGTTTCTTCTTCAGTCTCTTCTTCAGTCTCTTCTTCTCTTCCTCCTTCTGTGCATTTCGTACAAAGCATAAGGCAGCAACATAAAATTAAAAGAATCAAAGGAATAAGCCACAATGCTAACAGGTAACCCCACTTCGCCTGCACTTCTGGCTTCTGGGACTTAGGAGGTGGGCCACTATCATCACTACCTCCATCGCCTTCCTGTGTACAGAAGGGAGGTGCCCATCCACGGTCGCAGTGACAATGCTGTTTATTATTGCAGATCCCCTTCATGCTGCAGGTATCAGGCTGACAGTCTTGTGAAGGAGAAACCTTCTCAACGCACTTCTTCTGGATGCACATCTTTTCTGGACCACACATTGTGCCATCTTTCACTTGACCAATATCAGGTATGGACATCCCTAAATGATAATCGGTGCCCCAGCAAGTAGTGTTATTGAAGTGAAGCTGATGCACTGTAGAATGTTCTATCAGTTTAGGAATTACTCCCACATTTTCACACTGAACTCTCCCGCACAGGATATCAGAGTCATTACATCTTACGTATATTGTGCCCTGGATATCACAGTGACCAAATCGACTTCCTTGGGTGTTGATTTTCTGGTAGCACTTCTGAGATGCACTCCTTGCATCTTTGCCAAAAATCTCCTTGCACTGTTTGTCATGGTTATTGCATCTCTTTTCATAGCAGTAGGCATTGTCATTACAGGGAATCCCGTCCTGCACATATACATCTTCTGGGCACTGATGCGATGTCCCATTGCACCACTCTGGAAGGTCGCATTCATTGATCTGTTGTCTGCACAAAGACCCTGATGGCATGAACTTGCAGTCTTGGCAACAAAGCCCGAAAGCACAAGTAGCTCCAGACTTCAGAGTGCAGTTCAACAGACAACAGGGATCTCTTATACATTGGTGTGTGGTTCCACAGTCACATTCCTCTCCTTCTTCAACCACTAGGTTCCCACAATACTGCAGTATATCCCATGTATATGGAGGAGGCTGAATACATATTCCACTACGGAAACTATTGTCCCAATACTGGGCATAACTGCAATTGCTGAATCTATCTGTCACCTGTCTGGAGGGATACATTATGCAAAACTCAAGTGCACATACACACCAGTTCATCGTCATGAGCCATACCCAAATTATGACCAAGCTCATGGGACACAAGAAGTGCAAAAAGAAGCAGACTCCTATCTTCAAAAACATCAACTCCAGAATTGTGAGGACTCTGGCATACTCCTCCAACGTAGGCAAGACCAATCGTTATGCCAAAGTGTTTTTTTATGAAAAGATGGGCAATATCATGTGGCAGTCGGGCATCAAGTTGTAAACACTTCCACAATCCAAAATCTTCCAGAACCTTGTATATGTCATCTGTGGCAACTTGGTTTCCTTCAGTCCAGATCTCAAGCCCAGTCAAAATTATATCAAGCTCAAAAGGGCCATAGAGTGCATCTAATATATTGACGACACTAACTACTTCGGTCTGCACTACGGACACATTACTTTGAGAGTGAACATATCGAAGATGGTCCACGACCACTACTAGCTCAAGAAACCGCAAGTGAGTCCACCAGCCTGTAAAAGAACTTTGCCTCAGAGTGGAATCATATGACTCTTGCAACTTCAATTGGCGTGCTATTTCTTCTTCTGTTAACCCACATCTCCTAGGTGGGAACTGTGTATCATCATCTATCTTGTAGACCAGGTGTTCAAATGTGGCAGAAAACCTAACTGGCTCAATTTCATAAGCAAGGCCATTTATCTGTAGCATTCCTCGAAAGCCCCCAGAACAGGTACTGAGGGCAACCAGGGACGCGGGGACCCCCTCCACATAACCATGATAGTAGCAGTCATCAGGAACAAAAGGCTGATCCTGGTGGAGGGAACGCTGGTCTGTGTAGGTGAACACCGGGAGATGTCTGGAAACCAAGAACTTCTTGACCTTCATGTGGACAATGTGTCTCTGGCCACCAAACCGCAGGCTGTAGGAGAGCCAGCCTGGAGCCTCTGCATCTCTGCTGCTGCCAGTCACCTTCAAGGGGATCACCGATTCCGGGGAGGAGAAGCGCTGAGAGGGCCTGGACTGAGAGTGTCCAGAAAGGGACAGAGACACCCCAAACCAGAGCAGCAGAAGAGTGACCCTGATGTGCACCAGGGTCTTACCCATTGCCATCATGGAGCTGTCATTATGGAGCTATCTGTCCAGGACAGAAGAGGGCAGAACATGAGGCACTGCTGGTCTGGCTCCTCCCTCTGAGCTGCTCAGGGTGCAGCGCTGACCCTTATGGATTTGTGTCCTGGCAGACCTGGACCATCAGAGCTGCAGTGCTGAAAGTGAAAATAGAAAGAAGAGCTAGGATGGGTGGGTAGGAGAGGGAGGGTGGAGAGAGAGAGAAAGAAGAACGTAGATAGAAGTGATTCTTCAATTGGGACAAGGCTTGAATCAATAAAGTGCCTGAGACTGTCTTTCATACACATGAAAGGAGAAGGAGTAGGGGAAGGGCAGGCTTCCAGGGGAAGAGGTGAAGGAGATTCATCACAGGTGGATAATTGTTGAACCTGGATGGTGGATACACAAGGATTCATTACATACTAGTCTCTAAACATGTAAACTGGCATCAAATTTTCCACATTAAAAAAGACTGACATCTGACTCCCAAATTTTCCCTCCACCCAAAACTCTACTGGTACCCTGCTATCTTCAGCAAGCATGTGGACAAACAACCCCAAACCCACCATTTTTGTCCCTTTATTCAGACAGTTTGTTCCATCTCTCCTTTTCTTCTGCAGACATCTTATCTAGCCCCACTCTGTTTGAAGTTAGCAAAGTAAGCCCCGTGTAAGGGACTCATTACTTGGGGAGACCCCATCCAATCAAGACAAATTTTTATCTGCAGAAAAGCCCTGGACATTCAAAGGAAGGCAGCCACACTGATGGGGAAACAGGGAGTGGGGCTGCTATTTTGGGGCAAGGCAAACAGCCCAGTTGCCTCCAATCACACAAGGAGGCAGCAGGCTGCTCTCCACCCAGCCCAGTGCATCATGTTCTCAATCATAAGAGACTCATCTTGGTTCTATAAATACAGACTCTATTCTCTTCTTTACATGGCTGGTGAGTTAGCTGAGTTCTCTAGAGAAAGCTGGATTGAGGAGTTTAAGCCTAGAGTCAGTACATTAAAATGTTCAAAAGACCATAATTCGAGTGGACTTATGTCATTCCCATTGAAAATGAAAATTTTAGTTCAGGTAAAAGCTAATTGTGCTCATTGACTGACTTTCAGTTAAAAGTAACAATCATTTGCTTAATATGTGACAGCAAAAGTTAAAACAAATGTGGAGACATATTTAAACACATACTGGTGGCCTGAATCTTCTAAGTAAGAACAGAAACAGGATCAGCAGTATAGAGCATGAGAAATAACCTCAGTATTATATCAAGAACACCTGTATACATCTGGGACTTTTCCAGAACTAATAGATGGCTCCTGGAAACCAAGAATACTAGATGAAACCTCTCAGGGAAAGCACCTCTGATAGAGGTGAAATCCTAATTACCACATTTCCTATCCAAGTCTCTCTTCAAGATATCCTTGGTATTTGCTACAGATTTGGAGATATTAAGATAGGAATGTGTGAGTTGTAAGAGGATTAATAAAGATGAAAGATCATAAAGAGGAAAATAACCTCTATTAAGCTTTATCAGGAAAATGATGTGGTAAAAATAGAAAAGTCCATTGCCAAGAGTCTTTGAGACTCTTGTCTTTGCCACCATTGCACTGCTCCAAAGACAAGCCCTGAAGGAACATGGCATTAGCACTAATTATCTGACTGGTGTCACTCCAAAGCCCTTCCTTTTTTTATGACCAGCACTTCAAGCAGTGTGAGAACCTTCCTCTGCATCAGTCATGAACTCTTTCTTCTATTTCTAGAAACTATATCAAACTCATCAAAATCCCTCTCTTATGTCTCCACTCACTCTCGTTCACAACCTAACTCAGCGTTTCTCAAACTTGGGTCACAAACCACACAGGGTTATGAAATCGATTTAGGGAGCCACAAGTAATTGAAACATGATAAGGTAGAAAATATCAGAGAACTTCACAAAGATCAGTGTCACCTTCTCTTACCTGTAACCACAAAAGCTACAGCAGCATTCTGCTGACACTCCTTATGCTAATTATCAACTATTTTCTGAATTCCAAAAATAAAATTTATATTGTGTCTATGAAGCTAGAGATGGGAATCTGCACATCGTATTTCTCCATTGCTATTTGGCTTGCTGAAGAGTTTTGCCAAGAAGGGTGCTAGAGGAAGAATAAAAGGCAAAAGGAGAGGACAAGGGACTTGCTACTACCTATTTACCTGTCGTTACTTTCTGTGAATCCTCAGCAATGGTGCTTTGCTCCGGTGGTGAGAGTTGGTTATCACATTCCCAGGACCAGCTCCATCAAGCCCTGTCAAAGGCACAAGTACCTGGTGGACAGCGCGCCCTCCCCAGAAGTCTGAAAGCCAGATGTACACAGCCATCCTCCAGCACCCTAAGCAACCCATGCCAGGGTTCCTTTCTCAGATGTTCCAGGCCATAGCACAAAGCAGCTTGATATAAGCCCCATGTGTGTAGCACCTCTCTCTCCAAGATCTGAGTCACAGTTTGGAGGACCTTCTTCCACCCAAGGAACCAGCACCAGCTCAGCCTTACCTTAGAAGAGGTACAGCTATCAGCTGCACGGTCTCCCTTTTCTGAGTTCTTAAACTGCCAGCATCACCTGGGCAATGCTCTGTCTTCTACAGTCAAGGTCCAGATCTTTGCGGCCCACTTGGAGAGTTTCTAGGTTACGATAACCCCAATCACTTCCCTTTGTTCCCCCATTCTTAGGAGTGGGGCTCCTTCTGGCAACTCATACCTCTGTGTTCCTCAGTGTGCCCTTTTTATCGTTTTAGTCCTCTAACACCCTTTCAAGAATTCCCTATAATAATTACACTTGCTGGGTTTCTCGTTTCTGGACTAGATCTTGACAGATACAGGACTAGGTACCAGGAGTGCTGCCAAGAGAGACAAGACAAAACAGGACTGTGGGATTGGTTTGGGCATGTCCATGGCTTTAACGCACTGCTGAACTCCTGTCCAGTGGGGAATGGGCATATAGTGACATCACAATCAATTAAATTACCACCCCATGTTCGTTGTCATGAAGCATCCTACAGAAGCAAGTGTGTGGGGGACTAAGTGAGGGCTATGATGATGACTAAGGTCACCTCCAGGACTGAGGGGTGGGGTGGCCATACTGCATTCTATTGGAGAATTTGCACAATAAGCTCAAGGCTCTAAATTCTCAGCTCAGAGAGCTGATAATGGTGGGCCTAAAAGAATCTCTCATTTGTTTTAGCCACATGGCCAACCTCACAGGAAATCGAATTCAACTGTGGAGTTACAGAATCACAACGTAAGCTGAGTACATAGATTCGCCAAGACTCTAGAGGGAAATTTATGATACTGACTGAGAAGGGAAACATCCTTGACACTTGCAAAGGGGAATTCCAGGTGGACTTAAGTGATTCTGAGTATCTAGATCCCCTCAATTATTCCTGAGACTCCTTCACCAGGGAGAGAACCCAGACCTCTCCTGTCTGAGGAATTTAGCCACCTCTACCTTGAAACCCTGTAATGATCTCTGCTGGGGAACTTATCCCTCAAGGGGATGCCTAGCCACCTCAAGACATGATATAATTCAACAGGAATTTATATCTACTTAATAGCTTGAAAATATCGAAAGCAAACGTCAAGAGATCAAAGAGGAGAAATAGCACAGTAAAGAAAGCTACTTGTGGGTATTAACACACTTCTATCAGCAACTGATAGAACACTCAGACAAAACAAATGAACAGGGAAATAGAAGATTTAAGCAAGATTAATCAATTAGCCTAAGTGTCACATAAATCACCATATCCAACAATTTCAAATACTCATCATATTCAAATGCACGTGAGATATTTACCAGAATAGATGATATCCATGGTCATAAAGGAAGTCTCAATAAACGGTAAAAATAAAAATGGCAGGGTGTCAGCAACATGGTGGAGTGAGCTGTTCCCTTTCTCTCCCCCTTTGAACTACAACTAAATGGATATGTGTTGATCAATGGAGGATACCCACACAGCACCTCAGGATGCCTAAGAGAGCCATCAGAAGGTGAATGGACTACCCCCAGGGAGGAGGTGGAGATAGGTGAGAATACTCTGGCCCCAAGCCAGCCCAGTACCCATGAGCGACTGCTCTCCTGACTGAAGTGCTCATAGGACCACTGCAGCTCCAAGGGTGGGCGTGAGCCTTGGTATCACTGTGGAAACAGGTGACAGCAGCCCTGAGCCCTCTGTGATTGCTCTTTTGTCCACTGACAAGACCCACAGTCCCACCGCAGCCCCAGGAAGTGACTCAGGCTTGGACCCAGTGGGGAGGACCCGCCCACCAAGCACAAAGGCTGGTGCGGCTTAGGAGCAGACAGCGGCAGAGCTGCAAGTCCAGGTAAACAAACCCCTGGCTGCTTTAAATGCCGATAGTTCTGCTGCAGCCCCAAAGGGGGAGTACACCCACCAGGGCTGTTAGAACAGGCAGTAACAACCCTGAGCCCCTGCATGATCGCTCCTTGGGACATCAGGTAAACCTACAGTCCCATTGTGGCCCCAGGGAGAGACTCAGCTTGGTCCCAGTGGGGAGGCCCCACCTACCAAGCACAAAAGCTGCTGTGACCTAGCAGCAGACAGCAGCATATCTGCAGCATGGGCGAAAGTGCCCCCAGCTGCCACAAATGTCTACAGTATCACAGCATCCCCAAATGGGCAGTACAATTGGTGGGAATGTGGGAGCAGGTGGCAGCAGCCCTGAGCCCCTGTGCGATCACTCTCTCAACTGGTGGGAGAGTCCATAATCCCAGCACAGTTCCAGGGAGCAGCACTGGCTAAGACCCAGCAGGGAGGCCCCATCCACCAAGCACGACAGCTGCTACAACCTAGGACCAGACAGCAGTGGAGCTGCAAGTCCAGGCGAACGAGCTCCTGGCTGCCTCAAAAGCCCGTAACACCACTGAGGCCCTGAAAGGGGATGCACACCTAGGTGGATCTGTAGGAGCAGGCGACAACAGCCCAGAGCCCCTGTGTGATTGTTCCCACAGTTGGTGGGAGACCCCTCAGGGTCCCTGCAATAACAAGGAGTGGCTCAGGCTCAGACAGGCTCTGTTGATGGGGATCCTGGTGGGTGCAGATTACATAGCTCCTGCCACCTCCCCCTAGTGGCAGAAAGTGGAAGCCGGGACCAAATTCTATCTCTACGTGGAGGCACAAATCCATGCCATCAAGCAGTATGAAAAAATATATTAAATCTCCAGAACACAAGAAAAATGACAAGTACCCAGAAATCAATCCTGAAGACACAGAAATATATAACCTAAATGATAAAGAATTCAAAGTAGCTGTCACTAAAAAATTCAATGAGTTAAAAGAGAATACAGATAGACAATTCAACGATTTCAGGAGTTACTTCACAGAAGAGCTTGAAACTATCAAGAGGAATCAATCAGAAATGTTGGAGATGAAAAACACAATGGATGAGACAAAGAAAAATATGGACTCTCTGAACATTAGGGCTGATAATATGGAGGACAGAATTAGCTGTCAGGAGGACAGGAATATAGAAATGCTGCAGATAGAGGAGAGAGAACTAAAAGGAAATGAAGAAATTCTCCAAGAAATATCCGACTCAATTAGGAAATGCAACATAAGGATTATAGGTATCCCAGAGGGAGAACTGAAGGAGAATGGAGCAGAAAATTCTTCAAAAAAAATTAGTTGAGAACTTCCCAAACTTGGGGAAGAAGCTGGAAATTCATGTGACAGACGCCAATAGATCTCCAAACTTTATGAATGTTAAAAAAAATAACAACCGCAAGGCATATAGTAGTAAAGCTGGCAAAAGTCAATGACACAGGAAAAACATTAAGGGCAAGAAGGCAGACGAAAATAACCTACAAAGGAACCCCTGTCAGGCTGTCAGCGGATTACTCGGCAGAAATCTTACAGGCTAGGAGAGAGTGGAATGATATATACAAAATTCTGAAAGACAAAACTTTCAGCCAAGAATACTCTATCCAGGCAAAAATCCTTCAAATATGATGCAGAAACAAAAACTTTTCTGGTTAAACAAAAGTTAATGGAGTTCATCGCCACAAGACACCCGCCGCCCCAGTACAAGAAATCCTCAAGAAGGCCCTCATACCTGAAAAAAAAGGGGTGGGGGGTTACAAAACCCTGAGCAAGGAGATAAGTGGATAGACAAAAACAGAAAATTGCAGTTCTCCATCAGAACAGGTTACGCAAATGCTTAATTATGACATTAAAGACAATGGGAAGGAAAACACCAAAAGTAAATATAATCTTGTCATTTTAAGCTCAAACTCACAACACAAGATGAAATAAGATGTGACAATAACAACTTGGAAGAGGAAAGGGATGAAACCAGCTTAGTCTAAGTAAATAAGAGGATATCAGAAAATGAACTGTCTCATCTATGAGATTTTTTATACAAACCTCATGGTAACCACTAAACAAATGATTAGAACAGAGACACAATGATAAATAAGGAGAAAACTAAGAAAAGTAGCATAGAAAACTACCTACCTGAATTGGTAGTCTGCAATACGCAGGACAAGAAACAAAGGAAATGCAGGAGAACCAGAAAACAAGTGAAGAAATGAGAGCATTAGGCCCTCATATATTGATAATCACTCTAAATGTAAATGGATTGAATTCTCCAATCAAAAGACACAGAGTGGCAAGATAGATTAAAGAACAACATCCAGAAATATGCTGCCTCCAGGAAACACATCTCAGCCCCAAAGACAAACACAGACTCAGAGTGAAGGGTTAGAAGACGAAACTCCAAGCTGATGGCAAACAAAAGAAAGCAGGTGTCACCATAATTAGACAAAGTAGACTTCAAGACAAAACAGGTAAAGAGACACAAAGAGGGGCAGTATATAATGATCAAAGGGACACTCCACTAAGAAGACATTACACCAATATTTATGCACCCAACACAGGAGCACCAAAGTACATAAAGCAAGGTATTAATAGTCCTAAAAGGAGATATTAACAACAACATAATGATCGCAGGGGACTTCAACACCCCACTTACACCAATGGGTAGATCATCCAGACAGAAAGTCAAAACAAAGAAATTGTAGAATTAAATGAAAAACTAGACCAGGTATATATAGAACACTCCATCCAAAAACAGCAGGCTACACATTCTTCTCAAGCGCACATGGAACATTCTCAAAGACAGACCATATGTTGGGAGACAAGGCAAGCCTCAATAAATTTAAGAAGACTGAAGTAATATCAAGCATGTTTTCCGACCATAAGGCTATGAAACTGGAAATCAACTACAAGAAAAAAGCTGGGAAAGGGGCAAAGATGTGGAGATTAAACAGCATGCTACCGAAAAACTGCTGGATCACTGAAGAAATTAAAGGAGAAATCAAACATTATCTGGAGATGGATGAAAATGAAAACAGACCATACCAACACGTTTTGGATGCAGCAAAAGTGGTCCTAAGAGGGAAATTCACTGCAACACAGACTCACCTCAACAAACAAGGAAAATCTCAAATAAGCAATTTCAAATTACACCTAATGGAATTAAAAAAAGAACAAACGAAGCCCAAAGTCAGTAGAAGGGGGGAAATAATAAAAATCAGAGCAGAAATAAATAAAGTTGAAACCAAAAAGACAGTAGAAAGGATCAATGAAACAAAGAGCTGGTTATTTGAGAATATAAACAAAATTGACATACACTTAGCCACGCTCACTAAGACAAAAAGAGAGAAGGCTCAAATAGATAAATCAGACATGAAAGAGGAGGAATTACAATGCATACCACAGAAATAGGAAAGATTATAAGAGAATACTATGAAAAACTATATGCTAACAAATTGGACAATCTAGAAGAAACGAATAAGTTCTTAGACTCCTACAAACTCCCACAACTAAATCAAAAAGAAATAGAGAATCTGAATAGACCAATCACAAGTAAAGAGATTCCAATGGTAATCAAAAACCTCCCAAAAAATAAAAGTCCAGGACCACGTGGCTTCTCTGGAGAATTCCACCAAACATTCAAAGAAGATGTAAGGCCTATCCTTCTCAAAATATTCCAAAAAATTGAGGAAGACAGAACACTTCCTAATACATTCTAGGAGGCCAACATCGCCCTCATACTAAAGCCAGACAAGAAAAACACAAAGAAGGAAAATTACAGGCCAGTATCACTGATGAACATAGAGGCAAAAATACTCAACAAAATATTGGCAGACCAAATACTGTAATACATTAAAAAGATCATACACCATCATCAAGTGGGATTTATACCAGGGACACGGAGATGGTTCAACATCCGCAAATCAATCAATGTGATACACCACATTAACAAAATGAGGAACAAAAACCACACGATCATCTCAATAGATGCAGAGAAAGCATTGGACAAGATCCAACATCAATTTATGATAAAAACATTCAATAAAATGGGTATAGAAGGAAAGTATCTCAACATAATACAATCTGTATATGACAAACCCACAGCCAATATCACACTCAATGGGGAAAAACTGAAAGCCATCCCTCTGAGAAGAGGAACAAGACAGGGTGCCCACTCTCACCACTCTTATTCAACATAGTACTGGAGGTGTTGGCCAGAGCAGTTAGGCAAGAAAAAGAAATAAAAGGAATCCAATTTGGAAAGGAAGAAGTGAAACTTCCGCTATTTGCAGATGACATGATTTCATATATAGAAAACCTTAAAAAATCCATCAGAAAGCTATTAGAAATAATCAACAATTACAGCAAAGTTGCATGGTACAAAATCAACTTACAAAAATCAGTTGCATTTCTATACTCTAATAATGAACTAACACAAAGAGAACTCAAGAACACAATCCCCTTCACAATCGCAACAAAAAGAATAAAATATCTTGGAACAAATTTAACCAAGGAAGTGAAAGACCTATACAATGAAATCGATAAGACATTACTGAAAGAAATTGATGATGACATAAAGAAATGGAAAGATATTCCATGCACATGGTTTGGACGAATAAATATAGTTAAAATATCCATACTACCTAAAGCAATCTACAGATTCAATGCAATCTCAGTCAGAATCCCAATAACATTCCTCACAGAAATAGAACAAAGAATCCTAAAATTCATGTGGGGCAACAAAAGATCCCAAGTAGATAAGCAGTCCTGAGAAAAAAGGACAAAGCTGGAGGCATCACAATCCTGACTTCAAAATATGCTACAGAGCTCTACTCATCAAAACTGCATGGTACTGGTACAAAAACAGACACACAGATCAATGGAACAAAACTTGAAGTCCCAGAAATAAAACCACACATCTACGGACAGCTAGTCTTCAACAAAGGAGTTAAGAACATGCAATTGAAAAAGGAAAATCTCCAACAAAGGGTGTTGGAAAAACTGGACAGCCACATGAAAAAGAATGAAAGTGACCATTCTTTTACACCATACATAAAAATAAACTCAAAATGGATCAGAGACTTGATGGTGAGACCTGAAACCATAAAAATTATAGAAGAAAATATAGGCAGTGCACTCTTTGACATCAGTCTTAAAGGTTCTTTTTGGAGCATCCTGTCTTTTCAGACAAGGGAAATAAAAGAAAAAATAAATAAGTGGGACTTCATCAGATTAAAGAGGTTCTACAAGACGAGGGAAACCAGGATCAAAACGAAAAGACAACCCACCAACTGGGAAAAAATATTTGTAAGTCATATATCCGACAATGAGTTAGTCTTTATAACATATAAAGAACTCGCACAACTCAACAAGAAAAAATCAAACAACCCGATCAAAAAATGGGCAGAGGATATGAACAAACATTTCTCCAAGGAAGATACACCGATGGCCAATAAGCACATGAAAAGATGTTCAACATCACTAATCATTAGGGAAATGCAAATCAAAACTACTAAGATATCACCTCACACTCGTTAGAATGACTATAACAACCAAGACAAAAGATAACAAATGTTGGAGATGGTGTGGAGCAAAGGGAACCCTCATACACTGCTGGTGGGAATGCAAACTGGTGCAGCCACTATGGAAAATAGTATGGAAATTTCTCAAAAAACTAAAAATAGAAATACCATATGACCCAGCTATCCCACTACTAGGCACGTATCCAATGAACTTGAAATCAACAATTCAAAGGGATTTATGCACTCCTATGTTCACTGCAGCATTATTCATAATTGCCAAGATGTGGACGCAAGCCAAGTGCCCATCAAGTGATGAATGGATAAATAAGTGGTATGGGGCTGGCCCCGTGGCCGAGTGGTTAAGTTCGCATGCTCCGCTGCAGGCAGCCCAGTGTTTCGTTAGTTCGAATCCTGGGTGCGGACATGGCACTGCTCATCAGACCACGCTGAGGCAGCGTCCCACATGCCACAACTAGAAGGACCCACAATGAAGAATACACAACTATGTACCAGGGGGCTTTGGGGAGAAAAAGGAAAAGAATAAAATCTTTAAAAAAAAAAAAAAGAAGAAGAAGAAGTGGTATATATATATATATATATATATATATATACACACACACACACAACGGAATACTACTCAGCCATAAAAAAGACAAAATCGTCCCATTTGCAACAACACTGGTGGACCCTGAAGGTATTATGTTAAGAGAAATAAGCCAGTCTGAGATAGACAAACACTGTATGATTTCACTCATATGTGGAAGATAAACATGTGGACAAAGAGAACGGATTAGTGGTTACCAGAGGGGAAGTGGATTGGGGGGGCACACAAAAGGGGTAAATATATATGGTGACAGATAAAAATTAGACTATTGGTGGTGAGCACAATGCAGTCCATACAGAAACTGATAAATAGCAATGTACACCCACAATTTCACAATCTTATAAACCATTATGACCTCAATAAAATAATTTAAAAAAAAACAAACAGAAGACATAAATCATAACTATCAGGCATGGAAAAATGGGGATATATCTACAGATCCTGCAGAAATTAAAAGATCACAGAATATTATGAACAATCTTTAGCCTAAAATAGATAAAGCACTAGAAGGAACTAATTTACGAAAGCTTATAAAAAAAACTTTTTAAATCTTTAATAGGTAAGAAAGTGAATCCATAACTAGAAGTCTTCCCCTCAAGAAAAACACAAGTTTCATGGGTAACTTCCACCAAACATTTGAGGAAAAAATAAAACTCTACACAAATTATTCCACAAAACAGGGGAGAATATTTCCCAACTCATTATATGACACTGACATAACCTAGTTACCAAAACAAAAAAGAACTTATAGGAAAGAGAATATTACAGAGCAATCTTACTAAAATTAAATGTAAAAATTCCAAACCAATTCTTAGCAAATTTACTCCAATAATATATAAAAAAACTAACAACATAACAAAATGGAGTTTATTCTTGAAATACAAGACTAGTTAACATTTGGGTCAAAAACCCAGTGTAACTGATCATATTATCAGAAGAAAAAAGAAAAATCATATGATTATCTCAACAGATTTTGTTTTTGAAAGTGTAAAATGTGTTTGATAAAATTTAAAACTACCAGACTTCCGCTTTCTGCCATGGTAGAGTAACCGGCACCTAATGTGCCCTTACACCACAAGAACTAGAACACTAGACCAAATACATAAAACAACTATTTTCAAACACTGACAAATAGCCAGTACAGACGGGGCCCAGCCCCATGGTGTAGTGGTTAAGTCCAGCACGCTCTGCTTCAGCAGCCCGGTTTTGTGGTTTCAGATCTTGAGCATGGACCTACACCACTTGTCAAGCCATGCTGTGCCAGTGACCTACTTACAAAATAGAGGAAGATTGGCACAGATGTCAGCTCAGGTCTAATCTTCTTCAAGCATAAAAAAAAAGAGGAAGATTAGCAACAGATGTTAGCTCAAATGAAATCTTTCTCACCAAAAAAACCCCACAAAAACACAAGACAAATGGCCAGTACACAGTTATAATTCCTAAAATTTGCATGGAATCTCAGGGATACCAAATACTCAAAACAATCTTAAAAGGGAAGAACAAAGTTGGAAGCATCATGCTTCCTGATTTCAAAACTTCCTACAAAGCTACAGTAATCAAGAGTGTGCTAGTGGCATAAAAACAGACATACAGACCAAGGAATAGAGAGCCAAGAAATAAACCTTCACATATATGGTTAAATGATTTTCAACAAGAGTGCCATGACTATTCAATAGGGAAAGGACAGTCTTTTCAATAAATGGTGCTACGAAAATTGTATATTGACATGCAAAAGAATGAAACTGGACACTTACCTAAAATCAAATACAAAAATTAACTCAAAATGGATCAAAGACCTAAATGTAACAGCTTAAAGTATAAAATACTTACAAAAAACATAGCAAAAACACTTAATGACATTGGATTTGGCAATGATTTCTTGGATACAATACCAAAATCACAGGCAAAAAAGAAAAAGTAGATAAACTGGACTTCATCAAAATTAAAAACTTCTGTACGTCAAAAGACACCATCAACAGAGTGAAAAGCAACCCACAGGATAAAATATTTATGAATCATATATATGATAAAGGATTAATATCCTCCAGAATAAAGAACTCCTATAACAAAAAAGCCAATTCAAAAATGTGCAAAGGACTTGAATAGACATTTCTCCAAAGATATACAAATCTTCCGTTAATATTTTTAATATTTTATACGTAAAAAACAAGATATACAAATGGACAATAAGTACATGAAAAGATGCTGAACATCACTAACCATTAGGTGTGATATTATAAGAACATATTTGGTTTTCATCCCCTCCTTAGCAGAGAGCTCCTAAAACCCTCAGAATTTCCTACGTGAGGAGAGCCATAAAGATGTCTTTTGTGATGTTAATGAGGTGGCATTTGGAATGCCCGTAGGCCACCTAAGGATGGGGGCTGGTCAACCAAAGGAACCATGTGATTAGAGGACTGAAACTTGCAGTCCCACCACTCTAAGCATCTCCAGGAGGAGAAAGAGACTAGAGATTGAGTTCAATCACCAATAGCCAAGCACTTAATCAATCTTGTCTATGTAATGAAGCCTTCATAAAAACCCAAAAGGACAGAGTTCAGAGAGCTTCCAGATCGGTGAACATGTGGCGATTCAGGGAGAATGGGACACCCAGAAAGGGCATGGAAGCTCTGCATCCCTTCCCACATACCTTGCCAGATATTTGTACATCAATGTTCACAGCAGCCTTATTCACAATAGCCAAAAGGTGGAAACAAATCAAATGTCCTTTGACTGATGAATGGATAAACAGAATGTGTGTGTGCGTACACATACACACATACATACATACAACAGAATATTATTTAGCCTGAAAAAGGAAGTTCTGATACATGTTAGACTATGGATGAACCTTGAAGGCCTTATGCTACATGAAATAAGCTAGGCACGAAAAGACAAATATTGTATGACTCCATTTGTATCAGGTACCTAGAGTAGTCAAATTCATAGTGACGCAAAGTAGAATGGTGGACATCAGGGGCTGGGGGAGACGGAAAAGGGGAGTTGTTTAACGGCTACAGAGTTTCCGTTTGAAATGATGAAATGGGTTTGCAGATGGATGGTGGTGATGGCTGCACAACAATGTGAATGTACTTAATGCCTCTGGTGTGTATTTAAAAATGGTTAAAAGTGTCAATTCTATGTTATGTACATTTTACCACAATTTTAAGAAAATACATACAGATTGAAAAGAAATAAAATTTTTTATTCCCAGATGACATGATCATGGAGGTAGAAAATCCTAAGCACCATACAAAAAAGCTACCAGAACTAATATCTGAAGTTAGTAAAGTAACAGGATACAAGGTCAAATAAACAAAAAGCAAAACCATATACTATATACTAGAGACAAACAGAAAATAAAAATTTTTAAACATCTTTTACAATAGCATCAAACAAACAAGTTATGCTTAGGATAAATTTAACAAAAGGTGTACAAGACCTGTACTCTGAAAACTCAAAACTTTGCAGAGAGAAATGAAAGAAAATGTAGAAATATAATATGTTTATGGTTCTGAAGACTCAATATTGTTAAAATGTCAGTTCTCCCCAAACTATCTATAGGTCAATCCCAACCAAATGGACTATACTACTGAATGTGAAATGCAAAATTACGAAGCATCTAGAGAATGAACTATCTTCATAACCTCAATGTAGAGAAAAACCTCAAACAAGACACAAAAAAGCAGTAACAATAAAGGAAAAGACTGATAAACTGAGCTACATTAAAATTAAGAACTTCTGTTCATTTTTAGGCCATCATTAAGAGTAAAAAGGCAAGCCAGAGTGGAGAAGATATATTTAAACACAACACATGTAACTGACAAAGGACGCCTATCCAAAACACAAAAAGAACTCTTAAGACTCCATAAGACAAAGACAAATGAAACGACAGGAAAATGCAAAAGTTGCACTTCACAAAAATGAATATTCAAGTAATCAATAATTATATGAAAGGATGCTTAACATCATCAATCACCAGAAAATACAAATTTCAGCCTCAACGAGATACCACTGTACACCCATCAGAATGACTAAATTTTTCTTTAATTGACAACATCAAGGGTCAGTAAAAGTGTGGAACGGGAACTCTCACACACTGCTGGTGGGAGTATAACACAGTACAATCACTTTGGAAAATATTTTAGCATTATCACCGAAGTTGAATAAAGGTATACTTATAATCCAGCACTTTGAGTAAAAAAGTAACATGAGCACATGTACACTGTTAATAGTTTCCTAGGGGTGCCATAACAAAGTACCACAAAACTGGTGCTTAAAACAACAGAAATTAATTGTGACAAACTTCTGATGACTGCAAGTCCAAAATCAAGGTGTGAGCAGGTCCATACTCCTCCTGAAACCTACAGGAGAATCCTTCCTTGCCTCTTCCTAGCTTCTGGTGATGCTGGCAATCTTTGATGTTCCTAGGTTTGTAGGTGCAACACTCCAACCCTCCATCTTCACACAGTGTTCTCCCTTTGTCTCTTCACACGGCCATCTTTTTACAAGGACACCAGTTGCATAAGATTAGGGGCCCAGCCTAATCTAGCAGGACTTCAACTTGGTTAATTACATCCGCAATGACCCTATTTCCAAATAAGGTCACATTCTGAGATACTGGGAGTTGGGACTTCAACATATCTTGTTGAGGGGGGAGACAATTCAGCCTATAATATATACCAAAAAACATGTACGTACAAGAATATTCATAAAAGCAATTTTTCATAACAGCCAAAAACTACAAACAATCCAAACATCACCATTAGAATGGATTTAAGAAGTTGTAACATATTTATGTAATGGAATGCTGCACAGAAATAAAAATAAAAGAACCACAATAACATGAAACAACTTTGATGAACCTCAAAAACATAACATTGAACAAAAGAAGCCATACATGAAACATACACGCTGAATCCATTTATATTAGAAATAAAAAACAGGCAATTAAAACTAAACATTTATTTACAGATGCATATTTACATGGTAAAAATATCAAGAAAATAAGTGATCACCATAAAACTGGATAAGGGTGACCTCTGATCAGGACAAGCGTCGTGATCAGGAGGGGACATAAAGGAGGTTCTGGAGTATTAGTAACATTCAACTCCTCTACCTGCATGGTGAGTTACAGGGGTACAATGAGTTGTAGTCTTTTGTGTCCTTTTCTGTAAGTGGTATTTTATAATAATGTAGTTGAAAGAAAAGGAGCTTTGCTGGAAAAAAAAGTTGGAAAAATACTTGAAGTAAATATAATAAACAGAGTTAATATCTTTATGTCAAAAATTCATGCTTAAATTAAGTGGAAGATAAGCAAAGTGTAAGAGATTATATAATATGCTGCCTTTTGTGTAAGAAGGAGAAATAGAAGATCTATTCATTTGTGCAAAAGAAATACAGTAAAGGTAAACTAGAAACTAGGTTGGTTCCTTTGAGGGGGTGGGTAGGAATGAGGTGGAAAAGACAGAAGAAATGAGTGGGGGAGAGGAGGAAGGGGAGTGATACTCAAAATCTCTTTTGGACAGTTCAGACATTTTGAATCGTTCACATCTCACACACCCCAAAACAATACAACAACAAACAGAAAGACCAATAAGAATGAGGAGAAAACCTAAAACGGAACTCAAAACAGAACCAAATGAACTGAACCATCCAACAAATGAGTAATGTAACCACACTGAAGAGGAAAAAACATCAACCCAATTCTTGTAAACACAGTATCTGAACTATACACGTCCTCAAGCTAAACACAAATAGTAGACTCTAACTAGGTTTCTTTCTTGCAGAGGTGTATGTTAGCAATTCTAAACTACATTCTGTTATTCTAGGATTAAGCAAGTAAGTAAAAATACTGTGGATAACAAGAACCAGAATTCTCAGCAATGTGGAAGAGAGTTACAAATATGGAAGAGAACAGAGTGAACCCTGTGGTGACAGACTGGAAATGGTGGTATCAGTGTGAAGTGATAGCTTTTAATATATATAGAATAGACAGATAGATATAGATGTGTGTGAACATATGTGTATTCACTCACACACATATGTATATATCTATTTCTTAACTCTATCAGCTGAGAGAACCTAGAAGCAATGGCACCTCAGTAGCAAATGCGCACATCTAGCACACACATCTTGATTTCCAAATGCATTCTCCACCAAAAGGAATTAAGGATCCTTAAGAGAAATGGCTGACTCCAGGGTTGGGATGAGCTTGGAATATCTTATTGCGCCAAAAAACAAAGAAAATGTTTAGGGGCAAGCCCCATGGCTGAGTGGTTAAGTTCATACACTCCGCTTTGGTGGCCCAGTGTTTCGCTGCTTTGGATCCTCAGCATGGACATGGCACTGCTCGTCAGACCATGCTGAGGTAGCATCCCACACACCACAACTAGAAGGACCCACAACTAAAATATGCAACTATGTACTGGGGAGAAGGAAAAAAAATTGATTGGCAACAGATGTTAGCTCACGTGCCAACCTTTAAAAAAAAAAGTTCAATGAATGTTAGACAGGGTCAGGTCAAAAGGACACAGGAATCAGCTTAAAGGGGCTTCCATTGGCCAATCTGGGACAATTTGACATCAATATAAATCACAATAGTAAAGAAATACTACTCAATGAATAAAATAAGAATCCAGGTGTCCACAATAATATAAATAAATAAGTAGAGGAGAAAGGTAAGCTCTTCTTTATAGCAGAAAGCCAACTAATAAACTGAAGGAATGACAGAATTAGAAAATCACCATTTGGCAACCATCATAGTAATAAATGATTCAAGCAAGAATTATCAGTGGATGTTAACTAGAAGGTAAAAATTAGATGAATAACAGAACATTTACAGAGCCTCAAACTATTTCCCCAACGAGATATCTATAAATTACAACAGGAAAAATAGTAACTTTATGGTGGAGTAACCTGACAGAGACTACTACCTTAACCAAGTGATCAAAGTTAACATCAACAGAAACGGGGCAAATTCACAACACATGCCTCTATAAGCATCTTTTCCATAGTATTCCTGACAAAACTGCATGAGGTGAATTTAATCATGAAAATATATCAAACAAACCCAAACTGAAACACATTCAACAAAATAACTGGCCTAAATTCTTTAAATTAGCAAGCAAAAATAAGGAAGATTAAAGAACCGTTCCAGATTAAAGCAGACTAAAGAGACAGGACAACTAAATCCAATGTATAATTCAGGATATTCTTTTGCTGCAAATGACATTCTTGACACTACCAGCAAGATCTGAATAAGATCTAATTAGATAATAGTATCATACCAGTTTAATTTTGGTACTGTGGCTATGTAAAAGAATGTCCTTGATTTTAGAAAATGCACAGTAACGTACTTAGGGGAAATGGGCATCATGACTGTAACTGACTTTCAATCCAAAAATAAAAGGTGTATATGTGTGTGTGTATTTGATACATATATGTATTTTACACACGCATACATATAAAATACAGAGAGAGAAACAGCAATTGATAGCAAGAGGTAAGAGGGAGAGAGAGATTAAATAAATACAGAAAAATGTTAATATATGGGAAATTTGGGCAAAAGGTATATATGTAGGGATTCTTTGTACTATTCTTACAACTTTTCTGTAAGCCTGAAATCATGTCAAAATAAAAAGCTAAAAGAAAAATTTTACATAATATAGATCAGACACTTCAAAAAAGCAAAAATCAAAGATGAGAACTTATTCAACCACTTAAAATAATAAATCACTTTTTGCCACTTAATTAGCACTAAAAAACATAAATGACAATACTCAGTGGTAGTGAGATTCTGGAGAACTTGGTATTTTCATACTTTGCTGTCTGAATGATAAGAAGTCCAAGCCTTTTGAGAAAAACAACTTGGCACTATGGACTGAGCAAAAAAAAAAAAGTACAAAGCCATGCTGTGGCAGGCGTCCCATGTATAAAGTAGAGGAAGATGGGCATGGATGCTAGCTCAGGGCCAGTCTTCCTCAGCAAAAAGAGGAGGATTAGCAGATGTTAGCTCAGGGCTAATCTTTCCTCAAAAAACAAAAAAAAGTACAGATTCTAGTGATTCTATTGCTGGGACTCTATCCTAAGGAAATAAATACTAAATATTGAAAAGTCATTATATACAAATGTAATCACTGCAGCCTTTTTTTAAAATAATGCAAATTGGGAAAACTTAAGTATAACATGGGAAGAGTTTAAAAGAACACGTAATTCACAAGAATTATTCAGTCACTAAAATAAATAGTCCATAAAAACTAAGTAAACATGGACAAGCGCTTACAACAGACGTCATAGTATGATAAAGTACAATTGTATGAACAGAATAATTACAAACTGGTTTTAAAAATATCTACACAGAGAAAAAGACAAAATTCACAACATCGTTTAGTATGGGTAGGGTGACGGTATTTGGTGAGTGAGGTTTTTTCCCTTTCCTTTATCTTTCAAATTATCAGTATCTATATTATTTTAATATTGAGGAATACGCAACTAATAAAAGAAAATAAGCTTAGTCACTACTTTAACATTAATCCTTTGTGTTTACAAAGTGCATCTGGAAATATTTCAGAGAAAGAAATAAGGGGGAAGAAAAGTCATGATAAAGTAATTTATACAAACACCTTTATTTTGTTTTTAAACCCATATAGCAGTACACATGTGAGTGAGGAGGCTGCTCAAGTCCAGCTGAGGACAGGTTACAAAAGATACATAATATCAATATCAAAAGTATCAGGATCTTTACATCCTTTCTTAAAGAACAAGTACATTCTACACAAATAAGAGGGCTGTGACAAAGAATTGTAGAGTTCAAGAGCCTCTCACAGTAATGAGGCATAATGATTGACAAGAGGAGTCTCGCAAGCTTCTCTCTTGTCCAGTACTCACTGAAGTCTCATTCGTTTTTCAGGGGGGCCTTTAGTGCTCACTGTCTGTTGAACGTTCTTTGTGGTCTCCTTCTCCTCAGATTTCACAGTTTCTGGCGGAGGTTCTGCCTCTTTCTTTGTCTGATCCACTGGACATCAAAAACGTATATTTTGGAGGGTGGGGATGGAGGGATGAGATCACTTTAGACAATGGTTAATGTGAATGGTTCAGACTCTCAAATTCATTTAGAACTCCTTATCTCAAGTTCTAAATTCAGTGGTTTCATCAGGCAGATGTCGAAGAACCCATTTATAAACCTAAAAACTGGATAACTCAAGCAAATCTGTGATACTAGACAAAAACAAATGACACTTAAATAAGAAACTATGCATAAAAACAATATATAATTATTCTATCCCAGTTCAACAGATAGCTCAATACTTGTTTTCAATAATGAAACACAAGGCCTTTCTTTATACTGAGATTTGAACTAAAAACAACCTCAAATCACCTCAGCCTCTCCACATCTCCTCAACACCTACTCTTCCTACTCCAATTCATCTTTTAAGTACTAATATCACTACCACAAAAGCACCATCTTTTGGCAATTCAGGAAGTCTCAAAGGTTAGGAGTAACAAACTACCATGAGAGTCTAGAAGGACAAAATGACCATAGCTCACTCACCTCACATGCTATAGTTATAGAGTTTAACAGGTTGTTTGGTCTTATTTCAAGGTTAATAAGAATATCAGATGAAACATACCTGGGACAGGCTTTTCTCCAGACTTTTGCTATAATTTTTTTAAAGGGGTGGTTGGGGGGGAGAAAGAGGGAGAAGAAAACAGGGAAGGTTAGCAAACCTTTCTTCTTCTTGACTTCCTAATTCTTTTTAAAATTATATCTTCACTCAAATTACACTATAAATGACTTCATGAAGAAAGCACTACTACTCGTGTACCATAAAGTAAATTTATCATTTTCTACTTCTTATTCCCGTTCCAGAAAAGACACAAACCTCAACCTAGAACAGAGAGTCAAACACAAAAATCCTTGAACATCTACAGAGCCCGCCGCCTCTGCAGCCAGGCTACAATGCTTTTCAAAAAGCAGCGAAGTAGAATCCAATGGGAGGGAACATGGAGCCTTTCAAGACTCCAGAGCCTCATCTGTCTAGGGGATATGAGCTATACGAAAGCAGAATGACATCTGGATGAACTCTCCAACTTTTAAAGTTGGCAGCTACCGGAAGTAAGAGGAAAAAGGGGTATTTTACTATAAACATAAGGCTTGTGATGAGTATCCTATTAGATATCAAACTGCAGGGGAAAATGATGGGGGCCCTAGGGGTCAGGAACAAGGTCAGATCCTCCATTCTGTACAGCAATTCTTTTACTTGACTGGGCCCTGTCATCTCCCTTTTCCCATTACCCAAGTTGAATGCTTTAAAACACTTTCCTTCTCCTCCCTCCTCAAGGCTCAGAACCTACCCCTCACCCTCAGCAATACTGATCTACCACCTATGTTTAAAGAAAAAAAAGGACGTCAATGCCCCAAGTTCCCTCCTATCTACCTTCAAACTTACTATACCTTTACATATATACATATACATATGTACACACACATACATATATACATATATATAAAATAGCTTTATATACTTCCCTCTCATCTCAGAAGAAAAGTGTTCTCTTCATTTCTAAGTTTAATGCCTCCATTTGTTTTCTGAATTTCTTTCTGAATTTACATGCCCTCCCTAAGCTTTCTTATCTATTCGTATGACTAAACACTACAAAATCTTCTGATAGCAGATGTTCCAGAATCATGTTGCCATTTGCCTACTAGTCCACTCCAACTACAAGTTCTGGGAACTGTTACACTTAATAAGACCAAAACCGAGCTCCATATTATCCATTGTGTAGAAAAGGTTAACGTAGAAGGTCTACGGCTGCTATCCCTGAAAAGGCCAGCTTGCAAAGCTAACCCTTGGCTGGTGTCTAGGAACGTGGGTTTGGGGACGGTTCCACCATTCCCTAACAGATAGTGATGCCTCACTGTGCCTAGCTCTTTTGCAAACAATGTTGTTTATGCTGAATACCAGCTTCCCTTCAGGGAATGTGGAATTTCAGCATGTGTTAGACAGAGGGCACCTACATGATAAACTTCCCCAAAAGACTTGGGCACCAAGTCTCTAATGGACTTCCTTGGGCAGAAATATCACATATGTGTTGCTGCGTTTTCATTGCTGAGAGAAGAGTGCCCTCTGGTGACCCCTCACCAGAATAAGAGAGTATAAGGAAGCCTGCACATGGATTCCTCCAGACTCCACTTATGTCTTTTTCCCTTATATCTGCCTGTATATCCTTACTATGTCACTGTAATAAATCCTGTGAGTCCTTCAAGCAAATCTCTAACAAACTTAACAAACTTAAACCTAGCTGAAGTGAATATCCTATGGTTTTCTAGCATCTTCTAAAAGCAGCAGTGAAAAGGCATTCATCATAAAAGGCTCTGAGGGCCTGAAGTCCCATCATATCAGTTTTAGTGTACTTTCAGTAGTGACAAGTATTAAAATATGGAAAAAAGAGCTTCAAAGAAGCAGGCAGGACTCCACCAATATTCTCCCGAGCACCTCCCAATAGGGGTAACAACCCTTGGATCCAGAAGCTCAACTATTTAATACAATGGATAAGTAGGAGTAAAGTCCTGAGCTACAGATGGTTTTGGGAGACGCAAAATGTAAACAGGAGTTCAGAGGAGACTTCGAGTAGACCAAGAATTTTTCTTCTCTAGATCTGAGGAGAAATCTTTTGGGTAGGAGGGGCAAAGGTATTATTCACAGTTCTAGAGAAAGCCATCTTAGTCCTACTTCTGTTACATACAGTTGGACATACTCTCTCTTTGGGAGTGGGCTTTTGGCCCTTGGATGGTTAAAAGGGGAGAGTTCTGGAAAATGACAACTTAAGTGTGACTATGGCTAAAGCTTTAAAACAAAAATGCAAAAAACTCACTGAAATGATATGAAGTCTGCAACTTGCTTCTAAATAATTGGGATGAAGTGAGGGAAGAAGAAATAAAACAAGACTGGCCATGTTTGATAATTGTTGAAGCAAGGTAATAGGTTTCAAGGGGGTTTCATTTTGAATTATTCTACTTTCAGATGTTTTTAAATTTCCATAACTTTCTACAAGGTAAGGGTTGTTTTTATTTTGTTTTGTTTTTAAGATTCAAGAGTCTTTGCGCTTTCTACATGAGATGAAGTGAGGTGAATGACACAGGCATTGCGATGTAACATTAGGCTACTACTGACCTTCTGACTACACATCAGATATCCTAGTTGACTGAGAGTAACTGAAACCACGGAAGGTGAAACCATGGATAAGCAGGGACTACTGTGATAGAATTCACGTAACTTAAACACCAATATGATGCAACTATCATTACTCCTGCCCTCTCCCATCTATCACATCAAACTCTCTGCTTCAAATATTCTCTTCTTTTTGTTACAAAAGTTTTAACTGTTCTATCATATAAAGACTTAACTATCCACTACATAAGGCTGGAAGGCAGCACACAGAGTAAAAACTGCATGAGTTTCAGATTCTAGTTTTGTTACCATCTATGACACTTTTAGCAACCTTTTGAATGAGAATATTATCTAGATGCACTCCGCATAGTTTTTGAAGATTCAACGAGGAATTACACTCAAGAGCACAGAACAGTATTAATTCCATTCCCTTCCTCCACTAAGTCTTTAAAAACTTTTCCTTTGATTCACAGATCATTTTTTAACTAATGAGGAAAATCCGTATTTTTAGGTCACATCTGAAAACAGTTCTCAATTAAAACTAAATATGCCAGGGAAAAGCGTCAAATCAAAATTAACCACACAGGGGCTAGCACAGTGGCATAGTAGTTAAGTTCATATGCTCCACTTTGGCAGCCTGGGGTTTGAGGGTTCAGATCCCAGGTGCGGACCTATGCACCACTCGTCAAGCCACGCTGTGGTGGCATCCCACATACAAAAATAGAGGAAGACTGGCACAGATGTTAGTTCAGCGACAATCTTCCTCACGCAAAAAGAGGAAGATTGGCAATAGACGTTAGCTCAGAAGCAATCTTACTCACCAAAGGAAAAAAAAAAAAAATTAACCACACATTCTCATTACCTGCACAAATTTGGGTGGAAATTTTTGTCTAAGGTCTAGGAGTAAAGCATCCACACGTTGTCTCTGGAAAATAGAGCTTGGTTCTTCTTTCCTTTTAGCTTTAGGTTTGACTTTATCTATTAAAATACGAAGTCTAAATAAAAACACTGCCTAGTTTTGTGTGTTACATTTTTACAAATCTTTGCCTGCCATGAATACACTCAAACTCCATTATTTTTAATGGCTGCTATTCCAAAAATAATCCCCCAAATAAGTTAAACACAACATATACACAGAAGTATTCTAACTGTCCCTCTGAAATGAAGTTAACATTCTAACATTTAAAAAGCTGATATGTCTTTTAAAGATACTCCAGTTTTAGTATGTAAACATAAACAGACATGAGAATTTTAAGGCTAAAGTTTTCCACAATTACCTATGTCATAATCCAGATTATTGGTTTGAAATTATCTTGTGTATATTTTACATGAATTAAATGGTCTTTTCCCACAAAACTTGATAGGTGCAAATGGAAAATGCAACTTTTACAAACTCAAGTTACCATACTCAACTGTGAAGACTATAATCCATTGGGAAAAAACAGGACAAACCAAACAACAGAAGACCATGAAGACAAGAACAACTTGCAAGAGAAATTCTAAGGCTAATCACATGTGGAATTTTCCCTAGGAGTGTGCTGTATAGGGGAACTGTCTCTAAATGAAGACTTCCAGGTAAGCATTGCTCCAAACATTTCCTTAAGCTAGGGGCAAACAGCTCTTCAGAGAGGTTTATTCAACTGATGCAAACTTTCCTACGTCAAATGTTGTGGCCTGCACCTACTATCAAGAATAAATATAGCTGTATCTGAAAATAAATAAATATAAATAAATAAATATAGCTGTTCATTCCATGGGTCTGAATTCTATTTAAAGGCTACCTTTCCCTCAGTGATTTATTCTGAGTTGCCATTTCTCAGAGAAGGAAACGTAGGATATAGGTATAATGCTAGAAACACATTTCTACAAGTACTTTTATTGGTAAAATATGATGCAGAACAAGCAGTAGATTAGCAGCTATGGAAACTGGGAAGCTGGCTTGATGACAGGTGATAACATAGAAAGATAAAAAAACAGACTGGTTATCTGGAGAGAGGGCTCTAAGAGCATCTCCCCTACTTCACAGACTGGGGGGATTCAGGTTCCAGATTTCAAGATGACTCAACAGTTAGGTAAGCAGGAAATATCATTCTTACTCATTCCTCATCACCAATTTCCTCTGTATGTTCCAAATATTTTAAAACCTTGAATCAACTTATTACCAGTTACTTAACACATTAAAATTTATATCTGTTCCTATGAGAAAGCTATTACTACCACATCTAGTTACATGAATCATAGCTGTGACAATATCATCATCCTATGAAGAGTCTTCCTACAGAAAAGTAAAACACACCCAGAAATCACGAATAGCTGTTCTCCTTAAGAAAACAGCTTCATTCTCAAAGTATCAAAAAGAGTTTTAGAAGGACCTAGGTATCCTACCTACCTTGTTCTTCATGATCTTTGAAATGCCACCAATACCCTTTGGAAGGATGATATCGACAGTATGACATAGCTTCATCAAAAGCTGACTGAATGCCATGGACTGCAGTAAGCTTGTAAAAAGAAAATGAATTCTAAATTTCTTATTAGATCAACCAAAATTTACAAAGTAAATACTCACAAAACATTACATATGCAAAGACAGTAATTTTCTGTTTTTCAGAACCTGAATCACTATATAGCTGGGGCTGTGGTATATACTTTTAACATGGAGTTGGTCCACAGTAACCAATGCTCAAGACATGCTAATAGTCAAAACTTTATACCAATTTACACAAGGGAGAGGAGTTCTTGTTTAATTCTTCGAAGCAAGGTAGCTCAATTAAAATTTCTTTAGTGTTTAAAGAATGTAAAGACCCTTACCACTCTAGAGTTTATAACTGATCCCAAGTCTGGTGCCTGATAGATCACTCCAGCAATGATATAGTAATCAGCCAGTGGGATAACTAAAGCAGTGCAAGGAAAACAAAAAAAAAAGTTTATGAATACAGCTATGCACACAAACTGCCAAATAGATTTCTATAAAAAGAACAACCAAAATTTGACATTTTCCCATATCACAGCTTAAGGCAGGGTTCGGCAAATCCTATTTTTGTAAATAAAGTTACACTGGAGCTTCAAAGGAGTTCCCATTCACTTACGTCATCATCTAAGGCTGCTAAGGCACTAGTTGAGTAGTTGTCAGTGACCATGAGGCCCAGAAAGCCTAAAATATGTACTTGGGACCTGCACAGAAAAAGTTTGCCAACTTTTGCCCTAGGAGTAGTGCTTCTCAAACTTTAATGTGCCATCTGAGTTACCAGAGTATCTTGTTAAAATCAGATCCTTACTCAGTAGGAATAGTGCATTTCTAACAAGTTCTCAAGAGATCCAGTGCTGCTGTCACTCAACCACACTTTGGGGAGTAAAAGCTTAGAGCAAGAGAGATTTAGGGCTCAGGGTGAAGATACCAGATGCACCAAACTTGCCTCTGTGCCCCAGTCCTGGGTCCAAAGGAATAAAACAGCTGCTAGTGAGGCTGGTGCCGTCTTGTATAGCTTCTATACCTTGAACCTTCTCATCATGGAAATCTTGTCCTTGGTCTTGTCTTTGTTCTAAGGTTCTCTTTTCCTCTGGGCAGGGACTCTAGATCTTTGATTTTGAAACTATATTTGGATTCTCGACTCTAGAACCACAATCTCCTTAGCAAGTCATTTTCTGGAATGAAAGGGTGAAGGTTGCTCCTAAAAATCTTGATGAGGGTTATCTAATTAGGAAATGTAAGTGGTCATCTCTGGAACAAGTGACCAGCTCTCTGGTTCAAAATCAAATCCGAATTCTATACTCTTCAGCGTAATTTCAAAACCAAGTTTTTGTTTGCTAATATAATTCAGGTAAGACTTTTGGCTGAATGTGTCAATGAGGATTTTCAACTGATCCTCTATGAATTTGGGCAAATGCATCTACCATGTATTTTGTAACAGAATTAGACTCAGTGGACTGAGATGAGAAGAAAAGTTACTTGGGATGCTTGAGGTTCAGGTGGAACTCCAACAACTATTCTCACAGGAAGAAGTGGCTTCAATGTAGTGAGTTATTCTGTTAGCACTTGGAGAGTTTTCCTTGGGCATGTTGGAAGACTCTTGGTGTGTAAGCATGTGACTAGGGGAACTCAGGTTTTGAAACATTTCCTCAGTGATAAATTTATGCCTGCTATACCAGTCTGCCTAGACAATTTGTACAAACAATGTGATTACAGTCATGCGCAGCCTAACAATGTTTTGGTCAACAACAGACCACACATACAACAGTGGTCCCATAAGATTGGTATCATATAGCCTAGGTGTGTCGGCTATACCATCTAGGTTTGTGTAAGTAAACTCTATGATGTCCACACAACAATGAAATTGCCTAATGATGCACTTCCCAGAACGTATCCCTGTCCTTAAGTGACATGTAACTGAATATCGGAAACCTAATTTCCTTTTGAGAGTCTGGAATTTTGGCAGGTGAAGATGTCTACATGACTAGCCCTCAATAAAAATTCTGGACTCAGAGTCTCCAATGGACTTCCCTGAGGAGACATATTACACTCGTGGGGCTGCATTTCACTGCTGGAGGGAGGATACACTTGATGTGGTCCCTCACAGGAGGGAAAGCACAGAAAGCTTACACATGGATTCCTAGAGATGGCTTTTTCTCTTACTGATCTGGCTGGGTATCCTTACTGTGTTGTCCTAACAAATCTTAGGCATAACTAACTACAAGCTGTGTCTGCTAAGTCCTTCTAGCAAAACACTGAACATGTACGTATGCTGGTCTTGGGGACCCCCAAAACAGAACCCAATCCAAAAAAATAAGAACATATAGCTCAGGAAGTAAATAAATCACAGTATCTTAAGAAGAAAATAATGCCTGAAGTTTACACATTTTACCTTGGGTGGGAGACTGCCGCTGTTGTTTCCGAATGATAAAAAGAATGGGCTCTTGAGCATGTAAAAGGATGTATTCCACTCCAACCATCTGACTGAAAACAGAACACAGCCATTCAGACATCTATGAAAAACCTACAAACAATTTTTGTAGAACATTCAAATTACTATAGAAAAGTATAGCAACACTGTAAACAGGATTAAAACTGCCTATGTTTAATATTAAAAAGCAGTTGTTCAATAAAACTGGCTATTTTCCCAGGTACAGATAAAGTAAAATTTGTATTAAATAAGAACAAAATTTCTCTACAAAAATTCATGATGAATTTCAATCTGAGTGTTTTCAGTCATGAAAGTACACTGAAGAGTGTATATTTCCAAAAAGGCAACCAAAATACCATGTTTCCTGACCAAGGAGATCTATAAACATAGATAAAATATCAAAATATACATGAAAACTCTACAGGTCTTGACTATATATGTCAACTATACATTTTACCCAACTAGAAAACATCAAAACCTTATCCTTGCCCCCAAGAAGATTTTGACCCAACAGATTATGTTTAAAAGAAATAGTAAGTTGTCTTAATAGTTGTAAATATTTGCTTCATAACAAAAGCTATTTAAAATACCATAGGAATTTAATTTTATGAACCCTCTCCAATGTTTACCTGACAGATAAAAAACTATATTACAGTTGTTTCAGAAACTTTCATAATAGTAATAAATTCTTAACTATTTAGCGTCCTACGTCTGAAGAATCTTGCTTTGCACTGTTTGACTAAAATTTTTGTTTGCTTTAGCCATACAAAGAAAAATCTACTATAAACCAGACTATGGTTTAAGACATTAAATTAGATGAAGAGGAGACAATAAGTATAGTTATTTGGTTGAGGATAACATTTGCATTGCTAAAATCACTCATCAGATCGATACATAAACCTCATAGTTACATTTTAATTGGACAGTAATATATGAAGTTATACAGAAAAGACACTAGGTTACAACTGACTACTAATAATTTATTTGCATGTCAAATTGGTACAACCCAAACAAAACTCCAGTTCTTCCAAAACTTCGCTCTGGACTTCATGATCCACAGCTTGAAAGAACCGTTCACTGTAAAATCTCTAGTTGGCAAAGACGCTACCTTCTTACAGTAACTTACTTTAAGTGTTCCAATGTAAGCCTCTGCATTTTGACCACTTCATTATTACATGTCCTGTCATAAAAAGGATTACTTCTTTCTGAAAAGTAATCCAGGACACTTCCACTATTCAAAATGGGGATCCAGGAACTGTCAACCCAAGAGATTCCCAGCAGATTATCTATAGGAAAGAAACAAAATGATAAAGGATGAGAAAAGAGAAAAAGAATCCAACCCAACAAACATTTATTATGCATCTAATGTTGTAGGCACTATGAATATAGGGACAACATGGATCCTAACCTACATGCTCTCATAGTCTAACAGAAGAGATAAGTATGCAAGAAAGCAATGATATGCAACATAATAGTGCTGTAATCAAGGTACGAATAAATGTGTTATGAGAGCACAGTAGAGGGAGCAGAATACCCTACCTGAGGGAACAGGAATGATTTTTCACGGGTTGAGGAGGAGGCAGGTTTTAGCACTATATGTTCAAGAATAGAGGTTCACCATGGAGAAAAGAGAGGCAAAGTAATTTCAAGCAGAGAAAATGCACATACAGAGGTAGGAAAATATAAAAGTACATGTTTAGAGAATAATTTGATTTAGGTGAAGAAGTGATAGGCTTGAAATCTAAACAGGTCTTTCATAAACTGGAAACCATGAGTTTTTATATGTTGGCAACTAATTCAAAAATTTTCAAACATGCACGCCAGAGAAGATACAACTACAGCCAACAGTTTGAGACCACCCAATTAGGAACAGAGAGAGAAGTGAGGAAGCTATTATGATAGATGGGATAATGAGGTAAATACTGGTTGAAGGAGGAAGAACTGAAAACTTCAACCTCTCCTAAACTGTAATTGCTTATGGCATCTTTGAACAAGTAATACCTAATCCAAGGTTATAAGCAGTTCTGAGCGAAATGAATCAAATGAAAAAAAGCAAAGAAAGGTAAAATGTGCTATAAGGGTTACAAAATAAAGGAGGAAACAAAGAGATGAAGCATGTTAATGACCAAATAATCAGTTCAGTCCATTAAGATGGTTCATCATAAATGGATCATGACATAACCAAATTATCTAACAGGCCAGGAAATAACGTTTTCAGAAAAGGACAGATCTTCTAATGAAAAACAACTAAGGATAACCATTATTCTCAGCTTTAAACACTACAGTCTGGTTATTAAAAGTTTTGTTTAAATCAACTTTCTTACACATTTCTTTTTTATTTCCTTAGGAATGACTGCATAAAAGCATTTGTAGGACAATTTTAGGTTTGTTTCTCACTTAGATGGTGGAAACAATGTCTATATGGTGTCATACTAAGTTATTAACAATATACTGATAATATTACAGACCATTTCAAAATAGGTAGAGGAATAATCTGCAGAAACAAATAAATGTATAATTATAGATCCTATCTACCAACGATTATGGAGAGTTTGCTGACCTGGGTATGAGGTAATGAAGACCTGGTGGAAGATAATGGCAATGCATATGAAGTAAAGGACAAAAGAGACATTTTTAGGGGAAAAAAGAGACAATTTCCTGAATGACCATTTATAAAGTCAGAGATTGTAAGAACCAATAACTCATTTAGGGAAGTAATGATAATAAATTTGGCTTAGATGCATTGAGTTTAAATATGGAATCAGACTCTCAGAATTAGAAGGAATTATAAATGTCATCTGCTCCAAGTGAGTGTTCAGCAAATTCTCCCTATAATTTTCTTCACCAAGCTGTTTCTTGATCAGCAGTTATATGTCACATTTTTCTCATTTAGTAAACTAGTCAAAGATGAAAAGTAAGGCAAGTATGACCTGTGAGACTGATGCAAATGGAGAGAATACTATATACCACATTTGAAAACAATGACTTCGTACCAAGCACTGTTCCAACCTTTTTAGCACACAACTCAAGGAGGTTGGTACTATTATTAATACTACTTTACAGAAGAACTTGAAAGATGGGAAGGCTAAGTAACTTGACAAGGTCACAGAGCTATAAATGGTAGAGCTGAGATGTGAATCCAGGCAGCCCAGCTCCAGAGCCCACACTCCTCTACACTATGCGGCCTCAAATTGAACAGATCCACTAAAGAGAGAGATCAAGAACTTATGAGAGAAGCCAGGGTTGATACTATAAATTTGGAGACCACCTGGAGAACAGTGAGTGCTGCCCTAGAGTATGTAGTCTAATCAAGTACATTTCCTCTTCTCCATCCCCACTGCCACTATCTTATTTAATCATTTTCAAAGTGTCACCTGGACAACAGGCCCCTCACGGGGCTTCCTGTCTTCAGGTCTTCTCTCAATCCTATTCAGCCTTAAAAATGCTACTCATGCATTTTTAAGTGAGATCTGCAAAACGTGGCACGCTCCTCTATGCAAAATACAAATCTAATTATGTCACTTTTAACTTAACAAATGTCAGTGCATTCCTATCGTCTTAAAAAATAAGGTTCAAATTCCTTAACGTGGGATTTCACAATCTAGCTTCACAATTCCCACTTCACTGCCCACAATTCACCACCACAGAAGAATGGCACAAGGAAAGGTATACTGACAATAATGCAACTTGAGACAAGTTAATTTCCCTATGTCTTAGTTTCCTCATCTATAAAATGGGGATTATAATATCTACATGCCAGATTATGTATGTGAAGTGCTTAGCACATTGTAATAAGACAATAAATGTTAATTATGATGATGATAATGGTAATGCTGGTAGCCAAATTACAACTACGATGACCAAACCTATTTCTGTCTTAATCACGGAGCTCCTAGTTTGTGCCTCTCCCTTCACCCCCACAATTTGTGCCTTATTTTTTTAATAGAGACTCTTCATTCTCAAGAGTATGAGTTTAGTAGATAATTTAAATGGTCATGCTAGGTTAAAACTTCAAATATCAGTATCTCTGCAAAGCCTTTCTCTACATTGCAAGTCAAAAATAATGGCTTCTCTATGTTCTTACAGCAGTTTTTATACACTTTTATTATTAATACTCAACACATCATAATCCAGAAATCTAAATGTGTTCCCATTAAATTGTGAGTTTTTAGAGAATGGGGGTTGTGTCTCGCTCATCAGGAATTAGCACAGGACCTAATTTGTAACAGTTAGCAAATGTTTAATAATTCATGATTGAGAGCCAAGGACAAGTTACTCTTCTGGTCACAGATTTACTCATACCCCAGTATCCAAGTATGTTCATTTACAAAATGGGTTAACTGGGATTAAGAGAGCAGTATGTGGCTGTGAAATAGAACTATATGTCCCACCTGGAGACCACCTATGACCACAGCCCCATAAAGTGAACATACACTACCAAGTCAAGCAACTACTTCTTACCATCTCCACTGTTATCACCCCAGTCCAAGCTACCTCCAAATCTCCCTGCATTACAGAAATGGTCTCCTAGCTGGTCTCCCTAATTCCTCCCCTGCCGTCCTACACTGTTCTCAGCAGCCAAGGTGAACCTTGAAAAACTTAAGTCAGATTATGTTCATCTCCTCTGGTCAAAATCCTCCAGTGGCTCTCCATTTTACTCAGAAGAAAAGTCAAAGACCTTACTAGGGATTGTCAGTCATCAATCGATGATCAAGCCGCCAATTATTGCTCTGACCCCATTTCCTTCCTGCATCCTCTCTCAATCTGCTTCAGCCATACTGTCCTCCTTGCTGTTTCTCTAACACATCAGACACACTCCCACCTTAGAGCCTTTGTAATGACCCCAACAAATTTAAATAAAAAGTAAAACATTATGAAAGCTAAATATTTGAAAATAGTGTGATGGACTAAATGTTTCTCTTTTTCATTCAGCAACAAGGGAATATATTGACACAGTCCAAGTACAGCTCTCCAACAATCAGCAAGTGACGAAATTACCCACTTGAAACTCTCACTTATAATGAAAGATACACATGGAAAAACATTATCCAGAAATGCTGAAGATCAGTGGATATTTTGAGTAACTACAAATGATAATCTATTTGTAATAAATGCGCTGGACTCCAATTTGGTTAATACAGAAAAAGGAATCTCAAACACTTCCCTTTAAAAATCAAGTATATACAAACAAAAACAACCCTGTGTAGAAATGATTAGAAACATATTATAGTCAAACATCTTTTGAGGGAAGCCCTTTGTGTTTAATCCGATATAAGGGAGAAGGATAAATTTAATCATGAATCTCAGCTTGCATCTAGGTACAAAAATTCACACTTCCTCTAAGAAAAAGTACCACAAAGTTTCAAAGGGAAATAAATCTACATTGAGAGTTTCACACAGGTGTAGGAAGTGTCGTGGGAGCCACCACCACAATAGTAAAAGATAAAGGTATTCGCGGGCGCTTTCTCACTCTTATGAAGTTTTCCTGGGAAATTCCACGTTACCTCATCCCAACCTGGAGGAACCTGATCTGTGTGGAACTAAGTCCTCATGCTTCAGCTATTTTTCAGTTGCCCTTCCGTTCACTCTTTGGAAACCCAGAGCACAATTCTAGACTTTTTTTTTTAGTTACAAATTCACCGAAACGGATGTGGGAATGCGTGTTGATGAGATAGATGTATGGCCTAATGCTACCCGTGATCAAGTAGCAATTAAGGGATTGCGTCTCCATATATTTACTAAATGATTCAACAAATATTTGCGTACCTTTACAGTTCGGCTGTAAAAAAGAAACGACCCCCGCCCTCAGTAATTGTTGGGAGTTCGATGGAAGGTATTATAGGTTCCAAAATAAAACTCACCGAAGATCTTAGGGATTCATGCCCAGGGACGCGTGGTGCTCGACGTTAGCAATGAACAAGGCAGCCCCCACGCCAAGTCCCAGGAGGTGAACCCAATCCTGTCCGCTCATTACCCCAAACCCCTCTCTGCCCAAAGGCCGCACTTTCAACGAAAAAGAAGAGTCCCAGTACTGTTGGAGAGAGACGTGTGCAGAACAATACTGCAGGTCCGAGCGCTCAAAGCCCAGAGCTTCTTCCAGCCCCTTGGTTTCCACGCTTCTAGGAGCCCCCCGAGAAACTGAGAAAAACGAGTCAACTTTTCGCCAGATTAGTCTCGGGTAGTACACAAAAACCACTCATAAGAACTTAGGAGGCATCACAAACGAACGTGAACCTTGCCCCCGCGAGCTATAAATCCCAAACCAGACCAGCAGACAAGCAGGAAACAAAGCGTTAACAGCACAGTTTACCTCGAATATCCACCGCCGCCATAACTCCAAAAGCGCTAGGGCCTTCTTCTTCCGGCGCAGAGTACACGTAACAACTATGACGACGGAAGCGGCGGGTGGCACACGGTAGGGATAGTGAGAAGGAACACAAACGTGGGAGGGGATTGCCAGGGAAGGGGAGGAGGCGGGGAGGACAGGGGCGGGCTGGGAGGTGGAGAGGGGCCGGGAGGAGAGGAGCGGGCCTGGGAGGAGGGAAGTGGGGCTGGGAGGAAGGGGCAGGCCTGGGGGAGGAGGCGGGGCTGGGAGGAGAGGGGCGGACCTAGGATGAGAGGGGCGGGGCTGGAAGGAGAAGGGCGGACCGGGCGGTGGAGCGGGAGGGGAGGAGAGGGGCAGGACTGGAAGGAGGGGAGGGGAGGTGGGGAGAGGAGGGGAGGTGGGGAGGGGAGGGGAGGGGAGGAGGGGAGGGGAGGGGAGGGGAGAGGGGAGGGGACGGTTGGGAAGTAGAGGAAGAGGCTGGGCGTACTGTTGGAGAAAGAAATTTGGAGACGTTGAGGAAAAAGAGACAGAGCAGAGATCTGCCTCCTGCCCACCGCTGAGAGATTCAAAAATTCGACCTTGCTCTCCTGTGATTGTTTAATGAAACAAATTCTGATTATGCAGAATTGGGGGTGGGAGCATCTTTACATTTAAAAGCTCCCTCAGGTGTATCCAATGAGTTGTTAGATTTAGGAGCTGCTGGCCATTCTAGTTTTCATCCTGCCCCCAGTGTGGGGATGGGACAGGACTAAGCAGAATTTGTGAGTCATTAGCTTTTATGTGACTAAACCCATTAAACTAAACCCATGCCTCTGAGACAAAAATTTCACCAGACATGAAATACTTCTGAAGTAAAATATGAACAAGAGTAAAAGAAAGGGAATACCACTGAGTCCCTGAGTAAGGACCTAGTGTTTGCATTCCAGGTAATCGGGTAGGTAGCAAGACGCCAGAGAGAGAATAATTTGGTGGTATGGGGAACCCATAGAAAGCCTCAGAAAGATTCTCAAGCCCCATAAAAGCAAAATGGTGAGGATATCTGCCAGCAAGAGACAGTTACTGAGAAAAGAACCCCAAAACCTGATGAAACCCTATGTACAGTGATGAGAGGTGCCTACATCTTCTCGAAAACTTAGGTACTATGTAGGCTCCCCCAGAATTTAAACACAACCCAGGGGCAAGGGAGCAGGACCATGAATTTACTGAGATTTTCCACTTCGTAGACTGGGAAGTCAAAATTTTAAAATCTAAGTAGAATAAAAATGTATTGCTTTGTTACACTTCAATTTTTGAAGTGAGATTTTATACCTGAGATGGTATGCATATAATGTGTCCCAACAGAAATATGCACGTGCACAGAGCAGACTTTTAAAAAGACAGATTTTTCTAGGAGTAAATTTTCAGGAGGGCCTAGTGGGGAGGGTATTCCAAAAGAGGGGGACATCATTTCTATTGGAAATGTGAAAGAACAAGAAAGAAGAGAAATGTGAAACTTGATATCAAGCTCTTCGTTTTGCTTTGTTGGTTTCCTTTTCTTGTGTTTTTATTAGAAGAGAAGATTAGGAAGAAGAGCAACAGAACACAGATCTGTAGATAATAAACATATGGTAAGCCAGACCTGGGAGCTCCGCCTTTATCTTGTAGGCAGTGGGAGAAATGTGACTGAGCTTCCACTTTAGAAGATTATTTAAGGACGATGTGTTGGAAGTGTGGAAATTAAAAAGAAACCTTAATTGGAGTTGAGAAGGCCTATAGGGGGAGTTCTCATGCCCTACCACACAATGTCAATCACGCGAAACAGGAAGAGATGAACGCCTGCTACTTTAGTACTGAAGTAAAACTACCTTAGCACTGAAGATTTCTCTCCCCACTCAGCAACAGCCCAGCCAATGAGAAGCTGCTGCAGCCTCCAACTGTTACTTTCCCCCAGTTTCCTTTAGAACAGCCCCTCCCTACTCCCTCTTTTTCTTCATGCCCACCTTTGTTTTCTGGATTTGCCTATGGTTTGCCATAGCATGCATATCCTGAATAAACTCATTTTGAGGATAAAATAACAGGCAAATTTGCTTTTTAAGTTGACAGAGGCATTTATAAGACTCGAAGAAGTCCATTTAGGAAACAGTTGCAAACTAAATGAAGTCTACATACAAATGAAGTTGCAAACAAATGAAGTCATACAAAGGCAGTGGTAGCTGAGGGATGAGAAAAGATTACAGATATTTAGGAAATAGTATTGAAAGGGAATTAGTGACTAATAGATGAGCCTGATGAGGAAGAGAGAGGAAATAAAAATGATTCCTAAGATACTGATTTATAAGACTAGGTGCCATTAATCAGATTAGGAATAACAAGTAATAAGTACATAGGTGACAAAAGGGGTAATGACTTATTTTTTAACATGTCCATGTTGTGCATGAAGTGTCTGCAGGATGTTCTGTACACTAGGGTTTCTCAACCTTTGCTCTCTTGACGTTTTGGGCCAGATCATTCTTTGCTGGAGGTATGGGGAGCTGTCCTGTGCATTGGAGGATGTTTAGCAGCATCCCTGGCTTCTACCCACTAGATGCTAGTAGCAGATATAATGACCTCCCAGGTATAATGACCAGAAATGTCTCCAGACATTTCCAAATATCCCCCAAGGGGCAAAACTACTCCCCATTGAGAACCACTGCTGTACAGAGGTATCTATAGAAGTCTGAAGCCAAAGCAGAAGAGTTTCAGGAAGAGAGGAGTACTCAACAGAGCAATCCAACAAGTGAGGAAAGGGCTAAGAAGCAGGCATTGGATTTGGTAAACAGGATGCCTCTAACAAGAATAGCTTCTGTGGAATGGTAGGGGCAGAAGCCAGAGGAGAGTACGTTCAGGAGTAAGGGAAAGTGGCATTGGGTGTAGATTGTGCTTTCAAGAAGCTTGGCTGAGGGCCGCCCCCCCGGCCAAGTGATTAAGTTCATGTGCTCCACTGCGGCAGCCCAGGGTTTCCCTGGTTCGGATCCTGGGCACGGACATGGTACCACTCGTCAGGCCATGCTGAGGCAGCATCCCATGCGCCACAACTAGAAGGACCCACAACTAAAATATACAACTATGTACTGGGGGAATTTGGGGAGAAAAAGCAGAAAGAAAAAAAAAGAGGTTTGGCTGAGAGGGAAGGCTAGAGCTAGAGCGCCAACTGGAAGTTGTGTGGAAATAATAACAGGGAAATGCTAACATGTTGGTCGTCTAAGGTGAGAGACCCAGTTGAGAAGATCTTCAGTGTATAACTTCAATTAATTCATCCATTCACTCAGTCAGTTATCAGTTATCTAATACCCACTCTATGTTTTGCTCAGCTCTAGAAAGAAAGGATAAAGCAGTAAACAAAGCCTATGGCATCAGGGAGCCAACACATCTGATGGAAAAGACAGCCAATAAATAAGTAAACAAAGAAGAGCATTATGGATTGTGATAACAAAAATGGGGGAGGATAAATTAGGGAATAACTGGAGGAAGCCACTTTGGATAGGACGGTTAGGACAGACCTCTCTGAGGATGTGAGATATCTGAGCTGAGACCTGGAGGATGAGAATGAACCAGCCACATGAAGAGCTGGGGTACAAGCATTTCAGGTAGAGGGAACAGGAGACCCTGCAGTGGAAAATGGCTTGGTCTGAGAACCCGAAAGAGGCCAATATAAACTGGATCATACAAGTGAAGGAGGAATGGTAGGAAAAGACTGGGAAGGTAGGCAGGGGTCAGATGAAAGAGGGCTTTGTAAATAATTTATTTTTTTTTAATTTTTAAAATTGCAGTAACATTGGATTATATAGCTTTCAGATGTACATCATAACATAATTCAAATTCTGCATAGATTACATCATGTTTACCACCCGAAAACTAATTGTAGTCCATCCCCTCACATGTGAGCCTGATCACCCCTTTTGCCCTCCCCCCTCCCTCCTTCCCCTATGGTAACCACCAATCCAATCTGCATTGCTATGTGTTTGTCATTGTTTTTATCTTCTACTTATGAGTGAGATCATATGGTATTTGACTTTCTCCTTCTGACTAATTTCACTCAGCATAATACCCTCAAGGACCATCCATGTTGTCACAAATGGCTGGATCTCATCGTTTCTTATGGCTGAGTAGTATTCCATTGTGTATAAATTCCTCATCTTCTTTATCCATCCGTCCCTTAATGGGCACCTAGGTTGCTTCCAAGTCTTGGCTATTGTGTATAATGCTGCAAGGAACATAGGGGTGCATTTTCAAGTTCTTTGGATAAATACCGAGCAGTGGGATAGCTGGATCATGTGGTAGACCTATTCTTAATTTTCTGAGGATACTCCATGCTGCTTTCCATAGTGGCTGCACTAGTTTGCACTCCCACCAGCAGTGTACGAAGGTTCCCTTCTCTCCACATCCTCTCCAACACTTGTTGTTTCCTGTCTTGTTAATTATAGCCATTCTGATCGGAGTGAGATGATACTGCATTATAGTTTTGATTTGCATTTCCCTGATAGCTAATGATGTTGAGCATCTTTTCATATGCCTGTTGGCCATCGATGTGTCTTCTTTGGAGAAATCTCTGTTCAGATCTTTTGCCCATTTTTTAATTGGGTTGTTGGTTTTTTTGTTGTTGAGCTGTATGAGTTCTTTGTATATTTTAGACATTAACCCCTATCTGATATATGGTTTGCAAATATCTTCTCCCAATTGTTAGGTTGTCTTTTCGTTTTGTTGATGGTTTCTTTTGCTGTGCAGAAGCTTTTTAGTTTGATGTAGTCCCATTTGTTCATTTTTTCTTTTATTTCCCTTGCCTGGTCAGACATGGGACTTGAAAATTTGCCACTAAGACCGATGTCAAAGAGCATACTGCCTGTGTTTTCTTCTAGAAGTTTCATGGTTTTGGGTCTTACATTCAAGTCTTTAATCCATTTTGAGTTGATTTTTGTGCCTGGTGTAAGGGAATGGTCTACTTTCATTCTTTTGCATGTGACTGTCCAGTTTTGCCAACACCATTTATTGAAGAGACTCTCCTTTCTCCATTGGATGCTCTTGGCTCCCTTGTCAAATATTAGCTGTCCATAAATGACTGGGTTTATTTCTGGGCTCTGGATTGTGTTCCATTGATCTGTGTGTCTGTTTTTGTGCCAGTACCATGCTGTTTTGGTTACTATCGCTTTGTAGTATATTTTGAAATCAGGGAGTGTGATACCTCCAGCTTTGTTCTTTTTTCTCAGGAAGCCTTTAGCTATTCGGGATCTTTTGTTGTTCCATATAAGTTTTAGGATTCTTTGTTCTACTTCTGTGAAAAATGTTGTTGGAACTTTTATAGGGATTGCGTTGAATCTACAGATTGCTTTAGGAAGTATGGACATTTTAACGATGTTAATTCTTCCAATCCAAGAGCACGGAATATCTTTCCATTTCTTTGTGTCTTCTTCGATTTCTTTCAACAATGTTTTATAGTTTTTGGTGTGTGGATCTTTCACTTCTTTGGTTAAGTTTGTTCCTAGGTATTTTATTCTTTTTGTTGCAATTATAAATGGGATTTATTCTTAATTTCCCTTTCTGCTACTTTGTTGTTAATGTATAGAAACACAACCGATTTTTGTATTTTGATTTTGTATCCCACGACTTGACTGTATTCATTTATTGTTTCTAAAAGGTTTTAGTGGGTTCTTTAGGGTTTTCTAGATATAAAATTGTCGTCTGCAAAAAGTGACAGTTTCACTTCTTCTTTTCCAATATGGATCCCTTTTATTTCTTTTTCTTGCCTGATTGCTCTGGCTAGGACTTCCAATACTATGTTAAATAAGAGTGGTGACAGTGGGCATCCTTGTCTGGTTCCTGTTCTTAGAGGGATAGCTTTCAGTTTTTCTCCATTGAGAATATTTCCTGTGGGTTTATCACATATAGCCTTTATTATGTTGAGGTATTTTCCTTCTATACCCATTTTATTTAGAGTTTTTATCATAAATGGATGCTGTATCTTGTCAAATGCTTTCTCTGCATCCATTGAGATGATCATGTGATTTTTATTCTTCATTTTGTTAATGTCATCGATCACGTTGATAGACTTGAGGATGTTGAACCATCCCTACATCCCTGGAATGAAACCCACTTGATCATGATGTATGATCTTTTTAATGTATCGTTGTATTCGATTTGCTGGTATTTTATTGAAAACTTTTCCATCGATGTTCATCAGTGATATTGGCCTGTAATTTTCTTTTTTTGTGTTGTCCTTGTCTGGTTTTGGTATCAGGATAATGTTGGCTTTGTAGAAGGAGTTAGGAAGCCTCCCCTCCTCTTCAATTTTTTGGAAGAGTTTGAGAAGGATAGGTATTAAGTCTTCTTTGAATGTTTGGTAGAATTCACCCATGAAGCCATCTGGTCCTGGACTTTTATTTTTTGGGAGGTTTTTAATTGCTGTTTCAATCTCCTACTGGTGATTGGTCTATTCAAATTCTCTACTTCTTCTTGGTCTAGTTTTGGAAGATTGTATGTTTCTAAGAATTTATCCATTTCTTCTAGATTATCCAATTTGCTGGTGTATAGCTTTTCATAGTATTCTCTTATAATCTTTTGTATTTCTGACATGTCTGTTGTAATCTCTCCTCTTTCATTTCTGATTTTATTTATTTGAGCCCTCTCTCTGTTTTTCTTGGTGAGTCTAACTAAGGGTTTGTCACTTTTGTTTATCTTTTCAAAGAACCAGCTCTTGGTTTCATTAATTTTTTCTATTTTTTTTTTAGCGTCTATTTCATTTATTTCTTCTCAGATTTTTATTATGTCCTTCCTTCTGCTGATTTTGGGCTCTGTTTGTTCTTCTTTTTCCAGTACCTTTTGATGCACCTTTAGATTGTTTATTTGGGATTTTTCTTGTTTGTTGAGGTAGGCCTGAATTGCTATAAACTTCCCTCTTAGAACCACTTTTGCTGTATCCCACAGATTTTGGCATGTATTTTCATTTTCATTTGTCTCCAGGAATTTTTTGATTTCTCCATTGACCCAATCATTGTTCAGTAGCATTTTGTTTAATCTCCATGTTTTTGTGGCTTTTCTGGTTTTCTTCCAGTAGTTGATTTCTAGTTTCATACCTTTGTGGTCAGAAAAGATGCATGGTATTATTTCGATCTTCTTAAATTTATTGAAACTGGTTTTGTGGCCTAATATGTGATCAATCCTGGAGAATCTTCCATGTACATTTGAGAAGAATGAGTATTCTGTGATTTTTGGATGTAATGTTCTATATATATCTACTAAGTCCATCTGGTCTAATGTGTTGTTTAAGTCCAGTGTTTCCTTATTGATCTTCTGTTTGCATGATCTATCCATTGGTGTAAATGGAGTGTTAAAGTCCCCTACTACTATTGTGTTACTATTTCTCCTTTTATGTCTGTTAATAATTGCTGTATATATTTAGGTGCTCCTATGTTGGGTGCATAGATATTTACAAGTGTTATATCTTCTTGTTGGATTGTTCCCTTTATCAATATGTAGTGCCCTTCTTTGTCTCTTGTTACGGTTTTTGTTTTAAAGTTTATTTTATCTGATATAAGAATTGCTACCCCTGCTTTCTTTTCTTTGCCATTTGCATGGAATATCTTTTTCCATCCCTTCACTTTCAGTTTGTGAGTGTCTTTAGGTCTGAAGTGCGTCTCTTGTATGCAGCATATACATGGGTCTTGTTTTTTTATCCAATTGGCCAACCTATGGCATTTGATTGGAGCATTTAGTCCATTGATGTTTAAAGTAGCTATTGATAAATATGTATTTATTGCCATTTTGTTACTTTTTTTTCTGGGTGTTTTAGTAGTTCTTCTCTGTTCCTTTTTCTCTTGCTCTCCTCCCTTGTGGTTTGATGGCTATCTCTAGTAATATGTTTGATTTCTTTTGTCTTACTCTTTTTCTTGCTTATTATAGGTTTCTGATTTCTGATTACCATGAGGATCCTATTTAATATTCTATGTATATAACAGTCTATATGGAGTTGATAGACTCTTTAGCTTCACTTCTTTCTAAAAGATCTACTTTTTCACTCCCCTCCTCCTACATTTTCTGTTTTTGAAATCATATATAATCATATATAGTCTCTTGTTTAGTGTGTGTCTATCCGTTACCCTCTTATCACTGAAATAGTTGATTTTAGTACATTTGTCTTTTAACCTTCATATTATCTTCACAGGTAGTTGATCTGCTACCTTTACTATATTTTTACCTTTACAAGTGATTTTATTGCCTGGTTTTTTTTTTTGTTTTTGTTTTGATAATTTTTAATCTCTATTTGCAGTCATCACTTTCCTACTTAAATAAGTCCCTTCAGCATTTCTTGTAGAACTGGTTTCTTGGTGATAAACTCCTTTAATTTTTGCTTGTCTGGGAAGCTCTTTCTCTCTCCTTCCATTCTGAATGACAACCTTGATGGATAGAGTATTCTTGGCTGTAGAAGTTTTTCGTTTAGCACTTTAAATACATCATGCCATTCTCTTCTCACTTGTAGGGTCTCTGCTGAGAAGTCCACTAATAGACTTATGGGCTTTCCTTTGTATGTCACTTGTGGCCTTTCTCTTGCTGCTTTTAGGATTCTCTCTTTATCTTTAATTTTGGACATTTTAATTATAATATGTCTTGGTGTGGGCCTCTTTGGGCTTATCTTGTTTGGAGCTCTCTGTGCTTCCTGTACTTGGATGTCTGTTTCCCTCCTTAGGTTAGGAAAATTTTCATTTATCATTTCTTCAGATAAATTTTCTGCCCCTTTGTCTCTCTCTTCTCCTTCTGGGACACCTATAATCCAAATGTTAGCACACTTGATATTGTCCCAGAGTTCTCTTAGACTGTTCTCATTTTGTCTAATTTCTTTTTTCTTTCTGTTCAGCTTGGGTAAATAATTTATTTTTTATTCAAAGGAAATGAGAAGCTATTAAAGATTTTAAGGAGTATAATGCCACAAAGGTATTAGATCTAATTGGAAATTTGCTTATGGATGTCAACATTATTTGCAGATTATTGAGCCACATATTATGGATCAGGCACTGTGCTGAGCACTTTGATGAATGTTTTCCTTCACAATTTTATGAGGCACAAGCTATTATTACTCCCATTTTGCAAATGAGGAAACTGAATGAGGTAGATGAGCTAGCTGCTCATAAACTTATTATCTACCTGAGTACAGAGCTAATCTACATTTCCCACTCCCCTTACATCTACATGGAGCTACATAGCTGGTTCCCATCACTGGACTATGAATGGAAGGGAGGAGTGTTATCTCCAGGCCAAGGTGGTTAAAGGCATTGGTGCCTTTTCCACTTTCTCCCTCTGCATCCACCAGCTAGATGTCAGAGAGACTTGAGGCCATGGATTGAAAATGAAGGGAGCAAGGGTCTCTGAATGACCAACCACAGGTGTCAAGCCACCCTACTGACCTGCACTGGACCTTAACAAAAGCAAGAAATAAGGTTTTATTGTGTTAAACCACACACCCGTATACACACACACAAATAAAAATTCTTGCTACGTACTACCTCTGTTATAAAATCATTTATGCTGGTGTATCTACCCTCCTTTTCTGTAGGATATGCTAAAATTTGTACCTGTCTCCCCTACGTACAATGTGGCCTTTTGAGGCTTTGTGATTTGGGGACTTACATTTTTTGATATGCAAGTGTGAGTGTACAAGTGAAAGAGAAAAACAAGAAGCTCTGCAATAAGAGGGTGGCAATTATTTCTGATTGGTTAAAGGAAACGGTGCTCATGGATAATTGATAATGCACAGTAGTCACCTTCCTCCATATGGTCACAGTCCAGATAAACAGCTTTTCCTCAAACAGGATCCTTTTAAATGCTTGACACACTGTTCCTCATTACTGCGTTTCACTTTCTGTAACATTCTTTCCAATATGCTAAATTTACACACATAATGTTATCCCCCTTCTTTACATACAGAAATGTGTGCCCTTCCTTAAAGGGATACCTCTATAACTCTAGGGCCTGAATTTAGACTTTTCTAAAAAGAAATTCTCTAGACTGTAAACTACATGAGGACTTGCTCATGTATGTGTTTGCTTGATGGTATTTACCTAGTCCCTGGCGAGCTGTCTTCCGTATAACAGGTGCTCAACAAGTATTTGAGCACACACAATTGAACAAATTGTGTATAAATGAATGGATGATAAAATGGCCCTCAGATCAATAATAAACTTCTGGAATTCAATAATAAATGAAATGTAATGAGATTGTTCATTGGAAAAAGATTTATGGGAAGTTATAAAGAAAAACAAAATTTCTCTTGATCTTAGAACAATGCAGAACAAACAACAACTTCATTTATGCTAATGTTCTGGAAATCCACAGAATAAAAAGAAAAATACATAGTTATGTTTTGTGTGGTATCCTACCAGAAAAGTGTTCTAGCAAATGTTAAATTTGTGTGGGATTTTTTTCTCTCTTATTTAGTGAGGAAAAAGCCAGCTACTTCATCATACAGACCAGGACAGAAAATCACCTCAGAATTACCTAGGAGATATCTCTCAAAAGTTACCCTGGAACCTGTGAGAGTAGCCCCAATGGTCCAGAGGGAGATATGGTACCAAATATTTTGTATTTTAAGGGTTGTGAGAAAATCTTCACCACCCCTGCATGGCAAATGCCAAAACCTGACCTGGGGCAGTTACCTCTGAAGGCAGCTGTTCACCTTAGGAAAACAAAAAATTTGATCACTAAGAGTTCAACCCTAGAATCCCAGACATAGCGCACTGATAAGCTTAGCCCAGGAGAAATAGAATCATCTTCCCTCCAAGAACCTCTTACGGAATTTTGTTCTCATCGCAGGTTAATTGTCAAGTGTCTGTGAGCTTGTGTAGAACTAAACCTCAAATAAGATCCCATTAGCAATGGCAAAGGTCGACTCAGTTGATCAGACGCCAGTATGGCATTCAAGATGGCTAACGATCCTCACACTGATTGGGTTGAATATGCCCCTGAGATGTTTGGCTAATTCTGGAGTGAAGCAAAGACAGTATCACAAGGAAGATCCTTGACTAACTACTGGTATGGCAAGTAGGGTCCCAGAAGTGACGCTGAAAGTCAATTGCTATATCTCAAGTGACAATCCCAGTAAACCTTGGGAAGTGGGTTGCTGTGGCAATAGCTTGGAAATTTGCTGGTAGATCTTACTTGACTCTTGGGGACCTGCAAGTAAAGGATTAGATAGTTTCCTAAACTGAATACAGGAAAGAAAGTAATAATTTAATAATTCCCAAACCTTATTAGTCATAAAATTGTTCACAGTGTTCTCATATTGTTGTTTTAATCTAGGCTATATCTTCACATATGTCCCGAATTTTTAGTAATTTTTCCTTCTCTTTTTTTTATGATTAATGTCACCAAAGGTTTATCTAATTTGATTGTTTTTTTAAAGACCAACTTTTAGCTTTATTAACTTGCTCCATGATGTCTTTTTCTATGTAATTTATTTCTGCTTTTATTTTTATTACTTATTTCCTTCTACTTTCTTTGGCTTTATTCTGTTGTTCTTTTCCTAAATTATTGAGATGAACATTTAGCTCATTAATTTTCAGCCTCTATTCATTTCTTAAAGAAGCATGTAAGGCTATAAATTTTCCTTGAAGAAACATTTTCATTGTATACCTCAAGATTTGATGCATAGTGTTTTCATGATTATTTGTTCTAACAGTTGGTTAAGTTTTAATTCAATTTATTCTTTGACATATGAATTACTTATAAGTAAGTTTTTTAAACTTCCAAATATATGGAATTTTGTCTTTTTGTTTTATCTTTTTATTATTAACTTCTAAGTTAAATGCCTTGTTCTCAGAGAACATGTTCTATATAACACCTTTTCTTTGATATTTGATATTCTTTGACACCCTCAACTTCTCAAAACTGTCTTTTCCTGATCTCCATGGCACTACCCTCCTCTAGTATTTCTGCTGCCTCTCAGACAATGCCTCTTCTATCTCTTACATTGGCTTCTCTCTCTCTCTTTTACCCACAAATTCTCTAATCCTAAATTCCAGGCCTTGTCTTTTCTATCTTCCTGATTTTTACTCTCCTCTCTAGATGATCTAATCCACACTATGGCTTCAGTTTCTATCCGTGTTATCATGATTTACAAAGCAGCCTAATCCAGACCTCTCTCTTGAGTTCCAGGAACATATTTGCAACTGTCTACTTGACAGCTCCAGCTTGCTGTTCTGCATCCCAGACTGAAAGATTTTCATTCCTGCCTGTGTTTTTGGTCTTAGCTAAGAAACCTTGCCTCTTCTCTTCCTTACTGCCCACATCTAATCTAGCAAATCTTGTCCATTCTCTTCAGGCACCTCTCTTGTATCAGGCTCCTCCTCTGCATCTCTTTTAATCCCAACACCCATTCTGTCTTGCCTGAACGTTGTTGCTAGAGGAATTTTTCTTTAAAAAGTGTTTTCTTGTTCTAAATCTCTACTGACTCTCTATTTTCTGCCCACAGGATGAAATGTAAGTGGGCCCCAATTTCCTTTCAGCTTTATCTCCCACCCTAAGCCACAACTCCACATCCTGAACCACTACAACATGGAGCATCTCACAGATTCCAGAACTGCACGGGATATTTGTCTTTGAGACCTTGGAAGTCATTCTACCTGGAAACTTTGAAAGCTATTCTCTTCCTTCCCTCATTCACACCCTCAGCTTATAATACACAAGAGAGCAAATGTGCATGCACACACACACGCATTTATCTGGAAAAGTCTATTCATGTGTAAGCAAGATTAGAATGGGGAGAGAAACTTTATTCTGCACATGCTGCCAATTAGTGGTTAATGTGATTTTAGTTGGAGGGGAGTAGGTGAGTAGTGAGAAGGCAGGAAATGGTTAATAATGTCTATGTCTGCAAATAGTTCCCTTCTCTTCATCCTCTCTCGGAAGACTTGTTAGGAAATTTTCTTGAGCCTCCGTGAAATGATAACGTGTTCATTTCCACTTCTTCTCAGACACCTAATTTGCCCAGGCATTTGGAAAATTGGATGACTTTATCTCCCAATCCACTTTCATGTTACTTTCTCTTGGGATTGGTTGCCTGGTAACTCTGATACCAGGCTTGCCTTCCTAGTAATTATGCTCTTTGTTTTCTCCAATAATTATCCCCTGCTGAGTTTCCCTGCAGTTTACATTTTATTTAGTTCTACATCTAAAATATGTGGACATAAAGAAATAATTTTATTTTCTTAGGGCCATTTTAGAGTATATTTTATACTAACATTTACCAAATATTTATTGGTAGGAAGAACATTTCTGGGTTCATATTCTATTTTCTGACCAATAACATGACACTTTTCTTCACAGATCTCTGTCCTTGTGTGTATGGCTTTATGTGAAACTAAAATATAATGTGAGCTGATTCTTTACTTTCCTGTGGGTGTCCAAGTGTAAGATTCAGTGTCATTTCACATATTCAGATTAAAAGAAGATAAAAAATTCACCAGTAGACAAATAAAAATAGAAAAAAGGTTTGAAACGATAGACTTTGTAATAAAGTGTCTTTTCTCATGTCACTGGTCCATGCCATAAGTTATTCCCAAGTGATACGCAAATGAAGAGTATCAATGCATATACTATTTGGATATACAGTATACCCATGTACAATGGAAAACCATATTATATATGTGCTAGCATTCAGGGCTTTGTTTTTATTTTTTTAATTTTTTTTTCCTTTTTCTCCCCAAAGCCCCCCAGTACATAGTTGTATATTCTTCGTTGTGGGTCCTTCTAGTTGTGGCATGTGGGATGCTGCCTCAGCGTGGTTTGATGAGCAGTGCCATGTCTGCGCCCAGGATTCGAACCAACGAAACACTGGGGCACCTGCAGCGGAGTGCACAAACTTAACCACTCAGCCACGGGGCCAGCCCCAGGGCTTTGTTTTTAATATGCCATACACAAACCTGAGATTCTCTGTCTGATTCATGGACAAATCACTCAAAGAAACAATTTGTCTTCTCAGTATTCATTCATCTATTCATTTTTATTTATTCATTCAGTTATCAGTTGTGGGTGGGTAAAGAATAGCCATGTGAACCAAAATTGTAATACACAGTGAAAAGTGACGTAGTACATGTTACGGTTTACATAAGACACAGCAAATATAAAGCTCCTGAGGAGCTGTGGAATAATGGGGGAAGCTTTCTATTCTCAACATGTCTAAATTTATATTTTTAGCTGAAGAAGACAGAGTTGTACACATGTATACACTCAAAGATGAAACAAGTAATTCATAATTAATTTTTGCTGCAAATTCTGTTACCCCCTTATAAGAAAACTGTATTTACATGTAAGAGTTTGTCAGATCTCAAAGCAAGATTAGAAATCACAATGATATCTATGGCATTTTCATATAGAATGGAAATAAGTTTGGCTTTGGTGTGTAGTTAATATTGAATTAAGTCAAGTTTGAAATTAGAATAAGTCCAAAATGGTATTTGGTATTAAAAATCACACTTGTTTGTATAAATCCAGTAAAAATATTTTTCTCCATCCAGACATAGCAAATATAGGTAGAAAGATTTGACAAAGGAAGAGTCCTCAAATTATTTGGTTATGTTAATGTTGCTTATTATTAAAGCAAAGCACTAAAAATAACTGACTGAACTCTAAGAATTCCCAAAATACAAAAGCTTGATCCTGGCTTAACAGTCCTTGCTAGAATGACACTTAGAAGTATCACCATCACATAGCAGTTCAATATAACTTATTCAAACATATTCCATGAGATACAGCTGGGGTAAATATTTAGGAATAAATGAACTAGAGTTGGTAAATTGCTTTCTTCATCATTCAATTCACTCGACCTAATATAAGTCTAGGCATAAAAGCTAGTTAAGCTAAAACATAACAAAGTTAAAATACAACTGAGTTGGAGAAAATGTCAGCAAAAAGAAATAATAGTTAACATTTACATATTAACAACTTATGATATGCCAGGCACAGTGCTAAGCACTTTAAAAAGATTGCTGCATTTAATCTTCCTGACATCCTCACAGAGCAGTTACTATTAAATCACCAACTCACAGAACCAGAGGGTGGAATGATGGTGTCCGGAGCTGAGGGAAATGGGGAGATGCTGGTTAAAGAGTATAAACTTTCAGTTATAATATGAATAAGTTCTGGGGATCTAATGTACAGCATGATGATTATAGTTAATAATACTGTATTATGTACTTGAAATCTGCTAAGAGAGTGGATCTTGGATGTTCTCACCACAAAAAAAAAAAAGGTAACTGTGTTAGGTGATGGATGTGTTAATTAACTTGATTGTGGTAATCATTTCACAATGTATACATATATTAAATCATCACATGGCACAACCCAAATATATACAATTCTTATTTGTCAATCATACTTCAATGAAGCCAGGAGGGAAAAGTCACCAACTTACAAATGAGGAAACAGAAGCTTAGGAAAGTGAAACAATCACTCAAGCTTACCATGATCAATAGGGGAGCTCAAGTCTCCAGTACCCTTACTCTTTCTCACTTTGCTGTTCTGCCTTTAACATATTGAACACATCAAGTGAAATTTCAACCAGTATCAAAAGATGAATATGATTTTTCCTAGAAGAGGAAAGGGAATGGACACTGCTCTGGCTGGGGATGTAGCTGGTGCAAAGTCACGGAAGTGGAAGAGATTTTGTTCAAAGAAGAGTGGGTATATTGTGCCTTGAGCCTACAATGTGATGATGCTCAAAGATGAGCCTGGAAGGGACAGTTGGGCCCCGTTTGTTTCAGATATTATTTGCTTAGGAGTTTTGCCTTGATCTTAAAGGCATTGGCTAGCCAATGGAGGCTTGTATTTGATAACGGGAACTCAGACTGTTGTGTGGAAGGTCAGCTGGATGCATACGAAGCAATAGTTTCTAACAATCCAAACAAGAGGTGATGATGGCCTAAACTAAGGCAGGAGCAATCAAAGTAATAGAGGCATAGACCTTTGGAGGGGTAAAAGAAACTTGCTCTCCTCCTCCCCCAGGCACACAGGTGCAAGCACTTCAATCTGCTGTTGGATATGTACAAAAATGGGAATGGTCAGCAAAGGAATGCTGTCCTGAGTTTTTCACACTTCAATAAGGTTTCCTGCTTTGAGTTCTTCTTTACCAATCCAGATGGGAAATCACCACTGTGGACTTCAGAGGAAAGGGTAATTATAAAATTCATTAAGCTTCCTGAATGATGAAGTGTAATGTCTTCCAAGAAAATAATTAAACCACCATGGGCAAAGAGCCTCGTCTGTATAATTTAAAGCTATGCAGTGGGTTATTCTTTAGTGCCTCAAATCTCATCTACATGTAGCTAATTCATGATCATGCTCCATCTGGCCAAAATTACTCACATTATTCCATAGGCCAAGCAAAAATATTTGTTTTGTTTTAGAGGTTTCCGTATTCTATCCAACGTAGTCTAATGTGCATCTGGATTATCCATTCTCCTTTTTTCAAAATATTTTAATCTTACTAGAGTGAAAAAAAAAGTAGAATATATGGCTTGTATAATAAAAAGCTCTTATTTCAAGAGCCCAGAGCCCTTAATAGAAGGGGGTTGGAATGGAATATTCTTATACCTATTTAAAAGATAGAGAAGTGAAACAGCTGCCAGGTGTTGAGGTGGACAGTTAGTTAGGACAACAAGCTAAAATGAAAGTAACAACCAAACCTCTTTATTCACTTACTGCAACAGTCCAGGCAAGAAGCAAAAGAGAAAGGCACTGGCTCATTAGTGTTGCATTTTCCCCATGGAATGGCACCAGACAAGGATCTAATAGAGGCACAGATGGGGGATATCGTCTCACTGCCAAGAAGGCCTGAACAAAAAGCTCCTGCTTTTTTATGGACCTATGGGGCCACAGGAAAGAAGAGCAGAAAGGGCTAGGTGTGAAAAGGTACCGAGTCAAACTGCCTCAGCCAAGGGCCCCTGATAATGAGGTCTTGGTGGAGTCTTGGTGGAGGTGCTTGGAAAGTGTCTCAGCCGAAGCCCCCAGTAAAGAGGCCTCCAAATGGAGGTGTGTGGGATGGGAATGCAGATATGCATATGAGCATGGCTAGCCCAAGGTGGGCTGAGTTCTTGACTGCAACTCCATCCAGAAAACTAGAATGCACTCACTGTGCACCAAGTCTAAGTTAGGGAGGGCAGCTTCCCGCATGAGGCCTGCCAGGCAAAGCCTTGTAATTGGCTATGGTCAGACCAGACAGATCACACATAGGATTTTGTCCTGGAGCCACACTCCTCAATATGAATCCAGGAGAATCAAGATCTGGTAATAAACTGAGGTGGATTGAAGTGCCCAGCATGCCAATTTGCCAAAAGCTATAAATTGTAAATAGAGGGCATAAAGGAAATGTTTTAGTCTAACGTCATGCAGTTACTGAGGGTAGTTGGCAGACTTGGTTTTATATATTATATCTGGGAAACCCAAGACCAAAGATTAGACCCAGGGCTTGGGTAGGGAAAGGAGAAACTGGAATTTTTCTTCCTGTTTCCCAGCTCTGCTGATTTCCCACTCATCTGTACATCAGACTTTGAGAACGGAAGGGAAATGGAGTGGTGCTCTGAAAATATTTGACCTTCCTCAGTCCTATGAGCATTCATTGTGTCAGCCTTCGCCATAGGGGAAGGAGACATCAGCACATATTGTGTAATTTCAGAGCACTGGCAAGAGTCTCCCCATATGGCCTGGAAGCAACTCATATCTCAGATGTCTCTTAAATTTGCTCCCTAATTTCCATTCTCACTGCCTCTCGCGTACAATATTATAATAGACTTCTGATTACTGTCCCTGCTTCTGGTTTATTTTTCCCACTGGAATATCTTGTAAGCAGTAAGAGACACATAACTAGAGATTCTTTGGAAGTTAGTTGTGTGGAGCTGGTAATTGAAGCCCATGGGAATGAACAAGCTCTCCTAGACAGTGATGTGGTATTTAAAAATATCAATAACCAAAACTCTTCTGCTAATGAACTAGGTAAAGAGCACACACTCATTTTTTTCATTTATTCAATAAATAATTACTCTGAATATTTATTATTATACTGTTATTACACTCTAGGGATTAGGAAATTCTACCCAGGAAATAAGGGGAGCAGTGGGGTGGAGTTTTCCACAAAGGTTTCATGGAAGAGATGACGTCTGAGCTGACATGAAAGATGAGGAGGTTTTTTTCAGATAAGGTGGAAAGGAGACAAGCGAGAGGAGAAATGAAGGGAAACAGAAATATGTAGACATGAAGCATGCTGGTATATTCCAAGTTTTGCAAACATTTACCTGTGTCTGGATATTAGAGGTAAAGTGGCTAACGAGTGAGATAAGTAAGTATAAGATACAGCAACAGGCGAATTGAAGCCCAGTAATAGGAGGGCTTATATTCCGTAATGAGTAATTTGGGCTTTATCCTGTAGGCAATGAGGGAAGCCCTGGAGAATTTTTTACTGAGAGTAATTATAAGGTCAGATTTTTGCTTTAGAAAGACCAATCTGGCAGTTATATGAAAGATGGTTTGAAGGGTATAAGTGACTGGAGATGCTACTGCCTATAGTTTAAGTGAAAAAGAATATGGACCTGAATAGGGAAAATAGCAGTGGAATGAAAAGGAAAGAATGGATATAATGGGCCTCAAGAAAGTAGAATTTAAAGGACTTTGACTGAACGGATGTGGGAGTAAGAAAGTCCAGGATGACGCTTAGTTGTTTGCCTTGGGTGAATGGGTGAACTGAGATGGGAATAAAGGAGGAAAGAGGAGTTTTTAATTTATGAAGCTTGGGATGACTATAGACCGTATAAATAGTGAGATCCAATTGGAATAAGAGCTAGAGGTCAGGGGAAAGCTGTGCAGTAGAGTCTTATGTACCTGGGCAATGTCTGAAGCAAAGAGAATTCATCTTTCCTCTCTGTGGTCCTGACAATGACACTGTTCATGACCTCATCATCTCTCTCTTGGACCATTAAAATGCCTCCTTATTGATCTTCAGTCTCTACCCTTTCCAATTCACTCTTCACATTCCCATCAGAGTGATATTTCTAAAATACAATTATATAGATTCTGTCACTTAAAACTTCTCATGGCTACCTAACAAGCCTGCAAAAGAAAATTTATACTTCTTGCTTTGGGTTTCTTGGCAGTTAGAGAATAGAGCAGCCTCACTAAAGACACCTATTTTTATATCATGCTCAATAAGGATATAACACTTTACAGTTATTCCAAGGATATCTTGGAAAAATGGTTCCCAAATACATATGTATGTTGATTACTCTCTGAAAAGACAAGGACAGATGGACAAAACACTGAGCCCCCATATTCTTGACAAGCTGTCTTCTGCTGTCACCTTAAGGTCCAAGACACACCAAGAAAATAATTGCTTTTTATCACCAACTGTGGCCTTGGCCCCCAGCCCCAATGTATTCTCCTGGAGACCTTGAATGGACCATGGAAGAGGCACCTAGAATATTCAGGCAGTTCTCAAGACTCTAGGTGAAACACAGGAGAAGCAGCTTCCTCTGCCCCTTACTCCCAGACTTATTCCCTAATCATTACTCTCAAATATTTGTCATCTTAAATGACAATGAAAAGCAACTAAAATTGATCCAAGGGAAGAGAAGCTTCTCCCTGCCCCCTAAATCTCTAAAATGTGAGCCAGAGTTTTACACTGGCAGCTGCTAGACAAATTCTTCTTGCAAACTCTTTTGTTAGCCAACACACTGATGCCCCACACAATGTTTTTTAAAAATCTTTATCCCTTCCCTGTCATCAAAACATGAAAAAGGAACTTGCAGTAGGGGTGAGAGTGCTATTTACATTTTGACATTCACAAATCAACTGGAGCTAAAAGAGTATTCCTCTTTAGATGGGGTATTTGGCTTCCAGTTCATCACCTCTGACCCAGTTCCCTCATGTGGGGTAGGCCAGTGCTTCTCAATCATTAACGTGCATGCAATCACCTGGGAGAATCTTGTTAAAATTCAGATTGTGATTCAGTAGGTCTAGGGTGAGGCCCAAGATTTGCTCCCAAGTAATGCTGATGCTACTGGTCCAGGATCCACAGTTTGAGTGACAAGGAATTAGGTAGGTGGCATGGTAGTTAAGTGCTTTTCTGTGGAGCCAACAGTCTGGTTTTGGATTCTAGTTCAGCCTCTTACTAGTTGAGCCACCCTGGGAAAAATTCCTGCATTACTGTGCCTCAGCCTCCTCATTTATAAAATGGTGCTGATAATAATTCTTAGCTCCAAGGATTCCAGAAAAGATTAAGTGAGTCATTGTTTGTGATACTCCTCAAAAGAGTGCCTGGCACACAATAAGAAATCAATAAATGTTAGCTATTATTATTCATTATTGAAGTTATAGTAGGTCACTCCCTTGCTTAAAATTATGGAATGGTTTCCCATTGTCCTCAGGATGAAGTCCAAACTCCTTGGCGTGGATTACAATACCCTTCATGACCTGAACTCTATTTTCTTCTCCAACCTCATCTCTCTACCTTTTGTCTCTAGCAGTGCACTTATAATCTCTCTCATCTTGATCCCTCCACCCATGGAGTTCTCTCTAACTAGAATACTCTTCCCTTCCTTTATCCGGCCAACTCCTAGAAGTCTTTCAAAACTCAGTTGAGGCAATTCAAGTTAGCTGAGTTAGAATTCTTCCCAGACCCTCCCCATCACCACAGTAAGTTTGGTAGCTCTCTTATACACTACCATAGCATCCAGAGCACATCGCTGATACAACACTTACCACATTAAGTTGTAATTGTCAAATTCTCTGTCTCTCTTCTTTGGGGAAACTTCTGTGGTTGTAGGCTTTCAATAAATGTCCACTGTGAAATTAACAAATGAATAAATGACCAAATATGTTTCTTGGTGCTACTGTAGATCTCTATAAATCCTTTGATAAGACCTTTTTTTATGGGTCATGATCTTTGACCTTTAAGATTCAGACAGGCTATAGCTCCATCCTCCATCCCAGGGATGCACACATACTCACTACTGCCATGACTCCACCAACCAACTAGTATTATAGCAGCCTTGTGGGTAAACAATATACAGACATTGCAGAAGTTCTTGCATTTCCAAATTCAAGAATATGGCTAATTAAGGTATATAAGTGGGGCTCAATCATCAGCTGAGGTACTAACCCTGCACAGTTGTTTCAAACCCAGACTCAATTCAAATTCATGCTAGAGGCTTTTCATAAACCAAATATGGAATATTTAACCTTCTTAACTCATTTTCATGGCCTGAAAAATCTCTGTGGTCCAGCACCAGTTCATCTCTCCAACCAAGTCTCACTACCCTCACTATGTTTTAGCCACACTGGCCTGCTTTTAGTTCCTGAAATAACCAGCTAACCTCCGCAGGATCTTTCCACCACCTAGTTCCTTGGCCTGAGATGCACCCCCATTCCACCCACCACTCCCATAAACACACAGACTCCAGACCACCTTTGCCTCCTTTTCACTTCCAGAATGCAAGCTCCTCAAGTAAAGGACTTTGGTTTTTTTCACTGCTCTATTTCTAACACCAAGAGTAAACCCTGGCCCGTAGGAAGAGCTCAATAGATATTTGTTGAATGTTGAGTGAATTAACACCTCCTATCAGGTTTCTGCTTAACTATAACCTTCATGATCACTCTATGTAAGGGCAGCCTCTTCCCCTGTGTTCCATGAGGAAAGAAATTACATTAGTTTTGTTCAGTGTCCAGCACCTAGTAATTAGGTGATAAATTACTAAAGCTGTTCAGTGAAAGTTAACTGGCCAAAGAAGAATGGTGGCACTATTCCCTTTTATTTATCTGATAAACCAAATCCTACAAAAGTTTCAAGGACCCTTTGTAGCTTTAAAATACAAAGAAACAATTAGTATTAGCCATAGAAAGTTGGAACAGGAAAATGCCTTAGATGTAATAAGGCCCATTTTCCTCACTTTGCAGATAAGTAAGTTAGGGCGAAGGAGAGGGAAGTAACTTGCACAGGTAGTTAGTAGCAGAATTGGAAGTAAAACCCAGGCTTTCTAACTCTATATGATTCATCCATCAATGAGTAAAAATTTATTAAGTACCTACTCTGTTGAGTGAATTTTGACTTACATGCTCAAAAAGAAGCTAGGCTTGAGGCAGTGGTTCTCAGCTCTAGTTGCATGCTGGAATCACCTGGAGAGCTTTAAAAAGTACTGATGCCTGAGACCCAACCCCAGAGATTTTCATGTAAGTAGGTTAAAAATCCTGATGCCCAGGCTACAACCCCAACCAATTAAATCAGAATCTCTGAGGTGAGGCCTAGGCATCAGCATTTTTAAGGTTTGCCTAGTTGTTCCAGTGTACAGCTAGGATTGAGAACCACAGTTTAAGAGGAAGAAAGGAATGTATCTATGTTGATTCACTGCAAAATGGAAATCGGCACTTCTGGCAAATATCCCCAGACCAGGTTTCCTTCTCTAATTATTAATCCCTGAAAAAGTCATTTGTAAAGAGCCATCCCCAACTTGTCAGTATAGAGCCAACTGTCCTGGTATGTCTGGACCAATTAATAATCTTGTAAATAAGGATTTTTGAGATGATTTTCATAGTCAAGTTTATAATAATCCAAGGTACACAAGAGACAGGATTGATTTCTTCATGATAGTCTCTGCCCAGAAGAAATTTCCAGTAGTTAAAAGGAACAAAACATACAAGCTTAGGGGAAGCACACAGCTACTGAGTGGAAAATCATCCACAAAAGGGAGACCCACTGGTATTTTGACACTTATTCAATAAGGAATAGGAATATTTTTCAAACCTCAGATTATGTTTATTTCAAAGGGATTCAAAGCACTTCATAGACTACCAGCTTTTTCTTTCAACTTTATTATTTTATCCCCAATGGTTTCCAGAATGTGGCAGAGTTTTGACGGCCAGATCCGATCCCCCTGGTGACATCTCCAGGTGACACCCAAAGCTCTTCAGTAAGTCCACTCAAAGGCAGATGCAGGTGAAAGACAAAGCCCAGATTGCTACTTCTTAGGATCAGTTTTTTCCATTTATAAAATCATATTTAGGCTTAGTCAGAAAAACTGCATTCACTTCTATTTAAGCTCATGACGAGTTCACTTGTAGCCAGTTTCTGGGGTTGGTGGTAATAATTAAAACCAATTAAACAAAGACTTCATCTTGATAATCATGTATTGTCAACAAATGACTCACACTTTTGGTATCCGCAGCTGGTTAGGACAGTTCTGTAGAGAAACCAAGTGTCACCTTGGATCATGCATTCTCAATGGGGGAGATGAAAACTGGTCCTCACAGGGGGTGTAAAAAAACTTACTCTGTGTATAAAGCACAGACATACATACAGTACATAAATAAATATACAGTATTTCTGTCCTATTAAAATTTCAGAGGGACCCCATATTATATGATTCCTTTTACATTAAATGTCTGGAAAGGCAGATCTATAGAAATAGAAACTAGATTAGTAGATGTCTAGGGCTGGGGGAAATTGGGGTGGGGGACTGAGGGTGATAATTTAGGGGTTGATGAAAAGATTCTAAAATTGATTGTGGTGATGGTTGCACAACTATGAATACTAAAAGCCATTGATTTGTACTCTTTAAATGGGTGAAATGTGTAATACATGAATTATATCTTTTTTTTAAAGATTGGCACCTGAGCTAACACTTGTTGCCAATCATTTTTTTCTCCTTCTCCCCAAAGCCTCCGAGTACATAGTTGTATATTTCTAGTTGTGAGTGCCTCCGGCTGTGCTATGTGGGACGCCACCTAAGCATGGTCTGATGAGTGGTGCCATGTCCATGCCTGGGATCTAAACCTACAAACCCCGGGCTGTTGAAGCAGAGTTCATGAACTTAACCACTACGCCACCAGGCCAGCCCCTATAGGTTCTTAAATCTATAAGGGATGGAAACTTTTGACATCTCAGGCTGTCGCATTTCAACACTCCTGCATCAAACCCTTGGCTCACTCCCCCTTTCCATAGGCTATATGCATGGGTCTGAGCATATGATGGGATGACAACTTCCAATGATGACTTGAAGAAGATGTGGATCAAGAGAGAACTTTAGGATCTTTCAGTTTCTGATTACATGTTGATATCACCAAGTATTGCTGATTTTACCTTAAGAGAGCTGCAATATTAAAAGAATAATAAAAGGACATTTTCGTGTTATTATTCATACATTCATTCAAAAAATATTTAGAATGCAATCTCCTATGCCAAGTACTGCTAGGTGATGGAGAAATAACAGTGAATAAGATAGACATAGTCTCAAGGTTTCAGTCTAGTGAGGGATACGGACTAAAAACCTGTTTATTAAACTACACTGCAACTGGAGCTGAGGTGGAGGAAGCAGAAGCAGAGTGGTCATGTACCCATGAAAAGAGGGTACAAAACACAGGAAGGAGATAGGGGAAGACTTCCTGGAGGAAGGGATGTCTAAGCAGAGACATGAAAGATGAGCAGGAGTTCACCAGCTGAACAGGAGAGGTAGGAAACTACAAGGCAGAAGGAAGAGCATGAACCAAAGCTAAGAAGCAAGAGAGAGCATAAAAGTGGAAAATGTTCAGAATGCCTGGAGCATAGAATATATGAGAAGATTAGGAGAGATAAGGCTAGAGCAGAAACCAGGGGCAAGATCATTGTAAATTACATCAAGGAATGAGAGCAGTAGGATACTAAAGAAAGATTCTAAGGAGGGAAGTGATGAGGTCAAATTTGAATTTAGAAATTTGTTACCCTAATCTAAGCCTGAAAAGATGATGACCTATATTAAGGACGTGACAGTAAGAAATGAACTAAAATGATATTTAGGAGGTGGATTTGCCAGGAACTGGTGAAGAGAGGGGGAATTCCTCAGACTTCCAAGCCTGGCAGTTGGGTGAATGATTTACTGAGATAGGAAACAGAATGGAAGAGCAGTTTGGAGAAGCGGGTAGAATAGTTGGGTTTTGTTTTAGCTGTGTTTGAAGTGTTGGTGGATTATCCAAGTGAAGATGTCTACTAGACAGATGAAACTAAGGGAAATCCATGAATCCCACATGTAAACTCAGGAGCTCTAGCAGCCACTGAGTATGTAGCAGAACCCTGGCGCTCTGTCAAAAACATCAAAAGAAACAGGTTCAATAGAAATTTTTTATTGTCCCACCAAGGGCTTGAGTTGATTTAACATTCTGTTCTGGCTTCCCCTAGCCTTACTTGCTGAATAAGGTCCTCCCAAAACCTGGTGTTTGTTATGTAACAGATCCTATTTGCTAAACTCTTCTAGATCCTTTTCATTCCGGGCAGCTACCTGGGCTACATTTGAGAGAGGAGACTCAAAGAGGGTGGTAATAGAGGTCACATTGTTTGTTGGAAACAACACAAATAATAACAACTGACTTTTTAAGTGTTTGGAACAGGCTCATGCCGAAACACCCTTTATAGCTGCCATAGACACATAAACAGTCTCACTAACTCCCTCCTCTAATCCTGATTCATCACTGCAAAAACTTAGGCCTTGTCCCAGGGAAGAGCCCAGCCCAGCCTAGACTGGAACGAGGGTAGCCCTTGCCTAAAGGTAAGTTAGGTTGACCTCTGTGATTTAAAAAGGATATTAGACCTTTGAATTCAAACTATAGTGAGTTTCTTTCAACCTTAAACTCCTCTACATGCTCCCCTCCCTTTTAGAGAGTACTGAAGTGTTTTTCTAGGTTGGCAGTAAACCTCTCTATATCTCAGTTTGACTAAATAATAACAACTAACATTGGTCACATATTGGGCTAAGTACAGACAACATTTTTTTCACGTGAACCTCACAAACAATCCTATAAGAAGACACTGGGTTTAGAGAGGTTAAATAGTTTTCCCAAGGTCACAGAGCCCACATTCTTTAGCAACCACGCTATAATGGCTCCCATTTTCTATCTATTATCTCAATCTTTTTTGTTTTAAAGATTCGCACCTGAGCTAACAACTGTTGCAACTGGCTGTATTTCCTTCTCAGTGCTCAGAATCTTTTTTTTTTAATTCTTCTCCCCAAAGGCCCCAGTACATAATTGTAGATTCTAGTTATGAATGCCTCTGGTTGTGCTATGTGGGACGCCGCCTCAGCATGGCCTGATGAACATCGCCATGTCCACGCCCAGGATCCTAACTGGTGGATCCCTGGGCTGCTGAGGCAGAGCGTGCGAATTTAACCACTCAGCCACGGGGCCGGGCCCTATCATCTTAATCTTGACGGTGACAATAATTGTCACAAAAATAACTGACAACTATTGAGTATTTATTATGCCCCAGAAACTCAATGAAAACACTTGACATGGATTTTGGTGTTTAACCATCCCAGCAGTTTTATGAAATAAGTACTACTGTCTCCATTTTTAAGATGGGGATTCTGAAGCTTAGAGAAGTTGTCACTTGCTGAATGCATACAAGTGATAAGTGGCAGTGCCAAGCTTCAAACACAAGTCTGACTTCAGAATCCTCACTGTAATTACTACACTTTGGTCAGGGTGACCTGTGAGGTCCCTCTCCTACTACCCAACCCCTTGCTGCCTGTTGTTCAAAGGTTCAATGATTTGTCCCTGTACCATGGAGCCTTATCAGATTTTATTTCACATAAGTTACATCATTAAAATCATGGTTTTGAATAGTTGTGGTGAATTTATCTGGTTTAACAACTTTTTGTCTAGCCTAAGCATTGGAAGTAGCTAAGGAAGAAGAAGTAGGTAGAGCCAGTCACAGGTCGGCCCAGGGCCAAGTTGAAGCAGAGAGATTCATTTTTTAACACTGAGGGTTCAGGGAAAGGGTTGAGTCTTGGCTTCCCACTCCACAGCCTGGGAAAGTCTAGTGCCTGCCCATATAGCAGAAGCCACCTTTGCCAGCAGGAGTCTCTGCTTCACAAAGCAATATTTTATTCGCTCTTCTTTTAGCTCCAGAAACACGAGGCTGGCTGTATTTCCTTCTCAGTGCTCAGGAGGAACTCTAGAGCCCAGATTTGCCAGGACAAAAAAAAAAAAAACCCAACAAAATAAAACAACATTTTGTTTTAATTTTAAAAAATTTTAAATAACTCCTGAGAAGTCTTCAAGCTAATGTCCCAGACTTGGAAATGAACACTTGGCTTGCTTTTTTGTACTTGCCCCCTCGCTGTCTGATAGTCCTCAAATTCCACAATACCTCTGTACCGCCCTTCCAGGCCCCCAGTGATTCAGGTCTATCTGTTTTGATTCTGAATTCTTCTCCAGACCATCCCCTCTTCTCCCACATGCTAAGGTGGCCCTGATAGTGCTAGTACTTTGTGAATTAAATAACAGCCAATTCAAAACAATGTCGTACCTTACCTTCTCAGCACAGAAAGTTACTTGATGAATATAGAACAAATCTATCAATTATAATGCAGCTCAGTTGCTGGACAATAGAATTAAAGGAAGATTGGAAGGAGAGAAAAAGGAAAGAGGTAAAGAAAAAAGGGAAATTGTTATTCAACTCCCTCTGTGTAGTATAATATGTACTTTCACATGTTTCTCTCTTAATATTAGCCTTAAGCAACCACTTTAATCCCCACCACTGAGCTTGAACTTTGATTTATTGAGGAAGTTCAGAGAGCCCTGGATTTCTGGTCTTGACAGGTCAGATATTTTGCATTCCCAGTATAAGATTATCTGGTCCACATAAGAGAAATAAGTGTAAATGAAGTTGTATGTTCATCCCAAGTCTTTTCCCCTGCCCTACCCACCCCTTATGTTCAAATACCTCCCTCCCAGGCCCACACCTGAGCTCTGAATTTACTGACAAAGCCTCTGCAGACTTTGAGTGGGAGAGCTAGGGCAGAATGTAAGGGAAGGAAATAAATAATGGATGATAAGCATGGCTGGTGACAGATTGTTGCAACAGCAGCAGAATCTGTAGGAGTTTAGATGCAATTCTGCAGATCTGAGGAGTTCTTCAGTACAAGAGAAGGGAAAGAAAATCTGGCCATCTTCAGCAGCTCCATAATTATGAGCCCACACTTCACAGTTATCACAAGGCAACCAGAGTTGTCCCACACAATCCAAACATTTGTCGTGGTCAAAAGTATGATTTGAGGTGCATGAGAACAGCTACCAACTCAGAAAAATCTCTCTCTCGCTGGGCCTGAATTTCCACATTCATTTGTCAAACCTCGATGTTTTCCCAATTCCAACATCATAACACCAGGAGAATCATATTGTACTAGTCAAATTGATTTGAGTAGAAAAGCGATTGATTAAAAGGCTACAGGGGAGCCAGACCTGACGACCTAGCAGTTAAAGTTCAGTGTGCTCCACTTTGGCAGCCCAGGTTATGTTCCTGGACACGGAAGCACACCACTCGTCTGTCAGTAGCCATGCTGCAGCAGTGGCTCACATAGAAGAACCAGAAGAACTTACTTACAACTTACAACTTACAACTATACACAACTATGTACTGGGGCTTTGTGGGGGAAAGAAAAAAGGAGGAAGATTGGCAATGGATATTAGCTTAGGGCAAATCTTACCCCCTCTTAAAAAAATAGAGAGAGAGAAAAAGGTCTATGGGGGGAGAGAGTGATGTCAGTAAGATGGTAGACTAAGAAGCTATAGGCCTTCTTTCTCCACAGAGACACCAAGTTAACAATATATGGACCAGAATATCTCTATGAGAACTCTAGAGACCAGCCAAGAAGCTACAGCATTCAGGTCATTGTAAAACCAAAAAGGGAATCCAACAAAAGGGGTAGAAAATTTGCAGTTTTCACCACGCCTATCCCTGCCCTTCCCCTATGCAGCATAGTGGTGAGCAACTGGGACGAAATCTCTCAGACCAGGGTTCCCCCTCAGGATAGAAGCAGAAGAGTGGACCATGAGTCCAACATTCCAGCTTGTCTGTGGGTTACCTAAGGGACTAGTGTCTATCTTGCCTGACTTGGTCCACTGACGGGACTGGCACCAGAGTTTGGAAGCCGCTCAAAACAAAGGCAAACAGAGCAGCGTGTTAGAGCTGCAGAATCACATGCAGACACTAGGGGGAGCAATAGATCAGAAAAGGTTTGAGATGTCCTAGAACCGGCAGCTGAGCCCACCGGTGAAAGTCTTCCTCTGCATGAAGCCAATACACAAAGGTGGAGAGGAGGTTGTTTTTCAAATGCCCAAGTATCAGCAAAAGATTACAAGGCAAAGAAACATGGACCAATCAAGGGACCAAAATAAAACTCCAGAAACTGACTCCAAAAAACACACAGATCTGGGGCCAGCCCCATGGTGTAGTAATTAAGGTCTGTGTGCTCTGCTTCTGGGCCCTGAGTTTGTGGGCTTGGATTCCCAGCGCCAACCTACACCACTCATAAGCCATGCTGTGGTGGTGACCCACATACAAAATAGAGGAAAATTGGCACAGATGTTTGTTCAAGGCTCATCTTCCTCAAGCAAACAAAACAAAAATGAAAACAAAACACAGATCTATGAGCTGTCTGACAAAGAATTCAAAATAACTATCATAAGGATGCTGAATAAGCTAAAAAAGAACACAAATATACAACTAAATGAAATCAGAAAAATGATGCATGAACAAAATGAGAATATCAACAAAGAGAGAGAAACTGTAAAAAAGAACCAAACAAATTCTGGAGCTTAAAAATATAATAACAGTACTGAAAAATTCATTAGAGGAGTTCAATATCAGACTTCATAAGGCAGAAGAAAGAATTGGTGAACTTGAAGATGAGTCCTTTGAAATCATTGAGTCAGAGAAGTAAAAAGAAAACAAGAATAAAGAAAAGCAAAAAGAACATGAGGTACTTATGGAACATTATCAAGAGGACTAATATACATATTAGGGAATCCCAGAAGAAGAGAGAGAGAAAGGAATTGAGAGCTTACTTAAGAAATAATGCACACAACTTCCCAAACTGGAGAAAAGAAATGGACATACAGATTTAAGAAGCTTAAAGAATCCAACTAGGATAAATCCAAAGAGAATCACACTGAGAGACACTATAATCAAACTGTCTAAAATCAAAGATAAGGAGATAATCCTGAAAGCAGCAACAGAAAAGCGATTTATAACATGCAAGGGGACTTCCATAAGATTATCAGTGGATTTCTCAGCACACACTTTGCAGGCCAGAACAGAGTGGCATGATATACTCAAAGTGCTAAAGGAAAAAAAAATCTGTCAACCAAGAATATTGTATTCAGCAAAACTGTCCTTCAAAAATGAAGGAGCAATTAAGACTTTCCCAAGTAAACAAAAGCTGAGGGAGTTTATTACCTCTAGACCTGCTCTACAAGAATATTAAAAAGAGTCCTTCAAGTTGAAACAAAAGGAGAGCAGACATGAAGATATATGAAAATATAAGATTCTCCGGCAAAGGTAAATACATGGACAAATATAGTAAACTGCACTATTATAATTTTGGTACATAGAGTTTAAATGAAGAAAACTTTAAAATAACTATACATCCATGTTAACAGGTATACAATATACAAAAATAGAATTTGTGACATCAATAACATAAAGTGGTGGGTGGAGCTTTAAAGGAGTGGAGTTTTTGTATGCAATTGAAGTTATGCTGTTATGAGTTTAAAATAGAATGCTATAACTTTAAGATGCTTTATGTAATTGCAATGGTAACCACAAAGAAAATTTTACATGCGGTATCTAGTCGAATTCACAAAAACCAAAAGCGGAATGGTGGTTTTCAAGGGCTGGCAGGAGGTGAGTTGTTTAATGGGTATAGAGTTTCAGATTTGCAAGATGAGCAAATTCTGGATATATGTTTCACAATAATGCGAACACATTCAACACAACTGAACAAGACACTTAAAAATGGTTGACATGGTAAATTTTATGTTTTTTACCACAATAGAAAAAAAGGCTATGGGGGGCGAGGGGAGAGTTAATGTTTAATGTGCACAGAGTTTCAGTCTTGCAAGATGAAAAGAGTTTGGGAGATGGATGGTGGTCATGGTTGTATAACAATGTGCATGTATTCAATGCCACTGAACAGTACACTAAAAACAGTTAAGATGGTAAATTTTATGGCACGTATATCTTACCATAATTTAAAAAAAAAAACACTGAATCCAAAATAACCAGTAAGTGTGACCATATCAACGAATTCATTTCACTCTAAATTGTGTTCCACACTCCCTGGCAGAGTACCTTCAGAATCCATTACATAAATATTTTCAATATAGAAGTAAAATAGAAGTAAACAAAATACTCCAAAAAAAATGCTCTGGGGTAGCTCACAGAATCACCAGTGCTAGACTTAGGTATACACAGGCAAAAACAGTGCTCCCAATCATGCCATTAAATAAATGTGCAGTGCAAGCAGCATGCTACCACCGCTAGGCGCTGGACACTGCAGCCTGCACCACACTACCACCAGATTCTGTCACTGGCAACACTTGCCAAAGTAGTCCATGACTCTTCCCCCTGAGAAGATTAAGAACCAGTGGACCATAAGGTAATGATTGACAGAATAATTTTATGGAAACTTCATAACAGCAGCGTAGCTCCAAAGCAATGTTCCAGGAACCAATGATATTTTAACATCTTAAAGATGCATTGATAATACTTTTCAACTTTAAAATTAGGAAGTTGAATTTACAGAAAAACAAAAACCTAAAGAGCTTTGAGTTCTAAATTCCTTTCAATGCCCTGAATTTTATCTGACCTTTGTAATAAAAATGCATGTTTTTATACATATTGTGATCATTGGTCAGCTTCCCTCATTTTATTTTTCTTTTGATATTACACAAATGCCCTCTTAAGCTCTAGCAGGTAGCTATATACGATAAAAACATAATACTTACATCTCTCTTGAGGCAGCCAGCCTCCAAAATGTCCCTCAATATTCCCCACCTCCTGGTATTTGCACCCTGTGCAGTCCCCTGCCACTTTGTACCAGGGTTAGTCTGTGTGACCAATAGAATATGGCAAAAGTGATGGTACATCACTTTTGAAATTCGATTTTAAGAGACTATGGATCTCTTAGATCTCTTGCTCTGGGGGAAGCTGGGTACCATGTCATGAGGACACTCAAAAAGCCTATGGAGGGGCTGGCCCAGTGATACAGCGCATGTTCCGCTTTGGCGGCCCAGGGTTCACTGGTTCGGATCCCAGGTGTGGACATGGCACCACTTGGCAAGCCACGCTGTGGTAGGCGTCCCACATATAAAGTAGAGGAAGATGGGCATGGATGTGAGCTCAGGGCCAGTCTTCCTCAGCAAAAAGAGGAGGATTGGCAGCAGACGTTAGCTCAGGGCTAATCTTCCTCAAAAAAAAAAAAAAAAGCCTATGGAGAGACCTACCTGGTAAGGAACTATGTCCAATCAACAGCCAGCGAGGAGTGGAGGCCTGCCGACAATGATGTGAATAAGCTTGGAACTGGAACCTCCTCCAGCAGAACCTTCGGACAACTTCAGTGCCAGCCGACAGCTTGACTACAACTTCCTGAAGGAACTTGAGCCAGAATTACTCAACTAAGACACTCTCACAGAAACTGTGGGTTTGTTTAAAAACCACAAATAACATTTTAAGCTGCTAAGTTTTGTGGTAATTTGTTATGCAGCTATAGATAACTAATACATCTCTCCAGCAGTTCCGTAGGGGAAGAAAAGTTGTGTATGTGTGTGTCTTAGAAAACGCTGTTAAAATGTTAAATGCCTACTGATGCATACATAAAATTATAAGAAATAGATCAATGACAAAAAAATCCATCTGCTGACAACCTCACACACCAATAGGAGAGGAGTTCTCAGTGCTTGGCCAAGTAAGCTGCTGCCAAGTAGATAGAATTTGAGAGTTAAAAGGTCTAGATTAGCTCCAAAGAGCTGGCCCTACTAACCTGAAATTTTACCATTAGAGATAAATTTCATTGGGTCTTGTAGTATCAGGTCTTTAAGAGTCCCTGAAAGGCATATCTTAAAATAGTATTTACAATAGGATCATGACAGGAAATAAAATCTAATTGTAAATGGTTCACCTGAAGAGACTTTTAATATGGAGACTATTTACAAAAGTGTGGGCATGGTTATAGGAACCAAGAAAGAATGCTGAAACATCCAGAGACTAGAAGGAGAGGGAAGATATTTGGGCAAAAGGCAGAAATTGTGTTACCAGAGTCCATTGACAGGTGGACCCAAGGAGAAGGGGGCACCCTCCCACAACTATCCTAATGGTGGGACATGGTCACCCCTAAAACTGTGGTGCCAAAGCAGGGAGGGAGTGGGAAAGAAATCTATTAATCTCTCTGTTCCCCCATCCTCCAGTCTCATGCTGGTGCTTGCCTTTGGGGAAAGCTGACCAGCAGCAAGAGGGCAAAGGAGCCCAGTTGGTGCAGGGGTCAGTCTCCCAGGGCACAAAGCCAGAAAGAAAATAGCAGAGAACGGCCAGTTGTAGGTGGCACAGTGTTAGAGCATTTCCAAATTCTGAAAGAATCTTAAAGATCATCTAAGACAGTCTACTAGGCAGTCTGTGTAAATCCTCTCTGTTTCATCCCTAGCCGAAGAACCCAAAACTCCAATGGTGGCAAAACATGGCCTGTGGAGTCAGACAGGCCTGCTCCCTGCTTCCAAGCTGTATGATCTTGGCCAAATTACCTAACCTCTGAAAAACTCAGGTTTCTTCTTTGTAAAGTGAGCATCATAATAACAGCTTCAGGAGGTTGTGGTTAAACTAAATAATACATGAAGAGGTGTAGAGACTGGCCTCCTCCCCGATGGGGAGGTGTTGACTTAGTTAAGTATGAAAGATTTGATCATCAGAATCAGCACAACCTGACTTCCCAAAGAGCTGAGTGGTTCATCAATACAGCTTCATTACTACTTAAATATCCATCAACTGAAGCCTGGTAAAATATATTCCAATACATATGTACAGACAATAGTGTATAGCTAAATTTTAAAATGTGGCAGTTCTGAATATACTGAAATAAAATGATTTCCAAGATAATACTCATAATTTTAGATTGATCAATAGATAGATAGATGATAGGTAGATAATCTCTGGCGTGATGCATAAAAAATAAGTAACAGTGGATGCCATCGGGATGAATTTTGGAGGACTGGCCCAGGGCTAGATGGAAAATTTGATTTGTATTATATACTCTTTTACAGAGAGAACTGTTTGAATTTTTTTCCATGTATATGTACTATCTTTAAAAAAGCTTCCTTGACACCAAAAGTCTTTCGAGTTTGTGTCTTGTATTTTTTGTTTATTCTATTTATTCCACAACTGTTACAAAATGCACTACTGTACTAGGTGCTGGGGCTACAAAAAGAGTAAGACACAATCCCTGCTTTCAAGAAGATGTAGTCCAGTTGCAGAGACAAAAAAGTAAGCAGGTATCCATTATGCAGTATAATAAGCACAGCCTCTCTGATCTTCCTTATTTAAAATTTGAATATACACACAATTCCCCTTAAACTCCCTTTTTTTTGTTGCACTTATCACATTCTAACATCCAATATAATTTATTTACTTATGATGTTTATTGTCAGTCTCCCTCCACTCCATGAAGGTGAGAATTTTTGCCTGTTTTGTTCATTGCTAGTTCTCCAGTGCCTGAAATGGTGAAATTTTTCAATAGATGTTTGTTGAATGAATAAGCGTTTTGTAATATAAAAGTATGAAGAAGGAGCTACCAGAAAAGAGCAGAAGGAACACCCAACTTGTATATGGAAGTCAATAAGGCTTCATAGTAGAAATGACACCTGTGCTAAATCTTGAAGCAAATCTGGGTGACTTTGGCTGAAAGACCTAATGTTCTAAGAGTAAGCAAATGAAAAATACAGAAAGATGAAACATAGAGGCAACTGTGAGTCCAAAGGCATGGAGATGTAAGAGAGAATGGAAACATGGAAAACTGAGCATATGTCAATAAATATTGGTTGCTGTTCATTGTTTATGCTGGCTGGGAGATGGGTTCTTGAAGATTTGTTATACTATTCTTTCTTTTGCTTATGTTTAAATTTTTCTATAACACAAAGTTAAGAATAACGGAATAAGTAAACTATTTTTTAGTGAGTATAAAAGAATTCTTTAAATGAATGTTTTCTAGGCAGAGGGACACAGCTTTAGCTGCCAGCCACATGTAATAGCAGCCAAACTGGGGTGGCAATAGGAGGTGGGTGAAGAGGGTAAATATCTGAGAAGGAATACGTCAATAGTTTTTCAGTTGTAGATGACAACTCAGTCAGCTCAGGTATAAAGGGGAATTCATTGGTTCACATACTAGGAAGTCCAAGGGGGTATCTGGTGTTAAAAACTGCTGGGTCCAAGAACTGAATTGATACCACCAGAGCTCTGTCTCTCCCTCATATCCTTTTTGCCTCTGTTCAACTTCTTTTCTTTTTTTCAAAGATTGGCACCTGAGCTAACAACTGTTGCCAATCTTTTCTTTTTCCTGCTTTTTCTCCCAAAATTCCCCCAGCACACAGTTGTATATTTTAGTTGTGGGTCCTTCTAGTTGTGGCATGCTGGACCCACCTCAACGTGGCCCCATGAGGGGTGCCTTGTCAGTGTCCGGGATCCAAACCAGGGAAACCCCCAGGGGCCGAAGAGAACATGGGAACTTAACTCCGCCAGAGGGCCGGCCCCTCAACTTCATTTTTCAGATAGGCCTTTCCCAAGTGGTGAGCAAGATGACAACTGATAGGCAGCACCTCAAATTCTTCCAGCTTAAAGAACTTCTCTCTCCCAATAGCTGTATATAAATCTCATGGAAATCTCTGATGGTCTGTACTTGGGTCATATGCCCCTCCCTGAACCAATCACTGTGGGGTATGGAGATGGAATAATATGATTGGCCAAGAGTGGAATAGGCACTTGTAACTGGGGGAGCGGGAACCTCAGACACCATGATTGACAGCTCCACCAGGACCACATGGAATAGGGGAAGAAAGAATCCCCTAAGAGAAGGATGCTAGCAAATTCAAATAATGACATCATGGCCCCTATGGAGGGCTACAGTTGACATTGGAGATGGGAAGGTTAGAGGGTGCAGAGTGGATTGAGTAGTAGGAGAGAGCAGGGATAGGCAGAGAGGCCTTATTTTTCTAAGGCCAGGCTGAACTGGGCCCCGGAATTATAGAGAAATTTGTTGTTGGGGTGAGGGTGAGGGGACAGATGGTGACATAAGTGAAAATATGAAGCTTACATTAGCCTCATATGGCTAATGCTAGAAGCGGACATGAAACAGTTAAAAATCTCCCACTTTTCCACAGAGGGATGATTGAAGATTGAATATGGATAAAAACTGGTGATAGAAATGCTGTAATTTTCTCAGGTAAATTGTGAAGTTGAATGCAATTAGAAAAACATCCCCAAAATAGCTCTGGTTTGGTTGGCATGTGACCAAACCCTGAACAGCTTAGATTAGTATAAAAGAGATTCAAATATATGTCTTTCGCATATGCTTAAGAAACTGAGCTTAAGGAAGAGAAAAAGCAGTGCATGCCATCTATTTAGGAGGTATGCAAGCTCCAGAGTGAGTCCGGGAAGAAAAGGCACTTCAGTCTTCTAAGACCGGTAGGCAGTGGGAAAGGCAGAGACTCACAGAAGCAGAAGCAAGGTCAGAACCCAGCGCAGATCCAGAGCCTGAGACCCATAAAACCAGCAGGAGCACTGTGCCCTCTGCTGGGTACCACACCCAGTTCTTTCCATCCAAATAGTTCCACATACACCTTCTGTAAGAAATCTTCCAGCATCTCTTAGCAGTAATGAGTTATTCCATTAGTGGTGTGATCATCCATGGATTCATTGGCCTTTGTCCAGTGCTTGCCTGTTAGGAATGAAGGGAGAGGTTTTGATGACATTGGACCAAAGGACCCAAGAGAACTAGAAATCTACTGTGGCTCAATCGTCTTTCTTCCCTGTGAGGTTCATGAGCAAGCAATACATTCAAGGAAGAAATCAAAATACTACTTTATTTTCACCTGAATAAACACCCAATTTCTTAGTACAGAGCTTTCTGGTAAACAGAAGGTTGGAGCAAGCAGCCTACAGTAAAGGCCTACATGAGCCTTTCCCTCCCCACTACACACCAAAATCTTCTCACCCGGTGTCCTGCCACATTGGACCAGAAATGAAAGTAACAAGAAGTATGCCTGGCTATGCATTTGAGGAGGAGAAAACAAGATGGCCAGATCCCAAGAAGAGGCCCTGGTTCAGCTTACCTATTCCTACTGCTTGAGGTAGAAGAGAAAGCTGCATGGGGGTTCACAACCCTGCCCTTGTTAAATGTGGACCAATTAATTTCCTGGAACCTGACCAATCTAGTGAATAAGTCCTCCCTGGGAGAGGCCTTCCCTTTCCTCTAAATACTTGCTCCTCAAAATGTGGGCCATAGCCCACCAGATGGGTATCAGCACTACCTGGTAGCTTGTTAGAAATGCACAATCTTGGGCCCACCCTAGATGAATGGAATTAGGGAATTGCATCCTAATAAGATCTCTGGGGGTTTCATACGCACGTTAAAGTCTGAGAAGCACTGAGTTTCTGAATCCTAAATCCATGCCCAAATCGTCTGTCATTTGTATCTTTGCTCACTTCTTAAAATAGTGCTCTGCATATGGTCAATAGTTAATGAAAGGATGTTTGAGAAATTCTCTTTGGCACCTATTTAATTCCATTCGAAGGGAGGAGACCATTTCTGAGTAACCGGCACACATTTACCAATGAGTAGCTTAGACAGAGACAGAAGCATACTAAAAACAAGCAAACAAAACAGTTCTAGACATACTCACACAGCTCTGCTAAGTGGGACAGATGGGCATAGTAAGTCTCCTCTCACTCCATCCCCCAGCCCATGATATCCCCTTCCTTCCAGACTCACATTCTCCTTCATCCAAGCTAGTATTAAGCTCTGGTGTTGGGTTCTGTTTCACACACAGGATAATACCATGTGGATTTCATGTCTCTTGCAGCCCTGTTCTCAAACGCAAAATTTAAGAATGACACAGCCAAGACACAGTAGGAAAACAAAAAGCAATTTGGCGCATCAGTACTTCTCACCTTTAAATAGTTGTAACCGTCATGACCCAATTTATGTCTTATTTCTGACAGTAGCCAAATCCCAGGCATGGATCTTCATCCATTGTTTGCCCTCAGTAGCTCTTCCTACCACCGGAGTAGGAAGTTAACAATAAAAACTCAGAGCACCCAACTCCCAACGTCTTCTCTTTGCTCTACCTGACACAATACCTTAACATAAAAAGGGCCAGGTGTTGGCAAATATGGATTAACTAGAGTCTGCCATAACATTATTATGGAATCCAATAATGACAGGATTCAATGAGTAAAGTTACCATCTGTGGAGCACTTAGAATGTGTTTCACAACAACCTTACGAAGCAAGTAGTATCCCCATTTAATGTGTGAGGAAATTTCAGGTTTTCAAAAGTTGAATAACTTGCCCAAGCAGCAGCAAAGATAGAATTGCAGCCCACCCCTGTCTGAGTCCAAAGCCTCTTAACCACCAAACTAATACCATGTCTCACTGGTCATAAACCACTGCAAACTTGCTGTGTGAGCAGAGAATCATTTTCCTTCTCTGGGGCCCAGGTGAGGATTAAATGAGATTAAAGATGTTCAGGCACTTAGAAAAGATACTGTAACATATAAGGTATAATTTAGTACATAAAGATTGTGTCCAAATAGAAACCCTCCATACCATATAAATGGGAACTATAGATGTGAAAAATGCTCACCCTTGTAATTAAAGAGATCCCAGTTCATTCAATACACAGTTCCCATTTACCAAATTAGAAAACATTTTTTAAAGCTTACCCCTCAATGTTGGCAAGGATGTTGGAAAACTAGTACATTGCTGGCGGGAGCACAGTTAGCACAACCTTTCTAAAAAGCAAAGTGACAATATGTTTCAAGACATTTTTAAAAGTGGACATAATTTCTTGTAAGAAAATTAAATTAGGACAAAAATTTAAGTGTAAATATAGTTAAGAGCATGGATTCTGAAGCCAGATTGCCTGGATTTAGGTCCCAGCTCCACTACTTTTTAGCAGTGTGACCATGGGCAAGTCTCTGTGACCTGGTGTCCAAAACAGGGGTAATAATGGTGCCTATTTCACTGAGCTGTTATGAGGACTAAATGAATTATTATATGTAGCGTGTTTAACTCACTCTCTGGCACAAAGAAAGCACTATACATAAACGGTGTATATTATTTTTATCTCAGTGTTATTTATAACAGCAAACAATTGGAATCTATCTGTCTGACCATAGAAAAATGGTTAAGTACACTATGGTATAGACATAAAATGAATTTATGAAGCCATTAAAAACAAGGCTCTAGAAGACTATTTAATCACATAGAATGTAAAGTAAAAAGAGCAGGAAACTGCATCTATGGTTCCACATCACTCATGTTTGTTAAAAGAGCGCTTTGTATAAACATAGATGAATAGAAAGCAACTGGCAGGAATTACACCAAAATATTAACAAAAAACCTATCTGGGTGATGGTGCAAGGTTGGGGGTTTCTGTACTTTGCAAATCCTCTACAGCTTCTCACACTCTGACAGGCTTGTGAATCACCTGGTGAGCTTGTTAAAATGCAGATTCTGGGTCAATAGGTCTGCGATTTTGCAGATTCTGCACTTCTAACAGGCTCCTGGGTGATAATGATGCTACTGGCCCACGGCGTACACTTTGAGTAGCAAGGTTGGGGAGCAGGGGTTCTCAGACTTGAGTGTGCCTCTGAACCAACCAGAGGGCTCTTTGAAGTACAGGTTGGTGGACTCCACCACTAGAGTTTCTGATGTTTGCAGGTCTGGAGTGGAACCATAGAATTTGTATTTCTAACAGTTTTCCAGGTGATGCTGATGCTGTGGGTCTAGAAACCCCACTTTGAAAACCACTGCTTTAGAATGTATATAGTTTTTCTTAGCATCATAAAGGAGAGGGGAGCACTAGAAAAATAGGTCGGCCTTCTTCATTGCTTACAAAATCAAACCCAAACTCTTCATCCAAATGCCTCCATCATCTAACCCAACCATTTCCCGGTACTGTTTAGGCCAAAAAATCAAACCACGATACCCCAAACACACCTGAGATTTCAAACTTCACGACTCTGCTCTGTTTCCTCACTGGTTGATATGTCACTTCCTTCTGTTTCCTCATGCCCAAATCCTACCCATCCTTCCAGGCCCTTGAATGCCATTTCCTCCATAAAGCTTCCTGACCCACGACTATTTAAAAAGCCACCTCTCCCTCCCCTCCTCAGGCTCCACAGCACTTCTGTTCCTCCCTGGTGACACTTAGCCATCTTACCTCCTAGAGTGACTCTACGGGTGGGCGGGGTAGCTCTCCCAGTAGGCTGGGAGTTTCTTAATTGGGAGCAGAGCAGTCACTTGCCTATCTGTCTGCCCCCGGGCCTCAGCAAATCCCCAGCAGACAGCTGACACTCGGGGCTGACGGAAGGAATGAATGAAGTAAGGGATGGAATCTCCTGAGGAAGGGCATGGACTGTCCTGTAAATGGAAATTAGAAGCACTCATACCAAGCTCGATGACCGACAGTAACAGGTGTTTTCCATCTCTGGTATCTGTGATTCATTCTGCACAGCTGTGGGCACACCAAGGTGTCGGCACACGGTGGCTCCTGGAATACAACGTCCCACACGCTGAAGTGCACACTGTTCTGGGCGCCGGGGAGGTCACACACTGAGACACACCTCGGCGACAACCTGGATCCATAAAAAGGAGGCCTTGCCACCTTAAACAAATGAATGTCTTACTGCAAAGGACAAGAAGCTATGGCTTGTGCCTACGCCCCTTGTTCCCCGCCGCACCTTTTTAGTTTTTAAGAAATCTATCCAGGGTGAGTCTGCAGGCGTTTCGTCGCTGGCGTCTCCCCTCCCTAAACACACACACACACACACACACACACAGCACACCCCTTCCCCCATTCGTCTCTTTGACTAGGCGCGCCCCCGAAGACTGGATTGAATGGGAAAGAACGGGGCAGTCTTTGTCATTAATCCTCCCCTCCTTCGGGCGAGCCAAGCTTCTTCCGGGTCAGCGACAATCACCGCCACCCCAATCGGGCCCGCGGTCCCCTAAACCTCTAGCCCCGGAGCGCGCGAGGGCCAGGTCGCCGCCGCCCGCAGGTTGCGGGAGGGGAGGAGGGCGAGGAGGAGGGCGGGCGGCGCGGGGGTGGGGGAGGGAGGGAAGGAGGGGAAGGCAATCCGAGGAGGAGGAGAGAACAGCTTCCCGCAGCTGGCGAGGAGAATGGGAGTGCGGGGCGGCAGACCGCCGCGGGGTGTCACGGCCGCGGCCGAGCTCGCCAGGCGCGGGGCCGGCGCCCGCCGCTTTTAAACCCCGGAGGGCGCGGCGGCGGCGGGCGGATCCCGGCGCGCGCGGGGCGCCGGGTGGCGGCCGAATGGAGAGGAAGGGCTCGGCGGCCGGGGCCAAGGGGAACCCGAGCCCGCCCGCGGCCAGCGAGGCGCTGCGGCCGCCGCCACCACTGTGCGTCCCGGGCGGCGGCGGCGGAGGGGCCCCGGCGCGGAGCCAGGCTGGGGCGGCGGCCGAGCCCGCCGAGTTCATCCGGCGCGCGCACGAGTTCAAGAGCCAAGGGGCGCAGTGCTACAAGGACAAGAAATTCCGCGAAGCCATCGGCAAATACCACCGGGCGTTGCTGGAGCTGAAGGGGCTGCTGCCGGTCCCCGGGGAACGGGAGCGAGACTCGCGCGCGGCCTCCCCGGCCGGGGCCCCCAATCCTGGCCGCCTCTCGGAGGAGCAGAGCAAGACGGTGGAAGCCATCGAGATCGACTGCTACAACAGCCTGGCAGGTGAGCTGCGCCGCGCCGCGCACCGGCCCCTCCTCCCCTGCCCTCCCCGCCTCCCGCTCCGCGCGGGTCCCCAGTCCCCGGCCCTCCGGTTCAAAGCCGACCTCTGCGGCGCGCCCGAGATGCATACTCCTTCGCGGGGACCGTGCTGCTCTGGGAAGGAGAACCGGGGAGGGGGGCGCTTTGGAAAAAGTGTGACTTTAGGATTATACCTTCCCAAACTCGTTGTCATCCCGTGTCCCTTCCTCCGCATCCATCGTAAATCTCACCTATAAATAACTGGAGGGACAGAAGGGGACCCAGCTGGCCTGGCAGTGGCTGCTGCTGCTCCCCAGTGGACCTGGGTCCAAATGCGGGAAGCAGCGCCCAGGGTGGGCCACCCGCACCCACCGCGTGCCCAGTGGCTGCTCTCCTCAGGTATCGTTGGCACCAGAGCTCGCCCTCACCTTCCCCCCAAGTGACCGCATCCCTATGGGTAAGGTCCTTCCCCAAGTTCCTTTGGCTCCAGTAGCAAGGGCAGTTTGCCACGATGCCTTCAGCATCTTGAGCAAAATGGATTCCAAAATGCCCCTTTCTTCTCTCCGAGCTCTGCTGGGGCCCCCGGTTGCCAGGTGAAGAGAGCGCTCTCAAAGGGAACCTAGTTCACGGTTGAGCTTGATTCTCCCTCTCCTGCCTGCCTCATTCTCGCTCGGGGTAGCTTTGGTCCTCACACCAGCTGGCTGTAGGGTGTGAGGAGAAAGGGGGTCCTTCTATTGGGATGAGAAGGTGAGATAAACATTCCAGAGTTCACTTGGGGGATCTAGGTCAAAGTCAGGCATTTTTAAAAATTTAACTTTGACACAGGAAAATTTAAAGTCCCTACAAAAGGAAGGGTCTGGGTCTTTCCAGGGTTTTTCTGTGTGAAAGTGGAAGATGATGGCAGAGGCAATGGCCGTGTATTTGAAAAGCAATCTCTCCTTCTCTCCCACTCCATTTGGTGGCATTTGGGCATGGTCTAGCTCCTCTGACCAAATAAAAGGCCATTATTCCTGGTCCCTAACCCTTGAAGTTGCCTAAACTAGCTATGAACAGTTGGGGCAGAGGAGGGTTGGGAGAGTGACTGGGTGTGGCTGGGGATGGTGGCTGTGTCTGGGGCCCAAGCAGTTGGGGGATGAAAAAAAATCCATAATTCTGCTCTGTTCCTAAATGCAGTTCTGCTCTGTTCCCTCTGAGGGTTCTAGTGCCAGCCTTTCTCTGCCTTCCCATAATGCCATGTCCAGTGTCCTCTTTAATCAGGCAAAAGCCAGGCCCTGGATACACTGTAGTTTACAAAATTGCAGAACCCCTAGTAATAGTGGTAGTAGCAGTTGTAGAAATGGGGGTGCTGATAGCAGTGCCAGTAACAACAGCAGCAGATAAAGTGCTAGTTTATAGCAAAGATGGGATGTTTCAATCCATCGCAAGCTACAGCTTGATTCCCTTTATTTCCCGTAAGTCTCTGGCACACTCACTCCTGCCTGATGAATAGTTAAAGGGCAGAGTGGCCGTGGGAGGAGGAAGAGGCACTCTGGATCTCTGATGCGATGACTTCAGAGTGGTAATGGAGTCTTCTATTTAGTATTATTCATGGGCATTCGAGGGTTGCCCCTCACCCCATGCTTTTGGCTGCTGGCATGTGGCTAGCACTGCCTATCTTCTACCCCAGAAGTGGTTACATTTCCATGGTGAAACCAAAGATGTGTCCATTCTGGGCAGGGCTGAGATCTGGACAGCTCCTCCACTTCCACCCCCACCCCCAACACACACACACTTAGGAAAACTTCAGCGATGAGAGAAAGGAGAGTAGCAACAGCCGATTTCCCCCTCTGCTGCCTTCCCCAGTGCTCACCACTTATTAATATTCATAATTTATTATGTGCACTGTGCTAGGCACTCTACATACCTTATCTTTTTTAATCTTTAAAACAACTCAGTTAAAGAAATATGATCATCAGTTTTGCAGAGGAAAAAACCCAGAGGTTCCAGAGCCGTTCAACTCCAAAATCGGTGTCTAGTCATCACACCTTGGTGCACAAAGTCACTGTCCTCTAGGCCTCCGTCTCCCTTGAGTACAGTCTCGGGTGGGCTCCAGAGCCTTACAGTTGGAAAATTCTGATGAGAGCTCTCAGCCTTGGTAACCAGGAGAAAGAAATACGGCAGCTTGATTCAAGGCTCCGATAGGGCTATTTCCAAATATTGTCAAGTTTCACATAAACAAGAAAAAAAAGAAGAGTAATTGTGAGCTGAGCAGTCTTGTCAAGCCAGAATCTGTATCCTGTGTAGAAAACTCAACTGGGAGAAGGGAGCCGTGTAGAAGTCACCTGGAGAAGTAGCAGAAGCCTGATGTTAGTTTCCTTTGGGACAATGCACAAAATCGTTACTACTACTTTCTCAGAAATCCTAGCTAATAGGAAGGTATCCTTTATTGTTGGATTGCAAAACCACTACAGACTTTAGAAAATACCAAAAAGTTTAAAGAAGAAAATACAAAATTACCTTTAATACCCCCACCTAAAGAAATCCATTGTGATATATTTCCTTCCTGTACTTTTTTCTGTACATAAATGTAAACGGTTTACAAAGCTAAGGACCTCCTGTATACCGCTTTTATTCCCACTTACCATTATGTCAGAAGCATTTTTATGTTTCATTAAAATATTTTTGTGAAGATGATTTTAAATGGTGACATAAAATTTTTACACGTGTTTACAATTATCGTTTGATGGAAAGGGAAGGAAAAACGATCCCTGTTATTGTTGTTAGAGAGGGACAGTGCAGCATGGTCCATAAGATATCCTTTCCCCCTTGTGCCTGCTGAAAGAAAGGAGACAGCAACTACAAGTTCGTTCTGGCAAAAAGGCAGCTGACCGCTCCCTCGGGCTGCAGTGCCAGCTGAGCAGCCCAGCTGGCTCCAGGTGGGGGCAACCTGAAGATATTTGTTCTCTCAAGGATCTGTCCTTCTACACAGCTGTGCATAGAGGGAGAGGTTGGCATTTTGAAGGAACTTAGACTAGGCCAGAAGTACCTGGAGGATTAGGCTATGTTGCTAAGGGCATCTCAGCACTAAACAAAAGGCTGTTGTGAGGCTTCTGGAGGAAACCTAGGCTCACTGGACATTTGTACTCTGCATGGAAGGCTCCAAGAGAATAGCAAGGGGGCAGCTACAGTGTGCTAACAGATATTCTTCTGGAAATCCATTTGGATGACCTGGGGGGACTACATGAAGGGTGTGTAGGCAATTTTCAAAGTGCCCATGGTTGTGGTCTGTTCTGGCTTGGAGTTCCTTCTGATTAGGAGGGATATGGCCAGTTGTGCAAGACTTGATTTTGCATGTCTTATTCTTTTTCTTTTTCTTTCTTCTTCTTCTTTTTTTTTTTTTTTGGTGAGGAAGATTGGCCCCAAACTAACATCTGTACCAATCTTCCTCTATTTTGTATGTGGAATGCTGCCACAGCATGGCTTGATGAGTGGTGCAGATCAGCACCCAGGATCTAAACCCAGAAACCCTGGGCAGGCAAAGCAGAGCACCCAAACTTAACCACTACACCACCAGACTGGCCCCTGCATGTCTTATTCTCTAAGAAATTCAAGGAAAGAAATGGGAAGCCTCCTGTTCCTTCAGAATTTATAATGACTTTGACATGATTAGAAAAGACATTGTGACCTGCCTGGGGAGATGGAGAAATCTAATCCTTACCAGGGCTGCAAAGGAATCATGGACTGGCCTGTGGAGCAGCTCCTGTTGACCTTGAACAAGACACAGGACTCCCCTGGGGCACTGGAATGTTCTTAGAATCTCTTGAAGGGCAGAGCCTTTTGCTCTACATCTGTTCCTGTGGGGTTGTGGTGGCCCCAGCTGGGGTGTGATCAAAAGGTTGCGGCACACAATGACTTTGTTGGTATTTTCAAATGATGTTCGAGACTCAAATGCCAGCAGTGGAGATGGGTGCCAACAGGCCACGGCACTGGATCTGAAGGCTAGATGAAAGTCAGTTTGTGCCTCTATCCATGGCATACCCTGTGACTTTAGAGAAGCCCCTACCACGTCATTTTACCTCCATTTTCCCATTCATTTAGAGCTATGTTTGGGAGATTTTTTTGTTTATTTTACCAAAGGGGCAGATAATATCAATTGATCCCAACTGAAGCCCCAGGACAGGGGTGTGACAAGCCTAGAGAGGTCACCCTGGGAAAACACCTGGCATGGGAACCAGCTTTATCAGTGTTGGGAACATGTCTTGAAGCCATGGGACCAGGGCAAGCTACGTACTTTGTGGGACCCAGTGCAAAATAAAAACGTGGGGCTCCTTATTCAAAAAGCAGGGGAAGAGTGTCATTAAAGGTCTTAAAAGATAAAGCTTGTTCCTTTCTTTCATGATTTCTCTCTCTTGACTTGACGTGGTGTTTTTATTTGCTATTTAATGTCATTACAAGAAAATTAAAATTTTAAATTATTAGCATGAATCTTACTGTTCCTCTGTATATTGTGCAATGCCAGTTTTAAATGGAAATATTTGAGCACTTGTATGTGAAATCATATAAATTACACGATTCGCATTTTGTGGCTTACACATACATATGTAGTTTAGCCTTACTAGAATAGTGGAAATGCTGACAAAACGAACTCAGCTCTTCTTATTGCAGTTCTTCATATCCATGCTTTATGTGCACACTTTCTACTGAGCTTGGCTTTATGATGAGTAAGGAAAGGAAAAGGAACTGTAGGTTACCCTATTCTTTGCTTCCATGCATCATTTTCAGCATTTTGGCTAGTACAGGAAAGTAAATAAGTAAGAAAGGATATAATGAAGATTTAGGTCATTCATCTTTCTTAGAACACTATTGTTTTCTTTCCGCAGTTGAAGCAGTTTCTGGGTTGCATGGAAAGCATGGCTTCTTAGAGCTGTTAGCATGTCTGCTTACTTAGTTATAGACTTAACACTCTTACCTTGTGCTTAAGCTGGGTCTTGAGGAACGCTCATGCATTGTGGATCCACTGGAATTCTGTGTTCGTGGAACCTCATGAGTGCTATATGCAAATGGGACTGCAAAGAATGGTTGTGCCTATCTCCACTGCTCATATCCATGCTCCATTGTCCCGTTGAACTTGACTTACAAAGCACAGTTTCAAAGATAAAATTAAGGCAGCAACAGAGCATTAAACCAAATACAGGGCCCTCTGAGCGTAGGTCCTATGTGACAGCCAGCCCTAGATCGGACACTTAGAAGATGACTAGCTGGGTACGTGGAAGGTGGACAAAATTAAATATAGACTCTGAGGCAGATTCTAAGACAAGGGGTACTCAACAGAAATGTGGAACCAGAAAACCAAGCATAAAGATGGATGAATTACGAATGCAAGAACTCAGTGGTGAAAAGGAGGTCAAGAGCTAGAGACAAGTGGCAACCTGGTAGCCAGAAGATGAGTTGTTGGGGTAAGAATTGGGCAAAAGAAGAGGAAAGAAGGGGCTTCATGCTAGGATGCTCAGCCAAGATCCTGCCATCTGTAGGGGAGAGCTTGACTAGTCAAGCCATTGTTGGTCTGAGGCTGCTCCTTGGACGGCACGTTGGCCAATAAATCTTAAGCCTGTAAATGTGGCTTCTATCATCTTCAAGAAAGGTTGTGAGAATTGAAATTTGTAGAATGCTTTCAAGGAAAGAACATTCGGAATGTAGACTTAGGCTGAGTTTCTAAAGTGGATTCTGAAGCTCCTTAGTTTACTTCCAAGGGAAATGAGTTGTATGACTCTTAGCCAGAAACTCTTTAGGACATCTTGAAGTCAGAGTCCCTACAGCCAAAATACATGGGAGTACCCCATCCAAGGCAAGGGGACTCAGCTGCGGTGCAGACAGAAAGGCCAAGATGTGGAGCAGCCAGAAGCTGTTCCCAGAGCTTCACACATTGTGAGTGACCTCCCGATGGGACAATCTCTCCTTCCAGCTGTTCCCATTTACCACCAGGCTCTGCCTAATCCAACAACGGGATGAAAACCTATTGGTTTCAACCAAGGAACCAGCAATTTCCTAATTCCCCACTATTTGGCATTGAGAAGTCAGGTGTCCATGTTGGGAACAGAATTTTCCATTTTCTCTGAGATGATTAGTCCAGTTCCAACCACATAGCAGCAACCTCTAGCTCAGACAATGGTACCAAACATAAAAAATAAGCCAAAGATAATGCTACAGAAGATTCAAGGAGTTTAGCCTTCCTGGTAGTATTCAGATGGCCTTGAAATCATTCATTAGCAGTGTAAAGCTCGTTATCTTTCTTTTATACATACACACATATTTTCATATCAGCAATGATATGATACTATGTCTAGTAGGACCCAAAACCAACAGTTCCCAAATATTTTTGAAAAGGAAGCAGGATGTTCAGTGCCAAGGGAGGTTGACTTGAGCTAGAAGAATCCTGGGTTGAAATGCATCCTAGTGGAGCTTCCCTTCCCTTTCTACCAAAAGGACTTTAAAAGGGCACTCAAATGACAGACAAGTTTTCATGGAGGAAGTTCATGGGACAAATGTTTCCCTTCCACAATGTTTCTGTGTATAAAGAACAAAAGTGAGAAGTGGTGCTAACTAGCTAGCATGAGAGTTGTGTAAAATCAGAATTATGATTTCGGATTTGGATATGACCCCAAACCTTACACAGGTGCATGAATTTCCTTGTGAACATTACCAGCTTGTCATCCAGCACGACCTTAGGTACTTCCAACAATAGGGATACTCACCACCGCCTAAAGTGACCCATTTAAGAACCACCCCCACAAAACAATAACTACAATAATAATAATGACAGTATTGGTGGTAAAAAATACCATGATGAGCCCAGTTCCTGGCAGCCCGTAGATGTTCCATGAATGTGTTTGAAAGGAATGAAAATGATTATCCCAGCATCTGTCTCATATTAAGGATCCAATAAATTCAATCATTCCATTAATATTAATTGAGCACTTAATATGTGCTAGACCATGGGATTGGAGGCTGGTATATGGAAGTAGACACGAAGGACAAGGTCACTGCCTTTAATGAACTTACATGTATGTATATGTGTGTGTATATGTATGCACACACACACACATATATATAATTTCATTTAATCTGTATAACTTGGTGAGACAGAAAACTCAAGCTTGGAACAGTTAAGTCACTTGCCCATGGTCACATGGTAGTATGTGGCAAACTGGGATTTCTCATCTAAGTCTGTAATTCCCATGCCTATAGTCCCAACCATTCACCCCACAGCCTCCATCTTCAGGAGTTTCTTCCTTAAGTACTAAAACTTGCCTCCCTGAAATTTCTATTGATCCCTCCATATTCTGTCTGTCCTTTGGAGCAGCATAGAATACGTCTCACCACTGTAACAAGGACAAACCTTGACATTTTTAGGACAACTTGCTTGCCTACCCTTCAGTCTTGTCTTCTGTAGGGTAAACATCCTTTTACTGTGATTGTGTCTCGTATGAATAGGTTCTCATTCCATGCCCATCCTTGGTGAGTAAGGGAAAAGTATCCTGCATTCTATAACCAGGTCATAGTTTCCCTAGGTCTTTTCTCATTAGGAAGGTGACCTGAATTTGTATGGACAGAGAGGAGTGAGGAGCTAGTGAGTCATAATTTCTAATGAGCCTGGAGACTGCAGAAGCCCCACCTGTACCTCCTCCTCTTTTCTACCCCTCTTGCTCCAGACTGTGTGAATTCCAGTTAAGAGGTCTTGAGAAATTTAAGTGCAAGTGTTAAAAGCAGGAGTTCACTTCAGCCATTACTGTTTCCATAACCCTTTGTGGATACAGTGTGGGGAAATGATCCACCAGAAGAACATCTGGAGTTGACCAAATGCATTACTCTAGACCTGGCCAATTTTAATGTCATGAGAGCAATGATACCATCATTTAAAAATGTGTTTCAATTTAAGTGCCAAATGAGGTTGGACACAGTATTTTTCTGTGTGGCATGGAACATTTGCTCTTCTAACATCCTGGGAATTAATATTTATTTTTTAGTTTGTGTTTTTATGACTGACTGATACTAACTTCTTGTTTTCATGGGCCAAAACCTCATCTCCCATGAAACAAAAACAAAAAAACCCAAACTCAGCACTAAGTAGACCGACTGGCCCTGTGTCCAGTGGAACACTGACTGAGGAAGACTCACATGACAGCTGGTGGCACATTCACTACATATGTGAACTTAATCTGGTCACAAGATCTCTAACCTTGAGTTTCCTCCCTTAGTAAGTGGGTATAATCATGCCAACCTGACTCACAGGGTGAGGGCAAGGAAAAAGAAGATTATGTGAATGGACTTTATAAGCTACAAAGTATTAGAAGTGTAAATTATCATTTTAAGTGGACAGGAATATGTAGGAGAAAAACAAAAAAAGAGGAGGAATAAGAAGTGAGACTTGCCCAATGAAGGAAATTCTCATCTCTAATTCTTACAATTTTAGGATAATAGGGATAATTGGATAGTGTCTACTAGGAAAACTCTCTTGATGCCTGGTTTCTGTATTAAATATCTTATTGACACTGACTCTCCCACATTGTTTCAGACACACACACTAAAATGGTTTCCCAAATGCAGGTTGCTTCATAGTCCACAAAAAAGCAAGCATCTGATGAGGAGAATACAAGGGGTGTTCTCGGAAGGCTAAGATTTCCCCAGTTCTGTTCAGGTGTCCCCATCTTTAAGAACACGGCGGAAGCGTGACTTAGTGACCAGGGACTTGGAGTGCAAGTTCTGTCTCTAACATGCTGGGTGACTTGGCTCAAGAAGTTTTATCTCTTGGCCACAGTTTTTAGATTTATAAAATTTAGGGTTGGATTCCAAGATCTCTAAGGTCCCTTCCAGCTCTTAAAAGAAAAATTCTCCATGCCATTCTTTCTCCACTGTGTGGCCCATTACACAGAATGGGGTAGTTCTGTGTGTGCTGGTGTATAGACCAGTCTCCAAAATCTGCTATGACGTGTAAAGGCAGAATGCAGAACAGTGTTTAATATGATTCCAGTGTGTAAAAAATGATATAAACTAGCATAAACGTATATGCTAATGCAGTATTTGTGTTCAAGAAGATTATCTGAAATATACAAGTGAAGCTGTTAACTTCGCTTGAAAAAGGGACTAGGCAGAAGAATTGGGATAAGAGACTTTAACTTTTTTTTTTTAATTATTAAGATTTTATTGTTTTTAGGGCAGTTTAAGGTTCACAGCAAAATTGAGGGAAAGGAACAGAGATGTCTCATCTAGTCCCTGCCCTACAGGTGCACAGCCTCCCCCATTATCAACATCCCCCACCAGAGTGGTATATTTGTTACAATTGATGAACCCCATTGACACATCATTATCACCCAAAGCCCATAGTTTACATTCGGGTTCACTCTTGTGTTGTATATTCTATGGGTTTAGACAAATGTATAAAGACATGTATCCATCATTGTATTATCATACAGAGTGTTTTCACTGCCTTAAACATCCTCTTTGCTCTGCCCGTTGATCTCTTAACCTCCACCTCCAACCCCTGGCAACCACTAATCTTCTTACTGTCTCCATAGTTTTGCCTTTTCCAGAATGTCATGTAGTTGGAATCGTACAATATGTAGCCTTTTTAGATTGGGTTCTTTCACTTAGTAAAATGCATTTAAGTTTCCTCCATGTCTTTTTGTAACTTTTTATTTTAAATCTTTCAGTGATGTTTGACTTTTCTAACTATATGCATTATTGCTTTTATTTTTTAAGAAAAAATGATGACAGGGTTATCTGTGTAGAGAAATTATGGGTAGTTTCTGCTTTCTTCTTTTTATTTTTTTGAAGAAAACCCACCTTAAACACATAATTTTTAATGCCATTCTGCATATTATCTGTGCCTTGTCTATCCTTGTCTGCCAGTAACACAAAAATTATCCCAAACCCCAAACTTTCTCTTAATATCCCATAATATGACTCATCACCCTCTGAAGTGCCCTCCAACTCCAATCCACATACAGGGCTAGATCCTGGCAGCATGGGACCCCACAGTAGTGTAGCTCCCCTCTGGACTCAGAGCACGTTAGTTAGTTAGGAAGAGAGTTGGGTCAGCACTTGTGATATAAACTGGTCCTGAACATCAGTGGTGTGACTCTGGTGTTGAGGAAGGGGCAGTATGGGACCTCAAGGTCCAAGATTCTTGGTGGCCTCTGAGTCTAGGAAATCCCCAGAAGGAAGCTCACTTGTTCATCAAAGCGTTACTAGATGCTTGTCGTGGCTTTTCACAGCCCAAATCTAAACCTTCTCTGTTCTCAAAACCATCGCATGGGGGAGTAAGAACCAGTATTCTAGTCCAGACTCTGCTGCTAGCTTGCTCTGTGACTTTGGACAAGTCACATCACTCTGAGACTCAGTTTCCCCATATATAAACAAAGGGGGTTGGGTCAGATGCCCTCCAAGTCTCCTTTCAGAAGTGTTGAACCATCTAGGATTTTGAAAGCCCTCTAGTCCCATCCCGCCTTGGCCTCTCTCTCTGGGAGTAGCCAGATTTAGGAAGGAAACAGGAAACAAGCTCTCTTTTATTCCACTTTACTGGTATGTGCTGACAAACAATTATTAAAAGATCTCAACTAAGCTTTCCAAGGTAACCCTTGCAAATTTGGGCATAAAGCAAAATAAGGGACCTCACAGCCCTCCAGGGTAGTAGAGTCAGACAGACTGTCTCTGAGAGAACCCAGGGGATGGACTGGAAGCCTATATAAAATATTATCTGGGCCCTCGAATCTAAGTTGATGGCACCAAATATTACCGATTGCTTCTGTATCTTCCCAAATTATTACGAAATTCAGACTTCAACATCAAAGACCTGGCAATACTGGCTACATTAGACCATGAAGTCCTGGTGGCAAGAAAAAAAAGCTTTTTAAGAAATGGACTGGCAGGGCCAAGAGTTCCAGGGAACAGTTGCAGGCTAAGTTATAGGGATTCAGAGAGTTGCCACTCTGGGCCCAAGACTGGAGAACCCTGAGCGTCTGGGCCAGATCTGAACATTTTGGGATGTGATTCTGGGCCTATTGCTCCTGCTGTGTCAGAACTGAGCTCCCTTCTTGAATGGACCTGTACCTCTGGGTTGTAGAGGCCGCTGGATCATTGGGAACTTGTGTGGAGTCTTTCTGATACCTACATAGGAAGAAGGCTATAACCCTGTGTCTGCCCATGAGGATGGAAAGAAAGAGACAGAACACAGAGGAACAGACAGGCAGCAGACCTGGACCCCAGAAAATCTGCAGGGCAATGTGGCCTAATAGGAGAGAACTTTACTTAGCAGAAGAGAATCTGGATTTGAATCCTGACATCCCATTGACTCCTTCATTCACCTTGGACAGGTCCCAACCTCTGTGAGCTTCTGTTTCCATTACAGCATGGGAGTAATAATATGCACTGCACAGGATTCTGATGGTGATTGAAATTAAATGACACACGCATACGTGCGAAGCACAGTGCCTGGCACATAACAGATGCTTCATAAATGAAGGTTAGAGGTAAATCTAACTCCTACTCCAAGATGGACTAAGTCAGGAAAGCATGCGAGAGGGGAGGGAAAAAGGACTCAGCAAAGGAGGCTGTGGGGAATGTGGGAAGCAAGTGAGGAAACAGCAGGACAAAGAGGGGTCAGGGGAAGTTCCACGTCCCTAAGTGGCTCCAGGGCAGGATGTGAACCAACATCCTTTGACATAGGTGTTTCCTAGCTGGTGTGTTCGTTCCTGGGCCTGGAAGGCTGAGTGAACAAGTAACCCCCCAGGCCTCCTCTGAAGGGCAGCTGAGCTCCAGCAGAACCAAGGGCCCTTGGGTGATGGGGCCCGTGCCTGCTTCCAGCTTCTCAGGATATAGGTGTGTCCAGGAAACAGGAACTGCTGGGTTCTAGGCCAACATGTCTCTGGCCTGAGATTGTGCAAGCAGGTAAGCCTCAGTCAGACAGTGTCTGTTCTCTGCCACGCTCCCTACTCTGCCCCAGGATTCTCCGACCCTTTCTTTGAACTGAACTGGCAATGACAGAACCTGGGCTCTCTCTCTCATGAGTCAGACCAGTTCCAAGTCTGAGAGGAGAGAACAAGGATTTGCCAGGAAGAGAAGATACATGCTGTGATCAGTTGGGTTCCCTGGGGAGCTTTACAACTGAGAAAGCTTGCTGGTGGGAAGGGGAAATGGAGGAAGGCAAGGCCTCTGTGAGAGAGGCCATCTGTGGGAGAGGCTGCAAGGCTGGCGGCCTCACGCCTGCACTACCTGCCCTCTTGCGCGTCATGCTGGGGCCAGCCTATGGAGCTTCCTTCGTGGTGCCGGATGAAGAAAGCCCCTGGCTTGAGCAGGTGTTCTGAGGGTGGAAGCACCAGCAGGTGTGTCCCTTGGGCCCTCCTTTTAATCCCCCTACAGGCTCTCCTCCCCCATCATGCCTAGGGTCCTCTCATGACCTAGGGCTCCCCAAGGCAGTGCCCATGAACAGGCAGTGCCCATGAACAGGCAGTGCCCATGACCATGCTCAGGAAACCCTTCAGAAGCCTTCTCCACACCTCCCCTCCTGAGTTCCACCCCTGCTTTCATCAAGACATAATGGGCAGAGGTGATTTTTTTTAATAGTTTTCTAATTACAAAAGTAAAACATTGTAGTTGTAGAAGATACTGAAAATAAAGGAAATTCAAAGAAGGAAGTAAAACCCACTTGTCATCCACCACCCCAAGATGCCAACTCTTTCCTCTTTGGGTTTATTTCCTTCCAGTCTTTCTTCTGAGTGTATTGAAACATGTATATGTAAAACAAATGTCAGCCGGCCCACTTCCAGTTCTACCTTTCTCCAGTTTATTTAGGAAAGAAGGAGTTTGTCTCCTCTGTGCTGTGGACCCCTGGTCTCCTTTCTTCCCCTCTGCCCCCACAGGGTGCTGCTCACTCTACCTGGTGTCAGCCAGGGCGTCTACTTCCCCTCTTTGCGTCTTCCCTTTCATATCCCACAGCACCACCGCATCAGGCTTTATGTCATACCAGATTTTACTGAAAGTTACGGGATACAGAAGGAGTTTACATCCCAAAAATTGACTATTGGAAATTCTTTTTCCTAAAGCTCATTTGGCCATCAGACTACCAGGAATTCCTTATCGTCCACTTACCTGTTTTGGCAGGTTCCAACTACCTACCATGCTTCTCAGGTTCTTTTTTTCCCCTCCAGCCTTTCTCCCCTTCTTCGGTTCTCCCGCCCTCAAATTCCTGCCATTTCATGTGCAGAGCAGTCTGGCCATCTTTTCATCCACCTAATTTGCCTCCAGCTGATCTCAAATCTTCACCTTCCCCACGGAGGCAGTTGATAAGGGTATTCTAAAACAGAAAAAGATAATTTCTTCCATAAGAGGAAATCTGATGCCTGCTATTACAAATTCTTTGCACTGATATACACACACACATTTATTTTTCACAAGATTCAGGTTGTACTTTACAAACTTTTACAACCTTCGTTTTTTCCACCAGTATTTTCCACTGAAAACATTTTTCAGTGTCATTACATATTTTTCTACAGCCTGATTTTAATGTCTATGTCATGCTCCATTGTACCAATGTCCCGTTATTATTTAACCAGTCTGCTACTGATGGATATTTAGGTTATTTCCAGCACTTTGCTGCTACACACTGTGCTGCCACAGAGAGGCCATGGGAGTGCTCTTTCTGCTACACGTGTGCCTGTTAACTAACTTATCCCCAAACATATCTGGTGACGTGATATTTGCACTGGTGTCATGGAAGGATGGTAGAGAGGCAACAGGAACAGGAGAGACGTTGCTGGGGTCATGGAGGGATGGTGGGAGAGGTGACCAGAATAGGAGAGATGTTCTTTAAAGTCCAAAAGGAGAACAGCATGGAATTTTGGCTTCTGAGATTTTCCCCGACCCTGGCTCAGGAATCCTGCCAATGGGAATGACATGTGTCCTTGGCCAGAGCCAATAAAGTAAAGATAATAGGAGACAATGGGTTTCTTCTGAATATTTCAGGGTATATACTCGTTACATTCCAAATGGCCCTGCTGGCCATTCCAGAGTCCACTTCCAACCCAAGAAAGGGATGTTAATGAAGACTCCAATGAACAACAATCCTGTCCTACCTTCTTCCTACTACTCCCTTCTCTGTGTGTACACAATGAGGTCAAGAGTGAGTGTTAGGAGCCATGGATGGGATAACTTGTAAGTATGCTGCCATAGCACCTAGGTCTCTGCCTTCCCTCATGAACGGTGGCATGTGACAGGCACCACAAGGCTGAACTGACCTCAGCCTTTGTCCCTGAAACTCCCTTGAGCAGATTCTGATATCCCTTAAAGGACTGTCAACTTAAGCCCTCCGTGTGTAAGATTTTTAGACTGGTTTTTCACCTTAGCTCTTTTACCTGCCACTATGACAGCTAAGTACTGGCCAACAAAGGGTAAATAAGAAGAATATAAACTCCTTGAAGATATCAATATCTTTTGAATGCTCTCCATTTTCCTTATGAAGCCTCAGGCACAGGCCATGATGAATGAATCTTTACTGATTAAGTTTACTAAGAGCCTCTGCCCAGGATTGTTTGGTGATGGTGAGAGGGATGCAGCAGCCCTCAATCAAGCAGCCCTTGAACGCTGGGGGCATCCAGGTGAAGAATTCAAAGGGTGGGAAAACAAAGAGCAGCTTGGTAATGCTGAAAAAAAGAGATCTGTAAAGATATTATTGTTAAAACAAAACAAAAGAAACATTCGCCAATATTTGTTTGAGTCAAGTGCAAGAATGTGCTAGATTGGAAACATAGAAGGTCAGAAATTAATGTGAATGGAATCAGAGTTAGTCCGCTAGATAAAGCCCAGCGATTCCTGGTAGTGGAAGCAGCAGCTGCAGTAGTGGGAGAACTCTTTATCTGGACCCCACGCAGGGCAAGTACAGTGTGACCAAAGATACTGTCACTTGTGGGATGCTAACTCCCTGAGTCAGCCATCCTTCTTTTGTCATAGCTTCTCAGTGCCTTAGACTTGGAAAAGACCTTTAGAGATCAGCCAGTCCAGGTTTCCACTCTTTACCACCAGCTCTGCTGGAGTAGAACCAACATGGGACTTGGGCTTAGACAACCCTGGCTCTTTCCCTACAAGTCAGATGGCCTTAGCAAGTGACTTAACTTCCTTAAACCTTAGCTACTAGAAGGAGGACCAATAACACCTATTCCCCAGAGTCACTGTCAAGGTGAGGTGATTTGTCAAACACTATACAAATATTAGGTATTGCTACTTATTGAGTGTACAATATGTGCAAACCACTGTGATGTGGTTTTGGTCTGTGGGGATTTAAAGATGCCCTGTAGATGCTTGTCTGAAAGGGCAAAGAAGACATGTTTCATAAATAACTGCAAAGATGGGCAGGATCTACGTATGTGGCTGTGAAAATAATTTTATTCTTGGGAAAACTAAAGGGTCCACTTGAGGACCATACCTGTAGATCTGACCTCGTTAGAAAAAGACTAGCCAACATGTTCTGTGAAAGCATTACCATTAGGCAAGGGTGTGCTATAATTCACAGGTATTTCAGAAGAATAATAAGTTCTCAGCAAGTTAGAAATAGAGGGGAATTACCTGTCTTGATAGAGTGCATCTGCAAAGAAACCAAAGCTGAAATCATACTAAATGGTGAGAGACTGAAGGCTTTTCCTCATGACCCAGGAATTGCACCCTTGGGCATTTGTCCTAGAGAAATGAAAGCTGTCCATGACTGCTCATAGCAGTGTTATTCATAATAACAAAAACTGGAAACAACCCAGATGTCCTTCAACAGATGAATGGTCAAACTACAGTACATCATGCCATGGCGTACTACTTAACAAGAAAAAGGAATTAACTGTTGATACATGCAACAACTTGGATGCATCTTAAGGAGATTGTGCTGAGTGAAAAAAAGCCAAATCTGAAAGACTTCATACTGTGTGATTCCATCTTGATAACACTTTGAAATGACAAAATTTTAGAAATGGAGAACAGATCTGATGTCAGGGGTTAAAGAGGAGGTGGGGATACGGGAGGGACATGGTTGTAGTTATAAAAGGGCAGAAGGGATCCTCATGGTGATGGACTGTTCCATAAATTAACTTTAGAGGTAGATATAGGAACTCACATAGGTGATAAAATTATATAGGTAAACACACACACGTACACACACACACACACACGCACACACAAATGAGTACAAGTTAAGCTAGGAAAATCTGAATGAGATCTGTGGATTGTATCACTGTCAATGTTATAGTGAATATATTGCACTATAGTTTTACAGGATGTTACCATTGGGGGAAAACTGGGTTAAAGCCTACAGGGGATCTCTCTGTATTATTTCTTACAACTGTATGTGAATCTACAATTATCTCAATAAAAATTTCAATTAAAAAGTAATATTGTGGGGATTAGTTTTTCAAGCACCAGCTAAGGTAGGAGTTGTTTCAGGAAGAAACCAGAGACGTGTCATGTCAGCCCTACTAGGATAACGGCAGACTCTCAATGGAACTGAAGATGTTGCTGGTTTTAGAACTTAGAAAAACAGAAAAAGCCTTGGTAGAAATTGCATTTGGTTTTGTTTGTTTGCTTTTCTTTTTGAATGTAGAGAAACAAGTGGAGTTGAGGGTCTTGGAGAATTATATTGGAAGCTACCAGATGAGAAATATATAAAGTGAGCACAGTTTGGCACCATCTCACCCTTACTCCTCACAAGAAGCAGAACTCATGCCTCAAATCTGTCTAATGAGGGCATGGCATTAAAATTCATTATAGGCAGTTGAGCAACCTAGGAGGGCAGCGTGTGTGTGATGCTTAAGAGCACAGTCTCAGGTGCCAAATGGCTTAGGTTCAAATCCTGTCCCTGACACTTACTAATTTTGGGCAAGTGACTGAACTTCTGGCCTCAGTTTCCCCATCTGGAAAATGGGCAAAATACTAGAACCTACCCCATAGGTTGTTTTCAAGATTTACTCTGTGTTTTGAGGAAGATTAGCCCTGAGCTAACATCTGCTGGCAATCCTCCTCTTTTTGCTGAGGAAGCCTGGCCCTGAGCTAACATCCGTGCCCATCTTCCTCTACTTTGTATGTGGGACGCCTACCACAGCACGGCGTGCCAAGCGGTTCCATGTCCACACCCGGGATCCGAACCGGCGAACCCCAGGCTGCTGAGATGGAGAACGTGAGAACTTAACCGCTGCGCCACCGGGCCAGCCCCTGTTGTCAAGATTAAATCAGCTAATGCTTAGAACAGTGTCTGGCCCATTCATGTTTAATAAAAGTTACCTGCTCTTACTCTTGTTACCCTTCTGGGAGGATGGATGAATACTGCCGACTGGCACAGGACTTGATTCTCCTGACTCATGACTCATTGTGGAGCATCTCAGCCCTTCTGCCCTGTTTCCCCGTTTCCCTGGCCTGGGCTCCTGTTCTCCAGCAAGAAGTCTCTAATCACTAAGAAGAGAAAAGCCCAAAATGTCACAAGTTGACTGTCTGTCTGAGATAATTGTTTGCCTATGGTGCAAATTTCCAGCTCTAGGATTTGGCCATCTGGGACCTCTTTGCCCTTGTGTGTAATCCTGGAGCTCCCCTTATCTGTCCTGGGCTCTCACGGTTTAACCAACTGGATGGTCCTTAAGAAACAAATTCTAAAATGCTAGAAAGGAGGTGAGGAGGCCCACCTGCAGGCGCCCACTGGGGACTTATTAAAAATACAGATTACTGGGCTCCACTCTAGCTCTTTGGAGTCTGCGTCACTGGGCATGGGGTCTGAGAATCTCCATGCTAAATAAGTTTCCATGGATGATTTAATGAGAAACATTTGTCTGTGGGTTTCTTGCCAGACGTCAGGGTCTGGCGCTTGGGAAACACTGACTTTCTTCATCCTGCCAACGAGTCTTCAAGGAAAAGGTCAACAGCAACCATAATTACCTTCATTTTTACCCACTTCAACACTGAGACCCTCAGAGGTGAGGTGTTTTAATCCAAGGACACCTGAGTGAGTACCACTGCTGGGGACACTGCCTTAAATCAACTAGCTCAGAGACACTGAAAGTAGCCAGCCATTTCTCTGCTAAAAATACTTCCCTCTTCCCTCATAGGCTCTCTCATGCCCTGTAGAGTCAAGAGCCAGGCCCATTAATTTTCCTGCCACAGCTGGCTTTTAGAACTCCTCGCTTTCCTGAATTATTAGGACTCTAGAGGAGCCCAGTGACTTTGGGTCCATCCCCAACCCCATCCATAAAACTGTCAGCCAGATACTGACTGGAATCCATTCGTGGGGGAGGAAGGAGCTGAGACAGGTAGCAGGGGTGTGTGTGTGTGGTGGGGGTGAGGGCAGGTAGGACCAACTGTTGACTCAGAGCCCGTCTAATCTGTAAGTGAGAAGAAAACAGGCCTGGAACCCCACCCCATTCTTTCCCTCTTGCCCTCTTTCTTGCTGCAAAGCTGCTTTTGTAATGTTCTCTGCATCTACCCACCCACCTCCAACAGGGAAAACACACTTTTGAAAGGAAAGCTGGTCAGTAAAACCAAGCATCAAACCTAGATTTGGGAAACGTTTGGGGCCAGTGTGAGTTTATGTACATCCTAGACCATGAAACAAAAATGAGAAATCAAAAGAAAAGAGTTGTTTTCAGAACTCTGAATGCAAGCATCTGTGTACACGGAAGAGAAAATCAGCACTTTGATGGAAAGGTGAAACTAGTGGGTCATTGCAGTCCTGGATACGGAGCCTCATAAGTCAAACTTACCGTCATTTCACTGCACACGCTACATTCCCATTGCTCTGCCATAGAAACACCCTCTAAAATCACCCTCCAAAATGTATCTGACCATTCTGAAAAATTTGCTTTAAACTAAGCTATAGCTTCGTGTGTGTATCATATGTTGTGTGTAGGACTCAAAATGGAAATTTTTTCTAATGAATGTGCACATTGCTGGGGAAACCATATTTGACAAATGGCTTCGTAAAGAACTGGCATTTATGAGAATCAGCTTCTGTGCCTAGCACTGTGTGAGGCATGTCACATACATTAATTATCTCATTTTCTCATCACAAAAGTTCCCACAAAATAGGTATCATTATCTTCATTTAACACATGAGAAGAAGGAGACCCAGGGAGATTAAGTAACATGCCCAAGGGCCTGGGCTAGTAGGTGGCAGGGCTTGGATGCCAGCCCAAGACGGTATCTCCAGGTCCAGCATTGATGTGCAGCCAGAACACCCCAGAACTGGCACTATACTATGTGCCTATTCAGCTTGGTTAGGACCCATAGCGGTTGTTCAATATTCTGAATGTCACCTCTGCCCACATCCAAGCTCCTTCCGCTTTACTACTATGCCTTTGCCCTTTGAAATAAATTTGAAAACCAATCAAATAAATTTGATTAGCTTTGGGGAAAATTTCCCCCGTTGAGGTAGTAGCCATTTCCTGGGCCCGCCTCCCAAAGGAATGACCAGCAAGGTGGATTAGTTCCCTAGGGCTGCCATAACGAAGTACCAGAAATTGAGTGGCTTAAAATAACAGAAATTTATTGTCTCCCATTTCTGAAGGCTAGGAGTCCGAGATTAAGGTGTTGACACGGTTGGTTCCGTCTGAGGGCTGTGAGGTAGAAGCTATTCCTGGCTTCTTTCCTACCTTCTGGCAGCCTCAGGCGTCCCTTGGCTTGTGGATGGCCATCTTCATCCTATGTCTATTCGCATCGTCTTTCCTGTGTGGGGGTTTGTCTCTGTGTCCCGGTTTCTCCGTTTTATAAGTACACCAGCCATAGTGCATATGGGTTCATCCTAATAACCTCATTTTGATTTGAGTATCCCTGTAAAGACCCTCTTTCCAAATATTCTGAGGTATTGAGGATTAGGACTCCAACATACCTTTTTGAGAGACACAATTCAACCCAGAAAAGTGAGGCGGTCTCATAGACTGGGTTCCTTCTCCTCACTCCTGGCCCCAGGTGGGTCTTTCCTTCCCTCCCATCCAGCCCATGCTTCCCTTCTGTCCAACGGGCAAAGGCAAACTATAGTGAACCAGCTGTAAGAAGAAAACCAAGGGCTACATGAACTTGCTCTTCCTCCTCTCATCCCATTTCCCTTCATCTCATGCCAATGAGTGGCACTCTGCCCAGACAGTCACTATGCCCTGCATGCACCAGGAAAAGCAAAACAAAAGAGGTGCCAGAGCCAGGAGAATCTGGCATGGTTTAGCCTGAGGTCTCAGTGTGGTTGGTTTGGGCAACATCGTATGATTTCCTCTGTCTGCATGCATGGGTGTGCAGTAGGGTTCTTTAGGTTGCCACTTCTCTAACTTTCTCCTGCTACAGGCTCCTTTGTGGAGCTAAAAAAGCCTGCCAGCTCTTTTCAGAAAATCGTGCCCTAACCTCTCAAGGTTGGCAGTGGAAGAGGAGTCTCCACATGGGAAGGTTGGTTGAAGATTTACAGCCCCAATTTTTGTCCCCCTAATTTACCTTTCTCTCATAAGTTGCACTGGCCACCATTGCTGTCACCATACGAGGCTAAGGGCAGGCTGTTTCTCTTCTAGCACTTCTTCCCAAGCTTGAATGGAAGCTTGTCTCAGTTCTCAACAGGTTGGATTCCATGCTGCAGCATTTATTCAGACTTTTCAGAAGACCCAGAGACCAGAAAGTTAATAACATTTGTTTTGAAAGGATTTCTAGATTTGGTGTTTCGGAGCCCAGGCCCATCTTCCTGTGTCCATTGTGGATGTGTCTTCCCACCCTGCACCCCTTCTGCCACTGAATGACTCCATCTTTTTTTTTTTTTTTTAGCGCTGTTTCCCCATTTTGTGTGTGTGTGTGTGTAAGGAAGATTGGCCCTGAGCTAACATCTGTTACCAATCTTCCTCTTATTTTTTTCTTTCTTTCTCTCCCTAAAGCCTCAGTACATAGTTGTATATCCTACTCGTAGGTCATTCTAGTTCCTCTATGTGGGATGCTGCCACAGCATGGCTTAATGAGCGGTGCATAGGTCCGTGCCCAGGATCCGAATCCATGAACGCTGAGCCCCCGAAGCAGAGTGCACGATCTTAACCACTCGGCCACAGGGCCAGCCCTGAATGACTCCATCTTTGAATCCAAATGTATACGCAGAGTCAAGGCCACAGACAAGAACAGGCTGCCTCCATCTGGCCTGTAACCTGCCTCCCCAAATCCACAGCCTCCTCTCCTGAGACTGACTGACAGTGGCAGTGCTTACTCCCTTCAGGGAAGATCCTGGCCCAGAGCCTTGGCTTGGGAAGACCACGTCAGAACACAATCCAATCTCCACGCAAAAAAATCTGCACATTGCGGGAGAGTTGTGTTACAGAAGCCCTTTTGATCACCTCCCCACCAGTTCTGATTGTCATCCCCAACAGAAGATGCCTCACGATAGGAATAGGGAGAACAGAATTCCTTTTGAAGAAGAGCCAGTGAAACAATTTCACCCTTCTATTAAGTGGCAGACAGCTGTGTTCCTAGGCTGTTAGAATGAAATAATGGTAGAGATTATTCAGTGAAGTGCAGGCCCCGTGTGTTACGGATAGGAAACTGAGGCCCAGAAAGGGAAAATGATTTCCTAATCTTAGCATTAGTCGCAAAGGTGGGACTAGAATCCAGCTCTTCTGATTCCCAGCCCAGTGCTGTAAAATATTGATCCATGCTGTGTAGCAGAGCACAGAGACTATTGTATCATAAACCTTAATTCAAATAGAGACCAGGTTACAACAATGTGGAAAAACACTCCTGGGTCATCAGTGAATCCAGAATGACAGTCTAAGATCTCCTGGATGAAGGGCTCTAGTCACATGAATGTAACATTCAGGAGTTCCCTAATGCCAGTTGGTTCTATCTGTCGGATGCCACTTAAATTAATCCCTTCCTCCTGCCTTTCTTCCTCCACTTGAGTCAAACTAGTCACCATCATTTCATCATCCAAATCTTCTCTTGCCCTAAGAATAAAGTCCTAGATCCTCACCTTGGATCAGAGGGTCTGGGTGTTCAGGTTTCATCTTGTTTTTCCAGCTTTATTCCGTCCCTCCCCTTCAGTCTCTCTGCTCCAGCCAGACATGGCTTCTGAGAGCACCTCTCTCTCTCTCTTCTTCTCTCTCTCTCGGCTCTGCCTAGAAAGCTTTTTCTCCTTTCCACCTAGATCAGTAGTTCTCAAATGGGTGATTTTAACCCCAGGAGACATTTGGCAATACCTGGAGACATTTTTTTGCTTGTTGCAACTGGCACCTAGGGGGTAGAAGCCAGGGATATTGCTAAACATCCTACCATGTACAGGACATCCCCCACAACTAACAGTTATCCAGCATAAAATGTTTACAGTACTGAGGTTGAGAAACACTCAATCTTTGGAACCCAACTTAAATACCACTTCTTCCAAGAAGCCCTCCCATGATACTTTATATTGGTTGAGGGCGTCTCCCCTCTCAGTATGCTCCCACTCTTCCCTTCTCCTTCACAGGACTTGGCACATGGATATTTGAGATAATGTAATATCTGCCTTCCCCACCAGTCCATCAGCTCCAGGATGGAGTGGAATGTTTGGTTTATCTGCTGATCCCAGGGCTCAGTGTGGTGCCCAGTGCAGTTAGGCATCACTTTTTGCCTCGTTGACCCTAGAACACAGAGGAATGTAGTTTCCAGAGGTGACCTGTCTTTTACCAGAGGTTACGTGGATTTCCAGGGGTCTCAAGTGCAGACCCACAGATGCCCATGATCAAGAGCACAGTCTTGGGAGCCTGGCAGAAGTGGGTAGATATCATAATTCTACCACCTCCTCATTGAGTGACTTTCAGCAGGTTACTTAATTTCTCTGGAACTGGGTTTCATCATCTGTAAAAGATGCATAAAAATAGAACCTGTTTCATAGAGTTGCTGTGAGGATTAAGACATGGTATATGTAAGGTTCTGAGTACCACCTCTGACGTAGGGGAAGAGATTAACAACTGAGAGGAGGAAAGGGCAGACTTTCTCAGGATCCACTGCAGCCCCGGGCCCTGGGGGTGGGCATATGCACATGGAAGGAACATCAGGAGACTGCTGTTCAACGTCTCCTTCTTAACTTCCTCAACTCCAAAACAAATGTGCCTACAAACATCCCATCTTACTTATCTCATGGGCTTGTCATACGTTTCCCAAACAGCTCCCCACCGGAACTAGAGAGGTACCTAAAAATCACCTGTAGGTCTGGCTGAGGGCAGCTTTCCAAACTGTCTCTTACCCCCTGCACCTCGACCCTCTTGAGAGCTTGGGCCTGGCCCCTCTGGTTTCTTATCTGGATGTCACCTCTCGGCCCAGCCTTTCAGGACGGCAGCCCGTTTGGACCTGAGCTAGCTCTGGTTTCTCCGTCTTCCTGGGCTCAGCTTCCAATGCCAGCAGGGGCTCCACACTCTGTAACCTACCTGGTCCACCTCTCTCCAGGTCTGAACCCTGGTCCGCAGCCAGACATCACAGTTCCCACTGGATCTGCAGGGGCATTCGAAACATTTTCACTGAATGAGTCCCAGAAATTGTTATTGTTCCTTTTGTCCTGGGGAGTTGGTGTTGGGGGAGGGGGGAACGGGGTACTTTTCCATTTCTAGGCCTTTCTGCTTCCTTTCCCTCCAATTTTGGACATTCAAAAACTGTTTTTAAAAGAAACAAAGGTTCATTTCCTGGACTGCTCCGGTCAGCAAACAGCAGTGTCTGTTTGCAGACAGAGGGCTGGACAGGAAGAGGGCTTCTCAAGCTGGCAGAGGGCATCAGATGGGGCACGTGGAAGCTGCAGACAGGAAACCCTTTAGCTCTGGGAGCAGATGTTGGCGCCGAGTCCCACTCAGGTAGCAGCCAATGAGGTTCACACGCGGAAACCTCTTGACAGAAACCCCTCCCGGTCTGCAGAGCTGTGGAAGCACCACCGACTCCAACAGCATCATGGGGGTAGCGGGGCAGAGAGCCGCAGGCCCCGCAGCTGAGGGAGGAGAGGGGAAGGGAGCTGGTGGCATCAGCTCAGCGGGATGGCCCCCTGGCGTGCCAGCTATTGCTGTTCCCTGTGACAACAGCCACCCACGCCCATGCCCACCGGCTTGGCAGCCTATTGCTTCGGTCGACTTGTTTGGCTTTCTGCCCTCTGGCCAGGGAAACCTGATGGATTGGTTTCTAGATCTGGGCTGGTTCTCTTCCACTTCCTGGTTCTCACACCTCCAACTTGAGAGACTGTGTGGTTCACCTCCCCCTCAGAATGCAAGAGTTTGAGGGATTTGGGGGGATTTTTTTCCCTGGAAAGTTATTTAAGGGATCAAAACAGCTGACGTTAGACCCCTGGACCTGAACACAAAGGAACGGTACATGAGCCCTCTCCCCCATCCCACCAGCCGGGGCTGGGCGCCAAGCCGCCGTTTTGCCTTCTAAGTCTCTGTGTTCATTCGCTTTGAAGAAGCAGATGGATGTCTTTCCCCCTTCTTTTTTTGTAATCCCTCCAGCGTGTCTAACACACCTCTTTGCCCTTAGTGCCTGCTAGATATTCGAGTGATCCCATGGAGGCGGAGGTTGCTGAGCTGGGCTGGGATCAGGGTGAGGCAGGTGAGGCTCTTAGCGCACAACAGTTTAGGAGGCACCCACTCGCCAGGGTTGTACAAGCTTCTGCCCCCTGGTCCTGGCCCTGTGGCTATTTGCAGGTAAGAGAAAGCTTCAAGGGGAGACGGTTTACTCAGAGATGGCTGACTGTGGAATAGGAGGGGCCCACCATAGGCATCTGCCAGCCTTAGCCCTCTTGCCCAGGACACTCAGGGCAAGAGGACACACTTCTCATGTCCAGAGTTGCGCCCCATGTGAGACAGGTTACTAGCGCATCAGAAGGCCCCTGCTACCAGGAACTGCAGAGACAAACATGTATGAGTGAGAACTTTAAGAAAGTCAGAGGAGGTCATCACTGCAGTGGTGCAGGGGCAGAAAAGAATTATAATAATATTAAATAACACTTTGGGTACTTATTATGTGCCAAGCCCTGTAGTAAATACTTTATGACCATTATTTTATATAATCCCCTCAACAGCTCAATAAAGAAGTGGGGCTCTGCAGCCAGACAACTTTGATTTAAATCTCAGCCTCGCCTCTTTCATGTTGCGTGACATTGGGAAATTACTTAACCTCTCTGGGCCTCAGCTTCCTCATCTGTAAAATGGGAATAATAATATGACCTGCATCATAGTATTCTGAGGATTATATGTATTATTTTTCATATAAGTAAAACAGTGAGGCAAGCATCTGGCACAAGGCAAGCATTTGACAAATATTAGCCATAGTTACTATTGTTATTGCCTCTTGTAGCTTATTTCTAGAGCTGCCACCACAAAAGTCTCATAAACTGGTGGTTTAAACAATAGAAATTTATTGCCACACACAGTTCTGGAAGCCAGGAGTCCAGGATCAAGGTGTTGTTAGGGCTAGTTCCTTCTGAGGTCCGTGAGGAAGAATGTGTTTCATGCTTCTCTCCTAGCTTCTGGTAGCCTCAGTCATTCCTTGGCATATAAACGGCCATCTCCTCCCTGTGCCTCTCACGTCATATTTCCTCTGTGTGCATCTGTCTCTGTGTCCAAACTTCCCCTTTGTCTTAGTCCGTTTGGGCTGCTATAGTAAAAATACCATAGACCGGGTGGGGTCAAACAACATTTATGGCTCACAGTTCTGGAGGCTGGGAAGTCCAAGGTCAAGTGCTGGCAGATTCAGGGTCTGGTGAGAGCCCACTTCCTGGTTTGTAAATGGTCATCTTCTCGCTGTGTCCTCACGTAGCAGAAGGGGCGAGGGAGCTCACTGGGGTCTCTTTTCTAAGAGCACTAATCCCAGTCATGAGGGCGGAGCTTCCGAAAGACCCCACCTCCAAATACTGTCACACTGGGCATTTGTTTTCAACATATGAATTTTGGAGGGACACAAAAACTCAGTCTATAGGGTGTTTTTTATAAGGACAGCAGTCCTATTGGATTAGGATCCATGCAATGACTTTGTTTTAACTTGATCACCTTTGTAAAGACTCTGTTTCCAAATAAGGTCACATTCTGATGTGCCAAGGGTTAGGACTCCAATATATCTTTTGCCGGGGACACAACTCAACCCATATGACAAGGCTAAGTAACTTGCTCAAGGTCACACAGCTTGTGGGTGATGAAACTGAGTCCTAGAACCCAGGATTATTTGATCATCAATTCCATGGCATAAACCCCAGTGAAAAACCCCAACCCTACTAAACCTTCTCTGAATGGGGAGAGAGAACCAAAGGGAGACATTCAGATTCTGCTGTGTTGATGGCCTTTTCCCTTCTTTCTCGCTTCCTCCATAGCCTGCCTGCTGCAGGCTGAGTTGGTAAACTACGAACGAGTCAAGGAGTATTGCCTCAAAGTCCTGAAGAAGGAAGGCGAGAACTTCAAGGCCCTTTACAGGTCTGGTGTGGCCTTCTATCACCTTGGAGACTATGACAAAGCACTCTACTATCTGAAAGAAGCAAGGACCCGACAGCCAACAGGTAAGGCATCAATGGCTGTTTTCTTACCATCGGCCCCCTCTGGCAGCTCCAAGGCCTTCTCGTTGTTGTGTACAGCTTGCATGGCTGGCAGGGTTAGGCAGGGGCAGAAATGGCAAATTAGGGGTGAGGTGTGTGTTAGGACCTGGATTGAGGAAAGTACACAGTCCATGCATTTGCCTAGGATCTGGGTTCCAGGGAGCTTGGGCACCTCTTCTTTTCGAGTAGAATATGAAATTCTTTGTCTTCTCTAACCCAGAATCCAGCTCTCCTCACTTATTCAATAAATATATATAGAATTTTTACTATGTGCCAAGATTTGTGCTGGGCACCAGGAATGCAGATGAGAAGACATGATCCCTATTGTAAGGAGCTCACACACTGGTTGGCAAGACAGAATACAAATAGACAATTTTGGTGCTAAGCTCAGCATCTTCCAGGAAGCATGCTGTGGTTTCTCCAGTCAATCCCATTCCTTAGAGCATGCGTTATCTGTACCATTCACTTAAATTCATCCCCACTAGCTCAGGCATTCATTCATTCCATAGATATTTATTGAATGGGTACAATGGGCCAGGAATTGTCTCGGTGCTGGGAAAAGAGCAGTGAGTGAAAGGAAGTTGCTACCTTCAAGAAGTGTACGCCATAATGGAGGAAGATGGACAGTAAACCAATGGACAAATAGATTATGTAACATTTAGCAGTGACAAGTGCTATAAAGGAAATAAAGCAGAGTCAAAGGATCAGGAGTAAAGGGGATGCTATTTTAGACCAGGTGGTCGGAAGAGCCTCTCTGAGGAGATGCCGTTTAAACAATGACTTTGGCTTGATGTTGCCCTTCTTGTTCATATGTCTGATATTTTTTAATGCAGTTCTTTTTTGTGTGTTTTTGATTGGTTTTCTGTATATAAATTGTGTTCTCCCAACTATACTGTAAGCAACTTAAGGACTAAGAACTGGATTCATTCAATGGAATTTTCTTGAGCACCTGCAATAGGTCCACACTGTTCTGGATGCTGTGCCTGGCATTTTTGAGAATTCTATAGCATTAATTTCTACTTTTGGAAGTAAACATCCCAGGCAGCCCTGGAGCTCTTATATTCTGGTGTGTGCAGAGCTAAGCAGCTGTTGTATGTCGTACCCAGCTCACTAATTTACGAACTGATACCGGGGGGAAACTCCCCAGTTTGTGGTGAGGAGGTTGTCTGACCCTACTTAGAAGAATAAAAATAAGACAAAGAAGCAAAATCATTTTAAACTCTTCAATTAAAAACATTGCATTCAACTAGTATTTATTGATCATTGGATTAAGCACTTTTAGACTTGTCTAGTTTGGTCCTCACAGCAATTTTATGAGGAAGGTATTATGATCCCCAGGAGAGGCATCAACTACTATGTGTCTCTGTGGGCATCTCTCTGGACCCTGGTTTTCCCTTTTGTCACAGTGAAGATGATGATGCATACCTTACAGGATTCTAAGAAGGGTTAAATGAGTTAATGAAGGAAAAAAACCTGGCACAAAGTAGGCATTCAAAAATGGAGGTTGTTTCTTTCAGACAAGACGTGAGGCTCAGAGAAGTTGGTGACTTGCCTGAGGTTCAACTCCAAGCAGAATCTCAACTAACTGTGCTGACTCAGGACCACTGGGAGATGCTGCTACCTAGAAATAAGGGGAGAAATTCTCCCTCCTCTCCTCTCCTTCCCGTCTGTCCCCTGGGTCACAGTGACCTGTCCACATTTGCTGGGAGAGGCAGTGAAGGAGAGTGCCAACATCCTGCTTGCCCTATCAGCCACCATGGACCTTGGCTGAGGGAGTCTAGCCTGTCCGTGATCTGCAGACACAGCTTTGCCCTGATTCTGGGTAGACCCAATAGTATCTCTCACCAGGTGTTCCCTAAGGTCTGTTTCTCTCCTCGCAGATACCAATGTGATTCGGTATATCCAGCTGACGGAGATGAAGCTCAGCAGATGCTCCCAGAGAGAGAAAGAAGCCATGTAACTAGACCACCTCTCTAAAGCTGCATCCGTGCCTGACCCGGGACTTCCAGGCACCCCCTGGTGGAGAGCCCCTCCCTGGGTTCTGTTCCTTTCTCCCCACTTCTTCTGGCTCCCCTTTCTTCCTCCGGTTGCCCCTCAACTCTTTGTCTACTTCCAGTGTGAAAAGGAGACATGCACATTTGGAATCTGGTGTGTTGCCCAGACAATAGAGACATTCTCTTCTCTAGTAGGTCAGCCACTGAGAGAGACCTAACTTCTTCGGGGACAGCTGGAGAGGACTCTCACAGGCCATTTCAGCTTTGACTTTGGCCAATGCTTCTGACAGAGGCAGAGGCTGGCAGGTATACCATCTCAAAGGCAGGAGGCACGGAGCCCACGGGCTGGACCCCTCCACACCTTTCTGACAGACCAGAGCATCTCAAGGCAATTGTGACAAATCCAGGGATGAGACAAACACCAGGAGCCAACAGAGAGACTGTGAATTTGTACACTGGATTCCCCCCAACTCCCATCCCCGAGAACCTCAGCCCTTGCCTCCCTCCCTCACTTGTTGTCTTGGCTTCTGCTTTCTTCTCTCCCTCTTGGGGATCTGAGACTCTGCCAGGATTCACATGCCATTGAAGCCCACTCTCAGTGCTCTCTGGTGACCACACATACCATTCTCCCATACTCCCACCCAGCAGGCAGCTGCGACAGCAGAAGGGCAGGGTATAGTGAGCCAAGGGTTGACCACGTAGGTGATGGAGGGAGGGAGAGATGACGTCTAGGGAAAAGGGCATTGTATAGACTGGGGGATTGAACTGTGGACTAATTAAGTATAAATAAAAGTAAGTGAACAGGCAGCAGTTCCTGTCATTTCTGTTGGAAGCAGCCCTGCCCCTCTCTTTTACTCCCTCTCCCAACTCCCAATCAGAGCTACTTAGGGTCAATCAGAGCCAGGCAGGATGGGGCTTCCCCCAAAGAATTGGGCCATTTGTCAGTGGTATACAATGCTGGCTGCTGCCTTTGTGCTTCCAGAGTAGGCTGAGATGGTGGAGACTGCCCAGGGACCTGGCTTTGTGGGAACTCGTACCGCCTCTTTTTGAAGAAATTATCTGGACTCAGTATCTAGCACATAGAATGTGTTCAACAAATATTTGTTGAATGAGTAAATTATGACTGCAGACTGGCTCTCCTGCCTTAAACTAATTTTATCCCAGCCTAGTCTCCTGATATCTCTGCTCTTTGTGCTCTGCCATGTTGCTTCAGTCAAGTAAGAAACATTTACTGAGGGCTTATTGTTTGCCTATCGTTGTGCAATGTGCTGTGGGACATAGGATGTAGTCCCAGTCTTCAAGGAAATGGAAGAGTTGAGAAATCCTCATATGAGATGATTACCAATGACACCTTTAATTTATGAATGCTTTAAAATTTTCAAAGCACTTTCATGTATTTTTCGTGTGATTAGTGAAAGAGACAATAATTGTACAAATTAAAATATATACAGATGCAATAATGTTAATAGTTCACATTTATTAAATGCACTATCCTCAGATCTTTACATGTATAATCTCATTTCTTTCATTCAATTATTCTCTGAGATACTATTCCCAGTTGATGGATAAGAAAACTGAAAACCAGGAAAATTAACTATCCCGAGTTTGCATGACCTTAGGTGGCATAGCTGGGATGTGAACCAGGTCTGTCTGACGCCAGAACTCTAGCTACTGATTCTCTATAGTGAGTTGCTGCTCAACAAAGTATTATATTGAGCAGTTACAACCATTCAAGAGCAGGACAATTTGTATTAAGTTGAAAAGCCTTGACTACGTCAACAGTGGTACGTGGACCGCCTCTTGCATTTAGCCCAAGGCAGGAAAAGGTCCCTACACTAGACTCCCTCGTGGTCAGGGCAGTAACAGGCCAGGAAAAGACAGCTGAGACTCAGCAGTTATTTCTGTGTATTGTTCATTCTACTTGCTGTTGGGGCTGGCACGTATCCAAACAACCCACCTAGCATTCCTCACTCCATCCCAGCTTTGGGAAAGAGTCACAATTATAGGTAGAGATTGAAAGGCAACACAAAGTTAATGATGGGTTGTTTGTTTAATCAGAGGCTCCACCGCTGTAGAATCCAATCACTGCTGAGGGGACCAGAAGCCAGCACCACAGGTTATATTCACAAAGCTCCTCAAAGGCTTCCAAAGGGGGCTGCAAGAAGATGCTAGAAATATCCAGGGGCCCACAGTTGCTTGCCTATAGCTCACCCTCTAGAGAAGAGGAAAAGGAAAAAGCTGTTACATCTGCCATATTCTCCCCCTCCCGTACCATATCCTTCTCTCTGCCCCCTTCCTCCAAAATGATTTCGCATGGCCCCACCCTGCAGCACACGTAGAAAAGCAAATGTGCAAAACTCCCTGTGCCCAAGCTTGCAGCTCAGAAAGTTTGTGAGGTGGCAAACTGCTTGTTGGGATCTGAAGGATGAAGATGATATCAGAAGTGGCCTGCAGAACCAGTTAAAACTGGCAAGGTCTTCCTGTCATCAAGAAGGACTCAGAGTAACTATTCCCAACATGGAGCAGGAGAGAAGTCTTGCCTCGGCGAGTGAGTCTGGGCAGGACTGGACAGATGGGGATAAGATTGTTGCCATCCTTCCAAAGAGAAAGGTTAAAAACCAGAAGTAGTGAGGACAACCTCGTGGGACCACACAGTACGAGTGTACAGGCCGTCTGCTTGTCTAGCAGCTTAGGTACACATGCTTATTGGAACTCCATTCGTTGTGACCCAAAATTAAATGATCCCAAAGAAAAAAGCTGCCTGGGGGTATTGGTTGATGTTTGGGATGATGGGACTGAATTTTCTATGCATTTGTCCAACAGATATTTCAGAGGGCAATTATGCAAAATCAGGTCTGTTCACCTTACCAAACCTTCAGCTTCCTTCTTCCTGACATCCCTCCCCAAAACAGGGACTGTCATTTAATTACACACTTTGTTGGCAGATGTCACCGCTGAACTATACCTGGATCACTAATCCTGGATATGACCTGTGTTGTGATCTCCTGCTTGGACTTTTGTGATAGATTCTTTGGGGGAAAAAATTACACTTTTCTTGTAATTATTATGAAAGCCTCACATGTGTATTGTAGAAATTTTAGGAAAAAAAGAGACAAACTCCAACTTATAATCCTACCATCCAAGACAAACATTGTTATCCTTTTGGATGTATCTTTTTGTTCTTTTTGGTATAAATGTACACATGCACATACACAGTTGTTTTTTTTTACAAAAACTGGAACACATTGTATATATTCTTTAATAACTTACTTTTCAAAACGTGTATTTATATTTTAGAATATGTAATACATACACAGATACAAATTCAAAAAGTACACAAAGCTCTATAGCATAAGAAGTAAATCTCTCCCGCCCTGTCTGCCAGCTTCTAGTTTCTCTCCAATTACTTGTATATCCTTCCAGAGAGATTTTTGCGTTTTCAAATATATGCATATATATTCTCTTTCCACATGCACAAATGGTAGCATATTGGACACACTTTTTTGCACTTTGTGCTACTTCACTTACTATATCATGAACACAACGTTTTTCGTGCGTCTCTCAAACTTTTTCAACAGCATCCTCCCTATATAGATGGACCCTCGTTTGGTAACCAATCTCCTAATAGAGATTATTTCATTTGTTCCCAGTCTTCATTGTAAATAATGTTGCAACAGACATTCTTGCAGCTAAATTTTGCACATATCTCTGACTTTTTCCTTCGGATGAAATCCAAGAAGGAAATTGCTTGGCTATCTTTAGGAATTTTGACATATGTTGCCAACTGCCCTCCAGAAAGTTTGTACTGAAGCACTCTCCTATTTGCAGCCCAGAGAGTGCCCTGTCTCCTGCACCCTCACTCCGTGGGTATGATCACTTATCAAATCTTTACCAATTTGATAGGAAAATAACAGTATGTCAATGTTATTTGAACTTGCACTTCTTTGATTGTTAGTGAATAACCTCTTCGTATGCTTGTTGACCACTTGTACTTCTTTCTTTGTAATTTTTCTATTTATTTGATATTGGTATGTTTATTATCGATATGTAATTTTATTAAGAATATTATTTTTGTCAAGAAACATTGCGAATATGCTTTCCAAGTGCTTTGCTTTCAAATTTTATTTATGGTGCTTTTTGACATACATAAATTCTTAATTCTGCAATTAATTTGTTCCTCCGTTGCCAGCTTCTTCTGCCTCCGGTTCGCCCTCTCAGTTCTATCAGAGTGATCCTTCTAAAACACGATCTGATTATGTCACTCCACAGCTTAAAAATCTTTCGTGGTTCCTCATCACTTTTAGGATAAAGGCCAAACTCAGCATAACACACAATGTGTCATGTGATTTTTTTCCCACTGTCTTCCAGGCTCACCTCCTGGGCTTCCTCCCAAGGTTCCCCACATTCCACTGCTGCACAGTTTCTTGTGATTCCCTGAACCCATCGTCCTGGGTCTCTCGGCCTTTCCATGCTGTTCCCTCTGTCCAATTGTCCATACCTCATCCCTCCAGCCCCCTCCTTGCCTTGCTCACTCCTAGAGGACTTGGCCAAGGCATCAGTGCTTAAAACCTTCCTTGACCCCTTAGTCTGCACTCCTGAAGCAGCACGAGCCGACCTCTGCCTAGCATTTGTCACAACAAATTGGAACTTCCTCTCTGTGCTTGTCTCGCCCACTACCTGGATGTTCCTCAAGGCTGGCACTGTGGTTTACTCATCTTTGCAACCAGAATGTCTAGCACAATGCCTGGCACACAGTGAGTGCTCTGTAAATGTTGAGCATTGAACCTGGGATGAATTGATAATGGATTCAGTGGCAAATGTTACCTCAGATCAGTGCAGGGCTAGACTAGATCTGCGCTTCTGAGAACCAAAGAAATCCTAGGACACTTGGGTTAGAAGAGAAGCCATGTGCTCCAGGGCTGTGCTTTCCAAAACATCAGAATCACTTGAAGTAGCTTTTTAAAAATATATAATCTCAGACTCTGCATTAGGCCCACTGAATCAGACTCAAAGGGATAAAGCTCAAGATACAACAGTTTTTTTTAATGTCCTGAAGTGCTTCTGATGACCAGCCAGGTTAAGGAGCCGCTGCTGAGGTAGACCAGCAGACAAATCAGAGCATGGAGCTCCACCATTTCAAACCATGTGATCTTTTGGAGTGGATAGATGGAGCTTTGTTTGAATACTAGCTTTGACTTCCACTAGCTGTGTGACCTTGGGCAGTTACTTGGCTTTTCTAATCCTCATTTTCCTTGCCTCTACGTGGGAATAATGTTATATCCCTTAAAGGCTGCTCGGAGGATTAATTAGCTGTCTCCTAGCTCAGTGCCTGCCACAGAGTAAGCATGGAATAAACATTCCTTTACTTCCTCCAACCCTCCTCAGCCTCAGTTTTCTCATTTAGAGTGTGGCTACTAATACCTGTATGTTCATCTTCCATATTCCCCCATCTTATTCTAGGAGGAAGGGGGCTTCCAACAGGCGCTTGGACTACTCTCTGATCAAATAGGACAAGTACTTAGGGGTTGGAGGGGGCAGAGGAGGCTCCATGCTCCATCACCTGCCCTCTCCAAGCGTATCAGAGACTCTATCGCAATCCATTGGAATAATTCTGATGGTCTTCAGAACCAAGTGTCTTGTAGTCACATCCAAAGAGTAACACAGTTTTCTTCCTACAGTTCCACCCACAGGCCAGTGGCTTCTGGGCTGCACGGAGAAGGCGAATGTCAGGAGAGTAGTCCTTGTCCACTCTTCTTCCAATGCCCTGTCATCCCCATCAGCTGCCTCAGGGCAGGAAAAGCAAAGCTGGCTGTGAGGCCACAATAGCTGATCTGCAGCCACTTTGATTAAGATGCCCCTGCTTCCCACTCCCAATGCCTGCACTCTCTCCCCACCAGCCTAGGGCGGGCACACAGACAGGGAAAATGCATTCAGTCCATCAGGCATGATAGAGTTCAAATTACCAAGTCAGCATGAAAAGTCCCACTCTAAATGGACTGAAATTGGATTCTATTAAAAACCATATTCAGTGAGGCCCTTGGCTATTAATATTTCCTAAGACATGGAGGAGGAGGGAGGAGAGAGAGGAGGCAGAGGCCCTTGCAAAAGGTTGGGGATCTCAGCTGTTCCATTGAATTGCTTGTCTGGAAGCAAGCCTACAATTGAAAGCTAGGCTTGTCCTGTTTTCAACATCTCACAGGATATTAGGGCTGGAAGGAGTCTTAAGGCTCAATAGTTCAATCTCTCATCTTGCAGATGAGGGATCTAGTCCAGAGAAGCTAAGTGACTTCTTCAAGGTCACACAGCTAGTAAATAAAGCTAGTAAAGGCAGAACTGGAACACAGGTCAGTTTTTTGACAACACACTTAATATTCTGTCCACTGAACCAAAATACACTTACAAAGCACCTTTTTTTTAAAGGCAATGCTGTAAAAATATTCTAAAGAAAGAAGGAACATAGTGATCATTCATTCATTCCCTCACTCAATATTTATCATTCCAGTCAATTCGGTACAGGTGGTTCAGTGGTTAACAAGGTATTGTCTCTGCTCAAGAAGCTTATAGGCTATGGGGAAGAAAGAAAAGTAAAGCGACGACTTCAAATATGTATAATAAATGATACAAAAACACCAAGGGCGCACATAGGAAGGGCATCTATTCCAATCCTGGAGGATCAGGGAAGATTTCCTGAGGGGCTGCCAACTGGTGAGCAGAAGTGGTGAGAGATGAGTACAAGACAGTCCAGGGTCAATGACAAGGCTCTATGACTCCTTTTCCTGGAAATAATACGAAAGAATTTGACGTACTCATCATGAGCTGTCTTTTCTTACTTTTTCCTGGTTTCTCATTCCTGGGCTCAGGCCATGTGACTTTTACTACCCTTGTAGGCCCAAGGGCCGAGAAGTCGCAGAAGACCCTGCAGTTATATCTGAGTAGACCCCCTCTGTATAGAACAAGGATGAGCGGCTACAGGGGTCATCTCGGAGTGCAGTCAGAAGCTCTTCAAGACTAGTGATTTCCAGAATAGGAGAAAATTCTAGACCAGGTTTCACAAATGTAGCTCTGGAGGCATAATGTCATGAGCACCCTGGATGTACCCCATCCTTTAAGTTCTTTCATTTTCATCAACCTCAGTTCTTTATTCTAGAACAGCACGGTCCATTAGAAATATAATGTGAGTCACCTATGTAATTTTAAATTTTATACAACATTTAAAAAGTAAAGATAAACAGAGAAAATCACCTTTAACAATGTAGTCTAAACAAAAATAAAATTAAGAAAATGATCAAAAAGAAGAAAATACAGGGCTGGCCCAGTGGTGTAGTGGTTAAGCTTGGTGCACTCTGCTTTGGTGGCCCAGTGTTCTTGGGTTTGTATCCCAGGTGCAGACCTAAACCACTCATCAAGCCACACTGTGGCAGTGACCCACATACAAAATAGAGGAAAATCAGCACAGATGTTAGCTCAGGGCCAATCTTCCTCACCAAAAAAAAAAAAAAGAAGAAGGAGAAGAAGAAAATAGGAATAAATTTAGCAAAAGAAATGCAAAATTTATATTCTGAAGACTATAAAACATTGTTGAAAGAAATTGAAGAAAACCTAAATAAATGGAAAGATATCTCATGTTCATGAATTGGAAGACAATATTGATAAGATAGTAATACTTCCCAAATTGATCTATAGATTCAACACAATCTCTATCAATATCCCAACTGATTTCTTTGCATGAATTGACAAACTGATCTTAAACTTCATACAGAAATTCAAGGGACCCAGATTAGCTAAAACAATCTTGAAAAAGAACAAAGTTGGAGGACCCACACCTCCTGATTTCAAAACTTACTACAAAGCTGCAGTAATCAAGATGGTATGCTACTGGCATAAAGATAGACAATAGATCAATGGAATAGAAATGATAGTCCAGAAATAAACCCCAAAATTTACAGTAAATTGATTTACACCAATTTACAAGTGCTAAGACAATTCAATGGCAAAAAAAAAAAAAGAGTCTTTTCAACAAAGAGTGCTGGGACAACTGGATAGCCACATGCTGAAGAATGCAGTTGGACTGCTACCTCACACCATGCACAAAAATTAATTCAAAATGGATTAAAAACCTAAATGTAAGAGCTAAAACTATAAAACTCTTAGAAGAGAACAAAGGTGGAAATCTATGATCTTGGATTAAGAAATGGTTTTCTGGGGGCTGGCCCCGTGGCCGAGTGGTTAAGTTCGCGCACTCCACTGCAGGCGGCCCAGTGTTTCATTGGTTCGAATCCTGGGCGCAGACATGGCACTGCTCATCAAACCACGCTGAGGCAGCGTCCCACATGCCACAACTAGAAGGACTCACAACAAAGAATATACGATTATGTACTAGGGAGCTTTGGGGAGAAAAAGGAAAAAAATTTTTAAAAATTAAAAAAAAATGTGAAAAAGTGGTTTTCTGGATATGACACCAATAGCACAAGCAACAAAAGAAAAAATAGATAAACTGGACTTTTTATCTATTAAAATTAAAAATTTCTGTGCTACAAAGGATACCATCAAGAAAGCAAAATGAGGGGCTGGCCCGGTGGCCCAGTGGTTAAGTTCGCACCTTCTGCTTCAGCGGCCTGGGGTTCGCCAGTTTGGATCCTGGGTGCGGACATGGCACTGCTTGGCAAGCCATGTTGTGGCAGGCATCTCACATATAAAGTAGAGGAAGATGGGCACGGATGTTAGCTCAGGGCCATGTCTTCCTCAGCAAAAAAGAGGAGGATTGGCTGCAGATGTTAGCTCAGGGCTGATCTTCCTCAAAAAAAAAAAAAGCAAAATGACAGCCCACAGAATGGGAGAACATTTTGCAATCATATGTCTCATAAGATACTTGTATCTAGAATATATAAAGAACTATTACAACTCAATAATAAAAAGACAAATAATCCAATTTAAAATGGGTGTACCATCTAAATAGACATTTCTCCAAAGAAGACATGCAAATAGTCACTAAACACATTAACAGATACTCAACATCACTAGTCACTAGAGAAATATGCAAATCAAAACCACAATGAGATTCCACTTCATACCCACTAGAATGGTTACCATCAAAGAGTCAGATAACAAGTGTCAGTGAGGATGTAGAGAAATCTGAACCCGCATACACTGCTGGTGGTAATCCAATATGGCACAGCTGCAGTGAAAACAGTCAGAAGTTCCTCAAATGGTTAAACAAAGAATTATCCTATGACCCAGAAATTCTACTCCTAGGTGTGTACCCAAGAGAACTGAGTTCATATGTCTACACAAAAACTTGCACACTGATGTTCATAGCAGAATTATTCATGATAGCTAATAAGTAGAAACAATCCAAAATGTCCATCAACTGATGAATAGATGAATTAAAATGTGGTCTATCCATACAATGGAATAGTATTCACAACAAAAAGAAATCAAGTACTGACACATGCTACAACATGATGAACCTTGAAAACATTAGGCTAAGTGAAAGAAGCTACTCACAAAGTACCACATATTGTATAATTCCATTTATATGAAATGTCTAGAACAGACAAATCTAGAGACAGAAAGTGGATTAGTAGTTGCCTAGAGCTGGGAATATGCGGGTGGTGGTGGGAGGATTGGGGAGTGATGGCTAAGGGGTGCAGGGTTTCTAGCTGAAATGTAATAAAAATGTTCTAAAATTGATGATGGACACAGCATGTGTGAATATACTAAAAGCCTGTACATTTTAAATGAATGAATTATATCTCAATCAGACTGTTAAAATAATATACTTTATTTAATCCAATACATCTAAAATGTTACCATCAAAGCATATAATCAATATAGAAATTGTTGATATATTTTACATTCTTTTTTCATAATCCAGTGTGCAATTTACACTGACAGCACATCTCCATTTGGACTAGCCACATGTCAATCGCCCAATAGTCACATGTGGCTACTGGCTACCATTTTGGATAGCAACGTTCTAGAACATCAAGGAACATCCTACGAACTAAAGAGTCACCAGATTGGTGGGGCCTTCCTAGTTATTTTAATCCTGCTCCTTCATGGAGTTCCCATGTCCCCAACCCCAGACTCTTCTACCACTGAACTCTCTGCCACTGAACCAAGGCAGAGGCGCAAGGACTGCAGCACTGTATGAGAGAGAGCAGTAGTGGAGAAGAGAGCTTAACCCTTTGCCCATCTGCTCCCTAGGCCTCCACTTCTGGCCCCACACTGGCTCACACACCGTTTGTATTGTGGGTCACAACAAGTTCAACTTCTGACTTTAACACTTATTAGTTGTGTGTCTCGTTTCTGATACTGGGATAATAACGGTACCATTCTCATAGAGTTTTTTGTGAAGATTAAATGTGATAATTAAGTAAACTGCTTTGGACAGTGTCTGGCATAAAGAATTCTTTAGTATTGGCTAATTATTGAATAATAATAAGAGGAAAAGGAAGATGGAGAAGAAGAAGAGGGAAATCATTATTCTTAATTTTGTCTCTAGGTTTTAGCAGAGTGCCTGGCACGGTAAATACTCAGGAAATCGTAGTTCTCTGTACTGGAAGCTTACAATATGTCCAACAGCTGGTTCTCTAGTCTCTGCCTAAAAACTTCCAGGAAGTCCTATATCAAACACAACCCATTTCATTTTTCAGTAGTTCTACTCGTTAGAATCCACCTTCTTTTTTGTTTTTGTTTTTGTTTTTTTTTGAGAAAGATTAGCCCTCAGCTAACTGCTACTGCCAATCCTCCTCTTTTTGCTGAGGAAGACTGGCCCTGAGCTCACACCCATGCCCATCTTCCTCCACTTTATATGTGGGACACCTGCCACAGCATGGCTTACCAAGCAGTGCCATGTCCACACCCAGGATCCGAACCAGCGAACGCCGGGCTGCCAAAGCGGAATGTGGACCTTTAACTGCTGCGCCACAGGGCCTGTCCCAGAATCCGCCTTCTTATACTGAGCTGGAAACTGTCTTTCAGTAGCTTCCATCCACAACCTACCTTTGGTCCTCATCAGGGCAAGACAGTCTTCTCTTCAACATGACATCCTTCCACCTGGATTCTCTTTAAAGTCTTCTATTTTTCTAGCCTATTATATTCCAGTTCCTTCAACTGTTCTTCCCCTAATAGGTTTTCCAGCTCTGGCCCTTGTTTTTCAGTTTATTAGTGTCCCTCTTAAAAACGTGACACACAGAAGCATACTGGCCAGCACAGAAAACAGGGGACTGTCTTTGTCTACCTCTGGACTGCAAAGGTGCCTAGCTTTTTCATTAGATCATTTCACAGCTGGCTTGTAGTATGCTTGGGTCCCATCTTCTGCTTGTACTACTGATCTTTAAATTTTTATTATTGAGTTATAATTATGTACTGTAAAATGCACAGATCTCGTGTCAGTTGGTAAGTCCTAAAAATGAATACACTCCTCAAACAACGCAATCACCTTAATATAGAACATCACCATCACCCTAGAAAGTTCTCTCATGCCCCTTTCCAGTCAATATCCTCCCTGAAACACTGGAGGTAACCGCTATTCTGATTTCTAGCCCCATAGATTAGTTTTGCAGAAAGAAAAATTATTTTTGAAATTCATATAAATGGAATAATATGGTATTGTAACGTTGCATTTTTATCTTAGTGCACAATGTTATTCTTATTAAACTTAATCATGTTAATTTCAGTCTTTTCTTACAGCTCGTCGTGAGCATTTCCATCTTGATTCCATCACCCATATCTGTTAATTTCCCAGCTTCATGCTATCTACAGATTCGATAATAATTCTTTCTGTCCTTAATCCAACATAAAACAAGAAGGATGGAGTCCAGCAGTACTTAACTAGAAACCTCCCTCAATTTCCAAGCGTAGGAGAGGAGAAACACTGTGGAAGCACTGGCCAAAAGGAAGCACAGGGAGATACTCCATGTTGATGGAGAGCACTGAGTTCTACTTGGAATGCATTAAAAGAGTAAGGTGATGACAGGACACCTGGAGGCATTGCGTGCTGGGGAGAGGGCTGGGCTGCAGAGGAAGGTCTGAGAGTCACATGCATAGCAATGAGCCGTGAGGTAGAGGGAGCGGTAGAGCTCCCAACAGGGAGAAGCCAGGGCCAGGCGGTCACCAGAGTTAGAGGGCCATGAAGGTTTCCACCATCATCTCAGGAGCCGTGAGTGAAAGTTACTGTTTGGTCTGGTTTTATTTTTGTTTTATTTGTTTTGATGAGTCCTAAGTGGAGTCTGGCACCCTATGAGGAAAATCATTTTCCTAGATTTAGAATCTACTGAAATTGTTCAGATTATGGAGGGCTCTTAGACTCTCTGCTCACTCCCCAACCTCAAAGCAGTGGGGCTGTGGGGACAGGCCGAGTGTGGGGCTGGGGGAAAGAATGGTGGAACATGTTGGTTCTTGTCATCTTTCAGTCAGAGCACAATTCTGGTAAAGTAAAACTCACCTTATCAAAATGTTCCTTAAATGTTTACTTTTTGATTCAGCATCATAGGGCTTCTGATTTTTTTGACACATATACGGGCTTAGAAATGCAGATAAGCACACAACCTGTGACTGAGGAAAACTGAACCTCGATCTGCCATCATTGGCTGTGGGAACTTGAGCCTGTGGCAGGCCTTGTTGACCTCATCCTCATTTATAAATGGCTGAAGGCGAGTCAGAAATCTGTGCGGGTATCAGAATCACCCTGACAGCATTTAAAAAATACAGATGATGGGGTCCTAGAAATTGCATGTTTTAGAAGCTGAAGTTCTGATACTGGTTCATAGACTGATATTTGAGAATTGCTGAATTACCATAAGGCCTCTTACAGTTCTAATATTCTAGAAATATGTGGTAGGATATCCTAGCTGACCCGAAACAGAATTGGTTCTTTCTGATCCATGCATCTCATTTATTTGCGTGAACTAATATGCATATCAGTCAAAGGTAGAAAGGGCTTTTTGAGAGGGCAGAGAGCTTTAGAGAAGATGAAGGAATAGAAAGAAAGACAATGGGGATGGAGTGTCCGAGCATCAGGCATGGCTACAAGTTCATGGTAGACTGACATTTGATGGAAACTTCTATGATAAGGAAATGAAGAAATTAAAAAGACATGCCAGGGCCCCATTTGGCACATAATTCAGTGTAAGCAAGGTACTGACACCTCATCCCCAGTGGCTTGAACTGTGTAACCTTTGAGCGTGAGGTAACTTAGGGCTCTTAGGTACCATCAGAGCTGTCATTGAGCTTGTAGAAGGGCTACATTTTTTAGCTTCCTCCATTCCCTTTCCACTTCTTGCAACCACAGCTAACTTTTGAGCCACTAAGCCCTGCTTTCCTAGCCTGGGCCTAATCTTACACCTGCCCGGGTTTGCTTCTAGTTAAAAGAACCTGGGGTCTTAGTTGAAGCTTGTCCTGAGATCCAGAAAAGGGAAGGAGAAAATAGAAGAGGAAAAGTAGCTGAGAGTCTGTCTGATAAGCTAAAATTCTTTGTCAATCATGTTGTTCACTTTGCAAGAGAGAAACTGAGGCACAGAGCAGTGATGTGTTCAGGGAACCACAATGGACACACAAAGAGCATTGCTAACCTGTCCTTCAGTCCTTCTGAAATTCACTGCACAGAGACCTCAAAGTCTCCCTTCAGGACTGCTGGAGGTTGCTTGAATTGATTTCCTGCATCTGTTGCCAGGTGGCAATAGGGGAATTTTAAATAAAACTATTAATAGAAGTTATGCATTAAGGAATGTCTAGTGAATTCACGAATAGAGGAATTATGTCTGGTGATTAAAAAAAAAATTCCTACTGAACATTGCTGATGTTAAATTGTGTATATATGCCAAGGCCAGGAATGTTTGATATGTCAAAGGCATATTGGTGATGTGGTTCCCTCTTTCTATTGGTCGATATACAAAGACTTTATTCCAATATGAGCCCACTAAATTATAAAGATCATTTAAATTTACAATGTAATCCAGTTCTTAGCACCAGCTGATGGCATTCTGTCCTGGTATAAAGAATTTAAAAATCCCAGCAGCTCACACATCCCCCCACAGACAGCCTAGGACCTGGATGCGTGATGTGAAGATCAGTGATTCTCAAGCTTTATGTGCCCGTGAATCACCTGGGAATCTTGTTAAATGCAGATTCTGATTCAGTAGGTCTGGAGCGGAGTCCAAGATTCTGCCTTTCTAACAAGATCCCAAGTGATGCTCTGCAGCTGGTGTGTGGACCACACTCTGAGTAGACAGAGAACAGAGTAGCCTGACTCCTGAGCAGAGGCCGACAGCCTGCAGAGTCAGCTCGTTCCCAACCCTGTAGCCAGATACTCATCTGACCGTATCTTTATCTAGTCACTCATTGTTTGTAAATCAATTACTATATTCTTAAGTGTTGCTGAGACTTTGGGTATTACACCACTCTAAACATCTTGGAAATCAGGATAAGAGCTCCGTACCCCAACTCCTCCTGCCAACCTGTAAGTCCCTCTTTGTACAGTCACCCCAACTCATCCCTTATAATCCACACTCACAAACGTACCATTTAGTCCCCCATTGTCCTCCCTCTGAAATGATTTGATCCTATAATAGGAAACGTGTTGACTTTCATGTGCCAGAACTGTGTTGTGTGATCCTTATTGGGTTTGTAAACATCACTTTATGAGGTAGTTATTAAACATCCATTTTACTGATGAGGAATTTGAGACTCAGAGGGGTTAAATAAATTCCCCAAGGTCACGCAATTAATAAGTGGAAATACCAAGATGTGAACCCAGGCCATCTGACTACAAAGCCCAAGTTCCTGGCTGCTGTGATGTGGGAAGTTGTCCTGGGAGGGTCAAGGGCTCTCACATCCTCTTCTCAGCCTGATTGTATCTGGTCCTAACCCACTCTGGCTACTCTCATCTCTCCTTGACCTGGAATGAAACTTGCATCAGGTCCTGAATGTCCAAGATGAAAGTCTGGCTTAATCTTTGAGCAACTTCAGCACGTGAGAAGTTGGCCAGATTGATCTCTGAGATCCCCAGCCTCCCCTTCCTGGACCTCACAGTTCCCATCTATGGGACCACCTTATAGCCCCCTCCTCCCACTCACTCCAGGAGCACCTGTCTCCCTTTGTTTTCTACCCTCCTTTCCGCACACATCAAAGGTGGTCTTTAGAGAAAGATATGAAAACACTTATTAGCGCCTCCACATGTGTGAGTTTTTTAAGGCAGTTTGCATTTGAAGCCTATCACTTAATCAAGGCTGGAAAGTCTCAGGGAGCTTAGGTCTAAAGGGTAGATGGTTGCTGATTAGGAACAGGCCGGAAAGGGAAATGGAAGGAAGGGCATTCTGGGCAGGAGGCCCTATTCCTGCATATCACAATTTCTCAATAAATGTTTATTGCTGAAACACTGAAGAGGAAAAGGGTACAATTATGTCCGCTGGGACAAGAGAGAGGTTTCCCTGCAAAACTCTGCCTCCCCTCCTGAGCCTTTTATGCAACTTGAAGAGAAGAGTAGTAGGCAAAAATGCTTGATATATAGTGTCTTCCCTCCTCATCTAGCCATACAGCTTCGTTTATCCTTTAATTGAGTATTTAAAAATAAAAATAGGGGGGCGGGACCAAGATGGCAGAGTGAGCGGTCTTCTTTGTCTCTCCCCCGTCGAATCCACAACTAATTGGACATTCACCGATTAACAAAGGATATCCAGATAGCATCTCAAGACGGCTAAGAGTCTCGTGCTACTATACATCAGAAGGTGGACGGACTTGCCCCCGGGAGGAGGTGGAAATAGGTGAAAACTCTCTGACCCCCGAGCCCTGACCCCCGACCCCCGGACAGCCTAGTTCCTGCAGGAGGCTCTCTTCCAGCGGACTCTCCTTTAGCATCGCCACACACCAAGGGCGGGAGTGTGCACTCACCAGCGAAGCGACGGTGGAAACAGGTGACAACAGCCCTACCCAAGCCCCCTGCGATTACACCTAAGCCCAGGGGGAATCCCCAGGGTCCCGCACCCACCGGCAGGGAAGGCCTCTGCTCGCCATTAGCAGGGAGGCCTTGCCCAGAATCCAGAAGAAAGGGAAGCTCCCGGTGGGCGGATTCCCCAGCACGGCACCAGACCACAAGCTGCTGCCAGGCCCACGGTCTCCGGCGCACGGGTGGGTGCAGGGGGCACCCGGACTTCCCGTGGCTGTGCTTGGGGACACGGTTGGAGCTCCAGCGCCTGGCTCTGCAGCTCGGGGGGAGTCTCCAGGGTCCTGCACCCCCCAAACCCCCCCGCCAGGGAAAGCCTCTGCTAGCCATTAGCAGGGAGGCCACGCCCAGAATCTAGGACAAAGGGAAGCTCCAGGTGGGCAGATTCCCCGGCATGGCACCAGACCGCCAGCTGCTGCTGGGCCCACGGTCTCCGGTGCACGGGTCGGTGCAGGGGGTGCCCGGACTTCCCATGGACATGCTTGGGGACTGGGTGGAGCTCCAACACCCAGCTCTGCAGTCCAGGGGGGATGCTCCAGGGTCCCACACCCCCCCAGCAGGGAGGGCCTCTGCTCGCCGTTGGCAGGGAGGCCTCGCCCAGCATTCAGAACACCAGGAAGCTCCCTAGAGCAGAGTTCCCCACAAGGCAGCAGCTTACAAGCCACTGCCAGGCCCACAGACTCTGGCTGTGTCCCAGATGAGGCAAGGGGCTCCCAGAGATCCCGTGAGAGTGGAGTGGGGCAGAGTGGAGCTCTGATGAAATGGCTATGTAGCCCAGGGGGGAAATCCAGGTTCCTACAGCAGCCTCAGCGAAAGCCTCTGACAGCACTAGTGGAGAGGTCCCAACTGGCAATTGCAAGGCAGGAAGGCCCTGGGGCAAAAGTAGCACAGCTAGGTGAGCTAACGACAGACTGCAGAAGATACCCATAGCTCTGCTGGGACCTATAGTGGACAAGTGTGATCTTGTGGGCTCTGTTAGGGACAAAGTGGCGATTATAGGTGATCCTGCTCCTGGCTGCTGGGAAAGCCCACAACACCGCTGCAGACCACAAGGAGGGAGCGCGTCTAAGTGGGCTGCAACAGTAGGCACCAGCAGCCTGAGGCCCACTTGCGATTGCCCCCACGCGATTGCCCCCACAACTGACGAGGGACCCCACAGGACCACTGTGAATATGAGGAGGGGTCCAGGTCCAGTCAGTAACAGCTGACAGGGTTGCTGGTTGGTGCAGTCTAAATAGCTGCCCCACACACACACACCAGTCACAACAAGTGGAAGCAGCAACTAAACTCTATCTCTATGAGGAGGCACAAATCCACGCCATCAAGCAGTATGAAAAAATATATTAAATCTCCAGAACAGAAGGAAAATGATAAGCACCCAGAAAACAATCCCAAAGACAATGAAATCTATAACCTAAATGACAATGATTTCAAAACTGCCATTATTTAAAAACTCAAGGAGTTAAAAGAGAATTCAGGTAGACAACTCAATGAGTTCAGGAGCTATGTCACAAAAGATCTTGACACTATAAAGAAGAACCAATTAGAAATCCTGGAGATGAAGAACACAATGGAGGAGATTAAGAAAAATCTGGACTCTCTGAACAGTAGGGTCAATAATATGGAGGGCAGAATCAGCAATTTGGAGGATAGGAATATAGAAATGCTGCAGACAGAGGAGGAGAGAGAACTAAGACTAAAAAGAAATGAAGAAATTATCCGAGAATTGTCCGACTTAATTAGGAGATGCAACGTAAGGATTATAGGTATACCAGAGGGAGAAGAGAAGGAGAAGGGGGCAGAAGGCCTGTTCAAAGAAATAATAGCTGAGAACTTTCCAAACTTGGGAAGAGAGATGGAACTTCATGTGACAGAAGCCAATAGATCTCCAAACTTTATCAACGCAAGAAGACCAACCCCAAGGCATATAGTAGTGAAACTAGCAAAAGTCAATGACAAAGAGAAAATACTAAGGGCAGCCAGGCAGAAGAAAATAACTTACAAAGGAAACTCCATAAGGCTATCAGCAGATTTCTCAGGAGAGACCTTACAGGCTAGAAGAGATTGGAATGAAATATTCAAAACTCTGAAGGACAAAATCCTGCAGCCAAGAATACTCTACCCAGCAAAAATATCCTTCAAACACAATGGAGAAATAAAAACTTTCCCAGATAAACAAAAGTTAAGGGAGTTCATCGCCACAAAACCTCCTCTTCAAGAAATGCTCAGGAAGAACCTCATTCCTGAAAAATCAAAAAAAGGAAAGGGGCTACAAAACCCAGAACAAAGAAGATAAGCAGAAGGACAATATCACAAAGTAACAGCTCTCCATCAGGACAAAATGCAAAAGAACCAGAAAACAAGTGATAAAATGGCAACAGTAGGCCCCCACGGTTCAATAATCACTCTAAACGTGAATGGATTGAACTCTCCAATCAAAAGGCACAGAGTGGCAGGATGGATCAAAGAACAAGATCCAACAATATGCTGCCTCCAGAAAACACACCTCAGCCCCAAAGACAAACACAGACTCAAAGTGAAGGGATGGAAGACAATACTACAAGCTAATAATGAACAAAAGAAAGCAGGTGTTGCCATACTTACATCAGACAAAGTAGACTTCAAAGCAAAACAGATAAAGAAAGACAAAGAGGGGCAGTATATAATGATAAAAGGGACGCTCCACCAAGATGACATAACACTTATAAATATGTATGCACCTAACACAGGAGCACCAAAATTCATAAAGAAACTATTAACAAAACTAAAAGGAGACATCAACAGGAATACAATAATAGTAGGTGACCTCAACACCCCATTAACACCAATGAACAGATCATCCAGACAGAAAATCAACATGGAAATTATAGAATTAAATGAAAAATTAGATGAGATGGACCTAATAGATATATATAGGACACTTCATCCAAAAACAGCAGGTTACACATTCTTCTCAAGCGTGCATGGAACATTCTCAAGGATAGACCATATCTTGGGAAACAAAGCAAGCATCAATAAGTTCAAGAGAGTTGAAATAATATCAAGCATCTTTTCTGATCACAATGCTATGAAACTAGAAATCAACTACAAGAAAAAAGCTGGGAAAGGGCCAAAAATGTGGAGACTAAACAACATGCTACTGAACAAACAGTGGATTATTGAAGAAATTAAAGAAGAAATCAAATATTATCTGGAGACAAATGAAAATGAAAACACACCATACCAAATTATTTGGGACACAGCAAAGGCAGTCCTAAGAGGGAAATTCATTCCAATACAGGTTCACCTCAGTAAGCAAGAAAAATCTTACATAAACAACCTCAAACGGCACCTAATGGAATTAGAAAAAGAAGAACAAACAAAGCCAAAAGTCAGTAGAAGGAGGGAAATAATAAAAATTAGAGCAAAAATAAATGATATTGAAACAAAAAAGACAGTAGAAAGGATCAATGAAACAAAGAGTTGGTTCTTCGAAAAAATTAACAAAATCGACAAACTCTTAGCCAGACTCACTAAAAAAAAAGAGAGAAGTCTCAAATAAATAAAATTAGAAATGAGTGAGGAGAAATCACAACAGATACCGAAGCAATACAAAGGATCCTAAGAGAATACTATGAAAAACTATATGCCAGCAAATTGAACAACCTAGAAGAAATGGATAAATTCCTAGACTCATACAACCTACCCAAACTGAATCAGGAAGAAATAGAGAATCTGAATAGACCAATCACAAGTAAAGAAATAGAAACAGTAATCAAAAACCTCCCCAAAAATAAGAGTCCAGGGCCAGACGGCTTCTCTGGAGAATTCTACCAAACATTCAAAGAAGATTTAATACCTATCCTTCTCAAAATATTCCAGAAAATAGAGGAAGATGGAGCACTCCCGAATACATTCTATGAAGCCAACATCATCCTGATCCCCAAACCTGACAAGGACAACACAAAGAAGGAAAACTACAGGCCAATATCACTGATGAACATAGATGCAAAAATCCTCAACAAAATTTTGGCAAACTGAATACAGCAACACATCAAAAAGATTATACACCATGATCAACTGGGATTTATACCAGGGACACAGGGATGGTTCAACATCTGCAAGTCAATCAACGTGATTCACTACATTAACAAAACAAGAAACAAAACCCACATGATCATCTCAATAGATGCAGAGAAAGCATTTGACAAGATCCAACATCCATTTATGATAAAAACCCTCAATAAAATAGGTATAGAAGGAAAGTACCTCAACATAATAAAGGCCATATATGACAAACCCACAGCCAACATCATACTCAACGGACAAAAATTGAAACCTCTCCCTCTCAGAACAGGAACAAGACAAAGGTGCCCACTTTCACCACTATTATTCAGCATAGTACTGGAGGTTTTGGCCAGAGCAATTCGGCAGGAAAAAGAAATAAAAGGAATCCAAATAGGCAACGAAGAAGTAAAACCCTCACTGTTTGCAGATGACATGATCTTATATATAGAAAACCCCAAAGAATCCATAGAAAAACTATTAGAAACAATCAACAACTACAGCAAAGTTGCAGGGTATAAAATCAACATACATAAATCAGTAGCATTTCTATATGCTAACAATGAACTAACAGAGAAAGATCTCAAGAGCTCAATCCCATTCACAATCACAACAAAAAGAATAAAATACCTTGGGATAAATTTAACTAAGGAAGTGAAAGATCTATACAATGAAAACTACAAGACCTTCTTGAAAGAAATCGACGATGACATAAAGAGATGGAAAGACATTCCATGCACATGGATTGGAAGAATAAACACAGTTAAAATGTCCATACTACCTAAGGCAATCTACAGATTCAATGCTATCCCAATCAGAATTCCAATGTCATTCTTTACAGAAATTGAACAAAGAATCCTAAAACTCATATGGGGCAACAAAAGACCCCGAAATGCTAAAGCAATCCTGAGAAAGAAGAACAAAGCCGGAGGCATCACAATCCCTGACTTCAAAACATACTACAAAGCTACAGTAATCAAAACAGCATGGTACTGGTACAAAAACAGGTGCACAGATCAATGGAACAGAATTGAAAGCCCAGAAATAAAACCACACATCTATGGACAGCTAATCTTTGACAAAGGAGCTGAGGGCCTACAATGGAGGAAAGAAAGTCTCTTCAACAAATGGTGCTGGGAAAACTGGACAGTCACATGTAAAAGAATGAAAATCAACCATTCTTTGTCACCATTTACTAAAATAAACTCAAAATGGATCAAAGACCTAAAGATTAGGCCTGAAACAATAAGTCTTCTAGAAGAGAATATTGGCAGTACACTCTTTGACATCAGCTTCAAAAGAATCTTTTTGGACACCGTAACCCCTCACATGAGGGAAACAATAGAAAGAATAAATAAATGGGACTTCATCAGACTAAAGAGTTTCTTCAAGGCAAGGGAAAACAGGATTGAAACAAAAAAACAGACCACTAATTGGGAAAAAATATTCACAAGTTATTTATCTGACAAAGGGTTAATCTCCATAATATACAAAGAACCCACACAACTCAACAATAAAAAATCAAACAACCCAATTACAAAATGGGCAGGGGACATGAACAGACATTTCTCCAAAGAAGATATACAGATGGCCAATAGACACATGAAAAGATGCTCATCATCACTAATCATCAGGGAAATGCAAATCAAAACTACACTAAGATATCACCTTACACCTGTTACAATGGCAAAAATATCCAAAACCAAGAGTGACAAATGTTGGAGAGGCTGTGTGGAGAAAAGGGAACCCTCATACACTGTTGGTGGGAATGCAAACTGGTGCAGCCACTATGGAAAACAGTATGGAGATTCCTCAAAAAGTTAAGAATAGAAATACCTTATGACCCAGCCATCCCACTACTGGGTATCTATCCTGAGAACCTGAAAGCAGCAATTCCAAAAGTTCCATGCACCCCTATGTTCATCGCAGCATTATTCACAATAGCCAAGTCATGGAACCAACCTAAGTGCCCAGCAACTGATGATTGGATAAAGAAGATGTGGTATATATACACAATGGAATACTACTCAGCCATAAAAAAGGACAAAGTCGTCCCATTCACAACAACATGGATAGACCTTGAGGGTATTATGTTGAGTGAAATAAGCCAGACAGAGAAAGACGAACTCTGTATGACTCCACTCATAGGTGGTAGTTAACATATGGACAAAGAGAACTCATCGGTGGTTGCCAGGGGAAAGGGGGGTGGGGGGAGGGCACTAGGGGTGAAGTGGTGTACCTACAATAAGACTAATAATGACGTACAACTGTAATTTCACAAGGATGTTAACTTTCATAACCTTAATAAAAAAATAAAAATAATAATAATAATTCTACCAGGTACCACTTAAAGAGGAGGAAATCTATAACTTTCAATGGAAAGGCACTTGTTAGGACAGAACAAGTTGGAGTTGCCTCCTTTACCCTCTTCTTGGCTCATTTGGTTATTTGGGCCTCTACACAGTTTCTTCTTCTTGGATTGTCACATAGTCATTTGGAGTCTGGCCTCTGACCTCTGGAGCCCTATCCGGAATGGGAACCAGAACGCAGAGCTTTGTTGGGGAGGCCACACATCAACCCAGTGCATGCCCTGGCAGCTCCACCCATTCTCACTGTGTGGCTGATTTTTTTTTAATGTTTTTGAATTTTCTTCACTCCTCAACCCCTTGGCTTGTCTGAGTTATGGGGACCCCTGGCTGCTCCTCTAAGAGAGAAGTAAGCAAGAAGACAGTAGCAAAATCAGCTTTGGGGTGAATTTCAGGCAGCTGGAGGGATCTAGGATAGGTTGATGCCTTTGCACCTCTGAACAGATGTGTATTAGACTAGAATAGAATAGAAGAGAGAAGCGTGAAGAATGGGATCCTGGGGATGCACTGGGATCCCAGGTGTGGGCCAAGGAATAAGGGCCCAGACAGTTAGTTCCTCATCATCTACTGAAACATCTCCCCATTATCTCTTGGGTTGGAAACCAGGGCCACTTGACTGATAAGAGCCTCCCTATAAGAACAAAGCACAAGGGGCCAGTCCAGTGGTGCAGCGGTTAAGTTCACACATTCCGCTTCTCAGCGGCCCCAGGTTCAGATCCCGGTTCAGATCCCAGCTGCGGACATGGCACCGCTTGGCACACCATGCTGTGGTAGGTGTCCCACGTATAAAGTAGAGGAAGATGGGCACGGATGTTAGCTCAGGGCCAGCCTTCCTCAGCAAAAAGAGGAGGATTGGCAGCAGATGTTAGCTCAGGGCTAATCTTCCTCAAAAAAAAGAGCAAGACGAACATGTTAGCATGGACATTTAGAAGGAAAATTCTGAAATTTTACATCGCAAATGTGGAATAAGAGTACAGTAAGCATTTGAATCAAGTCTTTAACCAGTAGAGCATCTTGCTACAAAAACGAAAGTTCTCATTCATAAAATGTTTGAGCAATTACCTGGAAAAGAACTAGCTTAGTCTAGAAACAGCCAGGTTGAATTTTTTTAAAGTAATCTCTAGCTGTTCAGTAAAGTATCAATCATCTAGTTATCAGTCCCCGTGTTTGTCTCCCTCATTAGACACAAGTTGTTCAAGGGCAGAGACCATGTGTCGTGCTCACTTTTGCATCTTTGATAATAGGCATACAATAATATTGGTAACCCACTGGCCTCTCAGCACTTAATAGCCAGGGTAAAGAGTTCACAATAAACATCAAAAGCAAGACAAAGTTGAATAGCTAGAACTACTTAGGCACAAAGCTTATGTCAAGGGAAGACCTATGCCCTGAAGTTGCCCTAATGAAAATCCAGCCTTTGCTCAGCCTCTACTGCTCTCTCTTTGCATTTCACCCATCTCGTTGTTGTCTAAGAATTGTAGCTTTTGCATCTCAAAGCAAAAATCCCTAATGAGCTATAATTCTGACCACAGTTTGGCCACTGAGTGTCAGTTGGGAAAAACTATATGGTCTATGACTCCTCCTCTGATAACCCCATACAGAGTGACCAGCAAACCAGTGTCACTCATTCAGGGGTCATTTGGGAAAGACAGTCTTATGAGCAATGTGAACACTTCAGGAAGATCAGAGGGAGAATTGGGGCTTTCACATCACTGGCTTGAAGGAGTAGTTCCCAGGCTGGCTTCAAGACTGCTGGTAGGCCCTGCAATGTCATAAAAGAGATTCCTTCTGTCCAAAGCGAGGAGAGCTCAAATTCTTTCTCTATAGCCGCTCCTACCAGGCCAATGACCCCAGACAGAGCTAGTGAGGGAAGAGTGACCTGGCGACACCCAAGAAATGGATAGGTTCGATTCTTCACAGCTAAAAATCACCCTTGCCTTGTCATGTATATAGCCCTGGATCTGACAGAGGAGTTTCCTTTGCTCTCTGAAAGAGAACTCACAAGAAACATGAGAACAAAGACAGCTGGGAACAAGGAAACTAAACTCTGCAGGTGTCCCCTTCCCTTGCCCCTCATTTCTGCTGACTCACTCCTTCTCGCCTCAGAGATGAGCATCTTCAACCCAGGCTCCCGAGTGAGGCTCGTTGACAGGAGGGTGATGACCTTCCCAAGCCTCAGCCTGGTAGTCTAGCTCGAAGGCAGCCTCTCTGTCATCAGGCCATTTTGGGAAAATGTAATTCACCTAGCTCTCTTGATTTATAGGAAGCTAAACTTAGAAGAATGAGCACTCTCAAGAAGCCAAAGCCAGAGAAGTAAATATCACAGACAAAATGCTTTCATTGCATAAACTTCCCGGGTCTGTAGAGCTTGAAAGGAGCTCATCTAATTGAACACCCTTACAAGGAGACTGAGGCCCACAGTGACAGGGCTGGGACTCAAATCCATTTCTTTTGGAGTCCAAGTTCAGTACTTCTTAATGGCACTAGTTCTTCCATGCCCTTCTAGATTGGCAACTTGTTTCCTGGGTTGGAAACTCAACCTTGGGACCCCTAAATTTGTACCTCAAAACTAAGAGAAGAAGGAAGGAGTGACTTTTGGGTTTCAACGTCAGGTCACTAAATTGAAAGAGAGCTGCCGCCACAATAAAAATTCTTCATGCCTCCTCTTTGGGGACTTGGCTTCAGAGCTTCCTGACCCCAGGAGCCATGGCTCTGACGTTAGAGGTCTTAGCACTCCTCTAAGCCTTAGGTCTCCTTGGAAAGGGGGTGACCCCGAGCATGTTTGACGGAGACATGCACTGGAAGAATTGGCAGGCAGAAAGAAGGACTGTGTGCCAAGTTATGTTTGGGGGCCTGGAACTGGAATTTTTGTCACTACTAGTAGAACAAAGCAGTAGTTAATCTGAGCAGATTCTGTCAGTTCTACTTGAGAATTTATCTAGAATCTGACCACTTCTTTCCACTCCTACTATTACCACTCTGGTCCAAGACATGAACTCTTGTTTCTCTAGCAATTCTCTCTAACTAGACTCACTATTTCTGTCCTTGACCCCCACAGCCTGTTCCAAAGTGATTCTGTTAAAACTTGATCCAGATCATGTCACTTCTCTGCTTAAAACCCTCTAATGGCTTTTCTATCACTCAGAGTAAAAGCTGAAGTCCTTACTATGAACTACAGGATGCGACACGATGGGGTCCTGTGACACTCTGACTTCATCACCCACCACTCTCCATCTGTTCCAGTGACACTGGCCTCCCTGTGATTCCTTCACGGTGCCAGGCAGGCTCTCACCTCAGGGTCTTTGCCCTGACTGTTCCCTCTACTGGTAATTCTTTTCTCTCCCTATCCCCATCCCAAAAACCTGACTTAGCTCTTTCACTTCTTTCAAGGTCTTTAATCAAAAGATACCTTCTCAGTGAGGCCCTCCCTGACTACCCCCACTTAAAACATTAACTCACCCCACCTGGCTGACATTGTATATACCTCTTTCTCATTTTATTTCTTCTCCTTAGCACTTGCCAGGAACATATTACAGATTGCACTTATTTATTGTCTTTCTCTCCCACTAGAATGCAAACCCCACGAGAGTTCACTGCAGGATCTCTAGTAACCAGAACAGTACCTGCACACAGTAGGTAATCAACTAACATGAGTTAAATGAAAAAATGCGTGAAAGAGGGTTTGAGTGCTTAAACCCATGACATAGTAGCACTGACCTGCCCTCCAACTGGAAACTAGGAGTCAGGCCTCCTGAAATAAGAACATTTGAGCATCCCTGTCTCCAACTGTTTACAACTCTGTTTCCCCCAATAGGTGACGAATGGAGACACATTCCCCATACTCACAGCCCTTCATCCTGTCCCTTCTGAGTTTCCTTCCCCACCGAGGCCCATCCCAACTCAGAGGCCCTCCTACCAAGTCCAGTGAGCCTCATCTTGCATAAGAGCAATTGTTCAACAAGTGGCAGCACCAACTGTGTATCAGCCACTATGCTAAGCACTTTCTATGGAGCACTTCATTTCATCCTTATGAGGTAGGTAATATTGCCATTTTCACATGAGAAAACTGAAGACAAAAGACCACATCGAAGACCTAACTGGGTAATTTCCCACTTTTTTCTCTTCTCTGAGAACTTCCCACCTACCCACAAAGGTGGGTTCTTGCTGGCGTGTTGGTACCAAGCATACACCACCACTCCTCAGGCCACAGTAGAAACTTGATCCCAGTGGGGCAGGTCAGTTTCTTTTTCCCAGAAATGGAGATTTGGTTTTAGAAACATTTGTCCTCACTGTTGGGCCCTTCACAAAGGTGGGACTGGAACATCAGTGTGTGGTCATGTGTACCATGAAGGCCAATTGAGAAAGAAGAAAGAATCAGATGCGCTGAGAAAAGCGGGAGCAGAGAACTTAGCAACTCCAGAGAAAGATAAAAAGGAAGAAAGAGGCCATGCCATGGTCCACAGTGGCTCTTCCACAGCTCCCAGATTTTCTGAGAATCTCTCTTACAAGAGTACTCCATTTTGATAAAATAAACCAAGTGGCTTTCAATTATTTGTAACCAAAGGGGCTTGACTCAGAGAAGTTAAGTAACTTACCTGATGCCACAGAGCTCCAGAAGGATGAAGCTGGAGCTCCAGGGCCCACACATTTCTGTAACTGCTAAAGCATTCAGACTGTGTCTTCCCCACAGAGGATGGCAGGGCAGATGTAACGCGTTCCCTACCAGATCACACTGTCCCCTTGTACCTTGTTTCATACCCAATACATTTTCCCAAGGAAAATTGAGGTCACAGTAACCTCTGGGGCAGCTTCAAATGGGAAAAGAAGTTACTTAATGATGAGAATGCGCAGGAAGGAGGGGAGGGCAGCACCATTTTGATGGGTAAGGATGGGGCACCATGGGGTAAGTTTATGTTTTCACCGTGTCTCAAGTCTTTAGGGGAGCAAGTGGAACCATCTCCTTCCCTCCGTGAGCCCCAGCTAGCAAATGGTGAGGAGGAGAGAGGCCAGGAAGGAGTATGCGGGCAGCTTAGCCTTTGGAGCAGGGACTTAGTCCATGAGGCCTCCAAGCCCAAATGCCTCATCAGGGTAACTGCGTTCAGATTTGTCTCCAACGTGCAGTCAAGCCAGGTGAAGCCCAAAGAAAAATGGGCCAATGACTTCTCTGGGCAGATCCATTAGCAGTAGCTGCTCCCTCGGAGCCACCTAAAGTCTGCCGCTCCTGGAGCTCCGTTATTGACTCTGTTTATTTCTCTAATTTGTCAAGCACTGTCTGCAGACTCGAGCTGGCCTAAGTGCTCAGCTTCTAGCCCGCCTCACAGGCTTCACCAATTTGATTAGCATACTCTGCACTCCATCTTTTGAGTCATTAATGAAAACACTGATGAATACTAGGCGTACATCAGACCCCTGGGAGACCTCTCTTCAGCTGTACTGTCTTCTTGCCTGGCCAACAACCTGGCAAGGATGACCCCTCTTTTTAGGCAGCTTTTGCCCATTGTTCAAAGTTTTTGTCCCCTATTTCAATTCATTAATTTATTCAATCACCCATTCCTTAATTATGCTAGGGCTAGAGGTTACCACAATTCCTGGAAAATGCGAATTCCTGGAAAATGCTTAACAAATGCAAGCTGTTACTACTACGAGGTGCATGGAGAAACGAAGATGCACAGGACAGACCCCAGCCCTCAACATTAAGAATGGGAAGAAGCATAACACCTGCCACTTGCCAGTGCTGGGCTAAGTATTATACAGATACTATCCCGCCTGTGCTGGACATTATCCACCCTAGGGAGGCAGTCATTGGTAATGATTAAGAGTAAGGATTCTTAAGTTTTTATTCTGGTTCATCCACTCACTGGGTTAAACATTTGCTTTAGATTTTCCCTCTGTAAACTTACCCCTAGGGTTGTTATAAGGATTTAAATTATTAAATAAGATAATACAGAAAAGGTGTTTGGTGCACTGCCCAGCACATAATAAGCATTCGGTCAGTGCCAGCCAGTGTAATTATTTCATGCAATACAACTGTCTGATACAAAGTACTGTTGCTGTGTTTTACCAACAAGAAGGCTGAGAGTTAGGGAGACTAACTAATTGCCCAAAGTCCTACAACCAATAACAGAACCAGGGTCCAAGCCCAAGTCTGTTTGCTGCCAAATCCCATCAGCTTTATTGTTATAACCTGGAAAGGAAGAAAACATGCATAAATAACTATTTTACAAGATAGAAAAGCAAATGAGACTATACAGCACAGAATATTTTCAGGACACACAGTGGATCCTCAGTAAATACTACCAACTGATAATGACGATTACAAAATTATAAGTGCTATACTGAAGTTTTGGAAAAAAGCATTCTAAGGTGTCTGAGGAAAGAGAGACCATTTCTGAACAGGGGACTAGTTGGGGACCTTCATGGAGAAGTGCTCTTTGAGTAGGCAGACGGTGTGAGTTGGACACAGTGAGTAAAGGTCAAAAGGCACCCTGTGTAATGTCACTCACTACATGAGCAAAGGTGTGAAGATAGCAATGTTGAGGGTGTGTCTGAAATAAAACCAGCATGAAGTTCCATTTAGGTAGCATGTGGGATATGAAAGGAAATGGCTGAGGATGAGCTAGAAAGGAAGGAGACACACTGGTGTTCATAAATGAGGCCTTGACCAAAAAACCGACCAATGCAGAGATATTTCTCCGAAGAGCCTCCTGCAACTCACACTGGAGAAAGAACACAGTAGGGATTGAAGCCGAGGTTGGGAATGAAGAATGGGATTTCTTTAATATTCAGACAAGAGTAATTTCCAGAACTCCTGTGCAATAGGGTTTACCTCTGAGGTGGAGGCCAGGCAGAGCTGACATGCAGCCAACACACGTGCGCAAACACAGGTTGTTAAAATATTAAAGTGTTTTGAACCTCGGGGACATTATGCGAAGCGAAACAAGCCAGTCACAAAAGGACAAATTCTGTATGATTCCACTCATATGAGGTATCTAAAATAGTCAAAATCATAGAAATAGAAAGTAGAAATGTGGTTGCCAAGAGAAGGGAAGGGAGAAGGGGGAATTAGTTTTTAGTGGGTGTAGAGTTTCAGTTTTGCAAGATGGAAAACTTCTAGAGATGTGTTGCACAACAATGTGAATAAACTTAACACTGTGAACTGTACACTTAAAAATGATAAATTTAACGTTATATGCTTTTTACAATAAAGTAAAACAAATATGTGTGAATACCCCCCACCTCCAGTATATGAAAGTGCTTTCTTTCCTTCCAGCTGGTAAATGTCGCTGCCCTGAGCCACCCAAGGCCCCTTCTCCTGGACCCCTAGACCTCCCTGACATCCTGCTATAAAACGATTAATGTCTGGCACTATTTTGAAAATCACCCCTGGGGCTGGGGGACTTGACTTGAAGATGCTTTTGCACAGCATTTTTCTTAAGTTGGAAAAACACAATTGTATCAATGAACGGGAGAGGCGGGCAGGGCGGTTGCTGGAGAGTGTTGAAAAAGCAAACAGACCCAACCATACACTCTGGCCTCAGATATTCCTCAGGCGAGATCCCTGCAAAAAAAAAATAAGCTCTGCCGGGAACTCTCTTCCTGCTGAGTCACTGGGGCGGCAGCCCTGCCCAGCCGTGCGACTGTGTTGTTTGGGAGTCTGGCGGTGCAGACCCTGAGAGGGTTCCCTCCTGAGCCCAGGGAGACCATGAGGGTCCATATCAGGACATCGGGCTCTGCCACCATGCTGGGCCCACACCTGACCATTCACCTTGTGGGCACCTGGTTTTCCTGTTGCTCTCAGCGTCAGAGATCCCTGATCCCTCCATTAGCTTGTCAATGCTGTGGAAGGTGCCAGAAAAAACAATCCTAAAGAGTAAGCTCTTGGCAGCTTTGGCTCAGTCATTTCTCTTCCTAATGAACCAGTGGAGAGCTGGATCTCTTGGTACATTATTGCTCCTTGCCCTGCTCCCAGCTCATCATCTGCAAGGCAGTGCAGCTCCCTCTGAAGCAGGAGAGAGGAGGGAAGGCAAGGCAGAAGCTTGGGGCCTGTTCTCCCCTCTGCTGCAACTTTTCTCCTGCTGCCCCCAGCAATGCCCTCTCCCAGCCCTGCATTTCAATCTGATCACTCCCACTCCCCACAGTCACCTCCCCCAACCCCCAGCCCTTCACCAAAGAGAGCCAAGAACAGTGAGGATGGGATCCTGAGGCAAAGCCCTTGATTGGGCCAGGTCCATGGAGCAAATCCAGAGGTCAGACGTGAGTGGTGCTCCAGGATGATCGGTGTCCCCGAGCCTGGAGTGCAGGGCCCTGCGTGCAACATGCTGCTGCTCGTTGAGAAGACGGCCCCACTCTTGAGCTAGGAAGCGTAGGAAGGAGATGTTGGACCTTCACCACCTGCCCTGCTGCTGGGTGAAGATACTGTTTCTTTAATAAAAGTCAGAGCCTTTCATCCCTCCCATCTAACAAAAACTCAGAGGACACCTGGAAGACCTTAACTCCGTCACCCTCAGGAGTGGCCGCCGTCAGATGCTCTTCCAAGGGGCTTCCCCTGGGAGGGGAATGGAGAGTCCATGAATTGCACTGAGGGCCTGAACAAGGGAGAAAGGGCACAGGAAAGGGAAGGGAGGGGGTTGTGAAGATTAATATGGTCCTTATTGGCACATCAGCCCTCCACGTGCTCCCCAAGACCTGGCTCTCACAGCAGATGGCGCGGGTGGGATGAGAGTGAGAAGAGGAAACTCAAGAACTGGAGAGACAGGAAGTAAGCAGAGGGGGCCTAGAAGCAAGGAACACATGGAGGCTGAACTGAGAGAAGTGGTGAGCTGGACATAGCGCGTCAGGGAATCATGATGGCAGGAGGAGCTGGGGAACCAGCATCACCCCCAATAGACAGCAGACAGTCGTGCTGACCCCTCCACTTGGATCGCTGATTCAGGGCCCACCAGGCAGTTGTCACTGACTTAAGCTGCAAGGCCTTGTAGCAATCAGTTCATCATCACAGCCTTCTTATTGACCAAGTTTTTCCAAAGGCATGAGATGCCAGTGGCCTCTCAACAGGACTCCCCAGGTGCTGGGGAAGAGAGGGCCAGGGAAACAGAGATGGAGCCCAAACACTAATGCTTCTGCCAGCAGGGCTCAGGGCATGCCTGGCAATGCTGGTTCTCTGGCCCTGAAGCAGGCAGCAGGCTGCCAGGCCAGGCACAGACCAGGGGCCAAGAAAGAAAGAAGGCCACCCTAAGGCCCTGGGATCCCTTGTCAACAAGCCAGTGTCCTTTAAAAAACACTCCAAAGAAAACAGCAAAAGTGAGACAGAGGATTTCCTTCCTCCTCTGGCGTGTCTGAAATCCCCTCTGGGTTCTTCCGGGAGCCGTACGTCTGTCTTTATAACAATCCTAGACATTGGTCAAAGTTTTTAATCCACCCTGCAAACAGGAAATGGAGAGGGAAGCAACATCGAAAAGATGCGTCAGAGTCTGTGGCTGTGGGAGCTTGCTGGTTCTTGTCATGGGGATAAAGCTGAGGAGACACAGATTTTTCTGCATTGCACCTGATGGGGGTGGGAGAATGAAACCCACAGCCTAGAACTGGGGGTCAGGGGAAGACAGTTAGAGAAAGGGGTTAGTAGGAAGGAAGGCAGAGAGAAGCAGAGGCAGGTGAAGGAAGGGAATGTAGGGAAAAGGGAGAGGTGGGAAAGGGGGAGACTGGAGGGGGAAGGGGAGGTGGAGGAGAGGAGGAGGAGAGGGAAGGGGAGGTAGAGGAGAGGAGGAGGGGGGAAGGGGAGGTAGAGGAGAGGAGGAGGGGGGAAGGGGAGGTAGAGGAGAGGAGGAGGGGGGGAAGGGGAGGTGGAGGAGAGGAGGAGAGGGGGAAGGGGAGGTAGAGGAGAGGAGGAGAGGGGGAAGGGGAGGTAGAGGAGAGGAGGAGAGGGGGAAGGGGAGGTAGAGGAGAGGAGGAAGAGGGGGAAGGGGAGGTGGAGGAGAGGAGGAGGGGGGAGAAGGGGAGGTGGAGGAGAGGAGGAGGAGGGGGCAGGGGAGGTGGAGGAGAGGAGGAGGAGGGGGGAGGGGAGGTGGAGGAGAGGAGGAGGGGGAGGGGAGGTAGAGGAGAGGAGGAGGAGGGGGAGGAGGAGGAGGGGGGAGGAGGAGGAGGAGGGGGAGGAGGAGGAGGGGGGAGGGGAGGTGGAGGAGAGGAGGAGGAGGGGGGAGGGGGAAGGGGTCGGGAAAGAGGAGGAGAGAGAGGAGAAATGGAATCATCATTGACTAGATCTGTCTTCACTTCTCCCTGCCTCTCTCATCCCCTTTATGTTCTGGGTCAGCAAGTTCTTGCCACTGACACTTAAATTCTCTTCACTTTATTGGCTCCACCACCCACCCCTCCAGGTCCTTCCTGCCTCCCCTCTTACTGTTCAGTGGTTCCCATTAGTCTTCTTAGTTTCAGTTTCTCCCATCTCCAGCTCATCTTTTCACCATCTAGGTTTACCTTCCTAAAGTAATTTTTCCATGACATTCTTCTCCGACTATACTGTTTTTGTCATAACCTTCTCTTCAACTCCCACCCTCCAATTTGGTGTAATGGACCCATGGGCTATTCATAGAGTAGATTTCAGGTTCTCAACGTCTGCACTATTGACATTTTTGGCCAGATAATTCTTTATTTGGGGGTGGGGGATGCTGTCTTGTGTATGGCTGAATGTCTAGAAGCATTTCTGTTACCCAGTAGCACATCCCTATCCCTCTCCACTGTGACAACAAAAGATTTCTCCAGACATTGCCAAACATCTCCTGGGAGACAAAATTACCTCCAGTTAAGAACCACTGACCTAGATTCAACTCCTGACTCTGTCGTGTACTGTGTACCCTTGGGTAAGTGACATAACTCCTGTGAACCTTAGCTTCCCTGACATCAACACAGGGCTACTAATATCTACTTTACAGAGCCACTGTGAGAATTAAATAAAATAATTCTAAGAAGTAACACATACCTAACACAAGACCTAGCACATGGTAAGCACTCGGTAAATATTTGTTCCTTTCCCTGATCTCCATTCTTTCCTCCAAAAGACATTGGTAGTTATCATTGTGTACAGTACAAACCAGAGGTTTCACCACCATTTAGCCTCACCCTGTATATGTTAGTTAGAATATCCATTTGTCTGTTATTATAAGGGATAAAATAATCGTGGATTAAACAAGATAGGAGTTCCTCTCTCAAATAACAGTCCAAGCAAAAGCAGCTCAGGGCTGATAAGGTGGCCACATGTTGTCAGTATCCAGGCTCCTTCTATCTTGTGGTTCCTGCCATCTTCAATACAAGGCTTTCATCTTGTGGTCTAAGATGGCTGTTCCAGCTCCCAGCACCGCATGTCTGTACTTCCAGCCAGGGATAAGGAAAGGGGGCAAGGGGAGAAGGCACCTCTTTCCCTATGTGGGCACAATTGGGAAGTTGTCCACAACACTTCCACTCACATCCTGTTGGCCAGAACCTAGTCACACAACCACACCTAATGGCAAAGGAAGCATCTTTGGTTAGGTGGCCAAGTGCTCAGCTAAACCTACTGTTACCATGGATGAGAGAACAGACGTTGGGAGGACGTACAGCAGTGTTGGTCTCTGTATATAGCCACAATTCTACTCGAGGAACGGCCCCTTTAGTCAGCCTGTCTCCCTCAACACCTCCAACAATCTCTCTACCCTTTGCTAGCCTTGTCTTTCACAGGGGCTTCCCCTCCCCCTTTTCCCTGCCAACTCTAATCCCATACATCCTTCAAGGCTGGACTCAATCCCACCTCCTCTTTGAGACCTTTCCCAATTACCCCAGCCCAGAGCAAGTGTTTGCTTCTCTAACCTTGGAAAGCACTAGTTAACAACCTAATTACCCAAACCTGAGGATTGTATTGGCTAGCATGGCCAGTTATTAATCTATGTGCTTCATCTCCTCTTAAAAGAGTCCTGAATTCCTAGAGGGCCCTAGCCCATGTTGTTTGCTTTTTCAAATTCCTACGCAAAGCATTGTGTTAGTTCGTTAGGGCTGCCATAAGGAAGTACGATGGACTGGGGGGCCTAAACAACAGAAATCTATTTTCTTACAGTTCTGGAGGCTAGAAGTCTGAGATGAAGGTGTCAGCAGGGTTGGTTTCCTATGGGGGCCTCTCTGCTTGTCTTGTAGGTAGCTGTCTTCTCGCTGTGTCTTCACATGGTCATCAATCTGTCTCTGTCCCAATCTCCTCTTCTTATAAGGGCACCAGTCATATGGATTAGAGCCTACCCATATGACCTCATTTTACTGTAATTGCTGCTTTAAAGGTCCTATCTCCAAATACAATCATGTTCTGAGTTGCTAGGGGTTAGGACTCTAACATATCTTTTTGGGGGACACAATTCAGCCCTTAACAACCATACTGTAGATGCTCGGGAAATATTTCTTATCTATTTGATTAAAACACACAGAAAGAGACGGAACAATCATGCTCTAATTAACTCCTGTGCCTGGGACCTCTCCATAATGTTTGACATGGTTACTTCTCCTCTTGCCCCTCTTAACTCAATATTCTCTTTGGCTTCTGTGACTCCACTCTCTCTGAGTTCTCCTTCTTCTTCTCAGGCTACCCCTTCTCCATCTCCTTTGTGAGTTCCTCCACCTTTGCCATCCTTTGAAAAGTCAGCGTTTGTTGGCATTGTTTCCTCTTCACTCTAAGCTCTTTCCATGGTGATCTCATGGACTCCATTGCTGCAATCACCATTTGCATGCTGACAGTTCTCAAATCCATAGCTTCCACCAAGACCTCTTGTGAACAACTCGTTCAAAGCACCACCAGTTTTATTGGGACATCGTACTGGTGCCATCACTTTAATATGCCCCAGACTGGATTATTTATCAATCCCCTCATTCTTCTCCACCATAGTGCACTATCGTCCCCAATGCACAATCACACACACTCATATTCTTCCTTCTCTGAAGATCCTTATCTCACTGAAGGATATCATCATCTCTCTGGGACTAAACTCTCCCTCACTCCTACATCCAATCCCCAAATCCCATAAATTTTACCTCCTTAATACTTCTTTCCATCCCCTCTTCTACCAGTTGACTTTGGGCCACTGTCAGCTCTCACTTAGATTATGAAAATAACCTTCTTTTGAATCTCCCTGCCTTTAATCCACTCTCTCCTCTTCAACCAAAGGGAGTTTCTAAAGCAAATACAAAGATATCACTCCCCTGATAAAAATTTTTAAGGACTTATCGCTGGCCTTACACAAAATTCCAAATTCCTTTGTCTGGCAAAAGAATTTTTCATGCTCTGGGCCCTTCTTCTCTATTCAGCTTTATCTCTCAGCCATCTTCCTGTACACTATTATATTCCATGACCTTAGTATATTACATTACTTTAGTATATTACATTACTTTAGTATATTACATTACTTACAGTTTCCTAAAGAGTCCTACACTCTCTTTCATCCTGCTGCTTTTCTGCATATTTTTCACTCGGCCTGGTCTCCTTATCTTTCTCCTCATCCCCTGGCTAATTCTTATTCATGTTTCAGGTCTCAGTTTAGACATTACTTCCTCCAAGAAACCTGATCATCGTTTGAGAAATAACTCTTCTGCACCCGCTTCTCAGGAACCAACCTCCTCCAATCTTCACACACGTTAACACCCTCCCTGGCAGAGTTCATTTCCTAACACCTGAGCATCTCTTGTACGTTGTTCATATCTTTATTAAAGCATTTATCACACTGTCATTTACTTTTGCACTCCTGTCTCCCCTGCTAGTATGCAAGCTTCTGGAGGACAGAGGCCGTGTCTGACTTCTGTGCTGGAAATCTGTTTGTCCTTCCAGATCTCCACTCTACTCTTCTCTGCCCTGCCATGAGCCCCAAGAAGCTGACCCATACCGACTGCATCAATGGAGGTCAGCCAATGGACAGAAGAGAGGGAGGTCAAGGTTTTCACCAGCTGGACGAGTCCCTCAAACATAGGTCACACACAGCTCCTGCCAGGTGGCCATCTCCACATGGCTCTCTCCTTCTGGATTCTGGGAATTTTTCTCCCCTCTTGTCCCTTTAGCCCTAGGTTGATAATATCTTCCTGATGTTACCAGCTCTAGGGTACTACACTATCCTTGTTTTCCTACACTCTGTCCTCACCTTTGAATATAGTCTCTTTATTAAACTCCCCTCAAATTACCAATAACCTAATTTAAGTTTGCCAGGACCTGACTAATTTCCTCTTTGAATCCCTTGCAAAGAGTCTTGCACATAAATGTTGAATAAATGAAATGGGGAAAACAACCCAAGCCATTGGCTAGCTTGACTTACTCAACCACCATTTCACAAGGAGGGAAAAACAAATCCCAGTCGAGAACTTGGAAGTAAAGTGAGACAGTTTTAGTGTTGGCAGTAATGATCCTTGGACTCTTGGCAGGAGGTGTGGTGGGGAATTGGAACGGGCTATAGGGCAGATGCCCTCTTACAAAGTGTCCCCAAGCCCTCTGCGAAGCTGCCAGAGGGCTGAGCATAATCCACCTGTGAGCCCCCTAAGGGAAGTCCATTTCCTGCAGTGACTGTGCCCCAGGTTGGGGGGGGAAGGCCTCTCAAACCTTCCTTTTCTTTCTTGTGGTCTCAACCCTAGAGAAGTGCTTAGAAAATCACTGGAAATGTTGCCTCCTCCATCCTCCCACTCAAATCTGGCAGCCTGAAATTCAAGCTCAAGAGGTGTGGGAGGGGATAGGCCAGCAGTCGTCAAAGCAGATAGACTGCACTATTAAGCAGAGTAGGGGGTCCAGGCCACAGCCTGGGGGCAGGATCCTCCGAGATGATTCATACTCTACACAACCCTGTGGTGCCCTCCCCTGGTCCAGGGCTATTAGAGCTGGAAGAGACCTCAGTGCTCATCACACCAGTGGAACCTGGAGCCCAGGGAGGGGAAGCCATTGCCCAAGATCACAGTAAATTATTGGCAAAGAACGTGCCAGGAGCTAGGTCTCCCAATGAACAAACCTATCGTCTCATACGCCACATAGTACATACACCACACTGCCTCCGAGGACAGGGGATGCTTCCAAGATGTCAGGTTTCAGTGCGAGGGAGAGGTTCACAAAAGAGAAGGGGCAGACAGACCACGGGTCTTCCACTGGGTGACTCAGTGAAGGGAACTAGCACTGACTGAGCCGTGGCTGCACATCAGGCCCCGTGCACCACGGTGTCGGGCTGAAGGTGCTGTTCTGAGCACCAGCAAATGCAGACCTGACTTCTGTGTGACCCAGAATAGGTGACTCAACTTCTCTAAGCCTCGGGTTCCTTTTCTGTAAAGATAAAAAGAATACCTCACAGGATTTGGGGAGAGGATTAAATAAAATAATCCACGTAAAGCACTTTAGCACATTTGAAAACTGGCAGTGAATAAGCACAGGATATATGTTGGCTATTATTTTTATCTACAGCAGTTGTCTTATTTAATTCTCACACAATTCAAGAGAGGGAGGACATAGGCTCAGAAAGTGAGTTATTTGCTCAGATTTGTCTCCATCCACATTCCTTAAACTCCTGCCAAGGGCAGACTCTGCTCCAGGCACTGGGAATCCAGCAGTGAACAAAGGCAACAAAAGGCTCTGCCCTCATGGAGTTTATATTGTAGCTGGGAAGACAGACAAACAAAAATCAAAGTGAGTTGCATGATATGCTAGAGGGTGGTAAGGGCTTCGAGAAACAGAGCAAGGAAGGAGATGGAGTGAGGAGTGGAAGTGTCACTGACGACACTGAGTAAAGGCTTGGAGAAGGCAGGGGTGCAGGCATGTGGATCTCTGAGGGAGGAGCATTCCAGAGAAAGGGAAGTATAAGTGCAAAGGTCCTGAGGCAAGTGTCAAGTATCAGAGGGACAACCTGGAGGCTAGTGCTCTGAAACAGAGGAGTGCAGAGAGGAGCAGTAGGAGAGGAAGATAGAAAACACTGTAATTTATGGCGCTGGAAGCTGGGATTTGAACTCAGAACTGATTCCCAAATCCATGCTCACGCATACCCCCTGCCTTGTTCAGCCCCATCACAGGCTCCCTAGATGATCCACTGATGTGGCTGGGAGGGTTGATTCTGTTCTTTCTAGAGAGGGCTTTGTGTGGTTCAAAGTCAGATACCAAGAAGGGGGTGAAGAATTCCATTTCCAAATAAGTGTAATGTCTCTGTCTTCGGAACAAAAAATCAAAATGTAAGCTTCAATATAAAGAGGGTAGGACAGAATATTTGCAATCAGAGCATCCAAGACATCCAGGACATGGTCACCCTAAGCAAGCACCAGTGCTTTTCAACCCAAAAGGTCCTCAGTGATTTAACCTTTGTCCACCTCTAATAAGGAGCACCTGGGAAACTCCTCCTTCGCTGGCCTGGAGAAGGGCAAATGGGGACTCTCAAATCCTCTATCAGCTGCAGTAGCAGCAAGGTCCAATGGGCCCAGAGCCCCATCCTGACTCTCGGTCACTCTCAGGACCTTCCATATGCCTTCCTTTCTGTCCTGTAGGAAGAGGACCTCCATCTGCACCACTACCTCTGCGGGTATTGCTAGGAAGGCTCAAAGAGAACCTCTCGAGAGGGCTGGCTCCCACTCCAGATAATTGCCAGGTAAACACACAGTGTCCCTGTGATGTAATGGGCCTGTGCTGACAGAGCTGAATGCAGGAAATTGCTCACTTTGGGAGGGGCAGGGACTCTCCCAGGCCTTTACGGTCCACTAAGTTGCCTCTGCCAAGGTGAAACGGCTCCCTCGTGACTTGGAAAGTGAACTATCTTCTACCATTTCACAAAGCATTTCACTTACCTGGACTGCGACGTTCCTCTTCTCTCTCCATGAAACCTCTGCAGCAGGGTCGTTTCTGCAAAAAGACTAGGAAAACAGCATGTATTTCAAAAAAGGTGAGAATTCATGTTGAAGGAGGTTGGGGGTTGGGGGAAGGTAGAGAAGAAATTCCTCTGGAGCTACATTAGGGCCTCAGGGTTACACCAGAGAGAACCCTGTGCCAGGGTCCAATACCGGTCATTTCCTGAAATCTCCATCAGCTGAGTGACCTTCAGCAAGTCAGGTCACGACCTTGGCCCTCAGATTTCTCATATATAAAATGAGAAGATAACTGCTAAGTTTGCATTCAGCTCTAAAATTCTGTGATTTCAGAAGAATAGATGGCATGGGGCCTTTGTAATGACTGGGATGGCTCATGATGGGCCCAAGATGATCCATCTTTGTTTCAGATCCAGAAACCCCTTTAGCCGAACATTTGCCACTGGCCAGACTGAGACCTAGACTGGGATTTTCACATAGGCAGCAAAACAAACACATTAAGAGGGGCTGGTCGTTTTTACTTGAAGCTTGGAGGCCCAGAGCAAAAACATACAAATAGGGCTAGGGACACACACACACTCAGCCCAGAATTATTTAATACCAGAAGATCACTATCATGAGCTGCATCAACAACTTGGCATCCCAGTTGGTGCCAACCAAGCCCTCTCGCTTAATTACATGCCTGGAGCACTACAATTTAAAATCCTGGCAACCACATGCTACGCAATTAAAAACGAACTAGTAAACAGGCCTTCCTTGCGCCCCTAATATTTTGTTAGAGTTTGTCCCTGCTGTTCTCCCACTTCCTTAGTAACTTAACGCTTTTCATCAAACAGCCTCAGTCCCCTGATGCCTGAGCCTGTGGATCACTCTCCAGCTTCAGTCAGGAGGCCCATGGTCAAGTGCCACTCAAACCAGTAGCTTTGCTTCCTCTCAGCCTGAGCTTCCAGGTCACTGTGCTTCCACTTTTCCCAGTTGAGGAACACAAGATTCCTGGACTGAGTTGGGGGTGGTGAGTGGATTTTGCATCATCAGTGCCTTTGAAAGTTGAAAGTGAGACTTCGGCATTCAGCCTCGATTAGCCTTCGTTTGTTGATTAGCTCCGCTTTTTCTGCCTTTCCATGTTTATGAATGGAAATCGGTGCCTAAGAGACACTCACTGTCAGCCAGAATCACAGGAAACAGAGAACCAATTCTCTACATCATTCCAAGCAAACATTAGCCCCAGCTCCATGTTCTTATAAGAGCTACTAGCAGGCAGTTCTATGGGTGGCATGAAGATGTCCAGATTTCTTCAGTCTTGCCTTGGTTTTTTTCAAACAAGTCCACCTAAGGGTAGAAACCATGTCTATTTCAGTCTTCACTGTAGACCCTGCATAGTGCCTAGCACAGAGATAGTAGGTTCCAAACAACGTTTACGAAGGAGTGAAGGAATGAATAAATGTCAGAGGAGGACACACAGGAACCCCAGTCTAGAAGGGAGGGAGGGTTGGTACCACATTACACCCAATTCTCTAGCAGCTTGTAAACCCATTCAGAGAGCCAGCCCCCAGTTTATGTTCCAGCTCCTCTTATTGCTGACCCTTGAAAGAGCATTGCCGATAAAAACTTCACCTCTGGAAGAGTCTTCTATCCTTTGTCAGCTATTTCAGACTGAACTTGAAGGAAAAATTAATTTGGCTTCAAGTTTTTCCAACACTCATTTATAACTCCTCACACAAAGCCCAGACATTCATACCATTTTGTCACCCAGATGCCAGCTAACTCTCTCAAAGGTAACCTTCTCTCCACCCCCACCCCAACAACTCCCAGCCCAACTACCTCCTCCCCAGCTCAGGGCTTCCGAGGACCCACAGGAAGAAGCTGCAGGCTGGGAGGTTTCTGTAATGTCCTCCTTACTGGAATGAATCTGCCTCAATTTCACTCGTACACCCCAGAGATTAATGTTATCTTATTAGCAACACAAAATGGGAAAGACTGAGCTGTTTCAGCTTAATCTGCTTAGTTTCCAAGGCTGCAGTGAGTTTCTCCAAGGAATGTGCTTGGCTTTTGTTAGAGAAAGGAAAAAAAAAAAGTCCAACGTATTATTTGGCATAAATCTGCCTATGTAATTTAGATTGTGAAAACCCACTGATTAAGTCCTGGTCCTGTCACTTTTTTTTCCTATGGAGTCTACAAATATCATTGTTATTAGGAAATCTCATGCTGTAAAACTCACCATTGCAAATCCCACTTTTATTCTTTCTCTCTCTCTTTCTCTCTCACACACAGTATCTGCTCTTTATTCTCATTAGCACCATCTGGTGGCAACGCAAATTCTCCAGTACTTTTTAAAAAAGTATTGCAGACCCCAAAGAGTACCTGTATATGTATGTGTATTATATCTATTATATTTATCTATCACCTTCAAAAATAAAACCAATAAAAATGTTTAAATTTATTGATTCATTTTAAGATAATTATAATAAACTCATTAAATATTTAACATAATGTATTTTAAAGAAAAATAAATACATTTTCCAAAACAAAAAAAACTCTATGAAAAAAGTATCATTATTTTACATTTTTGCACATCTCTTTAATGTCTGGCCAAATTCTCATCTCTGCTTCTGCATTCAATCTGTTTCAATATCTCGTTTTGTTGATACATAAAGAGAATCTGGGCTCACACAGACATGTAGTTAGAAAAGGGAGGACTATTTTAATAGCTTTTTCGGACAGTTGTGGGCATTCTTCTTTGATAACATATTGAAACTCGACAGTTATAGTTTCTTAAAGTTTAGTTGGAATGTGGAATCTGAAATCATATCCATGAACTTTTCATTCTATGTTATATGAAAATCCATTGGTCTATCCTGGACTTTGAATGGATTTTTTAATGCATAATATTGTAACTTCATTCTTGTCATATGGAAAATATTAGTTCACAGGGTTATGCAAAACTCCCAAATGTTGACACATTTCATTATATGACACCAAAAAATCACATTCATTAATACCACTACCAATCTCATCAGAAAAGTCTTTTAAGTATCAGGAAGCTGTCAAGCTCATGACAGACTCAAGTTTTCCAAAATTCTAATTTTCAATTGAAAGCTCGAATTTATCATTGAGAACAAATACTGCCAGTTGTTTTCACTCCATTCATTTTCGAGAAAATATCTGCCAAATACTGAAGCCCGAATAGCCATAGTTGGCTTGACAATCATTCTTTCGAGTGAAAATGGTGTTCTATGAAAAAAAAAAGCAGCTAGCTGAGCTAGCAACTCAATCACATACGTGCTTTTCCTCAAGACAACCCTGTACTTCCACAGACGGCAGAAGCGCTTTGTGCACACTTCACATTTCATCACACAGAATGTTGGAAAGGTGTACTCATGAGTGAAGATGTAATTAAATTAGTAATGTTTGCTCTTTCATTAAGGACGTTCTTAAGTGAAACTGGCATCTCCCTTCTGTGAGCATATGGTGCTGAAGAACACAAGGGCTACCATCCAGCTTGGTGTCACTGCCACGACCTGTGCTAAGGTCCCAGGAGTTTTGCCCACCATAGTTTCTGTGCCACTGGTGCACATACTGACATGGTGGAAAAGGCAAACAATGGCTTAATACTATTGGGAAAATAGTTTCCAAAAATGGTTGGTTTTCAATGTGGGTGTATGGACCACGTTTTGGAAACAGTTGCTCTACTGGGACAAACCCTCCATGTGGGAGGAAGGAGGGAGGGACTGCTATATTCTGACATTAATATCATTTGCTCAGAGATGGAGCCAAGAAAAAGATCCCCTGTGCCCAGAACCGTCTCCTAAGCCTCTCCCCCGAAATGTTACTTTCCATGGTATATACCCTTTTCTGATTCCCCACAGACACATTTCTTTTCCTCACCCCAGGGTGGACTAAGTTGCACAGGTGGAATCCAGCTGGAAGCACCCACTCCACCTCCACCTATGCTAAAACTTTTCTGTTTCTCTCCCAGTTATCACCCAACCCTAACCCTTGTAATAAAGAAAAGGCTCCAAGAACAAAGTACCCTGTGAGGTGAGGAACTCAAGATAAGCAATCCGGCAAAGGATAAAAATCCCCTCTACATGGGCTGCTCCCAATACTTGGAAACCCCATTACCATCACCACCCAGTGACTATTTCCATCTTACTCATCTTTCAGGTCTCGACTTAGATATCATTTCCCACCTCTCTCTCTATATATATGTATATAGTCATGTGTCAATTAATGACGGGGATATGTTCTGAGAAATGTGTTAGATGATTTTATCGCTGTGCGAACATCATAGAGTGTACTTACACAACCCCAGATGGTACAGCCTACTACACGCCTAGGCTACGTGGTACTGATCTTACAGGACCACTGTCGTATATGCGGTCTGATGTTGTTGACTGAAACGTCATTATGTGGCACATGACTGTAGTCTCATAGTGCCTTAATTGTTGCCTTACCTGATTTTTCCCACCAGATGGTAAACTCCAAAAAGAGAGTAGTCATTTTCTGTTTGGTTCACTCTGGCGCGGGGCGGGGGGCAAGGGGAGGCTGTTAAAACACAGAGGGGATGTGTTTACACATTCTTTTTTTAAGTAGATTCCTCTGGGTGGTACATCCCTCTCCATTCACCACAGTCCCCCACTGTATCTTATTGTCATAAGAATGCACCACTGGATGACCTGCCTGGCCCCAAACAGAATTGGAATTTGCCAGTCACACTGCACCCCAGACCAGAGTAGGCCCTCAGTAAGAATTTACCCCAGGGATGATTCTTTCCTTGTCAGGCTGGGTAAAGCACAGAACAAGATAGGAGTCAGTATTTCTTTAGCAGGCCACCCCTCACTAGCCATGGCCCTCAGGACTGCCTTTAGCTGCAGGAGTTCCATTGTGCTTGGTAAACAGCTTCAGTGATCCCAGCATATTTGGTCTCACCAAGGAGACTGCAACCTTCTAGAGAGAGGAATCCAGTCTCTCTTCCTTTCTTTTCTTTCCTTCTTTTTCTTGCACAACTCTCTCTTGCCTCCCCCCACCTCGAATTTGACCACTTAATTTGTCAACCACTTAATTAGGTTATGGTCAGCTTAGACACCTGGGTAGGATACAGTCTGCTCATAAAGAAGATAATGCTCTCTCAAGCAGGAGGCCTCTTTCCTGGAAGATCAAGTCTTACAGGGAACAGGGAAGTGTACAGTATTAAGGGTGGGGAAGGGCTGCGGGCAGGGAAATTATGGGGGAGTTTGGGAAGGTCGGCTGGGACCAGATCATGCTGGCCCTCAAGGCCATACAGAAGAATGTGGATCTTCTCCTACAGACATTGCGGTATAACATGACCAGACCTGTGATCTATAAGCATATTTCCTAGGGCGGATCTTCCCTCCCCCTTTCCTACTTATCACAAAGAAGTCTCCAGTGCCTGTCATTGAGAGGAGGGGCAGGGTAGAGCTGCAGACACCCACCCTTCACCACCACCCTACTCCCTGTGCCAAAACATGTTCTCCAACTTGAGCTGGTCGGACTAGATGGGGTGGGGACCGGAGGGCTCAGAGCATTAGCACATCAGTCCCAGCCTTGAACGAAGCACATTCCGTAGTCAAGTTAACAGGGTGTGGTGTACTAGGCCCAGCCCCGTTCCCTTCGTGGAGGGGCATGTACCTGCGCAAGATCACGCTGCACACCCGCCCAGGACCTGTGTCTAGGAGACATCCATAGCACCTCCTCTGTTCACGCATCCTCACTAGGTGCTGCCTGCATTCTGCAGGTGACTCAGCATTCCAGCACCATCTCTCAATCGGGAGGAAGTGATGAGGAAAGGGGTGAGGAGGAGATTCCATTAAGACAGGGGAGCTGGACCTAGCCCCAACCCCAACTCTACTTTCCAAGAACAGGGCTTCTGGAGTCCCCTGCTGTGTTGCTGGCGGCAGGGGGCGGCCTCGAAGCAAGTGGCCTGGGTGTCTGGAACATGGGCAGAGGAACCTGGTATCATGGGAAAGCACTCCCAAACTACTGTATTCACCATGGTTTTGCTGAAATTAAAAGTAACACATATTCACTGTAAAAAAAAAAAGTCAAAAATTCTAAAAGAAGATTTTTAGACCATCTACAATACCTCTCCATAAAAAAAAAAAACTGACTTATTTTCCATCTTTTTCGTATGCCTATCAAGGTGTAGATTGTTTTTTAAAGATGGAAAGAAAAGAAAATATATTTTCTGTATATAATTGAGATCAAGTTGTTTCTGAAGTTATTTGTATCCTGCCTTTTAACTTATGAACATTTCTCTATTTCCTTAATTATTCTTGAACAATCTCATCTTAATGGCTACATAGCATCACGTATGGTTTTATCATAAGACCAGAGATAGGAAACTAGTGTGAGGTATCACAGGGGTCACTTTCAAAATAGGAAGAGACAGAACTGTGCTGTGTGATATGAGAGGGCACCAGCTCTTGCCTTTGTGCCCCTCCATCCCTGAGGACTCAGCTCAGGTGTTACCCCCTCCATGAGGTCAGTGAAAGCCCCGCTCAGGCTAATGCCAGCCCACATTGGTCCCCTAGCACCATCATCGCACTGACCACATTGTATTCAACCAATTTCTTTACATTTCAGTCTCTCCCACCAGACCATAAGGTCTTTGACAACTGTCTTTGTCTGAGCAAGCTGTGACTCTCCAGTGTTCAGCTGGTACTTGGCATATAGAAGATATGCACTAAATTCCGTGCAAAGAAGCAAAGTTTAAGAAACCCCCTGTTGTCAGGCATTTAGACCATTTCTAATCAGTAAAGAGAACCTTCATGCTCTCATTTTCTCAGATTCTATGTTGAGCGAGGAAGAGGGTGGAGGATGGAGAGGAGGTAGACCAAAAAAATCTTGTTTGGGTCATTTGTATGGAGTCACTTGAACCCTCCTGCAAGTAATGTTGGGATGGCTTGTAAATAAATCTTTGCATCTGACTCATGATACAAGCACAGATGCTAGAATCAGACAAACCCCCAGCTCCACTCTTTGATAGTTGCGTGGCCTTGAGTATGTCACTTGACTCTCATCCTCATTTTCCTCAATATAAAAATGGAGATAATAAGGGGATCTACACTTATGGATGTTGAGATGTAAATGAGATAATGCAGGTCAAGTCTTAGAGCAATGCTTGACATACTGCAGCTAGTTTTTATTACTAAACGTTATTTCTGGGCCCATGCTATAGAATTAAAGCTGCATGGCCCAACTGCTTTCCAGAGACACGGGCCAATTTATATAAACGCATACAGCATATGGCACCTTTCATGGCATGCTCTCCAGCAAGAAGCTTGGTCAGTTTGCCATCTTTGCCCAATCTGCTTACAAAGGTTATGTGGGCCCTGGTCAAACCCACCTTGAAGTTCAGCAAAAGGCCATCTTTCTCCTCATAGTCTAAGCATCCAGCACAGACCTCACAGTCCCCCCCTCCCCAGGAGGAAGGGGCTAGGAGGTGCAGAGTGACATGAAAGCTCATGGCATTCAAGCATGAGGTGTCCATATAGAAATTAAGATGCCATTTTTCCACATGCAGCTGAATGATGAAATAAGGGACTAAAGTGGCAAAAAAAAAAAAACGGCCCCAAACAAGATTTTTTCTGTCTGCTTTCACTCTTATCCCTACCCAATACATAATCATGGAAAGTGAGAGCACAAAGGCTGCTTTGTGATCAGCTTGTCCCAGAAGAGGCCCAGAGAGGTCAAATGGCTTGCCCAAGGTCACAGAGCTGACAAGCGGCATTAAGAGTATCAAGACCACAAGGAATCCATGACTCACAACCGGAAAACCTCGTCTACAAGCTACAACTCCAGTTGTGATTGTCCTCTTAGCCCCATTCTCAACTTCACCAGGAACGTCAGGGTGGATAGTGATAGGAGTGGGAGACAGCACATGCTTGCTAGGGGCCCTGAACGCCAAAATCCATGACTGTGCGAAAGTCAGTGGTGAGAAGAGACGAATCACGTGGGCAGGTGCTGTTCAGCACCACGCTTCAGAAGGGCCCTTGTAGTCCAGTGGGGGCTCCAGGACCTCCAGGGGGGCTCCTCACCCAGCTCCTCTTTCCTGCACCATAACTGTCTCTCTCTCTAGTTATTTTTTTCCTACATATGGAAATTCCCCAGAAACAGCCAGTTACTTGGACATCTTGTTTAAAGAAAAAGAAAAGAAAGGAAAGGACAAGTTTACAAAGCACCACGGCAAACCAGAAGTCATTGTTATAAGTTTTATTCAAGTCTGTGTGTGCTCTGGTGGTGAGACCAGGCTGAGATCAGCATTACACTGTAATACGAGAAGAGGTTTAACCATTGAACCAAGCCCGCTTGGCACCCCTCGTTAACAATTTACAGTACCTTGGAAAAAAAAAAAGCCAAAGAAAAGGACCTGATAGAAGTTTCCTTCAGGACTTTTCTATTTTTAAATATTGTTGACAAATTACAATAACTTAAATCCCAAAGCAAAATGGGAATTCAAGGACACAGGGTCAGGACACATGGACAAGACACTGGAACAGGGAAGGCCCAGGGAAGAAAACTAGTAGCTAATCACAGAGGAACAAAATGGACATGTCTGAACTTTTGCTTCAGCCAGAATCAAAGGCTCTAATGGGGAGGAAAATTCCAAAGAAAGCTTTTCCGCGAACTAAGGAAAAACCATCTCAACCCCTTTCCTTAATCCTCTAGAAGATATAGATACAGTCTTAGACTAAATCTGTGTGAGCACGTGAGCGTGTGTGTAGGATGGGCAATGAGGAAAATTAGAGGAGAAAGTTGACAAGCTCATCATCTCTCTTCTTTGCTACAACTGGGTACCAAGGGCATGTGGCTTGATAGGACAAAAAGGCAAAAGCCTGCTTTCAAGTTCCCAAGGAGGAGCTACAATAAGGCTTCCAAACTCAAGAGACCAGGAGGGACGTGGGTTGAATCTGTGGCAAAGAGCCATAATGGGGCAACTGTGGGCTGGAAACAGGAGAGAGGCCCACAGGCCCCCAGGCCCTCAGTGGTCCTAGGAGAAGAGCTACAGAATTGACACATTCAACCCCTGTGCAGAACAAATCCCTGAAAAACTGTGGAGAGGAAATGGTGGAGGAGAAAGCAACCAGGAACAGAGAGGAAGTCGACTGAGCTTTAGGGAGGTTGCAAGTCCCGCTGGGTATGCCCAGTCATGAAGGCAGATGACAGGTTAGCCACAGGACACACTCCTCCTTGGACAAAGAGCCATCTCAAAGCCTAGGTGGACCTACGCTAGCCCGATTTTATCCCAGGGCTTCTAAACAGTGGCCTAATATGTGCCCAGAAGAAAATGAGAGACTGCATTGCAGTCAAGTAGATCAGCAATGTCACTTCCTAGCCGTGTGATCTTGGGCATGTTACATAACCATCTGAGCCTCAGTTTCCCCATCTTTAGATGGAGGTAATACCCCCCCAACCCCAGGATTATTGTGAGTTAAAAAAAGAATACAAACCTCTAGGATAGCACCTCCCACACAGAAGAAGTGCCATGGTTTCTCATAATTTATTATTAGTCCCCATCCCCAGGCCAGGATAAACCCATGCCTCATTCTGACAGTGATGAAGAAAAGAGCCACAGCCAGCATGGCTTCTGGAACTGGAGGATGAGGCAAATGATGAGTAAAGACGACAGAGAATAGTAAATGTAGCGAAAAGGCTCCCGGGGGAGGTGACGTGCTGGCTGACATTACAAAGGTGACTGGGGCAGGCACAGTGCTTGGGGCTGCCGCCCTCGGCATGCAAGGGAGTGAAATGCCTCCGTCCACTTCAGTCCTTTCTGAAATCTGGAGAGAGAATGATTTATTCACTTCTCTGGAAATTCAAAGATGTCCCAAAGAGGATGAAGATGAGAACCTAAAGGATCCTCTTCAATGTAATCACTTTCCTTTCCGCTGAAACAGACACCCCTCTAAGTGGCCTCAGGGTTTCAAAGAAGCCGAATGGAACCTGGAGAACATCAAAGAAAAGTCAGCCCCCCCACCCCGCTACAGGTCCAAGTCTGCAAACTGTCCCCCGGCTTCACTGCTGTAAGTCAGCACGTCCCTGTTTAAATGCAAACACTCCCAGAGAGCTCCCACCTCACTCAGGACTGGAGGGGAAGGGCAACCAGAAAAGACCTAAAACCCACTTTGCCATTCTGCCTAAGCACCACAAATGCATCACAAATGCAGCTGAGGGGCAGGGAGGGTAGAGACCTGGGGCAGGTGAAGGAGGCACTCACCAAGGACGCAAAATTTAAGGGGACACCGAAAATCGCAGGAATCAAGAGAAACCATATTTCAATGCAGCATTTTAAAATATTTAAATTAATGAAAAACACCACGATGAACACAGTATCAAAATTTTAAATAAAGGCAGGATCCATCAAAGCAGGCAGGTGTCTGGGTGTGAAGGATTTCAGGAATGTGGGCAACATATTACTTCTGAAACTCCGCCTTGGACTTCAGCAAGTACAGAGCAGGTAACACCATATCCATGGGGCCATCACGCCCCAAGACCCCTCTTCATAAACCAACCTGACCTCTGGGGGCAGAATTCCCGGATGCCCATCCCACACATCCCAGTAGAAAAGATCCATCTCTAAACCTCTGGAATTGTACTCCCGCTGTCCCATCCGGAGTAGCTATCTAGTTGCCAGGTCCACGCCCACCAAGCAGACTAGTAAAACTAGGCTGTGGGTGTTGGCAGGGGGGGTGGGTCAGACCAGCCAGGAGGCAAGACGGGTGAGGGAAAAGGTGAGTCTGTTTCCAAGAGAAACAAAGAGAGGCGTGGAAAAGCTCCTGGCTCTTATCCAGCTAGGCCCCGAGGCTCTTCTCTACTTCTAGCTGCAGTCATGAGCTAAAGACCCAAAGCGAGTCCACAGGCAGGGGATGTAGGGAACCACAGGTGGTAAGGATCAGGAAGGACCAGTCCTTCTGGCTCCAGATTAAGAAGTGAGCCCAACCTTCGGAAGAACAAATGCGAGGGCTCCAAGGGAAGCCTAGGAAGGCCAGGGTGCTTCCAGAGCCCAAGACTGGAAATGGGCAAAGGAGGGGGTGGGGCCCGTCAATGTCTCATCAGGATGAACAAAAATAGTCAAGAGTTTGAAAAGAAGTCAATGGAGGCCCACCTGGCCTGCACAGCCAACCAGAAGCCAAGGCTCCCCCTTCTGCCTCTCGCCCTCCAACATCAGTGATAGCAAGTGACCAGGCAAGGAGGCCAGGAAGGGGCCAGGGACCGAGGAGGACTCCTGGAAGCAGCAGTGGGTTTTCCTTTCTGATGTGGATTTTTATTAATTTGAATTCCTGATCTAAGAAAACAATGATTTGTCTGAAAGAAGAGAGGCATTGCCAATGTGTTCCTAACAGTAACTGTAGCTTGACAGGGAATTATCCTCAGGCCTGAAGCCAAGGCCTGCAGCGGGTGGTCTGGTAGCTTGAACCAAATGAAACTGCCGACATTCGACTGGTTTTGATCTACAGCCACACACATACAAACACACAGCATTTTCCACAAAGGGCAACAATCGAGCAAGGTGAGGCTCATCAGTGCTGGACCTGGGGCTCCGGGACCACCCATTTAAAGTCAGAAGGGCTTCATGCTTCAGGGAGGGAAGGCAGCCTCCTTCTCAGGTCACGGCTGGGCCCAGAGGTCCAGAGGGGGGAAGAGACATGTGTGACTTCATACAACTCGTATGAGGGCAGCTCAGATCACCAGATTCCTGCCACCCCTGCCACCACGTTCACCTATGATCACAGTGTGCTGCAGGTGGCTCTCACCTCTGACCCAGGTCTACAGTCTCTGGCAGAGCCCTCAAGAGAAGTCTGGCATCTGCTTCTTACCCTAAATCCCTCAATAGGCAAGAGTGTTTCTGACCTGCCTGATGGGGCGGGGCCCTCACACACTTGAGTCCGAGGCACAGGTCTAACTAAACCCATGAGGAAAATCCACAGAGGAGCCTGCCAGATGGACATCTCAACGCTGAAGTGTACCACTCAGCATCCAGTCTTCAGCAACCGCTTCTCTGTGCTTTGTTAAAAGCGACCTTGGAGAGTTAGGAATGTTCAGGAGGTGTCTCCCTCCTCGTGGGGGAGGGATGTGTGAGGGGGCCTCTCACGTGGGGACTGTGGAGCAAGAGTGTTGACAACGTCAGGCCTAGATGCTCTTGGGGTGTCTCATCATGTCCCTGAGCAACCACGGTCTGAGGGAAAAGGTGCCTTGTAAGGAACCTTACACCATGACACATGTCCCAAGGGCCAGCAGACCCTTTCCCAAAGATTCTTCCAGGAATTGGCCTGATTCCAGTCTCTAAACAAGTCAGATCCTGGGAATGACTCCATGAAATCAGACCCCAAACTGTCATTCTGACATCGCCCATTTCCTCCTCTATAAGACACTAATGGTGGGGATGATAGGCCTGACAAGTTAAGTGGGGGAATTAGGAAGGATGCGTTTAAACACCAGGTGCTACATAAACGAAGCAGAAGAGCATGTGCCTGACGATGGTCCCCATTAGTCATGCTAAGCCAACTCCAAATCACTCCTCTTCCAGAAGCCAAAGGAAAAAACAGTAGCTGAGTCCCCTAGAGGCAGAGATGGTGAGCACCACACAGCCAGCTTCAGCAATTTGTCCTTGTCGCTGGCAGAAAGCCACGGGCTTCACTGACCTGCTCTGATATGTACCCTCAATGCCCTTTCAGGGAAGGAGGTTATGGTCGCTTTTACAGGAAGGAAATCTGAGAGGGGGTAAGAGACAAGCCTGAGGTCAGACAGCAAAAGCAGAAGAGGGAACACAGCCAACCCGTTCAGGTCTCAGAGCCTGGTGCCCGATTCAGCAATCAGGCTAAGTAGCTTTTCCACTTCTCCTTACTTGAATCTTCATCTTTAAGCATTTCCCCTTCTCTACTAGCAAGTATATCTAATGCAGAAGGAAAATTATGTAATTTTGTAAAGGTCAGGAGGAAAGGTTAGGTTATTCTGGGTTGTCCAAATCCAAGATATCTTCCTCCTCCTCCTCATCATCATCATTACTACCAGACCCTCAGGACACAAAAGGATGAGAAGCTAAGAGCATTCACCAAAGCCTCTTAGAAATAACATAGGAGGATAACTGGGACATCAACTCTGCCTCTTGCAGGGACCTGGATCCCCAAGGGGGGTAACTGGAGGATAATTGTGTTTAGAGTCAGTGGGAGGAGCCGAAGGATCCAAGGAGAAGAGGCAGAGAACAGCATGTTTCCCATCACCATCTTCCACGCAGTGAGCACCTGCGAAGAGCAGAAGGAAAGTGTCTTTGAGGAAAGGGAAGAGGGGAGGCCAGCTACTACCACTGCAGAGGCTTGATCCCCAGCTTCAAGGCTGCTCCTGACCATGATCACAGAGGCACGGGAACCTGAGTGGACAGAAAGCAACACAAACCTGTTACTAGATGGAGCCTTATCCCACCCCAGCCTTGCCCCACAGAGAGAGTGTGGCGGGCAGAGCCCCATCAGAGACCAGGTTTGGAGGAGCTAAGAGATGGTAACTACTCCATCTTCGTGGAAACTCACAGAAGCATCCAGAATAACCCTGCCTCTGCCTCTTGCAGGTACAATTCTCTTCACAGAGACCTAGCCTTCCCTTGTCTTTCTGCCAGATGGAGGAGTAAGAATTGGGTTCAGCTTCTCACTCAATGACAAGTGGCTGTCATACAGTTTACACTACATCAGTTACACTACCACTTCCAAGACAGATGGCTGCAACCTAATCAAGTGACAAAAAGTAGAAAATGAGCAAAGGAAAAATCCCTGCCTCACACCACAGAGCACTGTCCAGAGCCAGCACAGTTTGCATCATGCTGTAGGCTGCACTCCACCAGAGGGCCATAGAGCGGAGCCAAGGCTTTACACCTGTGTTGGTGGCTTAGGGACTGCGGCCATGGAGAGTCCAGGGGAAGAGCGAAGAACAGACCATTTGTGTCCCTCTCCCCATCAAGAATGAAGAGGAGTCACTTGGTTGGCTGGAACCGCTGACAGGATTCACATTTTTTTCCCTCCAACCTGAGGAGTGGGGGATGGGGGCAAAAAATCACCTCTTACATATTGGCTTCACAGAACCAAGAGGAGAGAGTCAAGATGCAGTTACAAAACCCTGGGCAACAGAACCACTAGTGCCTTCCCCCAAGACTAGGTGGGGTCCTTGAACCAAAGTGCCAGTAGGCTCATAAAACAAGGAACAATTTGAAAACCAAGGTCACCCTTTTTTCATCCCCAGGGTGGGACTTCTGTCACAGTTAGAGCAGTGACCAAATCCCTCACTTGTGTCAGCTTCCCTGCTCTCCCCATTCTGGCATCCAGGCAGCAAACACAGGGAACCTGCAGGTTGGCCTCCAACATCTCCAGACAATATTCCACGATAAAAGACAGTGGAGCAACACTGAGAGTCTGGAAGGGAGAGGAGCGTGACCTAAGGACTCTGCTCCCAACCAAGCTGTTCTTCCCACCCAAAGACAACTGTGCACACCCAACCCAGGAGGCCTCAGAGTAAGCGGAATAGTAAAGATACATATGAGAAAGCTCCAGAAGAAGATCTACATTCAAGTTAAGGAAACATATTCCAGAAGAGGTGGGGTTGGCCTCTGTTGTCCTTCCTCCCAGCTCATGGTCCAGAGCCCAGCACTAGGGGCTATCTGTGCACAGAGACAAGAGGCTGTGGTCAGCTGCCAGCACCTGGGACTTGAAGGTCACTGTAAATCAGTAACTCACTCAGCACCTTACAAACATCATTGCCTCACCATATCCACTTATGGAAGGGACCACTAAATGGCTCTGTTTTACTTCAAGGGCATCCCAGAATGGACGGCCTGGCTGAGAAGGAATCCCTACAGTTCCACCTCCCGGTGTCCAGGACTATAGTGGTGCAGGCTATAGTGCTGCAGTGTAGAGACATCTCCCAACCAAACACATAACCCAAAGTCCACTAATTCCAGGGACTGGAGGAAAGATCAGTGAAGGGTATAACACACAAACATCAGACAACAGAAGAGACAAGCACAGGGACTTTGTCTCTGGCTTCCGAACGGGCACCAGTGAGTGAGTCTCCCAAGAAACTGTTCCTGGGATGAGCATGTGTTTGTATCAGAACCTGGTCTGACCATGGTCGACCCTAGATAGGAGATGGGTGATGTCAACACGTTTCTGCCCTTCTTTGAGTGTTTCCAAAAGGAACAAGGATAAACAGACCCTGTTACCCTCCTTACTCCAACTCGACTATATTTCTCCTAACTCCCTCCCCTCCCCAAGTTCTCACTAAGGCAGGTCCCCCTACCTCTGGTAGGCTCAAATAAGTAAGTAGGGCACCTGGAAGGGCAGGGAGGGAGTGCCAGCTCCATCAATTCCTATGCCCCACACTGGGGCACTATGCCTTCAGCCCTCCGGCTGGCACATAAGGGCTTAGGACACAGAAAAGCTCACATCTCACACCAACAAGAGTCTGATTCATGGGTGTTGGGGAAGAATGTGGAAGAGGAGTAAAATCAATCACAGAACATCCACTCCTGGTGTTTGGGAAAGCTGAACTCAGCACTAACAGAGGGACCCAGGACAGGCTCCGGGCACACCCAGGGGGCTGAGGAGAGGGAGCAGCAGACAGATTTGGCTGAGTGACTCTGCAGGGTCACCCTAAAGGCGAGGAAGACTGTGGAGGATGGGGACATGCACGCACCCCTCCCTCCCCTACAAAGCCAGAGCTGATGGCCACAGTCCCTCCAGTGGACTTGGGTAGAAAGGCCCTGCAGGGCAAGAGACTCTCTGAAGTGGCCCTGTTTCCATCCCTTCCAACTTCAAAGTGCATTATCAGTGCAAGAAGTAGGGCTGGATCCCAGGGGGTCCAACTCTGAGAGAGGGCTGTGCCAGCCAGCTCCCCCAGCTCCTCCTGCTTCCCCCTGGCCCACCCCTGACCCTTTCATGCTAAGACCAGAACTCTTGCTGGATCTCATAAGGAGCAGGCCTGTGTGTGTTCAGTTCAGCTCTGCACAGCGGCACAGTGCTGTCCTGACTCTGGCCCTCTGCGTCCAGGTCCAGAAGTGTCCGCTCGGCTGGGGGCACCGGCCCCGCCTGGAACGGGAGCAGGGCTGGAAGTCCAGGCCGCTCCTCCACAGTGCTGCTGCTGCTAGCAAGGCAGGAGTCCAGGTTGCTCGGCGTCTCCGTGCTGGAGCTGTTGGCCGGGGAGGCGCTACGGGCATGGCTGGGGGACACAAACCACCAAGGGTCCAGCCGTTGCCGGTTGGCAGAAGGACGTGGCCGAGGCAGAAACTCCAGGGTCTTGGGTCTCTCCAAGGTAGAGTCCTGTTGTGTGTTCCAGCGCCTTGGAGTTGGGGGAAAGACCACATTGGGGTCAGGCAGACGGGGGAATTCACCTGGGTCTCGGCTGGGGCTGGGGGTTTTCAACATTCCTGGTCAAAGAGACAAAGGGAGAGGCATCAGATGATGGCATGTTTCTGGGCCAGATATACTCTGCTCCCTCCCTACCTTGCCATATCCCCTATTCACTTGGGAGAATATGGATGACAAATATTTAATGAGCAGGTACTATGTGCCATGCGGTGTGTTGGGAGGCACTGGGGATACACACAATGTGAACTAGAAGGTACCTGTATCTGATGATGATAATGGGACATATGGGGGTCACGTCTGTAATGAAATAACTTAAGGCAGATGTTGGCAAACAAGACCCATAGGCCAGCCACCTTTGTTTGTAAATAAAGTTTTATTGGAAAACAGCCACAGCCATTGTCTGCTCTCCCCCTAAGTCATCAGAGTTGAGTACTGTAGTTACAACGGTAATGACCCACAAAGTCTAAAATATTTACCATCTGGCCCTTTACCAAAAAAAGTCTGCTGATACCTGACTTAAGGAAATGTCTGTTGATTCGCGATTCATCCATTTAATAACCATGTGACGGGAACAGAGCTAGGTATCAGAAATCTAAAGATGAGTAATATAGAGGACTCTATTTCCAAAGAGATCACCTATTTGAGTATAACAAAAAATTTAAAGATGGGAGGGCAAGCTGAATGGTAAAATACAATTGTCATTCACAGTCAAATCTTGTTGAAAGGGTATTGCCATCCCCTCTTCTCCTACTGGATTAGAGACGGTTTCTAACTGAGACCTAGGTCTTCTAGGAAGCAAAGGACAGTGGTGGGAAAGACCTAGGATGAGAGTGTGTGTGCCCACCTATCGCAGGTGTCAGAAGGAGAAGGTAGGCAGACGCACAGGCAGAGCAATCTACCTGGACACATCTCCAGATCTGAAGTGTCAGGCATGAGCAAGGCAGGAGTGGTGAAGGGCGTGATGCCCAGGCGGAAGCTTGCCTTATGAGTGTCTGTACTAACACTGTAACGAGAGGCTAGAGCCCAGCTACATGGCAGAAAATACCCTTCCTATGTCAGTGTAGGATTCCTTCTGGTAAGTTTGGTTTCCTCTTCAGGGAACAAACAGAGCTAGACTCCTGCCGTTCCTGTACCCTGAAAGCACTGCACCATGCACTCCAAGACCCAAGGCCTGAACACCCCACAGAAGTCCCAGGTATGATTCTTCCTGGAACCTGCTTGTCTTCTTTAACTCCTCAGGGAAGAACCCTTGAGGCACAGGACAGAAAGAAATTGGCCACTTCCTCTACCCCAGATGAGAATGTGTTGACTGGCTAAGTCAGAAGGGGAATGGAGTCCACTCCAACATCTCTGCTCCTGGGGAAGGCACAAAGGCAGGAAAGAGAAAAGAGGAGGAGGACAGGACTCACCTGCTCCAGGGCTGGGGCTCAACCCATTGCTGGAGGGGCTCCTGCTGCCTACGACAGCCGCTGGCTTGAGGGCCCCATCAGAAGGAGTCCTCCGGTGACTACCGGGCTGCGACGGGGCCGTAAGGGTGACATGGGTGGGAGTCAGGGATTGGTTGGGGTCTCGCTTGAAGCGCTCCACTCGGACATTGACCAAGGGGTTGTGTGTGCAGGGAGTCAGGGGCGGGGCTTCAACCGGGCTGATGGGCATCTCATACACCACAATCTCATCGCTGTCTGAACGCAGCAGGGAACGGGTGGAGTTGCACTCAGAGATGGAGGAGAGAGAGAGCAGTGTTAGGGAGGCAGAGGGGTCTCCTAGCAACAGCATGGGCTCTTCCTTCTTGAAGAGCTTCCGGGATGGGGGGCTGGTGCTCCGACGAGGACGGCTGGCCCTCTGAAAAAGACCCTCACGCCTCTTCTTCTCTTCCCGGGCTGGTGGCTCAGGCTCCTCCGGGGGAAGCGGCTGGCACTTGCCAGCTTCCAGAAGGTCAAACCCTAGGCCTGTGGCTGCGAGAACAGCCCCGCAGCCAAGCAAAGCCACCTCACAGCGGCGGTGGTGGGTACCACCCCGCTTGAGGCTGTTAGTTGGTGTCAGCTGGGGGGTACTGGTGGCTGAGTTGACTGGAGTGAGTTCCTCGTGGACTCCATCACTGCAGGGGCCATCACCATCCTCTCCACGAGGGAATGGGATACAGAGGTAGGACTGGTTGGGTGAATGCTGTAGACGACTCTCTCCACTTCTTGGGCCTTCACTGTCCTCATCCTCTGCGAAGATGAGGGGAATGGCAGGGAAACAGGAAATGGAAATTAAGCAGCAAGAATAAGAATCTGGTCCTTCCCCTCAAGCCCAGTCCCCCTGGCTTAGCATTATGGATGCAGAGGTCAAAGACTATAGGGGTGGGACAAGGAATTGGGCATTGAATCAATAGGGCTTTACCCCTCCACACTCAACTGTGGCCAAAATGGAGAAATCACTCTCCACTCCAGAGCCTGTTTTCCTGTTTTCAGAAAAGAGGATCTGCTAATTGGCTACTCCTTTCACACGGAGCCTCAACACAAGACATGCAGTGTGAGTTTCCTAGAACATTGGATAGAACAGAAACATCTCTAATTTTTCCACCTTAAAATTGGAAGGGACCTTGGATTTCTAAAATGTTACTCTAGAGACTTGTTTTAAGACTAATCTCCTATAAAGCATTAGAATCCCCAACATGGGTGAAGGCCCATCTACTCTACAGACTGACCTGCTATGACCTTGGAAATCTACAGAGATAAGAGTACTAACTGAGAGAGAGCCTGAAGAAGACCTTACCCATCCAGTAATCACAGACAACACTGAGAAGCTTCCTTAGAGGAAGACTGTGGTGTCTTCTACCACCATCTCCTGTTTTGCGGACTCCCCATGTTAAAATCTGAGGAAATGGAGCCAGAAAAGGGAAGTGCCTGATTCAAGGCTTCATCCTTCTGCACTGCCCTAAGGAGACTATAACTGGCCCCTTAGGATAGGAAGCCAAGGGCAGGCTCTATGGCAGCAAAAGTGATCAGGGAAGATTCAATAAAATGGGAGAAGAGCAAACTAAGGGGGAATAAGGTGGAGGACCAGGAGCTGAGTAAAAGGAGAAAACCCCCATGAAGTAACACTAGGGGTCTTCAAACAGTCCTAGAAGCTCAGCCAAGAAGTCCCTGAGGGAGAGTGTCAAGACAAGGGCAATGCTTACCCATCTCCATAAGGCTGGTGAACCCTGGCAGGGCTGGGCTACTCCTTGGGCCCTTCCCCAGGTTGGGGGCACTGGACGACCACTGCTTGTATCCATCTACCAGGGATTTGAGGCTGAATAGAGGAAATGAGGAAACGGTTAGAACTGGTTACTTATCCTTATGCTACTCTCAGCTCCATGGGCCTTTGGAAATGTCTCTCCTATCTGCTTAATTACACCAAAGCCCAAAAGCCTTGGGATACAGGCCAAACATTACTGAACCCACCTGCTTCATTAACAAAAGTGCACATGCTCTAGGGAAAGAAAAGCAGTGGCATGGCCCATCCCCTTCACATGATGCTCTGGAGCGGTAGAAAGATCTAGTGGGCAGGCTGGCAAGAAGACAGAAAGAGTAAGGACTGCCCAGCACTGGCCAGGGTCTTACCTGAGGCAATCAACCCAGAGACACTGAATACAACACACAGGTGACCTCAAAAATACTGCAATGCGAAGACTTGCAATGCAAGGCAAGCATTGGACAGACGAGCTAGCAGAGATGGGCCAAGCTACTCCACTCACCCCATTTATTAATTTCTCCTTCCAAGCTTATGGCATGCTTAGGCAACTTTCGAAGCCATCTACTTTTCAAACACAAAAATCAACCAACAAAACTGCACCAACCTAGTGCACTTTGGGCCAGACCTATGTGGCTAGTACACAATGCTCTAGTCGAGCCCTCGGTTTGTCTGGGAATGGAGAGAAAAACGACAGCAGCTCACTTTCAAACCCCTGTAATCAGCTCACAGTGACAAGCCAGTACTCTGAGGATATAGACTGGGGACCCCAACAACCCGCTTATAGGATGGGGGAATCAGAGACGCAGAGGCACTGATCTTTTCTCTGAAGGACAGTAAGAGGGAAGACTGAGGAATCTGTGAGTTCTGGTTGCCTTGGAGCTATCAGATTTATAACCAGAAGTGGCTCTTATTTTAGGGCTAGAAAGAGCCGTTCAACTAAAGCCCACTCTTCCCAGAGTCCCAACCACTCTTGAGGGAGAAGGACCAACTTCTTCCCTGACCTCAGATCTCTGTTTCAAGTGCTATCAGAAACACCAATGAATTAAAATACATTCCAGCCACCATTGGTTTCAACCAAAATACAGAGCCAGAGATAGGCAAGGTGCTAAACCCTGGAACTTCCAAGTGATAATCTTATAACCTCACCTCTAACTCTGGATCCAAGGAAATCCAGATCAGCAAAGTCAAAGCAAGTGCTAAAGATCAAAGGACGAATAGCCATGTCCTATCTCCCTAAACCTAAGGGTGCCAGGAGAATGCCAAAAACAGGAGCGGCCAGAGAAGTGAGGAGGCAAAGCCAGACCAACACAGGACTCTTCCCAAGGTGCACAACAGTATGGCTTTAAAAAAAAAGTCAGCACAGCCCAGGCAATGATGAGGCGTGGTTCTACGGGGTGCGCTGTGAGAACAAGGACGTGGAAGGGCGACTATTACCAGTACATGTGATGAAGGGTGAGGAGTAGACTCACCCCAAGTGGAAATGTGGAGATTCTGAAGGGGTACTGAAACCATTAGCTTTCTCACGTCTCTGAGGGGATCTTCAACAAATAAAGAGAATCAACAGGTAAGCAACAGCCGTACATCCTCTTAGCCTCTCCCATGTGAGAACCTTCCAGGCTGGACTCTAGCTATGTCCCAGCTGCCCTTCCCTTGATCAGTCAGCAAAGCCCACATCATGAAGGAATCTGAACACGATGGCCCTGCGTGAGCTGCCACAGGCCCAGGACCTCCCAATCTGTGGGACAAAGGACCCTTTGCAGCCACAGCCTAACTGCAAAGGGCCTGAGAATCCATAGATACCTGAGCTGTCTACAGACAAGTGCATGTTTCCTAGAGATATGCACAATTTTTTCAAAAAGATGGAGATTCAAATTCACTGAACATTACTGAATTCAATATAGCTTTTTGTGATTACGTATTTTCTTCAATCAACAGGGACTAAAATTAGAAATATTATCATATAGAGGCTCTCAAAAATTTCTAAGATTAAAGAGGTCTTTATTCAAGACTGGAAGGAATATACGTTATTTCTTCAATAGGAATTGAGAATCATGAAAAATTGTCACATATTTTGAACTGATTCAAAAGTTTCGAGGGCAAATCTACATAAGGAGGACAAAAATTCCAAAGTTAATATTTTGTAATGCAAAATAAAGTCAATTTAGTAGCAAGACAAAAAAAAATACCTTTAAATGAAGCAGAACCATAGAAACTATTGGGACCCACAGCCAACCTGGTAAATCCTATTTGGAGTCACACTAATGTCAGAAATATCAAGGGATTCATGGTGACCGAGTTTCTCAGCCCCAGCTCAACCCGATGCTAGCTCAGGGCTCAGACGACAAACTGAGCACCTCTTGCTTCTATAGAGCTTAGTACAGCAGAGCAATCTGCCATCCTCAGAGGATCCAACCACTGAATTCTTCCATAGCTTAGACAGTCTGCCCTACACATCTAAATTTTCTATTCCAAGGTATCTAGTGATTTCCAAAGCCTGGTTTCAAAGAGTCAAGCCTTTGTGACCCAATCAGTTATTTTCACCTCCAGCTCAGATCTGATATGGGGAAAAAGATTTCGGACATGAAATCTTAGTATTCGGAGAAATACCAAGGCCAGTTATAGGTTCAGGGCACCTATAAGGTTAATATTCAACCTTAGAAGCTCTTTGAAAAGCCACTAATAAAGGTGAAGGGTGTTACTGCCTGTCCTCACACTTGGAAAAGGAAAAAAACATGGTTCCAGATTCTAACACCAAGAGTAAGAAGTGTAAACCATCACTTTCACTCTTCAGGGATGAGACAGAACTGCACGAGAGGCATGCAAGAATCCTCATAGTAAATACTGACATATGCTTACTCTGCGCCAGCTAACCTGCTATGCGCTTCCACAGAGGAACTTATTTAATCCTCACGTCAACTCCACGACATAGGTACGGATATGAGCCCCAATTTATAGATGAGAAAACATAAGGTCCCACAGCGAGGCATGGTGGAGCCAGGCTTCACACCCACGCAGTCTGGGGTCAGCATCCAAGCTCATCACTGTTATACTACAAGTGACTAGCCTATGAAGGACCAGGGCTCAGGAGAATTTGGCCCCTAGACCACAAGACCACAGCGAGAACACATGCACATCCACGGCACCAAGGCGTGCCTTGTGCTTTGCCCAGAGGGGGCGCTCACAGACATCAGTATGGGAATGGGGCGGGACCTGAAAGAAGTTCTGGTGGCCCTGGATTTACACCCAACTGCAGTACAGGTATGGATTATTCTGCCTGCCCCTGCCTCAGGAGGAGCCTGGAGTGAAGAGTCCCGTGAGGCCTGCTCCTCCATCTCTTTCCTCTGAGGAGGCGTTTTCAGGGGAGAAGCCAGGTTTAAGCAGACACACAGCAGAACTCTACATTTGCTTAATGTGTGGGCTACTTACTGCTCTGAAGAGGATGCCCCCAGGGACCAGCAAGCTATAACCCGTGGGCTCAATCCTGCCCATCACTTGTTTTCATAAAGTTTTACCGGAACGCAGCTGTGCTCATTCATTTTCCGCCCATGGTCTGTGGCTGCTTATGCACTACCACAGTAAGTCGAGCACTGACGACCCAGACCACAGGGCCCATAAAGCCTAAAATATTTACTATCTGGCCCCCTATGGAAAAAGTATGCCGATCCCTGTCCTAGGAGGTTCCAGGGAACAAGGAGATTGGGAAACTCTGTTATAAAGATCAAGAAACTTGCAATTTCTCAGAAAGCAGTGAAACACACAACAAAGAAAAAGGTATTATGTATCCTAGTGTTAAACGGTGCCCCCATCTTTGCGTGAGAAAGAATTTGCCGTCATCTGGCTCTTACCCTTCGTCTCCGGAGGCAAGGTCCCTCTGACCCAGTGTGCCCGGCCCCCACGTCCGTCCCTTCTTCTTGGGGGCCCTTTTCTCCTCCTCCTCTCCCTCCTCCTTTGGAATGACAGAGTTCCGGCCCCAGGTTTTGCTGCTTTCACCTGGTGTCACTGTGAATGACAGAGGTTGGATGGGATCTGGAAAAGAGACAGACAGGTCCCCCCAAAACTAGCCTCTCCCCCACAAGACACACACACACACACACACACACACACACACACACACACACACACTTGGAACTGCAGGGAAGAAATCAGACCTCTTCAAAAACTCTGTGATAGAGTGGAGCCTTCCAGGAAAGCAATGGAGTTCTCAGCCAACAATCGTTTAGCACTCCCAAAGTACCAAATGCGGAAAAACTTCCTATAGTTTCTTAACTGCAACGTAAGCTGGAGCTCAGGCCAGCTGGACATCAGAGTTCGAAACAGATCTGACTCAAGGAACTTGTTTCGTTGGGTGGAATTCAACTGGGGGTGGCGGGGCGGGGGAGGAGGGAGGTAGGAGGAGGGAGAGAAAAAAGACAAGGGGCAAGGAAGATGTGGAAGTACACAAGTTTTGGTAAGAAAATGCTGGAAAGGAAGAAAATGAGGATTTCAAGATCATGGAGAAGGAAGTCAGGAGTGGGAGAGGGGGAGGGAACGGGCCGAGAGAAATACAATAGGTGAGAGAGGAGGAACATTCTTCTGACACCGATACCTTTGAGCAAAGATTGAAACCCAAATGTATCAGACATTAGCCTATATTGTAAATGAGTTAAGAGAGCCAGTTACCAAAAACAGGGAGCTCTGAGGACTGAGGCAAAATACTGAGCACAGGGAAAGGGGACTCCACTGATTTGATTTGATTTTTCAAGGAAAGCCAGAATCCAGTTTTTTTTTAATGAAATCTCTCTATCCTCAAATTAGGAAAACTAATTTATTCCTACACACATATACATATGTGTATATGTATGTGTATGTATATGTGTACATATAAAATTCTTTCAAGAAACACTGCCATAAAAATAAAATGAGTCCACAAAATCATTCCATTTGCAATAACATGGATGGACCTTGAGAGAATTATGTTAAGTGAAATACGCCAGTGAGAGAAGGATAATCTGTGTATGACTCCACTCATATGAGGAATTTAAAATTATGGACTAAGAACAGTTTAGTGGATACCAGGGGAAAGGTGGGGTGGGGGGTGGGCACAAAGGGTGAAGTGGTGCACCTACAACATGACTGACAAACATTAATGTACAATTGAAATTTCACAAGATTGTAACCTATCAATAACTCAATAAAAAAAAAAAAGAACACGAGCTGAGCTCACCAAAAAGAAAAATAAATAAAATAAAAATAAATAAATAAAATGAGTCCAGGGGCCAGCCCCGTGGCCGAGTGGTTAAGTTTGCGTACTCCGCTTTAATGGCCCAGGGTTTCGCTGGTTCAGATCCTGGGCACGGACCTACACAACGCACATCAAGCCATGCTGAGGCGGTGTCCCACATAGCAGAGCCAATAAGGACCTACAACTAGAATATACAATTACGCACTGGGGAGCTTTGGAGAGAAGAAGAAGAAAACAAGATTGGCAATAGATGTTAGCTCAGGTGTCAATCTTTAAAATTAGTCCAGATCTGGCTTATCATAAGTATTTGCTAAGTTTTCTTAGGACCTACGCTTTGAAAAAGCCCTTCCTTGGGAAGCATGGACAAAAGAAAAACAATGATGCCCCAATATGGCAGAAAGACACAAGGTCCCCAGGCCAGGGTACCAACCTGAATCTACATCACACACCAGCTCCCAAATCCGTACATCACTAAAGATCCCATCAATACCCACAACCCCCCTCACTGGTATATGACTAGGAGTAAAAGGGGGAGGAGGGAGTCGTAAAGCTAATGGTGAGAGACAAGGGGCAGGGCTAAGGGTTTGCGTACATATGTGCATGTATATACACATTGTCGAGGAGAGTGGCAGAAGTTATGGATGGAGCAAGCCTGGACCAATCGGTGGCTGGACAGAGCAGGGGACAGGTGCCCGTGTGTGTTCTGGCCCCTAATTTGGGAAACAGTCTCACACTGGATGGCTCGAAGACGAGGAATGATGGTGGGGCTTGCAGGAGGACTGGAGCGGCTGCTGATAAGACTCTTCCTCTTATCCATGGTGGGGGAGGCCTGGACCGTGAACTTGTGCTGGAAATCTGCTTGGGCAAAGACAAACATATGCGTGTGCATCAGAATTTTCCCAGAATCAAATTCCTATAAGAAAACTGACACTTCCTGGCAGGCTCGAGGGACAGGCCCCTATTTCCTGAGAAGCCTCTGTTCACCTGGTAAATGTTCTCTTTCGGAATCATCTTTTTCCCAAAAGATGGCAGGATGGCAAGATGAACATATGAAAAGAAGGAAAATTCATTATCTGGGCGAATGTCACTAGATAGTTTTCATACAGCTTCTATATAATGTATATAGGCGTGGCAACAACACAGAATAGTTTTTTTAGATCATGATGTTTGCTGATTATTCTAGGCAATCTAACTTAAAATTCTCTGTTTCATATTTTCTATTAGTACACACCCCCCTTTTCTCAGAGACCTAAGCAAGGAGACTGATGCTTCTCATTAAGTGTAGGCAGAGCAGGGTAACAAGAAATATCCTTGGTGGGAACTGAGGGAAGTGAGGGAGATGGAGCTAATGGTCCAAATCGTGATGTTTTCCAAAGGCAGTTCAGGCATAGCATAAAGAATGCAAAACTTACAGCTCTGAATTTCTGAGTTTCAGTCTCCTCATCTATTAAAGAGGTTTAATAAACAGCTGCATGCTGTACCTGGGTCTCCCCACTCAACTGTGATCTCTCTGAAGGTGGGCACTAACGCTTTTATATGGGCTTCCCCAGTATGCAGCAATACGCTGACACATGCTAGATGCTCGAGAAGTGCCTAAATGCCCCCCAAAAAGAAAAAAAATGTGCCATGAGACCAGTAAATACATCCCAGGAACACACTCACTGAATTCCACTAAATGATTCTCTTGCCTGTACTTAAGCCACCATCCTAGTGCTTAAAACCATCCGCTACTGCTCCATTTATGTCTCTTCCCTTGTCCCTTACACTTCCCATAAACGTGCTTCCTGAGGTCTTATAGACTCAGAATACAACGAACAACTTTTTTATCTACATACACACACACTTGAGCACTCACCTTCCTCCCTGGGTACATTACACCCCAAAAAGATTCTAATTCTTTACTTCCACATTTCTTTGCATCTTCCCAAGGCCGTATATATACCACAAATGTACCCTTATTCAGCCGATGTGTTTCTGAAAGGTTATGTGTAAATCAAATTCTCATACGTTAATCCTAATCTCAACTGTACTCACGGAACTAATTATCTAAAGAAACCCTGAGATAAGTTATTTTGCAAAGCCAAGAGTTCTCTTGTCTCACACATACACACCCTGGAATTTTTTTTCTCCAGTTACATGCTTCCTTCTCCAGGTTTGCTTAAGTGAGATGTGCCTGTGTGAGCACCCATGCCTCTAGCAGCCTGGACCACGCTTGCCTGTCAGGTCCATCACTGGTTTGCTTTAGGTTTACTTAAGTGAGACGTGCCTGTGTGAGCGCTCATGCATCCAGCAGCCTGGACCACGCTTGCCTGTCAGGTCCGTCACTGGTTTGTCTTCCCTTCATATTCTCTGTTTAGTCACACCCAAACATTTCCCTGCAGTGGGGGAGCTTTTCAGCACGCCCGTCATTCCACCAAATAGAATGGCCCATTTCAAACCTGGGTCTCATGTTTCCAAGCTTTGTCTATGGCCCCAACAGATCCCCTCCACACCAGCCCCTGGCCCTGCTTCCACTTCCCAGAAGGTCCCTGGCCACTGACCAGAAGGGAGGCTGATGCGGTTTCCATCCTTGAGCTTCAGCCGGCTCTTCCGGAACTTGCCCTTGCGTTTCTTCACCCGGGGCTTCTCCTGGCACAGCTGGTGGATGATGATGTTGAGCTCCCGTTCTAGGATGTCAATCTCCCGCTCGGCCAGCTCCTGCTCCCGTCGCCGCAGCAGCTCCTCCTGGTTCTTCTGCTGGAGTGCAGCCCGCGTCAGCTCCTCCTCCCAGGTGCGGAGCTCCTGCAGGGTGAGTAGAACCATCAGGGAGAAGAGTGGGGTGCTCAGTGCAGAGGCGTGAGGTCCGAGAGCCTCCAGAGGGCTGTGCCCACAGCAACCTGGACAGCACTTCAAGTCCTCAGTGGAGATGTGGGGCTCAATAGTCAGCTGGTAAATGAACACCTGACCATCCTGAAAGGAAGGCTCAAAACAGCCATATGGAGGACATAGCTAGAGCAGCCACAGGTAAGCCCTGGAGACAGGGGCTGATAGTTCCCAGCTCTCCTTGATTACCAATTAAAATTGCCTGTGATTGGGCAAAAAATAGAGGTCTGGGCAGAAAATATAATCATGTACTTAAATTTTACAGACTTGGTTCTATTTTAATTTTTTTCTATTATATAAAGGATTTTTTTTAAAAAGCAGAGCCAACGTAATGTGATATAGCTTAAAATGTGCCCGCTGGAAATGAATCACCCCTAGGTAACACCTAACATTCAAATAAAAATAAATATATTTCCAGGGTGGCTGTTCAAAAGGTATGTGATGCATGTCATCTAAATCTTTGTTCACTTGGTGAGCAAATCCACTGAGCCATGTGTTCTGAACTCTCAACTTATCTTAAAGGACAACCACTTGCTCTGGATCGTGACAGCACAGCAGAGAAGAGAGAACATTTCCTGAAGTCTTTGCCAGGCGCTTGCTCTAGAACCACTGCCACACTAGGTGGGCAGAACCTCTTCCCCGTCTCCCCTTCCTTCCGCATGAATTTATAAATAAACCCAGCACACAGTTCCTGAGAAGAGGTGGGGGAGATAGGGAATCAAGAAACAGGAGAAAAAACAGGAAAGAGAACAAAGCATGTATATAAAAATTTAAAATCTGGAATCTAAACTGTTAACACTGGTTACCCTGGGCCTAGGATAGAAGAGGGGGACCAGAACTTAAGAAACTTTCACGTCGGGGGCTGGGGGCCGGCCCCATGGCCAAATGGTTAAGTTCGTGTGCCCCACTTTGGCGGCCCAGGGTTTCGCCGGGTCAGATCCTGGGCACACTCATTAGGCGATGTTAAGGAGGCATCCCACATACCACAACTAGAAGGACCACCCACAACTGAAATATACAACTATGTACTGGGGGGATTTGGGGAGAAAAAGAAAAAAAAAGAAGAAGAAGATTGGCAATAGTTGTTAGCTCAGGTGCCAATCTTTAAAAAAAAAAAAGCTTTCATGTCAATAACCTGACCGAACCATGTCTAAAAAGTGGGAAGGTTTTTCAATAAAGCAACCAGAGCAACACTTCCATGGTCGAAACTTATTATTTTCAATGAAATGCTCCACTATAAGAAGTCATTCTGGACTAAAACAAAATACTGTAGAAAAGGAACCTAGAGCTAGAAAAAAAAGCTGAGCAGCAGGTAGAGAGCAGAAGGAACAGAGACAAGATGGGAATAAAATATTCTGATGTTAGGAGCTTTTCATCTGACTTGTCCTCCATTCCAAAGAGAATATCATAAAAGTGATAGAAAGGAGAGAAATGAGAAGAGGATTAGCACCTTGAAAATTGTCTGGTACATGGTAGGTGCTCAGTAGTTGCTGAATAACTGTTGAGTCAATGAATGAATGAATGAATGAGAAATAGAAAGAAAGAGAGAGAAGACAATTTTATAAACGTAATCCTTCTTTATGGGAACATAGATTCATCGTAATTGCCTGAGAGATGAGCTTGAACTTTTGAACTTCTCCTTTGATGAGATAAGCCCCAAACAGATTAACTGTTGGGTGCCCTCCAAATCTTTGGCTTCTCTGTCCTGTTACTTTGCTTTCACCATCAGGAGAACAAAAACACATGGAAGAATCAGAAAAATTATTCCTGGTTGGTTGATTTTGCTGTTAAATGGAAAAGTTGAAAAGTTCAAGCTAATTTCAGCCTTCCTAAGTCCTCTCTCCTGCATGCTCTTGTCTAAGGGATGGCTTAGGTCTAAGCCCCTTCCTTTAAAGGAACTCAAACCCCAGCTCAGAGACCAACCCATCGTCAAATACCTAGAAGCAGTAGGTTGAGCCAACGTGAAGAAGGAGCTGAATCATATGGGCAACCAGGACAGCCATGGACTACTTCCCCATGGCGCCATATACCTAGAAGATCCACAAACAAGCTAAATCCCCTTCTTGTGAAACACCTATTTGGGGATCAACTTCACAGTATGCAAATCACATTTTCCACATCTAATGATTTAAGAGGAATCTCTCCAGAGAGAAAGCTCGTTATTCATCTTACCCTCACTTGCCCAACTACGAGCCTTACAATAGAGCGGCATCATAGCATGGTGGTTAAGAACAAGGATTCTGGAACAAACTGCCTGAATTGTGTCCTTGGGCAAGTTAACATGGGCATCATATGTGATACGGAGTTAAGAGCACCGACATCACAGGCTTGTGTTATATAAGACAATTATCATCTTATGTAAGATTACATAAGAATTCATATAAATTACTAGTAACGGGGCACGGCACATAGTACATGCTCCACAAATGTCAGCTCTTACGAGAATGGGTTTAACTTTTCCTAGTAACTGACAAAATCCAACTTTCATTTTTCTTACTGGCTGGTACCCTTATAATTTCATCAATCAAAAGAAAGATAATCAAGACTGAGTGATTCAGCAATCTAAAACTTGGCCAGCAACTCTGGGGGTTCTTCTAGTTGGAAGAGAATTAGTAACAGGAAGAGTCTCTTTTAATTGTTCTGCTCAATGGTCAGTGCAGGTCCACCCCTCTCCTCCTGGGTCCCTGAAGGATCATCATAAGCTCACTCCATTCCCCTACAGAATGCTCGTTGACTTGCCAAACAGTACCGGGTTTAGGATTGCTATGTTGCATAAAAAGAGTTTAATCTCTTCAAATCAGCTCTGGAAATGAGTTTTAAGTCATTTGTTTAGGGAAACATCAATGACATTGGAAAGAAGATGGTTTTGGCATCAGAAGACCCAGGTTCAAGATTCTGCTTCCCCACTTACAAGCTGGGTGACTTTAGACAAGTCACTGACCCTCAGCTCTGAGATGAAAAAGACAGTAACATGCCGTCTACATGCTGGTGGCAGGGGCCATAAGACTCCTCGATAAAAAGGACGAAAAAGTCTCATGAGACCTTTAAAGTGAAAGAACTTGGAAGCCATAGAGACATAGCCAATTTTAGCTACTATTATGATCATACTGCTTCCCAAATTCCCATAGTGGGGAGTGAGAAGGGAAAAAAGAAATTAACCAAGTCTGTCTATGGACACGCCTTGTGCCCCTGGCTGCAGCCCTTAGATTTAGTCCTGCCCCTGCAGTATAAGCAACATAACTGCTTTGATTAGCTTCACCAGTATGGACACAGGTGGATAATGACTGTTAACCACACACCAAGGGCACAGAGAGGGGCCATCAAGGGGGCTATTTAGGGAATGGCCACCAAAACAAAAGGTCAGATCTCTAATAGGCTAAGAGTCTCTGAACTCCCCAGTTGGTTTGGGCTTTGAGATCTTCAAAAAACGTGAAAATGCCAAATGATTTCAGACCCATGGTATTTTTAGCCCATATGCTGTTTCTGGTTTTGATACCAAAGACACTGGCAGGATGTCCTGATAACTGTTCTCAATGTTGAAGCATCCATCTAAATCAAGTTAACCCCCTTCTAGAAGTTCATTGCAGAACCAAGAAACCTTTCTAGAACCCTCTTATATTTCAGCTGGCAGGGTGAGACAGCCTACTGGTACCTGCCCAATGGTGCTCTTCCTCCAGTTTGGACAATGAAGTAGATAATCCACAGGGAGAGCTTTGGACTCATGACTCTCCCTACTTACTCCTGCCACATCCCAAAAAGAAAGAAAAAGTCTCTATCATTTCAGGTCACACCTGAGGCCTAGAAAACTCTCTCCATGTAAAGCTGGGAAGGAAAGAGCTGCCCTGTTATTGCAAACCAAGCAGGAAGGTGGTCGTGTCAGAATCTATTCAGAGGCCCCAGTGGAGAAGGTCCACTGATTCAATGCATGCCTCTTTCTTTTCTTTCTTACCTTTTCTTTGGCCCTGAGTTGGTCAAACATCTCCTGAATCTCATGTTTCCAGTCATCCTGCAGGCAGTGGAAGGAGTCTTTGGGCATTTCGAAGAAACCAGACTCCTCTATGGTAGTTAGCTGGTCCAGGATATTCGTGAAAGATGGTCGTGAATGGGGGTCAGGGTTCCAGCAATCTGCATGGAACATGTGAGTAGACAAAAAACATGAATGAACAGAGGCAAACATATGACTTCGGATACTACGTGACTTCATCTGCCAGAAAACTACGTCTCATTTCTCCTTTCAGAAACAGAGATTGGGAATTAGGTAACCCCAACCAGGGCTCGGGAAGCAAAGCAAGCTGCCCAACATCACAGTCATAAAGAGTGAAATTGGAAATAAAAGGCAGCAGCTCTGCACCCATCCACTTCTGAGTGCTGACTCAGCACAAGACAAGCAAGTCCCAAGAGGTTTCCTGTGTGAAGCATGACAACCACTATTCATCAGGTTACAACATCACTCCAGGCCTGACAATAGGCAGCCACACACTGGGCCTCAACTTCCCAAAAACAGTGAGCTACCCTTCCCCCAATCAGTGGGCTGATGAGAAGGCAAGGATAAAAAGCACTGGTGTGGGAGTCAAGAAAAGCGAAGTCTGTCTACTCTCAGATCAGCCAATAACTAATGGAGTGGCCACCTGTCCACTTAAACTCTCTCAGCTTTGGATTTCTCTCTTACACGATTATAGGGTTTGACTAGATGACTTTTAGAGTTCCTTTCTTCTCAGATGTTCTTCATTTCTATATGTGAGACACTCAGAGATGCTGACATAAAAGCTGCAATACCTTCCTAATTTTGTATTAAATAATAATGTACTAAAGTACTGGAGAGCAGGCTTTAGTTATTAAGTTCTCCAGTCACTGTAGATGGGCAGAAGGGACATCTGTGACATCAATGTAGCAGGCCGGTAACATCATCTTGGGGAAGCTCTTCCAACTGCCCACAGGATTCCTCCTTGAGTGACTAATACTTCATCTCCTCTTTCAGTAACCGATCCTGTGGAACTGGCCAAAATCTATCAAGTGCTGATAGGAAGGTAAACTGTCTCCACTTTTGTTCCAGACAGGGGTCACTTACCTTCCATGAGTTTGGCAAAAGGTTCTGGGCATGTAGAAGGAATGGGAAGGGCAAGCTTGTTCATGGCCACTCCATAAGCAACTGCTAAGCCATCGATTCCTCGGAAGGGTACCTCCCCAGTCAGGAGCTCCCACAGCAGCACCCCATAGCTAAGGAGAGAAGAAGACAGAGGCCACAGGATAAACCAGGGGTGCAACTCACTGGCACAGCTCAGGAGGCTTTGCCAAGCACTTTCTCCAACATGTGGGGAAACTAACAAAACAGACGCGCTAACGTAATATAAAAGGGAGACCATAAGGCCTACTAGCTAAAAGCAAAAACTCTGCAGTCAGGCACACTTGGTCTCAAACTCTTGTTCCTCAAAATCCTCAACTGCAAAGTGCAAATAACACTAGCAGTCTCACGAGGCTGTCATGAAATAAATGAGCTCCTCTAAATCGGTGCTCAATAGCCACAGCTATTTTGTTGTTGTTATTGTTAACATAACAAAGTGGGAGAAGAGGCAGCCTCTCAGGAATAAATATTTTCTGTTTTAAGAGAACTTCAGCTTTAGTCACAGATATATATTTTTTAGCTTTAGAAAAGCAGAGAGCTGAACTCAAAACAAGCAGATTTTATCCTATAAAAGATTTCTTTAAATGCCCACTGGGTTGAATAGATTCCTGCGCTGGGTCAGCGTGAGTGAGTCCTTAACAGAAACCTCTGTCTAACTCAAAGGGAAAAGTTTCACATGGGTGGCCTGCATCGGGACAGCAAAGCGGTGTGTCAGCTGTGAGGGCTTCAGAGTTCACACTCTCCCTTTCAAGTCCACATGAAGAACTTCTTTCCACCCGTCCTGTGAGTCAGAGGATGGGGAGCACAAACCTTAGCAGAATAATTCTTCTATGAATTCACCATCAGAACCAGGCAAAATCACCTAACGTTCACTCCTTCCAGGAATAGGCAGGACAAGAAACCATAAGGCCACGAACAGCTGGAAGAGTGGCTCTCCTTATATTTTCAACACAAATCTTTTGTAACACTTATCAGTAGTTTACAATCAAGAAAAAGTCGTATTAATTAAAAAACAACAATAAAACCAGTATCTATTTTATCATGATACCTTGTATGTGCAGGGTGCTAAGACATTTACAAACGCTATCTTGAGTCTCTACCACAAACTTGCAAGGTAAGTATTACCATCGTCTTGCAGATGAGGAAAGCAAGTTTTAGACAGGTTTAGCAGCAGTTAGTAAGAGCATACATGGAGTAAGTCATGGTGGACCCTAGACCAAAGCCCAATTCTTTCTCTCTAGAATGCCTTCTACTATTTCTCTGTTTCATAAACTCTAATCGTCTTTCAAGATCTGTTTCAAATGCACCACTATTTCTTCATTCATTTTAAACATCTACTAAAGATTTACTATGTATCAAGCTCAATGCCAGGCACCAGGATACAGCATAGACACAGATCTTACCCACAAGGAGATTAGTAAGAGGAATAGAAAATAATCAATTAGAATACAGAGAGGTGAGTCATGACAGAGATACTATGAGGGCACAAAGAAGGGTCACCTAATCCAGACCAGGATCGGGGCCAGGAGACAGCTGGACCTCGGCTACTAAGTGAAGGAGGCGCCAGTGCTCCAGAGACAGGGGTCAGGGTGTACAAAGGCATGGGCCTGCCCTCAAAGAATCCCAAGTGGCCTGGCATGGCTCCAAAGAAGAGCAACGTCCCAACCAATGCGCCAGGGCATCCCGGAGGATCCCTACAGACAGGCCCTCAGAGTGGCCTTGCCAGTCTCCCTGGACAATGGCTTTACCCCAGTAAGCCCTCCAAATACTATTAGTTTCTTTATGCATCTTGACAGAAAAAAAGCCTGGTAGGACAGTTGCAGGTCTAGTCCTGTCTAGACAAGGAGTTGGACTTTAGTCTGAGACTGATGGGAACAATGCTGGACACTTTAGGAAGCCCTCCCTGACCCCCCCAGGTGTTACTCAGCCCTTTTTTGGGATGCCATGTACTGTAGTTGTTTGTTTACCAGCCGTTGGGGCTCCTAAAGGGCATGTTTTTAATCTTTGCATCCTCAGGGCCTGGCCAGGCTCTGGTACACAGTAGCCTCTCCTATGGTGAGTGAGTTGGTGGGTGGGTGTGGGAATGAGCGCACGGTCAGATGGTCCTGCAGACTGCACTGGGTCCCTAGAGCAGGCCCCAAATACCATCAAGAACAGCACGACTACACTTCCTGCCAAACCTTTCATGTTTGGCACTCACCCAGATGGTGGTCATGCTGGGCAGCTTCTACCAAGTGACCTCTCAGAACTCTGAGCACTGCTGACTAGATTCCCATGTTAGAAGGACTCTCATCCTCAGCTGCCTGCTCTTGGGCAACCCCCAGGTCCCAAAGAACCCCTTCCTTCCATCCAGGCAAAGATGGCTGGTGTCCCAGCCCTAACTACTTGGAAAGACAGTAAAGTGTTTCAAAGATCAAAACGTGTCCTGTTTGTGTCCTTGCATCCCATCCCTGATGGTCTTCACACTGAGTGGTAGGTGACCCATGGACATGTCTCAGGCTATCGGGAAGATGGAGGAGCCAGAGACCTTACCCTCCCAGCTTCAAGGAGGGCAGCTCTGCTCTCACCTGGCTTGTTTCTTTGTTCATCTGCATTCCATTCCATTCCGTCTGAAGGGCTCTACAACTAAGAGAAACGGGAGAACTGCTGCTCAAGAAAGACGTAGACAGGCTTGAGATAAATGCCTACATTACCACTTACAGCCGTGTGACCCTGGGAGAGGAAGCTCACCTCTCCAAATCTCGGTTCCCTCAACGGTACAAGCAAGACAGCAACCCCCACCTCACGGAGTAGCTGCAAGGAATAAATAACAACAACTACTCCTCATCCAGAAACCACTACCTAAGGCTCGTAAGCAAACTGCGTTTCCCCTTGGAAAGCGTCTGCCGAGATGTAGGGAGAGTCCCCAGTGGTGGTGAGAGCCGTGCCAAGGGACACCAGCATCCAGGGAAAGTAAGCCTTTCTGGGGATGACTAGACCAGTCAAAGCTTTCCCCTGCCATCGTTCCTCTTTGCTTTTGTAACAGCAGGTGGGTGATATAAATGAAGTCTTGGCATTCCCTTGGCAGGAAGAGAGGCCAAGAAGGAACGGGAGAAATAGAGGTAAGACGGGTCTGAGCCTCAGGGAGAGTGGGGAAGTAGAAGTCCGCGGAATTTATCTCAGGTTTAACTTTGTTGCCCTCCCAGGATTGAGAGAAGACAAGAGGTCCTTTCAAGATCATTTACAAGCAGCCTGGAAGTACCAGCTCAGTTAAAACTTGGCCTTGGAGTCCCTCCCCCAACAGGGAACCACCAGCTCCCAAAGTGCTGCCAGTGATTTCCCAAGAGTCCTCACAGCCTAACCCAAACCCTCAGGAATGCACCCTGTGTCGATAAGGAACCACCTCAGAGGTGCGGCAATCCTCTCCACATTTGGTAGGGTCAGGGGTAGGGGACGGGTGTTTTATATTTTTCAAAGTGAGGACAAGCACCAGAGCGGAAAGCAAAGCTTCCTGACCAAAGGCACAGCAATTCCACACCTGAGCTGGACCAGGGCTGTTTTTCTTATGAACCTACACTGTCTCTAAGATGCATGCTCTGAAAGGAAAGGCTGTCCCTTGAATAAGCTCCTGCACTTGGTAATTGGCTGTGACCCCACATTCCAGGAACAACACTGACTGTTTAACAATCTTTGGCAAAGACAATTGAACTACCATATGTGAAAGCACTTTGTAAATTGTAAAGTAACATACAATTCTTCTTCTGGCTGTTGTTAACCAGACCTCGTTCAAAATGATGATATATTTATTAACATATATATTACTATATACATTAATATAATTATTGACATAAATATTTATTGACATGGTAATATGCTAATGCTATATTATATTCAAAAAGCAGCTTATAAAACAGAATAATCCCATTTTAAGGGATGGGTAGATAAGCATGTGAACAGGAATAAACGCACCAAAATATCAATATAGATTATCTTTAGAGGTGGGTTGCAGGTGATTTTCTTTTTCCTTTTTTCTTGTTTATCTATATTTTCTAATTTTTTCTATAGTGAACATGTTTTACTTCTGTAATATTAGAAACTTAAAATGATTAACAAAATGCCTCCACTTCATCCCACACACAACAGGCGATAAGTCATTATAGGACGATGGCCTCTGGTTGTAACCACCTCTCCCTGCACAGCACGCCCAAAGGAAAAGATTTTGTCAATTACTCTTCTTGAGGTGGTCCAAAATCTAAGCAGATTGGGAAACTTACTAGAGGATCTGGGCCATTATCATCTTACCCTCCATCACAGTACGTGGAGGAGGCCAGAGAACTACCTCTGAAGAGCAGTAAGACAAACTCAGCTGGCACTGGGCACCCAGCAATAACAGAGGCCCAGAGGTCTGGATGAGTTCCAGGAGGGGAGAGGGTTGGACTCAGGCTCAGCCCAGTACCTGGCACAGAGTAGGCATTCAACAAACATTTCTTGAACAAGTAAATGAATTACAAGTCAACTGGGGAACCAGCTTTGTCCCGAGTTCCTGGGCACATTCTGGCCCTCTCTGGGATATCCTGCTGGGTCCCAGAGATGGCGGGCCATTCATTCTGGAAAAAGCTGCCCAAAGGGCAAGAACAAGAGTATACAGAAGGTAACACGGCTGCAAGCACAGAGTTTCAAGAGACACATATCCAGTAGTAACAACAGCTTTACTTCTACCACCTGCGTGAACTTAGGTACCTGACTTAAACCATCGAGCCTCAGTTACCTCAACAGTAAAATGGAAATGATATCTACTTTTGGGGATTCTTGCGAGGAACAAATGAGATAGGATACAGAGCATTCAGCAGAGAGCCTGGCCCTTAAGCATTTGTAGGTGGTACATACTGTTACCACTGTATGTGTATTGTACAAGTAGCAATGGACACACGTTTTCCTCTGGTAAAGGTGCGAGATCATCTGGAGCCACTTAGATGACTCGGCTTGAGGAGGGTAGAATTAACAGCCCATTTAGTGGATTCCATAAACTGTCTCCTACAAGGAAATGCTGTAGCATGAAAGCTAAGAAAGCTGCAAGGGAGCAGGATGAATTATGTTTTCAAACCACATTCATCAATCAAGCTGAGTCAGGAGGCTTAAATCCCAGGAATAATTCTAAACTAGAGACCCACCAGCAGAGTAGGCCATGTGACAATTCCCAAGACACCTCATCCAAAGTGCTGTTGATTTGGAGTTTACCTCCAAACTCTCCCCTTCAGAGAGCAGAATAACTTCATCAGATGCCTCTCACTGAAGAGGCTCCTCAAGCCTGCTTTCAGGACCTGTGGTCGAAGGGTAAGACCTGGAGGTTAGTCTTGGAACAAGGACATCTTGGGTAAAAGCTGAAAGCTCTTGCCTTGTTCCTTTCATGATGGACAAACCCCTGCAATGGCCTTGCCCTTCCTTGTCTGCCATTTCTGTCACCATGACAGAGAAGACCCTACATTAGGTATTTGAGCTTTCCTTTCCCACTAAGAATGTGCCTGGATACTGGAGGCAACTCTGTCCAAATCAATGTAGCAGCAGAAACCTTTAAAGTGTGTGACCACACAAGCTGAATGATTTCAAGGCCAGGCCGGGAGAAGAGGCTAGCAGGAATATAGGAAGAAGAAAATAATCACGTTACTGAGAAGTCATGGTTTCCCATGAAGAAAGGTAAGATAAAGTTGAGTGTGGCAAGTGGCTGATTGTCCCCCCAAATCCATGGAAGAGATTCTTCTTCCATAGTAAGCCCAGCTAAAGCCTACATTTGTCTGCTTCCTTTGCAGCCAAATGTGCCCACGTAACCACGCAATGGGGTGTGCACAAAGGAGATATGCATAACTTCTGGGTTGTCTCCAGATTAAAGACAAGCTGCTTGCTGTAGATAAGCTCTCTCTCCCCTTTTCTTCAGACTATAATGCAGAAGTAACAGTCACTCTGATGGAACCATTTAGCTAAGAACACCACCCTGAAAGAATCTGAGTTCCTGAATGATCTCACAGGACACAGCTGCCCCACCAGCCTGGACTGGCTGGACTACTCCTTGAAAAAGAAATACACTTCTACCTTATTTAAGCCATGACATCTGTATGTCTCTTTGTAATAGCAGCTTAGCTTAATTAATATACTAACTAATCTCATTAGCCTATGGTCAAGCAATGAATGTGTTAGGTTGAAGCATATTCAACTGCTGTTTTTGTAGGTCAAAAACAGTTGAATATCAGTGTACAGCTCAACCTAACGAGATCTGGTCAGAAATTTTCAGAAAAGGATAACTTCACCCTGTAGTTAATGTGTGGTGAAATAAGATTAAATATACGGAAGCTACAAAACATCATTGAAAGAAAATTAAAGGAGGCCTAAACAAATAGAAAGATATCCCATGTTCATGGATTAGAAGATTTAATGTTAAGATGGCAATACTCCCTCCAAAGTGATCTACAGAGTTAACACAATTCCTGTCAAAATCCCAGCTATTTTGCAGAAATTGACAAAATGATCCTAAAATTCACATGGAAATGAAGGGACCCGAAATAGCCAAAGAAGGAGGAAGTTGGAGGACCCAAACTCCCTAATTTCAAAACTTACTACAAAGCTACAGTAATTAAAACAGGGTGATACTGGCATACAGATAGACACATAGCAACAGAGTAAAACTGAGAGTCCAGAGATAAATCCTCACATTTATGGTAAATTGCTTTTTGAAAAGGGTGACAAGACAATTCACTGAGGAAAGAATAGTCTTTTCAACAAATGGTGCTGGGACAACTAGATAGCCATATGCAAAAGAATGAGATTGGTCCTCTACCTCCCATTGCATACAAAAATTAAGTCAAATGGAACAGAGACCTAAATGTAAGAGCTAAGATTATAAAACTCTTAGAAGAAAAATAGGTATAAGTCTTCATGACCTTGGATTAAACAATGGTTTCTTAGATACAACACCAAAAGCACAAGCAATCAAAGGAAAATAAATTGGACTTCATCAAAATTAAAAATGTTTGCGTTTCAAAGGACACTAACAAGAAAGTGAAAAGAAAACTCACAGAATGGGAGAAAATATTTGCAAATCATGTCTGATAAGGGATTTGTATCCAGAATATATTAAGAACTCTTTCAACATAAAAATAAAAGGACATATAACCCAAGTTTTAAAATGGCAAAGGATTTGAATAGACATTCATCCAGAGAAGATACACAAATGGCCAATAAGTACATGAAAAGATGCTTAACATAATTAATCATTAGGGAAATACAAATCAAAACCATAATGAGATACCACTTCTGATCTACTAGGATGGCTATAATCAAAAAGACAGACAATAACAAGTATTGAGGGGATGTGGAGAAACTGGAACTCTCATATATTGCTAATGGGAATGTAAAATGGTGCAGCCACGGTAAAAAACAATTTGGCAGCTCCTCCAAAAGTTAAACAGAATTACCATATGACCCGGCAATTACACTCCTAGGTATATACCCAAGAGAACTGAACACATATGTTCACACAAAAGCTTGTACACAAATGTCCATAGCAGCATTATTCATAATAGCCAAAAAATGGAAATAACCCAAATGTCCATCAACTGATGAATGCCTAAACAAATTGTGGCATATCCATACAATGGAATATTATTCAGCTATAAAAATGAATAGAGTACTGATACATGCTACAACATGAATGAACCTTGAAAATATTCTACCAAATGAAAGAAATCAGTCAGAAAAGACCACCTACGGTATGATTCCATTTGTACAAAATGTCCAGAAGAAGCAAATCTATACAGATAGAAAGTAAATTAGTGGTTGCCAGGGGGTAGGGATAGGGAGAATTGGGAAATGACTACAAACAGGTATCAGATTTCTTTTTTGGGTGACACAAATACTCTGGAAATAGATAGTAATTGTAGTGGGTTGAACAGCGGCCCTAAAAAGATATGTCCACGTCCTAATACCCAGAATCCTTATTTGGAACAGAATCTCCCTTCGAGTTTCTGGAGGGAGTGTGGCCCTGCTGGCACCAATTTCAGACTTCTGGCCTCCAGACTATAAATTTCTATTGTTTTGAGCCACCAGGCTTGTGGTAATTTTTACAGCAGCCCTAGGAAACTAATAACAATGGTGATTGTTGTAAAACTTTGTAAATTTACTAAAAATCATTAACTTATACATTTTAAAGGCTCAACTTTATGGCATGTGAATAATATTTCAATAAAGTTGTTATTTAAAGTACACACGTTCATAACCATACACATGCAAGCTCCTTTTACAACACGGCAGGAAGCAACAACTTCACAGGCTAAGTAAAGTACATGATAACCTATCGTCCTTTCTTTTGTATAACAAGGTGATGCTCCTGCCTCACAGTCACGAGAATATAAACTCTGTAGATGCTGATCCTCCCATCAGTGAGGACAGGATTTTTAGATCCATGTCCTTGTGACCTCGTGGGCTGACATTTACTAGAGGGATGGTTGGTCTAACCTGTGACTCCGCAGTTTTGGGGGTATGCTTCAGACCCATATTTTCCCAACCTCAATTCTCCAAATCCTGAAGTATGTGTGCAGCCAAGACAGACCTGGGGAACACTGACCCTGCAGCTCTGGACCTTACCTCCACACGTCGCTGCCTTTGGAAAACATGGAGGCACGAATGACTTCAGGTGCCATCCAAGCATATGTCCCTGCCGCGCTCATCTTGGTGGTTCGGTGCCACTCCCGAGCCAGGCCAAAATCAGTGATCTTCAGAATCTTGTTGCTCAGATCTCCATTCTCCACCTTTTGGAGGATCAATACTGGGCAACAAAAGGAATAGAGAAGAAACCAGAGAGTCTGCATTAATCACAGGGAAACCACCGAACACAGAGCCCTCCTTCCATCCTCTAGTCCTGAACTGCAGGCTCCATCATGTGGCTACCACGGGTTGATGGTAGGAGCCATTGTTCTCATACACCTACAATGCATAAATTTTTGTGCCAAGTATTTTATAGGCATTATCTTTAACCCTCAAAACAACTTTATGAGGTAGATAGTACTCTCATCTCTGTTTTACACATGAGGAAACAACTAGATCCAAAACCACCAGAAGCCAGGGCATTTCCGCACAGCGTACTTTCCTGGAATGTGTGTTATAGATATAGTCTCCCAGCAGTAGTGAAATGTTTAAACTCTCTCCTGGGAAAAAGTCACTACCACCTCATGGCATGGTGAGGTCACCAATAGAGATACAGCTCTGTTAGATAAATTTTCAAGGCCACACAACTAATAAGCCAGGGCTGAAACCCAGGCAGCCTGACTCAAGAGCCTTCTCTGCTGTCTTTACACCATTCAGCCCATTCACACTCTATGAAAGAAGAGCTGTGAGGTCACAGCTGACCCTTCTGAGAAGCAGCTCCTTGGGCTTTCTCTCTGCCAGGGCACCCCGGGCTATACCCACCCTCAGATCACAAGGAATGGGGAGGTACATGTTGGATTTTCAAGGTTTCAGATGGTGTCTGGACAGTTTCCATGAACCTCTCCAAGTTACTTTATTTAAGCTCTTAAGAAAGCACGTCTTTTGGGCACAGAGATTTCCCCTTAATCCAGGAACTCACCCCCACCCTTTGAGAACTGGCTGACAAGTTGGAGAGGTCAGAGTGACACACATGTTAACACCCGTGCTGCTCTCTGTGAACATGGCCCAGGCAGGAGGAGCTAGTGCACTGAACTGATTATACTCAGGGCCCTGCCTCCTACATTCTAACACCAAAGCACCACAGCGTGGGAGCCATCTTGGCTCTCCCAGGACAGCAGCTGAGGCAGCTACCTCACCCACTTGACGGTTCCAGTGGTAAGTGTGCCCTCGTGGGAACCAATCTCCCTCAAAAGAGCAAAACTGCAAATTGACTCAAGTGCTGGAAGCTAAGTCAAGGAACTCTGCCGGAGTGGGCAGCTAGCGAGCTCCTTGGACGTGCGGAAGCCAAGCCTTCGTGTTCCCAAGTGGGACGGTTGCAAAGGCCCAGTGGCAGCATAACCTCTGGTGGGCCAGACGCTGAACCACCCGGGATTCAGAGCTCAGTACACAGGATTTCAGCAGAGGAAGAAAGACTCTCTGCCGTTCAAGCCCAAATGGGGAGGGTACGGAAAGGGAACGATTTTAGGGTAACTGCCTTAGGCAGGTCCCTCAAGTCGCACAATTGGACTTTTCCTGCTGCCCCCAACAAATGTCCACTGAACTGTTACATATTGAAAGGACTTAGGCCTATGTGCTTCTCAGAAAATCAGCCATAAAGAGGGATTACAAGCAGCCATAGGCCTGAGAGCACAAGATAAAACAGTGCCAGCCACTCCCTAGATCTAATGGACTGAGACTCCTTCCTCCACGCCCTCTCCCCACCTCCTCTTACATACACCCCCCACGCCGAGCTGCCAGCGTCCTGAATGGGTCCAGGCCTCTGAATGCTTGGGCAGACTGGAAAAAAAAAAACCTTTCTCCATCTCTCCAGATTCTTCTGTGCCTCTCTCCTCCTTTCCTCGGGCAGAGATAGACAAATATGGACCCAGACTGCTGGGCAAGTGACTCTAAAGAAACCCACCGTTCCTTCTACAGAGGTGGCCGCCCGCTCCTGACCATTTCTTTCTGAGCCGCCCTTAAACAGAAGATTTGGAGGGAACCCTATCCTTCCATATCCAGTGGGGTTCCGTCCCGCCACCCCAGACCCCAGAGGACTGGCAGGGGCAGGGGGAGGAGGAGAACAGTTTCATGATACTGTGTGGATCCAGCTGAGCTGCCTCACTCTATGCTGGAAGGGGAAGCAGCGAAGTTTACATTCTGTTACAGGAAATAGCTGTTTTAGAAACTGAATAGCATATTGAAGATGATTTTTGAAAACAGACTAATCTGTCAGATGGCTTAAAAGGAATGGCAGAATGATGAAGATGGGGCAAGAATCAGCCCAGGGACGTTGGTCTGAATTTAAATGACTTTAGATAGCACAGGTCCAGCCTGGTTCCATCTAACGCCACTGCTCCCTGCTGCCTTACAACCAGCTGACCACGAACATTTATCCCAACAGGTTGGGTCCCTGAAGCCATCTGAGTTAGAAATCCCTGGCCTAGGGGTCCTGCCCTCTGCAAAGAGGAGAGGCTGTGTAATCAGAAGCCAGCTAGTCATCCTGGCAGATGGTAAGAGCCGATGCTTCTCAATAATGGTTTCCTGAAACACTGCTATCTACTAAGCATCTATTACTATAAATAATTAAAGCAACAAAGTATGTGAAAGCTTTACCTTTTTTGTAGATTTTTCTTCATTGAGATAAAATTCACATAGAATTAACCATTTAAAGTGAGCAATTTAGCAGTACTTAGTACATTCACAATGTGGTACAACCACCACCTTTATCTAGTTCCAAAACATTTTCATTGCTCCTGTAAGGAAACCCAGTACCCATTAAGCAATTATTCCCCATTCTCCTCTCCTCCCAGCTCCTGCCACCCACCAATCTGCTTTCTCTCTCTATCAGTTTACCTATTCTGGATAGATCATATAAACAGGACTATTCAACGTGAGACACATCTGGTTATTTCACATAGCATAACATTTTCAAGGTTCATCCACATTATAGCTTGTACCAGTACTTCATTCCTTTTTATGGCTGAATAATACTCCATTGTATGTATATACCACAATTTGTTTATCCATCTGTCCACTGAAAGACATTTGGGTTGTTTCCACCTTTTGATTATTGTGAATAGTGATGCTATGAATATGTGTGTACATATACTTGGAGTATCTGTTTTCAGTTCTTTTGGGTGTATACCTAGGAGTGGAATTGCTAGCTTATATAGTAATTCTACGTTTAACTTTTTTTTTTGGGTGAGGAAGACTGGCCCTGAGCTAACATCCATTGCCAATCTTCCTCTTTTTTTGCTTGAGGAAGATAGCTTAACTTTTTGAGAAACTGCTAAACTGTTTTCCACAGCAGCTGAAGATTTTACAGTCTCATTAGTAGTGTATGAGGGTTCCATTTTCTCTTCAACCTCGCCACACTTATTTTCATTTTTTTTTATTATAGCCATCCTAGTAGATGTGAAATAGTATCTCATTGTGGTTTTGATTGGCATTTCCCTAATAACTAATAATGCTGAGCATCTTTTTGTGTGCTTGTTACCCGTTTTTATATCTTCTGTGGATAAATATCTATTTGTTGTTTGCCTTTTTGTTGTTGAGTTATAAGACTTATAAGTTATAAGTATATCCTGGATACTAGACCCTTATCAAATATATGATTTGAAAATATTTTTTCCCTTTCTGTAGGCTGTCTTTTTTACTTGATAATGTCCTTTGATGCACAACATTTCTTAATTTAGATGAAGTCCACTTTATTTTTTCTTTTCTTGCTCATGCTTTTGTTGTAATATCAAAGAATCCATGGCCAAGTTCAAGTTCATGAAGATTTACCTCTATGTTTTCTTCTAAGAGTTCTATGGTCTCAGCTCTTATATTTAGGTCCCTGATCCATTCTTAGTTAATTTTTGATATCATATGAGATAGGGGTCCAACATCATTCTTTTGCATGTGGATATCCCATTGTCCCAGTGCTTCTTGTTAAAGAGGAAAGCTTGACTCTTTAAAACAGAGTGAAGCACAGTCCTCTCCCAACATGGTTTCCCTGGTAGGAAAGAAAGGTTATATTCACAGCAGCTTACTTACCTGAACCACTGCAGTGAGCCCATTCTAAGCTTCTACCGCTGACCAACTGCAGCAATAGCAAATTATCATGCTTGACTTCTTGGAAAACTTAGGAATGTTTTATCAAAATCTGGTGAAGTCTATGAAAGCATATTGTGTAAACCTCCCCTCTCATGCGTAGGGTAGTGGAACAAATGCTGAAAACAACTAACAAGTGCAAGTCAATGGGGGCCTGGCTAAGACAGAAGGAACAGAGAGGAAAAGACGCATTAGAACTAAAGACCTAGTGATTAACCAGATATAGGGGCTTGATGGAGAAGACAGAGGTCGCCAGCCTAGTACACATGGGTACCAAGTAGAACAGTAGTGCCCCTCATTGAGAAGTTGAGAGACAAAGCCCATTTGAGAAAGCCACATTGAGCATGGGACATAATGGTGTTTAAGGTGACATCAAGTTTAGGCTTGACGTTTTCCATGGGACCCTGGACCAATTTCATGAACTCTGCACCTCTATTCTCGCTTTTGTAAAATGAGGATAAAGACTAATAAGATTAATAAAGATGATACAGCAATGAAGCACCCAGCAGAGAGTATGGCACATAAATAGGCACTCAGGACACCACAGCTATTATTATTATTACTAAGTGTCTTGTAAGTAAGTGGAAACCATGGAACTCAGCACTCAAGGTACTAGGCGTGAAGCCTGGCAGTCTCTGATACATAATAACCATGCAATAAATTTTTACTGTATAAACAAATGGAATGATTGATTAATTAATAATGTTAGCTACCTATCAATCACTTAGTGGCATGCTGCTCTTTACATACATCACCTTAGTTAATCCCTAAATTAACCCTATGAAGTAGGTGTAATTATTTTCTCCACGATAAAACACACACAGAAAGGTTAAGTTAGAGAGGGATGGAGATGGGATTCGAAACCAGATCTCTCTTTGCACGCTGTGCCATGCAGGGGACAGAAAAGAATCCTATGCGTCTTTAAGGCTTATCTCAATTTCTGCCAGATCCCTAAAACCGTCAGTCATTAACTAGCCTTCACCACTCTTCCTTTTCCTGAATTATTCCTTCAGCATCCAAAACCAATACCATATAATTAAACATTATATTTTTTATGATTATTCTTCATATGTATTTAATAGTCATTTATTTATTTATTGGTGAGGAAGATGGTCGCTGAGTTAACATCTGTGCCCATCTTCTTCAATTTTGTATGTGGGACGCCACCACTGCATGGCTTGATGAGTGTGCGTAAGTTGACGCCCAGGATCCAAACCTGCGAACCCTCGGCAACTGAAGCAGAGGGCACAAACTTAACCACTACGCCACAAGGCTGGCCCCATATTATATACTTCTTTTAATCATTCCCCGCTGCTGCGTGAATGTGTGCCTCATCATTTTCTCTAGAATGTGATGGAATATGACTCCCAGAAGGCAAAAACCTCTCCTTCTTCTGGAACCCAAGTCGTTCCCCCTCCAGGAACCAAGCAGAGGACCAGGCTCTCTGGGGGAACTGAACCCTCACTGGTCACTTCTTTTACTGAAGGAGTATCTGTGCATCTTCTGAGACCATCAACCTCCCCATTTGATTGTTGTTGAGTGTTGGGCAGCATCCCCCCAATACTATCCATCCCTGAGGCACTAAGGGGAGCCGGTGTGTACCAGGCAGGATAACAAGACTGGAGAAGGAGGAACACCTCAGCCAGGGGTCACTAGTGACTAACACACTCAAGTGGTGCCAGGTGGGGTGGGGGGACACAAGGCAAGATGAGCTGGGGACTCTGCCCATAAGGGCCTTCTACACACCATATGGAAAGATACTCGACAAGATGGAACATCAGGTCAAGACAAAGCGTGCAGCAATAAGGGCCCACATTTTGCTACAATTAATAAGATAATCACAGTTTTCTAAACCTCAGTAACCCAAAGACATTATTCTTGACTATTTCCAGATCAGGACACCACCTATATACCATTTATTTAACATTTTTCTTAAAATTGACTTTTTTCAAAATGGCTTCAAGAAATTTTATATCATTATTATAAATGGAAAAGACAAATATCCTTCTAATATTAGGTAACTTGTACAAATAAATAAAAGGAAAACAAAAATAAACATTATTAAGTTTCAGTAGATCCTGCTACTGCTCATAGCCTGAGTCTAAAGCCTGCTGTCTCCGTTAGAAACAAAAGATTACAGGTGTAGAGGGGAATAAAGGCAGACTAGCACCAAAATGAATCTTGACCTCCAAGAACATGGAGAGGTTGAATGAGTTTCTATGGGATTCAACGGTACTGAATACAGACCACCTAAATGGCCTCAGGGCCATCCTCTGCTAGGAATTCAGAAGAAGAAATGAGTCAGACAGGGTGGCCACAAAGGGCTCGTGAGAATGACCTAATACCATTTAGCTGGAGGCCAGGCTCTCAAAACTTGGCATACCTGAGGAGACTCTCCCATTAGGTCCTAATGGTAAATTTAGCTTTGGTTGATGATTTATCATTTTGAGATTTCGTATTTATTATTCATCTCCATTAGCATAAGGGGCTCCGATTTGCTAAATGATCACCTTGGCACCAAGGCTCCTATCACCATGCCTTCATTTGGTTTAAATGATTCAGCATCATCTCTCCCAGATTAAGCAACTGGCCTAACTCTGTTTTGAGGGTTGTGTTCTGCTTGGTTTAGTCTTTTTTCTTTTTAAGTTTATTGTCAAATGCATATACACATAAAAGGGTGGATAAAACATGTTTGCATGGTTAAAAGAAAATAAGATGAAAACCCATGTAATCCCATCCAGTCTCTGAGAAGCTCCACGTGTCCCTTCCTGTCACATCCCTCTCCCTCTCCCCAGACATCTCAGTCTTGACTTTTGTTATGCGTTCCTTTACTTCTCTTTATGATTTTACCACTACGTACACATACTAAATAAGATATTGTTTAGTTTTGAAAAGGTGCTTTTGACAAGTCAAAAGTGGTTGTGTATACTAGTTTTCTAGGGCTGCCAAGCAAAACTAACACAAACTTGATGGTTTAAACAACAGAAATTCACTGACTCACAGTTCTGGAGGCTAGAAGTCCAAAATCAAGGTGTCACCTGGGCTAGGCTCTTATCAAAGGCTATAGAGAAGAATCCTTCCTTGCATCTTCCAGCTTCTGGTGGCTGCCAGCAATCCTTGGCATTCCTTGGCTCAGGGTAGCATAACTCCAATCTCTTCATTCGGCTGTCTGCCCTCTGTGTGTGTGTCTCTGTGTATTCACATGGCATTCTCAGCTCTGCGTGTCTGTGCAAATTTCCCTCTTCTTATAAAGATGCCAGTCATTGGATTAGGGCCAATCCTCATCCAGCATGACCTCATCTTCACTTGATTACATCTACAGAGACCCTATTTCCAAAAAAGGTCACATTCACACCTTAGGACTTCAACATGTATTTTTCAGGGGGACACAAATTTACCCACAATATAGAATAACAGTAAAAACATTGCCTTTGCTAGATGAAGCCTCACAGAAGGAAATAAGCTAAACATAGTGTCTGGTCATAGTCCCAGAGAACTGACAAGAGCCCTTTCTGGGAAAGTCAGTAAGCGAGATCATCTATGAGTTGGAAAAAGTGGGTAGATGACCACAGTGGGAACATCTGGCACTTGGGCAGCGGAGATGCAAATACTAGACATCCACCAGAAATATCGTTGGAGGAGCAGGCTTCTCTGTATTTTCTATTTCTAAATTTACTTTAGCCTACCCCTGGTTCTCAGGGTTGGGCAATGAAAACACTTCTGTCTGCCCAATTAGCAGGGCAAGGAGGGGTGAGCAGGAGCTTCATCAGCACATGAGCAAGACAGCCAAGTGCAGATAAGAATCTGGACCAGCCTCCCCCAGGTAGTCAGTCCTCAGGTGAAAGAGATGGAACACCAGCAGCAGGTGAGCTGGTGATGACAGCCTGAGTGACCCTGCCCGATCTCAACTGCCCATCATCTTCGTCTACTGCACAGCCGTTCTCCTGGGATCTCCCTTCAGTCCTCAGAGTTTTCCTTCATCTCTCTCCTGTGTTAATTCCTGTGTCCTGCATCCCACCTTCTCTCTTTGCTGGTCTCTTCTCTTGCTTTGGTGGTGTGCATTCTCCAGCAGCTCCTTAGAAACCGTGAATGGAAAGCACATTTTTTTTAGTTAGAAAATGTCTATATTCCACCCCCATACTTGGTATAGAAATGATTGGAGATCCTCCTTCACAATTTTGAAGGCATCGTACATTATTTTCTTGCTTCCGACATTGCTGTTAAGAAGCCTCAAGCCATTTTGCTTCCTGATGCTCTGTAAGTGATGGGTCTTTTTCTTTCAGGAAATTTTCAGTCTCTTCTTAATCTCCAAGGTTCTAAAATCTCAGAGGGATGTGGCCTCGGGTGGAAACTTTGTGAGCACTTTCAAATCTGAACACTCGTCCTTCAGTTACAGGGAGTTTTCTTGAAGTATTTTACTGTTAATTTCCTCCTTTATATTTCCATTTTCTCTCTTTCAAGAACCTCTATTATTCAGATATTGGGCTTTCCAGACTGGTCCTCCAATTTTCTTACCTTTTCTCCTGTACTTTTTCCATCTTTTTTTCTTTTTGCTCTTCTTTTAGAGACACCATCGCTTTATCTTCTAACCCTTCTATGGGTTTTTCATTTCCCTATCATGGTTTTAATTTCTAAGGGAGCTCTTTTTTGTTCTCTGAATTGTTTTTTTAATGGAGTGGCCAGCCCAAATGTAGCCGTGGAACAGCTGTTTTTGTAATATGCACAATGTCTCTTCTTTCACCCAACTGCATCACTGGTGGCTCTTTGTTTTCTCCCAGTGTAGTATGTTTCAGCTACTTTTTCGATTTGTGCTTCAGTCTCTAATGCACCTTTGCTCAGAGTTACAGCAATCCGGTGGCTGTCCATTCATGATTAAGAAACAAATTGTGCTTATGTTTTTTTTTTTTTTAAAGATTGGCACCTGAGCTAACAATTGTTGCCAATCTTTTTTTTTTCTTCTTCTTCTTCTTCTTCTTCTTTTTCTCCCCAAAGCTCCCCAGTACATAGTTGTGTATTCTAGTTGTGAGTGCCTCTGGTGGTGCTATGTGGGACGCCACCTCAGCGTGGCTTGACGAGCGGTGCCATGTCTGTGCCCAGGATCCAAACCAGTGAAATCCTGGGCCGCCAAAGCCGAGCATGCGAATTTAACCACTCGGCCACGGGCCAGCCCCTGCACTTATGTTTTAAAAAAGGAAATCCTTATGTTCTAAGGTGCATACCAGAAAAATTTACCAAAACAAGGACAGGATGCTGCAGCTTTCCTTCAAAACAGTCAAAGGAGGGAAATGAGTGGGGTGACAGAGGAAGCACGATCACCCACAAGGTGGTCATGGTTGATGCTGGATGAGTGCTGGGGGGTTCCTTATGCCCTTCTCCTTACTTGTGTGTATGTTTTCCATAATAGTAAGTGGGCCAGGTGAGACAGCAAAAGCTGACTAGAACTCTGAGCACACAGGAGGGATGTGTCAACTGTGAGCTTCACCACCGGGAGATCCGGGTAAGCCTGGACAAGGTATCTGAGGTCACTTCCTTGAGCTGGTCAGCTCCCAGAGAGCACTATTCTTCCAAACCACTGGGAAAATAAAGGTCTGGCTGCCAGTGTGCCAGGAATCCAGTCAGGAGGAGGCCGAGGTGGTCTCGGAAGGCAGACTTCAGGATATAAAGAGTTACTTCCTCTCCACTTCTTTTTAGTACCCATAGCCTCCAGTGTGCAATCACACCCCAATCCAGAAACCGTCTCACCCCTTCTAAAGGGAAAGGAAGTCAGGTGGCTGCATGGAGTAGAGGAGGAAGAGATCCATGGGACCCAAATGCATTTCCTACAAGTGCTCCTCAGTCTGTTTATTTTAGCACCCGCCTTGACCCCAGTTCCAGAGGTACCTGGTGCTGCCAGTTCCCAGACTTTACAGGATTCTGTGGTTCTTTGGATTTTGATTAGTTCTTTGCTTTCCCCACTGTCAGCTTAGAATTATCTTTCTCAAATATCCTAAGTCAGCTATCGCTCATCTACCTGTTTTCCAGCTTCCAAAACTTGGTTGCTGCTGTCTTCTCTCTTGTTGGCCTCGTGAGTTGTCGTAGTTTTAGCTGGGTTTCAAGAGAGAGCACAAGCAGATGCAGTATCTGTATGTGTTCGATCTGCCCTCCTAGCCCAGCATCCGGCCTTCAGTTTTGTTTGTTTCCTTCGGGACAGGGAGAAGGAAACTGGCAGAGTCTGTATCCAAAGGGACCCTGCAAGGGTTTCCACATTTCCTAGGCTTGGTTCTTCCATCTTTCCCCATATGCAAAATCTGTACTCCTGCTTGTGACTGCCACAGCTCGGCTCAACCATCAGATCTGTGTCACAACATCCTCTCCCACCTTAACAAGAATAAGCTCGGAGCTGCCGCAAGGCAGAAAGAAAAAAACAACAGACGAAGACCCAGAATATCTGGGTTCGGGCTCCACGACTGTGTGGTCTTCACCCATCTCTGACATTCTCTAAGTCTGTAATTCCCTGAAAGTACTGTCGGTCTTTCCTGGGGCCAGCCGAGCTCCACCACCCATCTGAGCTGAAGAACAGCTAAACCCAAGGGCAGAGAGGAGTGAGGCAAGGTGATTCCACCCAAAGAAAAGCTCCATTCACTAGACACAGTCAGGCCTTAGGGCAGCTGAGTCAGCACTGCAGACATTTGCTTCCTGCGGCCTGGTGTCTCCAGTAGAGGAAGGAAGAAGATCTCAGGCTCCAGTCCCACTCAGCAGCCCAGAGTGCCAACAGGCTGGCTGCTAACACAGAGCAGGTTCCCTGCTGTGCTGACTCAGCAAGAGCCACATGGAAAAGCCTGACTCATGGACCACTACCGTGCAGCGAGGGCACGACCAGCATGCAGTCCCCAGCCTCTCCTGCCCCTGGCACTCGGCCCACTCTGTTCCTCCAGGCAAGGCCAAGAGTGGCCAGACTTGCTTACTGAGGCGAGTGATTCACCACCTAGACTCCCTAACTCTCCGGCTCAGCAGAGGTGTGGTGCTGCCTAGAGATGGCAGGGAGATGCCAGGAACAGCTGAGGCCCCAGCCGGGTTCAGCACCGTCAGCAGAGCTGCACCAAGTGGCACAGCACAACCAGCAAAGAGAACTGTGCTTCCTGACAGGCACTCAGGGACAGGAAGCCAGAAGTCCCTGCTGGACAAACGACAGAAAGGTGGAGAGGACTGGGTCCTTGGGGACTTAGGGTCCATCCCCTCTCTTCCTACAGAAGAGGAAACCAAAGTGAATGGAGGTGTGAAGTGCTCTCCTGGCAAAGCCAGAGGACACCCAGCACAGTGACCTTCTCCTAAGACCCAGAGGTCACAGGAGCTCAATAAAGATTTGTCTTGAATGAAGGAATGAATACAAACCATCCCAAAAGGTTTTGGATTAAGTCAGTTTAGACAGTGGTCCCCAAATACCTGTTTGAGGGCTGGCTACATCAGAATCACCAAAGATGCTACAGCAATGGTTCCTAACATATTAAAATATGTCCTTTCAGGTTAAAAGAAAAAAAAAGCCACTACTACAATGGTAGATGTACTTTTAGTATGTGCTGATTAAGAAAAGACTAACCAGAGCTCATGTTTCCAGGGGCCTTGGTGCATGCTGTGCCCTGATTAAGTGATTCACATCCATAATATTATTTAATTAACAACTCTGGAAGGCACTTTCAGATGTGGAGGTTGAAATTCAGAGAGGCGGGTCCACAGGCGGTAAGACAGAGCCAGGATATAACCCATGTCTGAATGAAATCACAGTCAGGGCCCCACCACGCCACATGAAACACCCAATAACAAAAACACTTTTCAATGAATTGGTATTTTATCAACACAGCAGCACCTACAAACATCTGAAAAACAGAAATACGAATATTTGCACTTCCTACAAACATATTTAGATTCAACGACACCTTGCAGTAGCCCCCTGCCCAGGAGTCTGCAGCCCACCACCGGGAACCTCTGAGCTCAATGATCGACCAGAAGCCCGTTACGCAGAAAGAAGCAGGGTACCGCCCCTGAGGGAAGGATGTACCTGTCCACCATCACCTCGCATCCAAGCAGGTGTCTCAAGGCCTTGGACTCCAGAGGAGGGGATGGGAGAGAATCTCCAAGGAAGGGTTAACAGGAGGACAGAGTCAGCAGCATTCGTGAGAAAGAGAAAACAAACTGAAAACACAGCAGAAACAAACTGCTACATTAGCAATCCTGGCAACTGGTCATGGAAGGACTAACAGGGATTAATGCTAGGAAGAGAGCCTGAAAGCTGTGACCCAGACTGCTGGTCGCCCTTCAGTGGTTATTCTCCCCTCTTCCCACAGAAATAGAATCCTCATTTCAAGATGGGCCCCTGGCCAAGTACAACATTAACCACATCTTCCAGTCTCCTTGTTCCAAGCTATGGCCAGGTGACTAAGAAGGATCATGCGGCTGTTTTATGTCTTAAAAGGTATCAGCTCAGGGCCTCTGACCCTTCTTCTTCATCCCTTCCTATATTGTGCTGCCTGGAATGAATGTGATGGCTGGAGGTCTAGCTGCCATCTTGGACCACAAGGATAAGACCATGCCCAAAAGTTGGCAGAGCTGTGAATGGAAGGAGCCTAGGGCTTGTGGAACAGAGTTGCCATGCCAACAAGGACTGTCTCCTGCTAGACTTTTATGTGCAAGGGAAACAGATTTCTTATTTCAGCCACTGCTACTCTGAGTGTCTGTTTCTCATAGCCAACCTAATCTGACCAAGACAAAGGTCAATTCCACTACTACAAAATCTCTTTATAGCAAAACAGAAACAGACGTATCAAAATTGAAAATCTAAACCAAAAGCAACATTTCAGTGAATAAAATCTCCACACAATATAGCCAAAGATTTGGACAGCCTCTCCAAACTTCTATAAAATGAATCAACTTGAAACATGTTTCAGCTGCATATTTTTTCAGTAGTATGTCATGTTCTATAATAAGTGTTGATTTAAATGTTTCAAAAAAAAACAAAAGCCCACATGCATAAAGGGCCATATGCATTGTGCTAAGTAAGGGTGTTTGAATGTAAATTAAAACAGCACCTCTCCTCAAGAAAACCATCAGCCAGGAGGAAGATCCAGGGAAGAGGAAAGGATAGAGCCCGAGGCCTCTGTTTTTATTATAAGTCTTGTGATATAATTTGGCTTTCTAAACTAGATACTATATACGTAATCTAAAAATATATATCAAAAACACACAGTAGGCAATTTAATAACATATGTGACTATATTATAATAAAACAATAGTATACAAAAATACATAGTGTGATCATATTTCTTTTTGTTAAGAACACACTATCACATAGAAAAACACCTGAAGGATATATATCTAAATGCTAATAGCGGTTATCTCTGGGTACTAGGATTTGGGGGGATAAATTTTCCTTTGTCATCTATATTGTTGAAATTGTCTACTATAAACATGTATTTTTTGTTAATATAAAAAAATTAAGTCTTTTAAAAATAATAACAATTGTGACAATAATAATAACATGCCTCCTATGTCCCAGGCACTATACTAGGACCTTCACATACGTTACCTCACCAGTCCTCAAGGCAACCGTGCAAGATGGGTAGCATGCTCATTTTAGAGGTGAGAAAGCTGGGTGAGAAAGCTTAAGGAACTTTTCCACATCTAGGAAGAGAAAGAGCCAAGATTTGAATTCTGCTCTGGCTTCTATGCCTACGCTCCTTCGACTACACCAAGCTGCCTCCTCCACTCGGGCTTCAAATGTTTAGCCATTACATCTCCACAATACCTTGTACAGCTCTACAATGCTGCTCTCTCCTATGCCGTGGTGTACAACCCACACTTTCATTGTATTCGTCTTGGTGCAGTCTCAGATCATAAATTAATTGGGCAGGAAACTCACCTAATCCTATGTCCTGTATGGACAGAGCCACCACTAAGAGTGACTTCCTCGCAGCACTGTCAAGTAGAAGGCTACTTCTCACTGGCAGGGACAAGGAGGGAAAGTTGTGTTTAGAAGAGAAGAGAACTGGCAGAGAAGCCACCAAAGCTAGGAGTCAAACCTAATTCGACCTTTAAGTCCACTGCCCTTTCCGCTAGAACCCCAGGGGTCTCTGCCTCAGACCAGACCGCCAGAGTGCTACTCTCTATCTTTCTAGGGAAGGGAACCAGCCTTTTATATTTATCCGAGAGTGCTTTACAAGTGAGGACTATAAATATTTGGGAAGCTCAAAGACACCCAAACGAGGACAGCTTTGGCAAGGTGTGGTGGCAAAAGCTTGCTGGGGGGCAGCATCTCGCCAGGCAGAATTTAGGGCAAACGTGTGCTAAAAGCACAGTGGCTGAGACAGGACATTAGCTTGGGGGTTGGGGAAGGTGTTGATGGGCAGGACAAGCAACCCTCCTACAGCAGGTCTAGAACCATCTTAGAAGTTGTGAGTTTTACTTTGAGTCACATAGGCCCTGCCAACTCAAAACCACCCATCACCTTCAAGTCACTTCCCTCTAGAGTCTACCCAGGCAAACCATCAGCAAAATCAACGGGAGAGCTGAGAAGACAAAACTTAAATGTTCAAACCTGTGAGGATAAGAACTAATAAAGCGGAGGAATCCTAGGACCCTGAAGTTCCACTCTTTCCACTGGACTTTCATCCTCAAGAAAGGAATGTATTTGGTGCTGAGCAGTAGCAGGCAGGCCCAATATGGCTGTTCAGTGGAGCCCAAAATAAAATGTTCCCAGTCCAGGATCTCTCTTTTGATTTACAGAATCTCCCATCAGCCTTCAGACACTAGGCTGTAAGAACTAAGAATCACCTTGACTGACGGATCTCTAATTTTCTAGCCATCTCTAGGGCCCTGGTGCCCGGTCCAGTGCCTATCTCACTACCCCTTTCATAGGAGAATCTTCAGTTCCTGTTCCCACCCACACCAAACCACCATCTATGTCTCTTTTTCCCTTTCTAAAATGCATGCCCTGCCCAGTGATTCATCCCCAAACCAGCAGAAAGGGCCTTTAGAGAGCGGTAAGAAAGGTCGAGGCTCATACATCAGAAAGGCAAATAAGCGTCAACTCCAAAAGCTCTGGACCTCAGCTCCACTGTTCACCAACAGCCTCAGTCAGCCTGTGAGGAACATTACTCACTGCTCCTTCATCCCAGGAAGGACCATTCTCTACCTTCAAAACCAGCGGGAAAGGTCAGAGAGGAAGATTCTCCTTGCTCCATTACAGCCCAGGGGTCAGAAAGTCTCCCCTGTAAGACCAGCCCAGTACTATTAAAAGTGGCCAGCGTACACTGGCGGGAGTTCTGAAGCGCAAGAATCAGCCCTTCACCAGAGGGTCACATGCCCCAGCAAGTTAACTCTTGGGATGCTGGGCTTTGACCAGGGACCACAAGGCCCCACTCAAACTGCAGCATCCACCCTCCTCTCTGGGAAGAGGGCACGACCACCATGAGTGGAAAGCAATCTGAGATTAGCTAAAGCCTCTAAAATACAACCAACATCCAGGATCAGAACTATCAGCAGGAGAGAATCCAGGCTGTTACTCCAAGAGACCAAGACTCCTCTCTGCTAACATTCCCACCTGAGAATCTACTTCTGTGGCCAGTGAAAGATACCAATGGCTTTAGTTATTAGAAAAGGTCAGCAGTCACCTACACAGGCAAAAGGGAGAGGAAAAGAGGGGTGAAGAGATGATCCTATAAAGGAAAATAGGGTGGAACTTCCCTCATGCTCACTTCTCCACCCCTACTCATTCTGGTCATAAGTCCACATCTACAACCATTACCACTGTGAGGATTTATGGGGCACTAACTACAAGCCAGGCACTGTGCTAAGCATTTTACATGCACTGTCTCAATCAAAAATCTCATGAGATGGGTACTGTTTTCATCTCTATTTACAGATGAAGATGCTGTGAGTGAAGTGAGGCTATTCCTCAAAGTTACATAGTCAGTAAGTGGCAAAGCTCAGACAACTGGCTCCAGCTCCCATACTCTTAGTGATTATCTTATTCTACCCCATCCGCCCATCTTGTTTGAGCATCTGCTGTGCAAGATTCTGGAAACAACTGATGCAGAGAGGAAGAAACTCCTCGAAAGGGGGTCACAGAATATACAGCTGTTCTTTGAGCTGTAAAGAAAGGATAAGGATTGGTCCAGGGGAGAGAATCAGAAGGCCCCTCTCAGGAGGGGGAATAATGTGATTCCAGGCCAAAGGGGAAAAAACCCTGACACACATAGGGAATAGGAAATAGTCTCCTGTGGCTGGAGCAAAACCTTCATGAAGGGAAAAGGGAGAAGATGGAGCTTGAGCAAAGGATTCGGGCAGGACTGAAAGACTACAGGCCACACAGAGGAGCCTGGAATCTACTCTGGAGTCACAAGCAGTTTTTAAGCAGCAAAGTTGTGTGGTCGCAATGAGACAAACTGAACTGAAAAAGTAATAGACAGGCATCAAGGACACAATAAGTAATCTATTACAATTGTCCAGGGGAAGGTGGTGAAGAATGAACTAAGGAATTGGGGATGAGGATGATGGGACAAGAAGACGGAGTAATTAATTACTCCGGAAGAGAGTAATTAAGGAAAAGGTGCAGTCAGTGAGTCCTAGGAAATCTCTCTGGCTTTGCATCACTCATTTGTTTCAGCTGGGTACCTGTACGTCATCAATCTAATGGGAAGGTACGGGTGTTCAGTGAGAACACCGGGCTTTGAGAGGTCACATTTCCTCTACGTCTGCATCAACATCCATCCACCCACTCTTCCCTTCCAACAGGGACTGAAGCTTCCCATCCCCCTCCAGCCTCTCCACAACCACCTAGGAACATGGTTCCTTCATTTCCAGTTCTGGCCACCAACTCACAGGTTACTAACTGCCACATCTGGACCACATGCAGTTCCATAGTCCTGATGTGCTGAGACCAGACACTATTTGCCAAAGCAGCTTAATCTTGCATTCCTCTGGGACAACGGGCAAGCCCCAGATATCAGCACACTGTGCTTCACAATGTCAGCCAAGGACAGGCAGCAGAGAGCTCAAGGAAATGGCACAGGCTAAGAATGAGGTCAGAGGGGACAGAACTGATAGATGAGCTTCCCAGGGCTGGCTAAAGTGTTGCTCTGGAGAGCCAGTCCTCAGACAGGCAGCTGGGCCTTAAGCACAGTGTTCAGACGGGCTAGTTAGTTACCAGGACTGTGACACCGGGGCCGTGATTCAAACCCTGAGAATGTCCAAGGTTTCAGGCCATTCCCAACTCTGCCTGGACGTCTTGTAAATATGTGCCGTGGGGAACAAGGGAAAATCAGATGTATACATGTGGACCGGCGCTTGAGAAACTCAAAGCCCCAGCCATCTTCATAACGTGCCTGCATCTGTGCTTCCCACAGATTCAACAGCATGAGGGGTGGATTTCTGCTGCCTTCTTGGGCTGGAGGATAGAAGGGGACACGATAGGGAACTAATATATTTACAGACTAACAATACCTGGTCTCAAGGAGCACAATTCATCAGTCTTTTTAGGTAATTTTTCAATGACCCCTTTAACCAGCCCAAGTTTTCCATGGGAACTTCATTTTCATCTCTTCTTTGGATGCTATACCCCTTCCCACCTCCCTCATGCTGCTGAGTAATGGTTTTTCTTGTAGCCAAGTTCTTGTGATTAAAACAGGAAAATCAGTGCTTGCCACCTCGCTGGCCAAACCTCTCAGCATGTGTTTGCAGGACACCTTGCTCTCTCCAACATCCTAAAATATGACTACTTCAAAAGACGTCAACTTGGGCACCTGCAGCCATTGCCATCTTGTGCAAATTAAGCCCAGAAAACACAGCTGGGACTGTAGCTCTGAGCTCGTCCAGACACAAACGTCACCAGCAGGAAATAGAAGTCAGAGGCAGAGCTTTTGTGCAGCCACTTTGCTTATTAAAGAACATCTCCTCAAACCCCCAACCGCCCTGAGCTTTCCCACCGTACCAGCTCAAAGTGGCTGAGCAGAGCTCCCAGATCTCTGTCACGCTTCGGAAGCATCCAGCAGCAAACTGGATAAAAATACTCAAGAAAGAGTCAGCACATCAGACCTTTGATGACTGCGTCAACAAAAAGCAGTTCTTCTTTCTCGGCATGCGGGCACGGGGTGCTGCTGCTGCGCAGATTCTCAGGACCGTGCGTCCCCAAGCTCTGCCACCAGAGCTCCCTTGACAGGCATGGTGGGTTGCATTTTCAAAATGGCACAACATGTCCCATCATGTGACCTTGATGTTCCTCCCACTGAGAGGTGGGTCTACGTCCCCTCCGCTTGAATCTGGGTGTGCCTGAGACTCACTTTAACTTACAGAATGCAGAGGAAGCGACACTGCATGACTTCTAAGCCAGATCAGAAAAGACAACACAGCTTCTACCTTGTTCATTGGAACACTTGTGCTTGAAGCTTGGAGCCACCATGTAAGAAGGCCAAGAGCCCTGACACAGCCAGACTCGTAGAGGGGTTACACATGGACACCCCCATGTGCAGTCCTAGCCTTCAAGTCCTCCCAGCCCAGGCACCAGACATGTGTCTCAACAAGCCTTTCAGAAGATTCCTGCCTGCAACTGCAGCCTCACCTGGAGCCTTCAAATCTTCCCAGCTCAAGCCCCAGACACTGAGAAGCAGAAACAAGCCATTCCTACTGAGCCCTTTCCAAATTCCTGACCCAAAGTCTCCATGAGCATAATGAAATGGTTCTTGTTTAGGGTGGTTTGTTCCAAAGCAATAATAATGGAAACAGTTGGTGACACACTTGTGAATCGATTCTCATATCTGCTGCTACCAGAAAAGCAGCGGCTCTTGGAAGTAGTATTTTTTAAAAAGGAAAAGCTTCCTTTTATTGAGCATTTACTTTGTGCTAGGCATTAGGCTAAGGGCTCACATGCATACTTTCGTTTAATGCTCATTACAATGATATGTATAAAAAGCAGGATTATCCCCATTTTACAGAGGAGGAAAGGGCTCTGAGGTGGAGGGCCTTCTCCAAAGCCAGATGTGTCTGACTCAGAGCCCCTCCCACTGTACCACACTCTGCTCTCCAGCCACTTGGAGACAGAAGCTGTTTCTATATGGCAGACTCAGCTACTCGGGAGCACGGCTTTCCTGTTCAATAATAATCCAGGTCCAGGAATTTGCTAAAGAACCCAGATGACGGGCACAGCATCAACAAACACGTGGCCTTGTCTGAGCTGGGGCAGGCCTCCTTCCCTGGAAAGTCACTGCTGTGGCCCACCACCCTATAACCAACTCCCCATGAATTCCACTTCCTTCAGACCTAACTCCTCCATCAAGGCCTTCCAGAGAATTTTGCCTTCTCTGACACCATCTCCTGTACCCTTGGCACACCGTTCCATACTGCGTCACACTGTTCTGGTTGTTTGGGTGTGTTTACACAGCATGGCTCCTGAGGATGGAAAGCATGTGGTGGAAGTGACATCTATGTTACATATATGATAAAGTGACCTACCACATTTCCTACAGCATCTAAACAAAAGTGCCACATCAGTTTCTCGGGAGGACCTGTTGGGTTGAGAATCATAATCCACGCACAATGCAAACACTCCAGGCTTTGTGACCTGTGCTTCACCCAAGGCACCACAGAGGAGAAAGGATTTGAGGGCAGAGGAGGAAGCAGCAAGATCCACCACAGATACCCATCATCATCACCTTGCAGGCAAGGGAGCCCGGACCACAAAGCCTCAAAACAATGGGAGTTGCCATTTTGAACCCTAAGTCCTTAACAGTCCTGGAAAGCTTAGAAACACAGATTAAAGCTTCCTATGACTCACTCTTCAACCTCTCAGGTCTTAAGAGTAGGGAGGGCCCAACCTCGAGTACCTCCTCAGGCTAAGACTAGCTTTGTTCTGACTCACCGACTTTCAGTCTGCGCTACAGATGTCTTTTCTAGTACCTTCCTTTCACCTGCATGCCCACTGGGATGGGTAAGACAGGTTCATGCCCACCTCCAAAGATTACTCTACAAATCCTATTCTCCGTGTGATGGAGTTGAGGATCTTACTGTGGTTGGGCAAACTCAAAACCATGAAGATTCTCAAGGTGGTTCACCTCAGTTTCCAGAGAGAAGCCAGTCTGTTCCTTCCTTCCCTGCCACCTAGGAAGGTAGGGAAAATGGGCACACTCAGAAACTGCTGGGAAAATGCTTAAATGCCTTATTTCCTGCCCTCAGGGAACCTCCATGTGAGGAAAGGTCTTAGAATATCTCTCTTTACCTGAGCAGGCACATTCTTACTCTTCCTGGAAGGTCACATTGATGACCTTCCCATCCCCAGCCTCTCCTCCAATTATTCCATATCAAATCAAGCACCAAAAAGCTTGTGAGGAGCCTAAAACTGACTGGATTCATAGTTCATGCAACCTAGAGCCATGCATATGAGCCACTCACACGTTAGAATCACAGGACAGAGATGTGTCCAATGCGGGGACAGGACAGGAGGGAGGCAGCATCCTAATGTAAATCAAAATTAGTTGGACTCTTTACTTATTTTTCTCAGGCATCAGAGGCTCCATATGGTCCACAGCAACACTTCTTCAAACCCATTGCTTTACACAAAGAAGCTCACAAATTTCCTGCTTAAAACTCCTTTTAAAAAAGTGTCTCTGGGGGCTGGCCCCGTGGCCGAGTGGTTAAGTTCGCGCGCTCCGCTTCAGGCGGCCCAGTGTTTTGTTGGTTCGAATCCTGGGCGCGGACGTGGCACTGCTCATCAAGCCACGCTGAGGCAGCGTCCCACATGCCACAACTAGAAGGACCCACAACGAAGAATATGCAACTATGTACTGGGGGGCTTTGGGGAGAAAAAGGAAAAAATTAAAAAAAAAAAAAAATCTTAAAAAAAAAAAAAAAGTGTCTCTGTCAGGCCAGATCTTCAGGATTCTAGTCCTTGTCCCCTCCCCTTTTCTCCCATCACAAAAGCTCAAAAGTACTAGTAGAAACAAAGTCAAGATTCTTGAGAGAGGCAGGAGAAGGCAACAGCTGGGAAGCTGTTACACCAGCAATCAATCCAAATCAGGGAAGTAAGGAACAAATGGTGAAAGTCAAATCTGTCTTTCATGATATTAATCTGATGATAAAAATGTAGGTGGGCACCACAAAACATGCTGAGCTCTCCTCCACGGAGAATGGCATTGCCACACTGATCCAACGTGATCCACCTGGTTACAAACTCAGCCCCAGAGGCAACGCCCCAGGAGGGCCTGCTGACCTCCAAGATGACAAGGAGCTAAAAGCTGTGGGGCTCTGCCATTAGCAAATGTGTCCAAATTCTTTTTGAATGTTTACATTACTTTTCTGGTTAATAGTTTTAAAATTCTGTGAAGGAGCATCTCTGAATTTATCTGAAATTTATAGATACTTTCCTTATTCAAACAAAAACAAAACCACAACACAAACGCAAGGAAAAACAAGGGTCCAATAAAGTGGAAACTTCTGTTATGGTTTAACTTTTGGTGAGCAGTATGCAAGCATAATTTTGGTTCAGGACTAACGCTAACGAGAGGCAAAGCTGAGGCTACGGCTACGGGATGATGGCTGAGGCTCATATTGTATTACTGGAGGGGCCCAGGGGGAAGTTAAAATGAGACACTAGCTCCTGTGCATCAGGACCGTCAGCTCTAGAGGTGTCAGGGGCCCCTGAGTTGGAGCAGTGAGGAATCCCCTCCCTGTAATTCCAGATGTGGGGGCGATCTGCCCTACAAAGGCCCCAGGACCAGGTGTAAAGTCGGGGGCCAGCCCCATCACACCCACACTTGGGTGAGTCACAGGGTCCATTCTGCAGAACAGCTGCTGGAAGAGGGTCTTCCAGAGCAATCTGATCTCAAAGAACAGAGCAGAGAGAACACCACACAAATGCTCAAGAACCTGGGACTCAAGTTCAGGCCTCACCATTCTCTAGCTATGTGTTCTCAGGCAAGGCATTAAACCTCTCTGAGCCCCAGTTTCCTCTACGGTAGAATGGGGGCTACCACACCTCTGCCTAGAGTACCTTAGACAGATACCATTCCAAATAAAATTCTATAGCACCAAATACAAAATATGATTATTCTTCATTCCATCTCTAGGAATATCAGGGGAAAAATGAAGGGTCATTTATTGCTATCACCATGAATAATAAGCTAATGAAAAAAATCAAATGTCATGTTATACTAATAATCTTAAATCATCTGAGAGAAGCTTATACAGAAAAAATTTAAGTTGATTTTCCATTACCACCCATGGGACTTGATGAGGCATCCTTCCTTGTCACCAGCTGCCAGGCACTTGGGAAGGACAAGCTAATTTTATGATTAATTTAATCCAAATAATTAGAAAGGGTAGGTCTCCCATGATGGAGGAGCGAGAACTGTCAAGGGCAGAGAGATTGTTATTAATCCACCTGGGATTTCTACCCCTAAGCATAGGTAGCCAGGATTGCTTGTCCTGGCTTAAGAAATAAAACTGCTTTTCAATCTGATTTAAAAAATGAGCAGAGGCCCTGAACAGACATTTTTCCAAAGAAGACAAACAAATGTCCAACAGGTATATGAAAAGATGCTCAACATCACTAATCATCAGAGAAATGCAAATCAAAACCACAATGAGCTATCAACTCACACCTGTTAGGATGGCTATAATCAGAAAGACAAGAGATAACAAGTGTTGGCAAGGATGTGGATAAAAGGGAGCTCTTGCGCACTGTTGGTGGAAATGCAAATTGGTGAAGCCACTACGAAAAACAGTACGGAGGTTCCTCAAAAAATTAAAATAGAACTACCATGTGATCAAGCAACTCCACTTCGGGGTATATAGCCAAAGGAAATGAAATCACTATCTCAAAGAGATATCTCCATTCCCATGTTCATGGCAGCATTATTCATAATAACCAAGACATGAAAACAACCTAAGTGTCTGTCTATGGATGAGTGGATAAAGAAGACGTGGTGTGTACATACATATGTATGTATATATGCATACACACACACATGCGTGCGCACGCACACACACACACACACACACACACAGAGGAATAATATTCAGCCATAAAAAAGAAGGAAATCCCACCATTTGTGACAACATGGATGGACTTCAAGGGCATTATGCTAAGTGAAATAAGACAGAGAAAGACATACTGTATGCTCTCACTTATATGTGGAATCCAAAACAGCCAAACTAATAGAAGCAGAGAGGAGAGTGGTGATTGCCAGTGGCAGGGGGTAGGGGAAATGAGGAAATGTTGGTCACAGGGTACAAACTTCCAGTTTGTACTGGAAGATGAATAAATTCTTGGGATCTAATATACACCATGGTGACTATAATTAACAATACTGTATTATATACTTTAAGTTGCTAAGAATAAGTCTTAAATGTTCTCACCACATACAAAAATGGTAATTATGTGAGATGATGGATGTGTTAACTAACCCTACTGTGGTAATCATTTCACAATATATATGCGTATCAAATCATCATGTTGTATACTTTCAAGTTATGCAACGTTATATGTTAATACCATCTCAGTAAAGCTGGGGAAAAAAATAAAAAGTTTTTACTGTTTCTTCTTCCTGAAAATTAAACCACCCAGAAGAGCAGTGAACATTGTTACCCTTCTCCATACACAGTGAAGAAAATGATCGGAGTTCATGTTAGTGAGCAGGAAAGACGCAGTCTTCACTCCTCAACTTTGACCTCTGGGCCTTATAAGCAAGTCATCCCTGATTTCTCAGATAGTGTATAGATCCTCATTCCACCTCTGTCCACAATACTTTGGACCTAGCTGGAAAGCCTGGCAGAGTAACAGGTCCGCCTGTCAGGGTCTGGGGGTGACTGAAAGCAAGAACACTGTCATAAGCCTCAGGAATTCCAACAGCAGGACTTTAAGCACTTAATTTCTCCAGCTCACAACTCAAGGTTCCTTTAAGCTCTAATCTTCTCAATAAACATAAAAGAAAGTTAAGAATGACTGGAAACTGAAGACCAGCAATATTTTCCCCAACCACGGCCCTTTTCTCCTTCCTCTTAGATTCTGAAGGTTAACAGAATGCAGAAACAAAAAATACAGCAAGGGTCCAGACAGCATGTACACTATGACTAAAATGGCAGACGAGGATGAGGTATATAGACAAGAATAAGCAAATCACATACAGTCATGAGCTGCATAATGATATTTGGGGCATAATGATATTTTGGTCAACAATGGACCGCATATACAACGGTGGTCCCATAAGATAGCACCATATAGCCTAGATGTCTAGCGGGCCATGCCACATAGGTTTGTGTAAGTACACTCTGTGATGTTTGCTTAGTGATGAATCACCTAAGGATGCCTTGCTCAGAATGTACCCCTGCCGTTAAACAACACAGGACTGTAAAACAATAAAAACAGTGGCATTTGCACAGGGGAATCGGGGATAACTTTTTTTCTTTTTTCAATGATACTTTTCCTGTTTCATTGCCTTACCAGGCACATCAGGTTGTAAGCAGTCACAAGGATTGGCAGAGAAAGGTCTTAGTTACAAGATCAGTCACTGGGCGACAGGCCCCAACCCTCCCCCAGCTCTGTTCCCAGGGATGGTAGACAGAGCCCTCATAGGTGGCAATTCCAGAGGCAAACATCAGGCTTAAGACTTTCCAAGCAACTCCAAGAACACCTTCCTCTAGGGTCCCAAACTCCTGAAAAGTCTATGAAATGGATACATAAAACCCAGGGCTTGACAAGAGCAAATGCAGCTTACTCAATAAAGGAGCTTGAGTCTACCCAGAAAGGAACCAGGGACAGAAAAACAAGATTTCATAGCAAAACTGGAACTGCTGCCAAAGATCTGGACTGCCATACGCAACGTCCTATATTATGCATGATTCAAGGTGGGCGGGGTAGGGAGCAAGGGAAGACAGAAGAAGAAAAAACAGTACCACTTCTGCTGTCAAGAATCTTATTGGAATTCTTGTTTTCATAGAAAAAAACATATCAAAGGAGACCAAAAGAAATCTTAATTTCATTTGCCTCTAAGAAGCAAACTTAGGGTTTAGGGTAGGCAACAGACCAACATTTTTTTGTATTTCAATGTTGCACTAGTTTGACTATGTGTATGTATTACATTTTGAATTTTAAAAATCTAGGGGCCAGCCCCATGGTCAAGTGGTTAAGTTCATGTGCTCCGTTTCGGTGGCCCAGGATTTTGCTGGTTCAGATCCTGGGCACGGACATGGCACCACTCACCAAGCCATGCTGAGGCGGCATCCCACATGCCACAACTAGAAGGACTCACAACTGAAAATACACAACTGTGTACCGGGCAGCTTTGGGGAGAAAAAGGAAAAATAAAATCTTCAAAAAAAAATCTATAGTGCAATTGGAGAGAATACAACTAAAACACTGAAAATCCAGTAACAAGAAAAATCACACTCAAAAGTGCAGGCTCACAAATTGAGGATCTAAATACTGAGGGAGTAAACATAGCTGCTGCAATTGTAATAGTAACAATAAATATATGGAGCACTCACTATGTGCCAGGCACTGCTAAGAGCTTTACCTAGATTATTTCATTTCATCTCACTTCTACCCCATAAAATGAGATAGGTGGCATTATAATTATTCCCACTTTACACTTACAAGAACTAAGGCACAGAGAGTACAGCATTTGCTCAAGGTCCCAGTGAGCAAGAAAAAGAGCCAGGACTGAAACCCAGCCTCACCCACAGCTCATGCAGGCTCATCTCCAATGGAAAAGGGAGTTCATATTCTAAATACAGGCTGTGAAGGAGAAGAGTTCAGGCATTGTTGGAAACTGTCTTGTGGGGAGAGGTTAATGCATGAGAAAAGGCACAGGGCTGGATCTGTGATGATCAAAACCACAAACATTTCTTGAGAACCTACTAAGTGCCAGGCACAACGAGTTTTGGAATAGCTGTAGGAAATAAAGCTCTTAGCCCCATGGCGTAGTGGTTAAGTTTGCGCACTCCACTTCAGGGGCCTGGGTTGGTGGGTTCAGATCCCGGGCGTGGACTTACACCACTTGTCAGCCATGCTGTGGTGGCGACCCACATACAAAAAAGAGGAAGACCGTCACAGATGTTAGCTCAGGGTGAATCTTCTTCAGCAAAAAAATAGATAAATGAAGCCATTATACAGAGACGGAAAAGGGGCATTCACACTCCATTCTCCTTCCAAAAGAATATGATCCTCAAGTAAAATCTCTTCAGCCCACCTTAAAAGAGACTGTGCAAGAAGAATGCTACGTTGCTTTGGAGAAGCCAGGAGGGGGATGTGAAAAAAGGCAACCCCTTTGACCTCAGCAGCAGACTAGTGCAGCAGGGAAGGGACAGAGAGAAATATACGGCCTTCCTCCTGGGGCAAAAGCATTTTAATTATCAGCTGAGAGCCCAGCAGAGCTATAAAACTGGCCAGCTGTCCCACTCAATAAGGCCAAAGGCCATTACAAGATGAGGCAGCATTTCTCAGGGGGCCGAGCATTGCGAGCTAAGGCAGGTCCAGAGGGAGGCAGAGGCACAGGCCTTCCACAAGAGGCCCAGGCACAGTTAGGAGGGCCTGGTGGGCTCGATCCCCTTCTGCGGCTTCTGCTGAAATAAGTCTGCCCATTTCAGTGGAAGCAATAAAACTACGCCTGGCTGACTTGAGAGAGGCAGCTCAGTGCTACCTAAAATGCTCATACTATTTCAAAAAGGGAGACCCAACTCTATCTTGTGTACACCTAAAATAACAAGGTATAGAAAGAATTTTCTCCTACTTCTTGAAAGAGAATAAAAAGTGCAGCCCATTACTGAATGTGGTTCCTGTGTGATTCTTGGCACATATTACTTCACAGCATCTTAAAACAATACTGCTCTTTTCTGTATTGTCCACATTTTGCAGATGAGATTCCTGGACCTATGAGAGGCTAGCCACAAGCCCAACATCAAGGGCTCAAGAAGTAGCCTAAATTCAAGTCTGTCTGACTCCCAAGCCAGTGCTCCTTCCATTAAATCACAGTGGTTCCCAAAACCAAGCTGAAGGGGGAAATGCTTTCTTCTAAAATCGAAACTTCCAAGTCTCCTACAGAGAGCAAAAGTCCTGGGGAAGTTAGGAGAGAAAGGGATGTGCAATGCACAGCTTTAACATGTCTCACTTCTATGTCTCACTGCCACGGTCTAGTGGACAGCACGAACTCAAAAGTCTTCCTGCGATTCTGCTGGTGAGCAGGGACACAGAAGCACACAACTAAAACCACCTAAGTGGTCTTGAGCCCCATCTGGAAAAGCTTCATGTCAATTCAGAAAAGTGGGTGGGAAGCAAGAAGCAAAGCTCTGAGACACCAGGATGCCCCTCGCTCAGCTGCAAGGACAGAATTGGTATTTGACTGACTGCCTCCTGCTTCCAGGATGAAGGCTGCCCTTGGTTTACTGTGAATACCCATCATGATTCATGTGACTGGAGCATCTTCTCTCAGCAAGGCCATCTGTCATGCCCCGGACAGCAAAGGGGGAAGGGAGCACCTGTGGGCTCCTGTTAACTGTTTTCTTGATAAACCGCTTGATGAAGATTCCCCATCAGCTTCAGCCCCTGCAACAAGAAGCCCAGAAGTGGGGAACCTGGGCACACTGGAGCCTGACAGAGGTTCAGACAGACCACACAGTCATCACCTACTCCCAAAACACACACATTCACACTAAGTCACATAATGTCAGTCCTAGGAGAGACCTCAGAAACCATCCCATCCAAACCTCTCACTTTACAGACAAGGAATCTGAGGCCCAGAGAGATCACAAGATGCACACAAGGTCACACAGCTGGCCAGTGCCAAGGGCATCACCCAGGCTGCTGTTCGGTCCACAGCACCAGTCTAGCTCTTACGCAGATGCCCTATTTAGGAAGTTCTCTATAACGGTAGATTCATAACCTCTGACTCTTAGATTAGTCAAAGCTATGACCCTCTCCCCCAAGAATGAGTCTATACACGTTTTGCATAGATTCCAAGGGGTTCAAGGGCGCTGTGTTAACAATCCCTCCTTAATAAGAGGAACAAGTGTGGTTCTACATGAAGCCGATGGGGGTGTGAAGGGTGAAGAGAAGGGGACTTAGGGAAGAAGCTCCATTTTTCTCCTGACTCAACCAGACCACTGACATCACCACTTTGTGTCTTGGTTGCTCTATCCATTAGCGACCCTGAGCTCCCTCATGGGAATGAGGTAAAGCACCACGTCAAGGAATGGAAAATTTTCCAAGAGATGAGGAGGAAAGGAGAGACAGGCAGGCTCTTGTCATGTCTCCTGAGAGATCCTGAAACACAAATCTTGACCAAGTGACGACAGTGCCACAGGCCACCTGTGAAAGTGGAGGTCACTACTTGACTCTTAATAGGTTTGCTTGGGAAGGCATGCGGGGTAGCGAAGACATAATTTTTTTGACTTTCAAGGCAATAATGGCTCAAATCAGAAGAAACAAAGGGGAAGAAACTAAAGAATCATCTGGAAATTAAGAGCCCACATGCTTTTCGAAGCCCTTCTTTCCCTGAACCCGACCCTTCACTGACACTGTTTTCCCCAAGCTAACAGCTCAATCACAATCCAGAAATAGTACTGAGATCCTTCAGACAACACATTCCTCTCCTCTGACTCCAACACAGGCTTCATAGGTGCCTAAATGTTGCCCACAGTCCCCAGCTACTTCCTGTCCCACTGGGTAAGCTGCAGAGAAGCGCCCAGAGTCACCCAGTGGGAAGGAAAGGTAGGCGGCACTCCAGAGCAAGCTTGGGGGAAATGAAGGCAGATGTTCCACAAAGAGAATACTTTCCCTCGTGAAGCCTTCCCAGTGACCCCTCCGCGCCTCCAACCACAGGACAGGACTGAGGCAAGAGAACGCACAGGGAATGTCAAGGGCACTGTCTCCTCCAGGAGGGCCATATCTCACTGGGCATTTGCGTCTGCTGGTCTCCCCACCTAGAACCTTCCTGCCCCACCTCCCCTCACCACTTTGTCTCATTAACGCTTCTTCACTCCTTCAGAGCACCTCCTCAGGAAGTCCTCAGGCATATCCCCTTAACAGCCACTCTGATGGCACCAACACCTCCCCTCCACAGCACTCACAGATCTCGACTTTACATTTTCGTGTGACTCTGTTTTCACTTAGGTCCTTCTCCCTGACCCCACAGGGAGCTCCTGGAGGGCAGGGCTGTGCCTGTTTTTGCTTACCATTATACACCCAATACCAAGTGCTCAAAGGGACACACAAACGAGAATGATCTTTGTGCAAGAGATGGCCCCAAAGGCCCAAGGGAAAAGAAACAAGCAAGGTTCCTGGGCGAAGTTAAAGAACTGAGAGAGGTCCCAGGACCTGCAGGTCAGAGCTCGTGGCCTCGTGGGCTCTGCCGCTGAGTCACGCCCACCGGCTGGCTGCTTGCTTCATTCCACCTTTATTCACTTGAGTATTTATTCTGACCTGCAGAACATGTCTCTGTATTCATGGGAAATACTACCCATCAACTGAAGACTCCAAACACTCTGGAACGTGCCTGGTGGCTGCTGGCTGACCACAGGTACAGCCTCCTGCAACCAAAGGAGAAATCCAATTCGCTGAGCGGTTGTACACTGTAGCCAGGAAAAATTCTCAAAACACATCTGTCATCCTCCAACTCTCTGTGAAAGGGAACTTGGAGCAAAGAACCACAAGACCACAAATGCGGAGAACAACAGGGAGAGAGATTCAGGTGACCTGAGCCAGGTACTGTTGGAAGTATCTCATCTGGAGATGCGTTCATGAGGCACAGAAAGTCATTTATGCCCCTCTCAAAAAGGACTGGCAATTGCCAATACTCTGCTGCCTCCCAGATCTACCCTGGGAATGTTGTATAGTTTGTTTTATTTTCCTAGAGTAAAAATTGCTTTTACGGCCACTCCTCATCCTTTCCAAGGCAAGTCCTTTCTGCCACCTCGCTCCCAGCCAGGATGCCTGTCCCTTAGCAGCTTCATCCTAAAGGCGGGAATGTGCTCTCCCTCAGTGTGCAGGAACAAGGACACTAGAAAGAGTGGAGCCACAGGGGGTCACAGGGTTCCACAGCCTTGCAGCCAGCAAACTCTCAGTCTTGAGAAATCTTACACAGGAAACCTAGCCAGGGGCCGAGGCCAGCATCCGGTCCAGGGCTTACAACATTACAGCCAGCCTGAAGCCAAGGACGAAACAGCAGCTCTGTCCTCCTCACACTGCAAGAACGCAAATCTTCTACTTCCTTACCTTGTGAACTCCGAGAAAAGGTTGGAGATGGGCACAAAGCACCAGGAGCACAGAATGCAGACAGACATGCTACTTTGACCTCCAGTCACAAGGGGAGCAGCCAATCAAACAGCTCAACACAAGTGGGATGGGAGCATGAGAGGGAATTCACAAGTTGGGAACAAAAGGAGTGCTGAGGTTGGATGGAACAGACTGGTGGTGGATCCAGGCAGCAAGAGGTGGTGGCCTGCTCCAGCAGCACCTGGCAGCTAGAAACCGGCAGCAGTGGAGACATCAGGGCTGGCACCCAGGGAGAGTGTGGAGAAAGAAAGGGGCAGAAGCCTTGGAGGTTGGTACAGAACACACTGTAAAAATGTCGCACTCCAGCATCCGAAATAGGTTGATGAACTCAGACAATTAGGAAGGATCAAGGGCCTAGGCATTATAATGAGGATGAAAAGCACCATGCAAGGGAGGCATCAGGGACAGCCTCTGACAAGAGAAAGGGATGTTTACATTTTGAGATCCTGCAAGTAGACCAATTCAAGTGATACATTACTCCCTGAGTTATTCATTCTTTCATGTGCCTGGAACTCTGCTAGGCGCTAAACACACAAAATCTATTTGGAGATGTAGGCGATGCTCCTGAAATCACAGCCAGCAGAAAGAGGAGGCCAGGGGATGCCGCTTGGTGGCCCCAGCGCAGCGTTCTGTTTTGTTTTTCAATGGCCACGAACACCACAGGGTGGAGCATCCACTCACTTCACCATCATTCCCACCAAGCCAGACAGCTTTACACCGGCTGCTTCACACATGTGCTCACCCTAACTGGAAGGCATGAGAGCTTGCAAACACTGGTCTAGCAGCTCTAGGCCCTTGTCACCCTAATATTCTTCTACATACTGTCAGGTAATATGTGGTTAGCATCAAATGACTGTTTAGCATTGTCTACAGTGATAGGCTTTCAGGAAGCAGCAGCAGCCAGCTTTCAGGCGAGCACAGGAAAGTGGGTAGGGTCTGGATAGGCAGAGAGATGAGACGAGGACACCCCTGAAAGCAAGGTCATTCATGCAGCAAGGGTGAGGGTGAGGAGGGCCTGCAGGTTGGGAAGTAGAGGGTGTGTTCTAGGGCAAAGAGGAAACCAGCCTGGCTTACAGGGGAAGTCCCGTTAGAGGAAGACGAGGGAGATAAGGCAGCAAAGATCTCCACTGAAGGTTAAGTGGACATTTGAAAATAGGAAGGCGGGTGTGGCTAGTCCCAAACCAACTTCACTATTCCCCTCTGTACTTTCAACTACAAAATTAAGAATGAGATGATCATACATCAACAAAATGTGGATGCTATGGCTCTGTGAGCAGAGCAATATTATTCCTACTTATATAAACTAAAGCACCACAGGGCCGCATGTGAAACACCCCAGCTGCCCCACAGCAGTGTCATGATTAGGAACACAAGCTGAGGGACCCGACCTGGGCTCAAAGTCAGGGCTTGTGACTGGCAGTGAGAGCTGACCCCTCCAAGCCTCAGTCTCCTCATTCATGAGAGAGAGACATGCACAGTCTACTCTGCAGGCTTGGCTGTGAGAATCAAATGAATCCACACAACATGTGTAGACAGTGCCTGAGCTAAAGAGAACACTCAGCAAGCACTAGTTGTCGCCATTATTATTATTATTATTATACGGGGTTTGGTTTAAAGATAGTATATCTAAACAGTAGAACACTGTAAAAACCTTCAAATGTCTTGTGGTAGGATATTTATTTACATAAGAAAGTGGCCACTTCTTAACAAACTGACAAGTGGGGGAAGGGAAAGCACATGACAAGCAATATGTTTATTGGGATTTCCTGTGCACAATTTAGGGGTGAAAATCCTAAACGCACAGAAAAATCGGGAAAATGTGCACTGCTTTTACCTCTATGTTTTTCTATGTTTTCTAAGAGGAGAAACGAAGTAATTTAAAAATAAAATAAAAGTAATAACTACCTTCACTTTGCGTACGGCTTTTCATTTTCCAAAGCTTTTCCATATTATCTCATTTTTACTCTAATTTAACTCAATGGCTACTATTAAACTACTATTCTGCCAAATGCCTTCAAGCCAGGCTACCTACTACACTAAATCCTGAAACCCATCTATCTACCCCTAAAAGGACAATCTTTCCTCTAAAAGACCGTCTTTCACAGACACCTTTTCTAAGAATCAAATGTCTTAGTTTTCCCTAATCTGACAGGGCAGAGACACATAAATCAATTTTTATTGTCAGGGGCTTTTTACAAGTAGTTTTAAGAAGTGACGTTTAAGGTAACGATGCAGTGTGGGAAAGTAGTATAAACCATTAGTTAAATCAGGGGTCTGAGCCACCCGTCCCAGGGCCTAGCTAATCTTTTCAGCGATATGATGCCAAGTATCTGAGACAACAGTTCTTCCCAATGCACGTCCCACATTAAGATTCCACTGTATGACTGCCACCTGCTCCCTCACCAGCACACGCTCCTTCTTCCTTGGTAGCAGACCCTGATTAGTAGCCAGGCCCACTGCCACCCAGAATAAAATCTTCCATCTCCCAGCCTCCCCTGCACTGGCCTTGGCCACGTGACTTCATTCTGGACCATTAATGCAAGCAGACGTGTTGTGCTGCACCTCTGGGAGGTTCATGGGGGCCAACTCAGCCACAGGAGCACCTTTTTCTGTGCTTCTGCTTTTCCTCCTCCTTCAGGACTGATTTGGACCAAACAGCTGGCATTTCAGCAGCCATCTTGGACCGTAAGGCCACCCTGAAGAGGCAGTCATATACTGGGAAGACGGAGCGAGAAACAGGAGGCTGCGTCCCTGATGACACTGTGGGGATGCCCTAAAACCCTTCAGACTTCTTTTCAAAGACAAATGTACATACATCTTGTTTTAGCCACTGTTATTCTGTTTGGTTTTTTAAGTTATATGCAGTCAAACCTAAACTTATTGTAGATTATGTACCACCATAGGATGTGTTATATACTATACACATTTCACTGCCAGTAAAATGAGTTTTTTAAGTAGGCGACCAGGATAACAAAGCATTTTAATAAATCACTTTCTACTGTACCTTTTGTAATAGCTAGATGTTTATCGCCAACTATTTTATTTTTTCCAAAAAGAGAGCCCCCATAAATACATACTCTTTTCACTAGTGATTCAAAGTCAACTAACATATAATTCATAGAATTCTGCCCTCACATGATAGTGACCAAAACCCAACTCTCTGGAACAGGTCAGTGTCCCCAGGTCCACAAAACAGAAAGAAGTTACAACTTTCAAACTGGAGGCAAAGAAGTGGCATAACACTTCTAAAATGATTTTCAAGTCATGCATACACAGCCATGGAATAACAATGGTTTCATCAAGGCTCATATCAGATGTGCACAATCCCACTCACAGACCAATATCAAGGAGCCACCCTAACTCACATGTGAGATTTACAGGAGCAGGTGTCAACATCAGCACCAACCATGCAGCCCCATGGACCATGCACAATTCTGGGCATCAACTGTAGTGACAAGGTCCTTTAAAATACTGCCCCCCATGTAAGTCCAACTCCTGTCACAATACAGTGCACTTGAAGGCTCCCCCTGGCAATCCTAAAACCCACTTAAGGACAAAGAAAGGACCAAGGCTTTGTCTCCTGGATGACAGAATGACATTCAGGTCTCTTGCTGTCTCCTGCAAACAGCAGAACCTCAGCAAGTTAGTTTTTTCTTCACAAGAGCCTAGACTTCCAAAGACAAATCTCATAAAACATAAAACCTTCTATTTACAGCTTGAAATTACACCCAAACTTAAAACTCCATAGAAGAAATCATTAACTTTTACAATTCCATCATCCTAGCCCAAGTTTTTAAACGGGCTCAATTAGGCAAGGTTAGAGCACTCTGCCTAGCTCTCCCAGCATGATAGGGATGTAAGTAAAAAGAAAACTCAGCTTCTATAGCACATTTTCTACCAACACACCTACTTATTCTCACCCCATCATCCCGAGCAGTCTCTAGGCAGAAATTAACTTTGAAAAGGGGCCACTAAAAGTTTTAATTTATTTGATACATTTAAAGAACAGAATTTGGGAGGAAGGATGAGAATAATCATATGATAAAGAAATAGAACAACGGCAGAAGGAAAAGAGAAGTAAGATTTTATTTTATGGAACTTAAATCCTTCAAATGCATTACATCTAAAACACACGTTTCATACTCTCGCAAGGATGAATTTTTCTATTATTTAGGAGGAAGAGGGTGTAGTTGGAAGAGATAAGGGTAATAAAGGCTATTGTAAAGTAAATTGGAAAGTTTATTTGTATATGTATAAACCATATATGCTTTAAAAATGCCTAGAAGTATATGACACATGTAACAGTTATACTCCCTGAAGGAAAACATTATGGGTTACCTTGCTCTTCTTTTTGTTTATCTATACTTTCTAATTTTTTTTTCTTTTTTTTTTTTTGAGGAAGATCAGCCCTGAGCTAACATCTGCCGCCAATCCTCCTCTTTTTGCTGAGGAAGCCTGGCCCTGAGCTAACATCTGTGCCCATCTTCCTCTACTTTATATGTGGGATGCCTGCCACTGCATGGCTTGCCAAGCGGTGCCATGTCCGCACCTGGGATCTGAACCAGCAAACCCCAGGCCACCGAAGCGGAACATGTGCACTTAACCGCTGCGCCACTGGGCCAGCCCCTATACTTTCTAATTTTTGTACAACAAAAACACTTACTGCTTATATAATTTTAAAACATATTTTTTAAAGTAAATAGATTCACAATAGCATTAACAGAAAAACAAGCCACATCTAGAACAGCTTAGAACAAAACAAAGTCTGAAAGATTTCTGGACTCAAAGGTGAAGGATGCAGAGTGTGAAGTTCTGGGGGCCCACACCCCCCGCAGAGTCCTAACAGCCTCCTCTCTGGACAGGATGCTCACAGGAATTGTAAGCACATACCATTTAGCAAGTTGCGTCCTCTTCACCACTCAGTCTAGGCCAGAGAGAGCACAAATTACCACACAAAAGAAGCATATTCCCAGTGCCTGCTGATTCAGTCAAGGAAAGGGACTGAAATTTCTACCAACTCACCATTTAATTATGTCTAACACTTGCTTTACGATCCAGTTTATGGATTCTGGATGTTTAACAAACAGTTACTTCTCGGCTCCCTCTTGTTAAACACTAGGTAGTTACAGCAATTAATTAATTTCACCCCTGGGCTATCAGGAGGTGTGTAATTCTACAAGGTCGTTTTCTCCAAACTGACACTGTCACCTGAATCAGCCTCACAGCTTCAAGTATGCCTCCTCTTTTTATAGCTCCTTCTCCAGCGGGAACTCAAGTTGCGATATTTAGGTAGAAATGCACACGAGTGGTATAGGTTTGCTTTTTATCTCCTGTTCCCCCAAAGAGGAAAACTTCTTTTGTGATGACAGACACACTTCCCTCAAGTAGAACAATAAATCGATATTTTTTTTGCACAGTGTATGAGAATTACACATTGTCAACCCTGCCTGCTAATATGAGCTCAGAATTACCCCAAACCCCTCGGCTGTCTCATTCTCTGCCTAAACCAATCTTTCCTGGCACGCATTCCACTCCTACATCTCAACTCAAGGATGGAAGGGTTTTAAGCTAGGAGTTTCACTGCCCACTAAGATTCCGTTAGGATTCCACTCCAACCAAAGCCATGGACTGGGGCTGAAAGTGCTGTTAACCCCTCCAGCCCCACCTCTTCATACTCACTGTTGCTGGACTTAAGGTCACGGTGGATGATGGGGACAATGGCCTCATCGTGTAGGTAGTTCATCCCTCTGGCAATCTGCACAGCCCAGTTCACCAGGATGTCCGGGGGAATCCTTTTCCCAGATAACACTCTATTCAAAGGCCCTCCACGGGCAAACTCCATGACCAAGCAGAGGTTGGGCTCCTTCAGACACACCCCCCTCAGGGCAATGATGTTGGGGTGCTTCAGCATGGCAAAGAGCTTGGCCTCCTGGCGCACATTCTCTATGGTCTGGCTGATGTCCTCATCGGGGTCATGGCGAGCTGCTTTCACGGCGACCTCATCCCCTATCCAGAAAGCACGATAGACCTTTCCAAAGCCCCCGATGCCGATAATCTCTTCTAGGGTTAGTTCTGCAAAATCAATCTCTAACACTGAGAAAGAGAAGAAAAGAAGAAGCAAATCAAAGACATTCTGAAAACACCGTTGAATCACCCATTTACCTGGATGGGTAAACACAGCAAGTGCCTCTTCACCTGGCTTTTCCGTCTCCCCATTGTAAGGTAAACTCCATAAGGGCAGGAAATGTGATTAACTTATTTTCTGTTGCATTGTCCTTAGTGACTAGCACATGGTAGCCATTTGATAAATATTCATGAAATAATTTCCACTTGGAACATCATGCAGAATCTTGTATGGAGATCAACCATTTTAACTAAAGGGAACACTGGGGGAGATCATTTTTATGAGACTTATTCAGGTTTTACTGTGTACTAGGTGGTGAGAAGCATAACAATTCAGTGCCAAGGCAGATACACAATAACCAAACCATAGTGTGAAAACAGCTTTCGAAGTGGCATGATCAGAAAATTAGGAAAACCACTAACTCCCACCATGGGACAGGGACTAAGAGGGTGACTGGGGAAAGGATTCTCAGGAAGGCAACATCTGAAACGGGCCCTAAAGAATGAGTGGGAGGGATGTCATCAGGCAGTGAAGATCAGGGTGGACAATCTAGGCAGAGGGAAGGTCATGAGCAAGAACATGGGGCATGAAAGTACATGGCATGTTAGGGACTTCAGGGAGTCCAGTGCAGCTGGATTATAAGCATTAGGATAGGAGATGAGGTTCAAAGCCTTGTTGGGGTCAGCCAGGTCACGAAATGTCTTTAAAGCCATTCTGAGGGGCTTGAACATCATGCTGTAGAGGATGGAAGTCATGTATCTTTAAGGAGAGTGGTGTTAGATCAGTGATTTAGAAAGGAAACCAACTCTGGCAGCCACGTGGAATATAACTTGGAGGACAGAGAGCCCACGGCAAAAGGAACCACTAAGGTGGCCACTGCGGTAACCCAGGCACGTGAACCTCAGGAGCAGTGAAGACGGGGAGTATGGAGTAAATTGGAACACTTTCAAAGCTTGGTTCTACTGAGACCTCGTGTCTAAGACACGCAGGAAAAGAGCCTCAAAGGAGACATATTACTCCAACTCCATCCCTGATGGTCCCAGTATCAGAGCCAACCACTCGTCCTCCTTCCCAAATCCTGAGTTTGAATCTAAGGTATGTGATTCTATCTTGGGCTCTGTGTGGAAAGGCTTCCATGTATGGATAATAATAGCTACCAGTGATTATAAATCTTGCGCTAGACATGGTGTTGCTATATGACCAAAGTGCTATTTTATGTTTCTTTCATGAAACCCTGTTCTCTATCTTCTCAGTCTCTTTGTCTTTACCTGGCTGACTCACACTCACCTCTCAAGTCTCAGCTTAAACATCAATTTCCGAGAGGAACTTTTCCTAACCTCCAACTAAATGAGGTCAGGTCAGACTTCCATGGAAGTCTCTATTTGGCAAGATTCATCAAGGTTATAATTACTTGTTCAATACCTGTCATCTTGCTAGAATACGAGATCCATAGAGTGGGTTCTGCCTGCCTTATCCACCACTGTACTCATCACGCCGAACATTCAGTAGGTGACCAATGGACAGTGAAGTAAAATGGGGAAGGAAAAAATTCTACCTCAGTAGGAAATAAACCAAACTCAGATCTGAAAATAAAAAAATTGAATTGGACCTCCTGAAACAAATACAGAGAATAGTCATACTTTGCTAAACAACTAAGAAAACAAAGACACACTGATGAACTTTTGCCAAGACCAAAAGAGGAAGTGCCCACTGCTGGCTGTTCCATTCCTTACTCAACCAGTTACACAATGCCTCCAAGCTCCACTCAGATGCTGGCGGTGCTGAAACCTCTGTTCTTGTTTAATCCTAGTACTTCTCCTATCTAGGGGTACCATTTCATTTGTATTTTGTGATACAACTGGCATCATACAAAAGAAACTCTTAAGAAAAGTTAGCTGGACTATCTGCAGGTATACAAAAAGTATAGGCCATCTTGACTCCAAAAGTTCCAATTGTTCAAGCTTATTACCTCATCTAGCACTCTTCTTCAAGAATAAATGGTATGGCAGGTCTTGCAGCAATCAAGATCCATTCTAAAGTCCTTCCAGCATGGCTTTCAGTACTACAGAGGCCAAAAGGATAAAAACTACACTTCCCAGACACCCTGATAGCTAGAGTTCTGGTTGCAGATTAGGTTCTGCCAATTAGATGCACAAGCTCTGGAAGGCAGAAGTGGGATGGACACCATCTTCTTGCTGCTTCGCCTGGCCAGCATGGCTGGGGACGAGTGGGGTTTTTCTCCAGCAGCATGACCAGGTCCAATCATTAGTTCTGTGGATGTGGAAAGAAATGTTGCAAGGCCAAGTGGTTGCCTAATCTCTGAACAGCAACTACAACAGAGCATTCTTGAAGTCAGCAGCTTCATTGGCAACTCCTGATTCTACTACTTCTGGATTAGAGAAGTAGCAGCTTGCCTGGTGGGCCAGGTCTGCAGTGTTCTGGGAGTTGTTCCCATAGGTCCAGCTGACAGCTCCTTCTCCTTGCCCTTACAAAAATTCTGTAAGCACCTAATTTCCTGTGCTAAATCACTTTCTGCTTAAAATAGCTTGAGTGTTTCCGGGTCCTAAAATGAATCCTGACTTTTTACTAATCCTTGCCTTATCTCATCTATAAGAATGAGAAAAATATGGCTATGTTAAAGAGAGATTCGAAACTCTCTTGGAGAAAAATGTAAGTTATGTTAGGAGTCTCCTTGGTCACGGAAGGAAGAAACATTCATTTTCCTACCAGTTTTCCCACTGATGAAAAGATATGTGCCTATTTAACAAATCTACTTTTATACATCTTATTTCCTTAACTGAATATCTGAATTCTCCTTAAATTAACTGTTGTATCTTCTCTTATATCCTCCCTTCTTTCCTCTGGTATGAAGCACAGTTGTGAACACACTGGAAATTTAAATATAGATATATTTGAAGGAAATTTAAATATTTATTCTAAATGTATGAGAACTTAAAAGATGTGATTCTGAACTAGGGTGCTGAAAGGACAGCTCCTCGGATGGGATTTCACAGAAGACAGAAAACCCCTGTGGGGAAGAGAAAGCAATAATCTCTTTCTCTGAGTAAAACAGAAACTCTCATGTTCTTGCTATTCAGTTAAGGAAATATTATGACCAGTCTTCAAGAAAAGTATAGAACACAGCTTTCAAGCAGAGAGAAGACAGAACGGCAGCGGGAGAGGGAGAGGACGCTTTTTCTTGTAGGAACTAGACTTTCAGTTGCAGCTGAGAGGATGTGGGGCTCTCCTTTCCTTCCCGGCCCCAATCAAGACCTGGTTTTAAGTAAGAATCAGGTCAAGTTGCATTCAGCATATTCTTCAGCTTCTGTGGAAGGATAGTTCCAGGAATATCAGGAAGAAAACCTTGTTTCTTTCATTTTCGGAGTCAAGATGTTATTCTCTCTCAATTGTATCCTTGGCAACTAAATGTATAGGCACATTCTGGTGGGTTTCGGGCAAGTGATGGTACATACCTCACTCATTTAAAAATCTTAAGTACATCTGTAAACACATCCTTTTATTTCTAGTGGATGCAAGAAAAAGAAATATAAGTGAGTAATAACCTTAATTTATGCCCTGCTTGAAAACAAACACAAGTCTCCTGTAAGAGAAAGTTATTTTTAATACCTAGGATTACATATCTCCCAAGATGATAAATTTGGAACTGTACATTTTTCATCTTTCACTAAAATAAAGAAGATGAGCGATCTCCTGGGTTATTTATATTTGTCAGCCCCATGGAGAGCTAAACTCTAATACCCACATTGGAGGAGATAAAAGTACTATTTAAATGTTAGGTGATTTATAATATCAATATTTTAGTTTTCTTTGTCACAAGATTTAGTCATTTCCCCCTCTTCTGTTCTAAATAAAGTTTGAAACGAAACCTACATTTTGAAAAGCAATATTTAAAACTAGAACAGGGGCCGGCCCCATGGCCGAGTGGTGAAGTTCGTGCGCCCTGCTTTGGCAGCCAAGGATTTCGCTGGTTCGGATCCTGGGAGCGGACATGGCACCGCTCATCAGGCCACGCTGAGGCGGCATCCCACACAGCACAACCAGAGGCACTCACAACTACAGTATACAACTATGTACTGGGGGACTTTGGGGAGAAGGAGAAAAAAAGAGGAAGACTGGCAACAGATGTTAGCTTGGGGCCAATCTTTAAAAAAAAAGAAAAATTAAACTAAAACAGAACATTATAACTTGTCTTAGTGTCTTCTATTCATGAACTAAAGTCAGAATTCATGCCTAAAGGAGAAGTTCAAAAGGACAACTGGGGAAAAGTTGTCAGTGGCTCAATTTCATTGTCTTTGGAGACAAGGTTGTCAATCACCTTTACTTTCTGAGTGACACTAACTAAACTGGTGGACACAGCATACAGACCAGAAGTACATCTGTCAGCAACTTCCCATGTTCATCTGTATCAAAGCACTGCAATGAAGCTGTATATTTGCATCACCAGTCTCCCTCATGGGTGACTTACAAGCACCTCCTTATCTCATCATTTCTTTATCCTCTGGTATTTAACACAGTCTCTACCTTTCACTAGGCACTCTGGTTTTTGACTGGAATTAAATTTTCTGAAATATCAAGAATTCCAGCCAAGATCAGAACTCCTGGTGAGACTAAATAAAATAACTCACCGGGACCTTCCAATGCCATGTTCTTCAAGTCAATTCTTTCCATAAGCACAAAGTCCTTCCTACTTTCTCATCATCCGAGTTCTAGATATAGGAATCTACTCTATCCTGGGCACCTAACGGAGAAGGAGCCTCTGTTGTAGCATACTGTGGGTAGGTCTGGCTTTCTGTGGATGGGCTCTTCCAGCCTCAGTCATATTCACTCCTGACTGCTCTGACAGCCAGGAGCACAAGATAGTAAAGAAACTGAGCTCCAGCTCATGAACCTCACATAGCTCTTCTCTGACATTAGCGGCCCCTCAAAAAAATCATGAAACTTCACCCACAAAGAACCTCGAGATCCGACTTATGTTTAAAACTACACTGTTTTCTAACATGCCAGGCCATTCTTCCAACATTTCTTCCAATATGTGACCAAGTACATCTTCAACACTGTTTCACACACTGTGCTGGTACCTTTAGCCTCCATGTTCCCAGTACTAGCGCCAAAAAGGTAACACCTACAAAACAACTTAAAGTAATGTGTAGCCTCCAGACATTATAACAATCCAAATGTAGAAACAGGAAGTTTTAAACTGAATGAAAGGGAGAGAGAAACAAAGGATTTGAGCAGCAATTTGACAGTCAAAACACCAACAAAAAAAGGAGAGTAAAAAACAAGGAAAGATACCATAATAACATAACTGGTCCGATGAAAATAAGTTACAGTGCCAGAAAGATAACCATTACAAATGAAATTTAAAAACTAAATGTCCAAAGTTGGCCCTTGGTAATGATTTGTTTAAATCAACTAAGACGCAAAGTATACAAAATATGGAATAAACAAGGATAAGTATGCATTAACAATACTTTTTTTTTAACAGGAAAGAAACTACGGAAACCCTCAAATACAAAAAGGGTAAACTCCACCAGGAGATATTTATATCTTTCTTCTAAAACCATCTAGCATCATTAAGAGATTCTAATGGCAACTTAACTCCTTTGAAAGAATAAAGGAAATTTCACTACAAGGCGTGGAACAGGGGGCTCCTGGGAAATTGGTGAAAACCAGGACACTGGAAGAAAGGCCCTGGGAGGGACCCTGGGGCATGGGCCCCCTGAGATTTGACAAATAGCAAATATAGGCAAGGATCTAGGGTGAGAATAAGGCAGAAAATGTATTGTCTGAATATGCTGGGTGTCAAGGGAGTGGGAGTTAGCCACTGTATCTTGTGCTCCTGGTGTCTCATGGGGGAATGACATACTTTTCCCTCTCTAATCATTTCTCCACCCTCCATACACACACACCCTTCTTAGCACATTATTCGGTGAAACCCCTAAAGGTACAACTTCTGAGATACAAGATTAGGATCCAAGAAATCAACACGACATTTCAAAGACACTTCAGTCTTGAGTTCACACAGGCTTCCGGGACTTGGGCACCAGCCCAGCCCAGCCCTGCGAGACACCCCCATCTCCTTCAAAGCAAATGCCTTTAAGGGGCGGGGACAGGCGATAGAAAAGGTCGGGAAGGTCCCTGATTTGGGAACTAAGGTTATGACAGAAATCACAAGCTTGCCTGAAATCCTTACAGATTGGAGGTGGGGGTGGGAAATGGGCAGAAGCTCATGCTGGGGCTTCATGATGTGGAAATCAGGAGCTGCTGCTGAGGTGGTCAGATGAAGGTTAAGAAGCCCAAGCGCCTGAGGTTCCAGGTAAGGCCTGCAGCGTCTCGGTCTTATCCATCGCAAAGCCCCTGCAGCCCCAGCGCGCACGCACACGCCCCCAGGTCAATCATTCCCCACCTCCAACCTACCCCCAAGGAGAGCTCCCCTCCCACCGCGACCATCCCCAGGCCTCCACTATCCCCCTCCCCGCCGGGTTCCGGGGCTCCGCCTTCGCCTTACACTGAATGGGCGGGTAGCAACTGGGGTCCTCGCCGCCAGGCTGGCAACGACCGGAGAAGGCGCTGCGCGGGGTCACGTAGTTGCTGGGGAAGATGCCCACCCGCTGGTTCAGCTGCCCGGTCCACCAGCCCTCGTCGCCGGACACCTGCGAGTCCTTGGACAGCACCTCCACCACGTCGCCCAGCCGCAGGGTCAGCTCGTCCTCGCCCGCCGCCTCGTACTCGAACACGGCCGTCCAGTAGGGCAGCGGCGCGTCGGAGCCCAGCTCCCCCGGGGCCGCCGCCGCCTCCTCCTCCTCTTCCTCCTCCTCCTCGGCCCCGGCCCCCGCTCCATCCTCCCCCGGCGGGGCGGCAGCGGCGGCGCTCGCCAGGCAGCCGAGAAGCGCTCTGGAGGGCTCCATGGAGCGGCCGATCCATAGGGTGCGGGGCTGCCGCCGCCCGCAGGAGCCGCCGCCGCCTATTGTTCATGCGGCTCCGCAGAGCTGGGGGGACCCCCTCCCCGACGGCGGCCGCAGGTAGGGCCCGGGCTGGCGGCGCGGGGAGAGCCGGCGCGCTGGGGCTGGCGCGGCGCGGCTGCGAGTGCGCCGAGCGCGAAGGCTCAGCGCGGCATGGGGGCGCGGCGGGACCGACCCCCGCCTTCGCGCTCGCCCCGGGGAGGCCTCGCCACCTCCGCCGCGGGTACCTGCTCGCGCAGCCGGTGCCCGCCGCCGCCCGTCGGCCGCCGCTCCCCTCTCCGCGCCGCGCCCCGCCCCCAGCGCCGCCGCACGCCCGGGACCACCTGACGCGGGCCTGGCTCCGCCCCAGCCCTGCGGACCCGGGGGCGGCACCGCCCGCAGCCGGGCCCGCCCCGCGCCAACCGCCTCCCCATTGGCCGCCGCCGCCCGGGCCGCAGGTTGCCCAGCCGGCCGCCGGCCCGCCCCTCCCCGCCCCCTGCGCCGACGTCGCCCGCCCCCGTCCCCGCCCCCTCTCACGGGCTCCCCTCCTCAAGCCCCAGGTCGACCCATTTCTCTCTCTTATTGGCCCGCGCGGCTCCATTCATTGGCCCAAGGTACCTGTCCATTTCCAGGGAGAGTTCAACACCTCCCGGCAGGAGGAGGCGGCGGCCTCATTGGGTGTCCGAGGAGGGATGGGTGGATCCTGAAAGGTAAAGCCGAGCCCTCATTTGGACCGAAAAGGCTGGAGGAGGCCGCTCCCTTTGTTTGCTGTGCATGGGGTGGGGGGGCTCCGCTGGGCAGCACCTGTGTTCTGGATCCTTAAGTGAGCTTTTGAGAGTGAGCAGAGGAGAAGCGAGCTGGGTCGCACCCCCCGGGAGGGTTCTTTTTTCTCCAGCTCCCTCTTACAGGTGGATTCTCCCCTCTCATGAATCTTCCTCTGCCCCGGTCCTACCAGGTGGATCAGCTTCCGCTCCCACCCGACGGAACTGCACCCCCCTTCTTCCACCTCCGTAACCTTTTATCTTCTATTTCAGGCCTTTAGGCCCATTGGAATGTATCTTGGAAGAACTCTTTAAAACTACAGTTCTCGCTTTATGAAGACTGATCATAGCCCGCCCATTCCCGGTTCCTATAAAGAAGAAATTAGAGTGTGTCTAATTTTTAGAATTCAGAAAATCAAGCGACCACCTTAGTGGGGCTTCAAACTGAGGCTGGGAAGGCTATCGATAAAGTGTTCTCTCTGAAGAGACTCATGTTTTCTACAATCGTGTGTTCCTTTTGCTTGAGTAAATTGCGCCTTGGGTCATAGGAACCTCTATAAATCAGATTAAGAACCAAAGTAGAATATACATTCTAGCGATGCTGCGGTTCACGATCAAGCGCTGACCTTTTCCTTCATCCTTTTGTTATCCTCCTTTTCTCAAACATTAAGAAAGAATGATAGGTGGTCCCTAATATTTCTTCTCTGCTTTAAACCTATCATAGCAATGAGAAGATTCTCTGACATTCAAAACAAGTCAGTGCTGAAAGCTCTAGCCAGATCACCAGCAAACTGTTACCTTTCCCCTTCAGTGGTAGGAACAGGTATGATTCCATTTAGCAAGAGTTAGTGCTTCACTGAGTATTTTTTGTTTAATTTTGGTTTGAGGTCCATTGTTAGACAAACAGAAGACAGTGGGGCAATTTGGAAAGAGAACCAGGGCTGGCATCTTCAGCTCTGCCCCCCCCCCCCCCCACCAGCTGCATATCTTGGGCAAGTGCTTAACCCTGTAGTCCAGTCCACATCCTTAAAGTGAGGAGCATGGACTGGAAGATCTCCTGTTTTCTTGTAGGCCCCACGTTGTGTGGTTTGCACTCCAGTGTGGCTACACCATATACATTTGAGGTCTTGAAGAAGAGAGGTGAAGAGTGCTGTTCTGCAGAGCGTCCAGAGTATGTCTTGAGAGAGCATTTCTGAATAAAAGCCCTAAAACAATGTTCAGATTCTTATTGTACATAGAATCAGGGAACTGGAAAAGATATGGATGAGTCTTCAAGCAAATTCTCTAGGTTTTGTTCAAGACAAAACTATTCTATCCCTAAGCAGAATAGAACAGGACAGTGAGGGGTAGAGGTACTTGTGGAGTTGGTGGGTTTTTGGGATTTTGTTTGTTTGTTTGTTTCTTTGTTTTTGCTGAGGAAGATTAGCCCTGAGCTAACATCTGTGCCAGTCTTCCTCCACTTTATATGTGGGTGGCCACCACAGTGTGTCTGAGAAGTGGTGTAGGTCCATGCCTGGGATCCAAACCTGCAAACCTGGGCCGCTGAAGCAGAGCACAGTGAATTTACCCACTACACCATAGGACCAGCCCCTTGTATTTTAACAAAGACCATAAGAAAAAAGATTTTCGTGATAAAATTTTAATTTGGAGGAAAAATGAATTTTACAGTAGACAGACAGAGAGAAACAGAAACGGGAAAAAACCACCCACTAGAAAGATATAGAGAAAATTGTCAGCAGTGGAACTCTTTCAAGTAGAATTATGAGTACTTGGGTAATTTTTATTGTCATTTTGCTTATTGGTAATTTTGCCTGTTTTTCTATACAGTTTTGTGCATCTCCACTCCTCCACCCAGAGGAGAAGAGGAAAAACTCCTTGCTTCCTCTCAGGAGGGAAAGTCAAACTCCCCATGTAATTTAAATCTTTAATACCATACCATGTGTTTAGGACCTGGTGAGGAGTCATTCATCAAACATTTCAAGAAGTCATTCGGTAAATATTTGTTGAATGGATAAGTGCTAGGAATTCAAATGAGGGAAGATCCTTCAGGCTAAGAGCAGGGTTTTATGGAAACGGCAGAACCCAACCCAGTCCTGGAGGGGTCTGGGGCGGGGCAGGGAAGAACCCACATTCAGGAAAGGAGGGGGGGTAGGGCACAGCCACAGAGGTGGGAAAGCCTGGAGAAGCCCATCTGGAGGGAATAAAAGGAAGAGAAATGACTCTGAAAAGATGGGCTGAGACCAGATGGTAGAGGGCCTTTAATGACTTGATTCACACTAATAATTATTGAATTGATTATTTGTAATTATTTAATGTCCAGTCTGTTCACCATAAGGGCAGAGACCCATTTGTCTGGTTCTCCACAGTACTCCCAGTGCCTAGAGAGCGCCTAGTCCATAACTGGCTCTCAGTACATGTTTGTGATTGAATGGCCAACTTGAACGCCAGGCCAAGAAGCCTAGGTTTTGTTCAGCAGATAAGAAGTTATCACTGAAAGCTTTTGAGCAGGTCACTGAGGACAAGGATAGATAAGGAGTGGATGAGGTGGTGCTTAAGTTGGGCATTGAAGGATGTATACAATTGATAAGTGGAGAATTAAAAGCGTGGAGATGGGAATTAATATAACGGATAGCAATAACAGAAATACCAGCCTGAGAAGAGGAGAGAGGGATGGGAAATAAAATTCACTAAATAAAAGAAGGTCAGATTGCAAAAGACTTTGAAAGCCGGGTGGAACTACCAAGACTTCACCACTCTTAAGCAGGGGTTGATAAATGTTACCCCAAAAAGGACCATTTTCTCTGCCACACTGGAAAGTACAGCGCAAGGCAGGGAGAAAATAATAGTAATCAATGGTGCAGCTTGGTGCTAGACTTATGTCAGAAGGTCCTGATTTTTCCTCTCTCTGTCCATTAAAAACCCTGTGCCTTTGGGCAATGTACCTGTTTGACCCTCAGTTTCCTCATTTGTAAATAGGTGTAATAATATAACCTGCTTTTTATAGAGGTTTATAGGACTAAATGAGACAAGCCATAAGAAAGCTCTCAGGATGCTGCTTAGCACTCACTAAATATTCAACATATTTACTTCCCTCTTTCCTCTGCCCATCACCCCCAGAAACACTCTAGGAAATTAATTAACTAATTGTACCCTACGGAACTGCAGAAGCTTCGTGACTGGGAGTTGAACTAAGGTTTCTCCCTTAAAAAGGCAGGGAGGGGGGGAGGTGGAGGGAAAATGAAAGAAAAGGCGGAAAGAAGAAGGAAGGAAGGGAAGGAAGAAGAGAAAAAAGCCAGGCAGCATCCATAGACTGATGGTTCAAGGCTGGGGCCTTGGGTTCTGACTGATTCTGAATCGACACGGACTATTTGCCATAATGCAGGCTGACCGCCTGAGCCCCAGAACCCTCATGCGGAAACGGGATAGGAAACCTATCTCCCTGGGCTCCTGGAATGATTAAATGACATGAGGTATATTGTGTGCTTAGCACAGAGTTCAGCAAGTAGTAATTATTATTATTATTCGAGCCTAAAATATGATTTAGTAAATGAATATCACCCTCGCCTCAGTTCTTCCAGGAAATGTGTGAAATCAGTACTTTGGTGCTAGAATCCCTCAGGCAGACGCTGAACTTTCCTAAGACAGTCAGCTCACCCCTCTGACCTCTGACGTCCCACCGTTTCAGGAGAATAGCCCTGGGTCCTCACTCATGAACTCCGCTTGGGTAAATATGATTTCAGTAAGTATTTTGGGAGGGCGGGCAGTGGGGCTGATAGAACAGAAGCTTTGAGCCGAGCCCTCAGGTTCAAATCCTTGATCAACTAGTCCCTTTGGACGAGGCACTTCATTCCTCTGAGCCTCCGCCTCGTTATTTGTAAAATGAGGTGGTTGTGAGGATTTAGAAGTAAGGAGTACCCCCAGCAGTACCCAACACGTAACAGGTGCTCAAGACATCGTAAATGTCCTTTCTGCAATTGAGAGAGGTTTTTTTAAAGATTTTATTTTTCCTTTTACTCCCCAAAGCCCCCCTGGTACATAGTTGTGTATTTTTAGTTGTGGGTCCTTTTAGTTGTGGCATGTGGGATGCCGCCTCAGCATGGCTTAGATGAGTGGCGCCATGTCCGTGCCCAGGATTGGAACTGGCGAAACCCTAGGCCACCGAATCAGAGAGCGCAAACTTAACCACTCGGCCTGGGGCCGGCCCCCTTGAGAGTCTTTTAATTCCTGTTGTCTGAGGGTTCATGGGGCTTGAAACATGAAAATGGTAGGAAATCCTCCCCCATTTCTTCTCCCTCCGGTCTCCTCTGAAAACCTCGGTTCAGAAAACCACTGTCCTATGGCAGCTGTTTAGAATGTCACATCTCTGGAGAGCGAGTTGCGTTTTAACAATGATCAGAGCCTTTAATCAAGGAATGAAGTCAAAGAGAATCCCTGCTTCATGCAGCCTGGTTGTGGGGCCAGCCCGTGGGGACGGCTCTCCGGGAAATCACTCCTCTGACCGCGCTGGGTCTGCAAGGACTTCAATTAAGCGTTATAGTCAAGGACGCCAAACAGGTCCAGTCAAAAGAAGAGAGATTCCACTAAAGAGAAAGTTATCCTTACAACTGGAGTTTTTGAAGAACATGTAGTGACTGGGAAGATGATCATATACAGTGAGAAAAAAATAAAACTCTCCGTTGTAATCTTAAAATAATTCTAAAATTGGTAAATCAAGAGAAAGAACTGTATGTGTAATATATTCCTAATTTTATGGAAAATATATTTCCATTAGTATTATTGAAAGAAATGTATCAAAATATGAACAACTCTCTCCAGTCTAGACAATGGGATTAGGAGTGATATTTTTTTCTCTATCCTGTGCTATTCAGTCTTTCCTACCATTACAATCTTCTGATTCTCTAATCAGAAAAGTATGTTATTGTTAGTTATGATCATGGAAAATGTTAATGATGTGGAAAGGTGCACAACATAATGATAAATGAAAAAGTAGTGAAGAAACCCTTTATACAATATGATCACAAATGTGTGTGTGCCCGCGGGTTTGTGTACGTATCAAAATCTTATTAGTCATTTCTGAGCTGAGTGGTGGAGTGTGGGTAATTTGCATTGTCTTCATTTTCCTTTTCTTTATTTTCCATACAGCTAAAATAATCACATAATAGTTTCGTAATTCGAATAAAGAACCACAAAATCGTCTTTATTTTTTGTAATAATGAAATAAATTTCACACTGAAAGCCTCGTTGTTACTTGGAGAGATGGTAGACGGGGGAAAAACTAGAACCCGAGGATGAGGATAAAATAATGTTAATAACAATAGTGATAATGGCTGCTATGAATTGAGGGCTCACCATATGTTCAGTCTCCTTTATTTACCAGAGTCTTTAACAGCTCTTCCAAGCAAACGAAAAGGTCCTTGGATATAAACAGTCCATTCCTTCCCCAGCCTTCCCACCTCCTGGGGGAAACCCTCTTGGATATGTGCAGACGGATCTGTGGCTACCTACTTTTAGAACAAATTTCGCGCGGCTGTGGCCTCCCTCACCGAACACTGGCATCCACTTGTTTTCTTCTTCAGCTTTTCAAAGCTTGGTCTTTAAATCATTAGTGGAAAAGGTGTAGCTGAAAGTTTGCTTTTGAGATTTATACCTTCTCATCTGAAAAAAAAAAATCAATTTAAAGATTTTGTATTTGTTATTTAAACAAACCAGTAAGATCTGATGAATGAACAACTCTCACGGCTGTCCGTGAAAAACGTGTCTTGTGTTAGGCGGAGCTGTTGCGTTAGGGGCTCTGCACAGCAAGGCCCTCTTAGGCACGATGGTAGACAACTGCGCCACCGTGTGGTACTGAGGGGTAGGGCAGCTTTTTCTTTTTTAATGACATTTTTTCTAGTTTTACGCTTTAAGTGCTGAAAGTACCCTTTGTGGTCACTAGGTGGAGCTCTTTCAATTTGTTGTTGTGGAGACCAAGACAGGCAAGTGCTGTCTCTAGAGCTCGAACCCAAATCTTCAGAGCGATCCTGTTCAGACCCTGTCTAGCCACACAACTGCTTCCAATTCTTCAAGTTAACTCGAGGATGTCTGCAGCCAGCTGCTGGGAAACCTTAGATCTACCTAGTGCAAAAAGGCAATTTTACATCCAAGGAGACTGAAGCCCAGAGGGGATGGATGACTTGCTAAAGGGTCCACAGCTAATTCGGAGTCCCTCGCTTTATTCCATTCATCCGTTTATTAACCAAATATTTATGCATGTGTCTGTCAGGCACTGTTCAGGGCACTGGAGACACAATAGTCAAAATATGCAAAAATCTCTCCATAAATCTCATCTTCTCATAGAGAGGACAAACAAGATAAGCAAGTAAAATACATAATATAATATTAGAAAGGGATAAATACTGAGAAGAAAAAAAGAGGGGGAGATGAAATGTGAGAAGGGGTGACATTTCAGCAGCCAGAGAAGTCTTTCTTAACAAGGCGACTTTTGAAATGAAGATCTGAAGCAACTGAGGAAACCAGCCATACACATGTAGGAGAAAAGCACTGAGACAGAGGAAACGACAGTGCAAAGGCCCTGAGGCAGGATCATGCTTGTGTATTCAAGAAAAGAGCCAGGAGGCCGACCTGGCAGGAATGAGAGTTACAGGGTAGGAAGAGGTAGGAGAGGAACTGGGGGGCCAGAACGTGTGGGACTTTCGGGTCAAAGGACTTTGGCTTTTGCTTTGAGTGAGATGGGCGCCATTTAGGAGTTTTCAGCAGAGGAGTGGTGTGCTCTAACCGACCTTATAACAGGAACAGCCAGGCTGCTAGGTTCACGGTAGACTGCAGAAAACAAGGGAAGGGATGCGAGATGAGGAGGCCCTTCAATAAGCCTGGCAGCTGGTTAGGCACTGTGCGCCACAATGGTTTGGTGAAAGATGGTCAGAATTTTAAAATATATTTTGAGGGGAGAGCAGCTAGCTTTGCTGATGGATCAGACGGGGTATGAAAGAAAGAGCAGAGTCAAAGACGACACCAAGGCTTTTGGCCTGAGCAACTGGAAGCGTAGCATTGCCATTGGGTAAGGGAGAATGGGGGGAGGGGGCGCCTCTCGGCAGCTCACCGTTAGACAGCCTAAGTCTGCAATCACAGCTCCACACCCAGGTGGGGATGGCAGGGAGGCAGTGGATGACATAGGTCTGGAGTTCAGCCAAGAACAGTTAAGTCGTAACAGTCCAGTTAGCAGAAACGTTAACTCCATAAAGCGACTAAGGGCACCATAATGATTAGTGCCAATCTTCCTCTATTTGGTATGTGGGATGCCACCACAGCTTCGCTTGACAAGCAGTGTGTAGGTCCACACCCAGGATTGGAACTCGGGATCCCCAGGCCACCAAAGCAGAGTGGGGCTGAACTTCAACCGCTAAGCTACAGGGCTAGACCCAAGGAACTTTTGTTAAAGGGTCTGCTTTGCATAGTTGAAGGCTGCTAACCTTTTGCTCACAGACAGGCGACACGAGTCTCCTGACACTGTTTAGCTCTTTAGGATGCCGTTTGCGGGTTCTCCGGGTTACGGATGGAGGCCCACCTGAGGTCAGTAAGAGCCCCAGCAGGCGGCTGTCAGGCCAGCGGAGCATCAGTGAAACTCTCTTGCACTTCCCTTGGTACTGCAGGTGGAGGAATCCCAGTCTGAGGACTTCCTTTCTCTGCTTTCTTGGATTCTGCTGACGCCCAGGTCAAGTGAACTGCTTGCAGCCGCGTGATCTGTCTGTCTATCGTTTTGTCACCTGCCCTTAACAGTTCCCACCCCCTAGCTCTGGGCATGATGGAATTGACATTCTTTCTTTTGCATCATGTCCTCTCTTGGGGACAAGGGCAAAGGATGGCAGAGTCACTGAGAGCTTATTGAGTACCAGGCGGTAGGTTGGGTACTGACCCACATGCCCTCATTTATTGTACAAAGACGATGCCACTGACCTACCAACTACGCCACACATGGTAATAACAGCCAACGTTTAAAGAGTGTTTTACGGTTCCAAAAATACTTTTACATATAGTCAAAAGGACAATTTACTTAACCTCTCTGTTAAGCCTGTTTCTTCAACTGCAAAATGGAGATTAACAAAATCATACCTACCTCCTAAAGCGTTTTTTTATAGCTTTATTGAGGTATGACTGATATGCAAAGAACTGCACACAGTGTGCACACTTCGATGAGTTTGGACACACGCAAACACCCGTGCTCTAAAGTGGTTTTAAGGATTAAGTGAGATAATATATGGGCCGCAGTAGGAACAGTGCTTGGAACACAGTGAGCCCTCAATAAAGGCAGGAACGATGATACAGTCACTGGCCACAGAATGATGTGTCGGTTAACAACGACCGCACATCCGACGGTGGTCTTGTCAGATCAGTGCCGTAGAGCCTAGGCAGGTAAGTAGCCTGTACCATCCAGGTTTGTTAAGTACACGCTATGATGTTCGCACAACGACGAAGTCTCCTAACGACACGTTTCTCAGTACATATCCCTGTCGTTAAGCGATGCGTGACTGTATTACCTCTTTGGGCCCTCAAAAAATCCTAACCAACTTCACTAATAAGGACACTGAGGCTCAGAGAGGCTGTTCGGTGTGATAACACAGCAACAAGTGGCAGAAGCACACAGTCATGAGTAACGTCAATTCCCAAGCTTTTCCCACTTGGAATCTATTTCCTCCACGAGTATTGGTTTTATGTCAAATAAACCAAACTTTCTCCCCAGGTCTCCTGGTGTCCACTGGCTTTGTCTTTGTGAAAGGACACTGGGAACAACAGGGCAATCACAGCAAAAATAACTAAGCGTTCTTGGGCACATCAGTGTGTCGGGCCTGTGCCAAGCATTCCTCAGGCCTTTCCCGTTTCATCTTCACCAAAACCCTGTGCGCTCGGTGCTGTTCATGATCCCTTTATGTAAAACCTGGGGCCCGGAGCCAGTAAGCCACAGGCGCGCTGCGCGCTCGAGCAGAATCTGGGGTCGGCCCCAGGGTCGGCACAGGAGGGCTTTCACCCGGAAGCAGTTCGTCTTTGTGCAAAATCCGCTGCACCGTAGACGCTCCCTGTCAGGACTCAGTACGGATTCGGGGAGGCGGATTGCCTCACACCCCTTTAGGATAACCTGACCCCAGGACAAGCCATGAGGCGCCACACAGTGACCCCTGGGGCAGCCTCGCCCTCCCCTCATCCCCCCGCCCCGCCTCTCCCCTAAACTGAGAGGCCTTGCCTGCTGTCCTCCCAGCCAGGGTCCAGGCCGAACCCCTGCAGCCCGCGTCACACGCAGTGTAGCCCCCACCTCAGAGAACCCCCAGTCCCGAGGTGCTCTCCCAGTGGGGAGGATGGACTGGGGACGTCTGAGGGGCCTGAGGAGGGTGCAGAGGCAGTCTGAGGTCTGGACTCAGTCCCACGCCCCCATCACCATTCCTGACCAGGACCCCTCCGCACCCACTCCTGCATCAGGATTGGGAGTCTATGGTTATCCTTTGCCCCTTGACATGCATATTCCACGCGCCACTTCTGGGGCTCAGAGTGTCCTAAGTAGAATTAGTACCTCATGGTTGAATAGAACAATTTCCCCTTTCAGACAAGAGGCTGGATGTGGGGGAAGAGAAAACTTCTTAGGGGCTTGGCCTGAGCTGAGGTTATGGACCTGAGCAACCTCCAGGTGTTGTTTTCTTTTCTCTCTCTCAGTCCCTTCCTCTTTCCCTCCCTCCCTTCTTTTTAGGAGAATGGTGCCCTGTGCTGGCTGCATGCTCCCGGGGCAGAATTGTAACAAAGCTCCCTCTGCTCCTAGCTGGGGCAGCCCCTGACTAAACTGGGTGAGCCAGGATCAGAACGATCACTTTGCACACTTCAGGTGTCTTTGGTGTGGGGCGTGGATTTGGCTAGGTGTGACTGTTCTGTTCCTAATTTAAGCCACTGGTTGCAAATATATGTCCTAGTGCCTATTAATAACCCGCAGTCAGCATACTTGTCTGCTGTCACTCGGTTACCCCAACAGTGACCCCCTTCCATGCCCCACTCCCCACAGCTCTCCGTACACAGGCTGAGCCATGTGTGCCCCTTGTGAGAGCCACAGCTGGGTCTGTGTGTGCCTGCCAGTTCTCTTCCTCCTGCTCCACCTCTTTCCTCTCCCTCACTTGCCCACTCCTCTGTCTCAGCTGTAACTCTCTTCTGGGGCTGTAACACTAGGTCACTAATAGGGGTGGGTGAGAAGGAAAAGAGAGAGGAAAATACATAAGGCAGTTTATTCTGATAGACCCTCAAACCGTGAAAATTACGCAGCTGGATTCCTTCCAGCCATTGGCTGTGAAAATAGTGGTCCTGGTTCTCAGGGCTCCCCAGGTCTGTTTGGGTGAGGAGCCTTTGCGCTGGGCAGCATGGCTACAGGTGCCGAGTCCACTAACAGACAAGAAAGTTCATCTTCCGTTTGTGAAGCTTTCAGCCCCCACCATTCTGTTTGCCTTCTCCCTGTCTCAGCTTCTCTCCTGTATGTAACCTGCTGCCAAGAAACAACTTGAAACTTGAAGTATAAATAAATAATACCTCAAGAATTACCTGAAATGGGGTTTTAAAACTTAAAAGGGACCAAAGAAAAGAAGTGTATTGATAGAGGATAGCAAGAACTCCAGGAGAAACAGTGCTGGGTTCTATGTCCCCACTTACCGACTGGAGCTTCTCTCTGCCACAGCTGCATGGTCTATGAAATGGGGAAACAAATCTATGCCTATCTTGGTGTAGAGGATGGCACGAGACCGTGCCTCAAGATCTCTTCTAGCTCTGAAGAAGTGGAGATAGACAGAGGAATGGGCACGGCCTGCAATCTGGGGAAAAGGAATCTTGAGAGCCTGTGACTTCAGAGCCTTCCTGGTTGGTACCCCTGGAATCAGACGGCCACGTGTGGCCCACACAGCATAAAGGTGAAGGCTCTGACAACATCTGACAGTCGTGATGTCACCCTCAGGTCCTTCTGTAATTCTAGCTCTTCATAATCACCCCGTTAGAATTTCACCACTTCCTGAAAATGTAACTTCCCCCGCCTAGTGAATTGCTGCCTATCCTTTAAGACCCAGTTCTGAAGCTCCGCACCCCGGGAACCCTTTCCTGACTCTCTGCAGACTCACGGGAGCCTTCCTCTCTGGGTCACACAGGACCCACCCACACTTAGAGCCCTCGCCACTTTGCGCTTCCGTCTGCTCCTCTCCCTTGACCATGAGATCTTTGAGGAAAGGACTTGGTCTTCTTCATCTTTGCCTGGCACCATTCCTGTTTGTCCTACTTTGAATAGAGATAATAGTGCTTCTAAAACGATCCACCACCTTAAAGGGCTTGCCCAGGTGATTTGGTAAGTGTCAGAATTGGAAGATCTAACCCAGTTCGGAGCGGAGACCATAGACCCCAGTTTGTAGCTGTCCCCGACTGCCTCCCACCATGTAGTGGAAAGCTTCCCCAAAATGCAGTGTCCCCCTCAGCTTTCTCCTTTCTCTCCCATCTAGTTCAAATGTCAGACAGCTGGGATACCTGTGTCAACTCCCAAGGAAATGAAAGCTTTAATAACCTGTCTTCCTGACTTGCTCATCTACCTCCTGACAAAGACTTTCTTGGAGAGCTGAGACCGTTCTCCTGGAGACCACCAGGCTTTGGGCCTCTGACGTCAGAGCCTGGGCCCTCTGCCTTAAAGCACGACCTTTCTGAGTTGTTGCAGAACCTCTCTCTCAGTCGACAATCTAGCATAAGCCACGCTACAACTGGGGGATCCTGAGGCTTATCCATACAGTAGTCTCTCATTATCCATGGTTTCACTTTCCACAGTTTCACTTACCCGAAGTCAACCGCAGTCCAAAAATATTAAGTGGAAAATTCCAGAAATAAATAATTCGTAAGGCTGAAATTTCGTACTGTTCTGGGTAGCGTGATGAAATCTTGCCTGTCGGGCTCCATCCCACCCAGAACGTGAATCATCCCTTTGCTCAGCATATCCACGCTGTATTCACTACCCACATGTTAGTCACTTAGTAGCCCTCTGGGTTATCAAATCCACTGGTGAAGTATCACAGGACTTGTGTTCAGGTAATCCCTATTTTACTTTATAATGGCCCCAAAATGAAAAAGTAGCGATGCTAGAAATTCAGATATGCCAAAGAGAAGCCAGAAAGTGCTTCCTCTAAGTGAAAAGGTGAAAGTTCTTAACTTAATAAGGAAAGAAAAAAATCATTGTTGAGGTTGCTAAGATCTATGGAACTTTTATTACAGTATATTGTTATAATTGTTCTATTTTATTATTAGTTATTGTTTTTAATCTCTTACTGTGCCTAATTTATAAATTAAACTTTATCATAGGTATGTATTTATAGGAAAAAACATAGCATATTTAAGGTTTGGTACTATCCGCGGTTTGGGGCATACGCTGGATGTCTTGGAACGTATTCCCCATGATTAAGGGGGGACTACCATAGTGTTAAGAACCATCCTCTGGATACATAGAGGAATAAGAACTGGGTTGCAATTCATCAGGTTCTCTTCCCTCCAGCCATGTGTACTGTAGTAAGCCATTCAATACTCGGGACCTCAATTTTCTCAACTGTAAAAATAGAAACTGAACTTAATAAACATCAATCAGATGCCAGTGTGTACAGAGCCCAGAGCTAGGTTCTGGCGATATAGATGCAAAGATAAATAGGATATGGTCTGTGCTCTCAATAAATGTAAAGCCAGATGGGAGAGACAGGAATTAAAAAACAGACCCCACGGCAGAGTGAAATAAAGTAGATAATAGAAGAAAGACTATTAATACCTGATTTGCCCACCTCATACTGTTGGGCCAAGAATCAAATGAGGTCAAATATTCTTAAAGTATTATATAAATGGAAGCAACTATTATGTTATTTGGCTTCTGTAGGAGACACCAGTTGGATCATCTGCTCAAATCTCCCTTGTTTTCCAAGATCTGCTCCTCTAGCCAAATCCACATCATAATGGTGCCTCCCTCCCCAAGCGCCATTTTCATCATTTTGGTTGATTGAGCCAGAGGCAGACCCCTGGCCCAAGCTGAGCCATGGAGAGTCCCTGCTCTGGATTTGGAATGGGAAGGAAGGAAATTCAGTCTCAGTCACCCTGGGCTCTTGAGAAGAGGAGATAAAAATCCTGGAGACATGGACAGCTATTTTCTGACAAGGTGGACTGGAAATTAAAGAATGCCAAACTGCCTCATTTGAAAGGAAGAATGGAGCAGAGGTTCAAGAGGAGAGAAGATAGGAGGCAGAGGCTCCCTGACATTCAGGACTCAGTTCAAGTCCATCCCCGCCTGCCAGAAATGACATCCCAGCAAGGATCATCGTTTGCTAAAGAGAGCTCTGACGGACTTTGATCACTTGCAACTAAAAGATTCATAATTAAGCAGTTTCTAAATTAATTCAACTCAGGCTAATGTAGAAAAGAAGTCCTGCATTAGCCCATGTAAGACTTACGTCATTCATTCATTCAGTCAGTCAGTCACTGAATATTATTAAATGCTCACTATTATAAGGCTCATAAGAAGAGGAAAGAAAGCAGTTGGCTGCACCCTGTATGATATAAACCAGTCACTGGATGTCAGTCTTCTGGTCAGCTGGCCCTGAAAGTTCCTGAAATTACCCAGTTGTGCCCTGGGAGACTTTGGTGCTGCCTGATGTTGCTGTCACTTGCAGTTGTCTCCGAGAAGTTCTGGAGGCTTGAACACTAAGACATTTGTCTGCCCGTCACCCCTTCCCCCCTGGTAGCATCCACTAGACCCCACTCCTACCACACACACGCAGACTTTTGGGGGCCTGCCCAACCCCATCCATGCTCTTCTGGTGAGGTTGTTAATCACAGAACCCTTCCCCTGACCACAGGGTGGACGTAGGACCTAAGCTGGGCAATCAGAACCTCTTTCTGGGGAATCTGAATTTTGAGCTGAGATGAATACAGAGGGTCATCTCACAGCAGCACACATAGAAAAGATCCCCAGATGCCCCGCTAAGATCAGGGCACCCATTCCCTTGATTCAGTTGTTCAATTGTTCCTTTAAAGCTATAGCTATGCCAATATCATCACTCAAAAAATAAAAATCTTTTGAACTAAATTAGCCAATCGGTTATTTGTAACTGAGTCCCGAGACATCTCCTTTTAAGGTAAGAGTTCATGGATAGGAGAAGGAAAGGGTAAGAGAAAGAGGAAATTTGCCTCATGTCCACAACCCAAGCCTACAGCCCAAGTCTAGATCCCATTTTTAAGACCCTTTAATGTATCTATATTTACCATGAGGTTTTTATTCATGGAAATCTACACAAGTCATTCAGCTGGAGGCTGAAGCGTATTTCAGGACAGCAAGTCTGTTGTTTCTCCAAAGCCCCTGTTCGCTCCTTACACACCCGTTCTGTCTTCTGCCAAGCCACCTATTGCTCATTTCCAAAGCAAAAAGAATCGGGACCCAGATTCCAACGCAGGACGCAAGTCGTGCTTGAAGAAATAGGCCTTTGATTTTTGTCATAAATTTTCTTGATGGACATTATGTATTCTTTCTAGTCAACACAGATCCCTCATGAAAATGCATTCCTTATCTTATGAAGGTTGCCTCCCAAAGTAAGACTCACAGAATCTCAAATAATAGACCATTACTCCAACCCCCTTGTTGTACAAATGAGGAAACTAAGGTGCAGAGAGAGTAAACGGCGCAGTCCATAATGTTGAGCTAACCAATGGCAGACCTGGGACCAGAACTCAGGTCTTCTTACCACTCGATCAGAGAGAGTTTTTTCCACTATCTCATGCCTTCTGTCACATTACAACTCACTTCCTTAAGTATAAGAATTTGCTTAATCTATATATATAGATGTTTCATTGGGAAGTAAATATTTGACAAAGAATCTGGATACAGAAACCCTAAAGTATCTGCTTCCACGGCTATGCAAGATCTATAAATTGTGCAAATTATGTCAGCAAAGAAATAGAATCCAAACAGTACAAGTTAATGCACATCCAACTCTTGACTAAACATAACGTTAACAAGGTAAGTTACCTGGTACTCAGTTTTCTCTAATTCCCCAAAGTGATTCAGTTATATGGTAGAATTAGAACGAATGAGAGAAAACGACAAGGAATTTGGTTGGGGAAGAGATGTTTAAGGGGACTGCTCAGAGGTAGTGAGTTCTCCATCACAAGAGGTCAAGCAGAAGTTGGACAAGCAACCATTTGTCAGGGATGCTGTAAAACAGTGGTCCTCCAACTATTTCATAAGCACCAGATTCACCCCGAGATCTTGCTGTGGAGATTGCTGGACCCCACCCTAGAGTTTCTGATTCAGGAAGTATGACATGGGGCTTGAAGTTTTGCATTTCTAACTATTACCCAGGTAACACCAGTGCTGCTAGTCCAGGACCACACTTTCAGAACCACGGTGGGAGAAGGAATTCAAAAGTAACTGGGATGAGCCACTTCACTCCAGTTAAGGTATACAAAGCAAGGTCACATTTTTCTTCAAAGTCCTATCAGAAATATTGAGTCCACTTTTGCCCTGCGAGACTGGGCTTCTTTTCTGCCTGAGGCTACTTTTGGTGATAGCCCTAAATCCCACATATGCTTCTATATACTCACCTTGATGCTGAAGGACAAAGAGAGCCACCTTGATGCTGAAGGACACTTAAAGTGCCCGTAGTTGCTGGTTCTTTAGGACACGGCATTGAAGCCCACACCTGGAACATAACATTCCTCTGAAAACAGCACCACGGGCAACGGAACGCACTGTGGATGGTGGTCATGACAAAGCACCAGACCTCACTCATTCCAAGTGCCTCATGGAGGGAAAGCCAGAGGGTCTGTCATTGCTGCCCATGGAACCACAATTGAAAAAAAGAACATTTTGCATGGCCCTACGCCATCCTTGTGACACCTGCGAAAAGGTGTCGACACCTGTGAAAGCACGCAGCCAACATCTGTTGACCTTTCACTCTGTGTGAAGTATTGTTCTAAGCAAGTTACACGTATCTCTCGTTTAATCCTTATAACAACCCTATAAGATGGTAATTGGTAGAAATGGGGCTTGAACCCAGAGACTTCAGCTCTACACCCGACACTCTCAATCAGAGATAAAATAGGTGTCAGAGTGTAAAGGATAGGGAAAGAGCTTGTCTGTCCTCACGCTGGCACACAAGGCCAGAATTTTAGCCCGTGGGTGTTGTCACAGTCTTGCCACAGCTCTAGAGGCCTGGACTCCTAAAGTGTCATCTGTTTGTTTCCTACGTACACACAGTTATTGTTTCCAAAGCTCATTCAAAGTGCCAGGTGACTTGGTCAGGAAACGTTTCCAGCCTTAGCCACATTGTGCCCACACCAGCCTATCCAATATGATGGTCTCAGTGCTGGTGTTGAGCCCAAATTGCCATTCCAGGCTGCCCTTGCCATCGAATAAGTTGCCCCCTGAAGAGTCTTGGTGTCCCTTCCTGCCTGCTGACCTTAGCTGGGATCATCTCAAGCATCAGAAGTATGTAATAATATTCAACGCCGAAGAGATATAGTCTTTAGATCCCTTTCATTCGAGTGGCCCCCCATGCATATTTCTCCAGTCTCTCCCCAACAGTCAACCACATGCCAGGGATTACACACATTTGCTTCCTTCCTCCTGGACAATGGGCCACCACTGGCTTTATCTTTTACAACCAAAGAGCCAATTCAGACAATTCTTGCAAAACAGGATCTGCCCCCAGGTTCTTTGTTGTACCCATCCTAGACAGGGGCTTCAGCAGGTGCCCCTTTTAAAAGTCAGCTTCTCTCTCAATGAAATAATTAAATGTTTACCTTCCTTGGGCCTTTCTCCCCAAGCATTGGCAGTCTAATCGTGTCTTCATTCAAAATATATTGAGCACCTAATACATACAGGGCACTGTGCTAGGAGTGAGAGAGAGAAATAAGCTGCAGGCTTTCTTGAACAAAAAGGATAAAAGGCTGCAACATCCCTCCCAGATCTCTTGCCCCAAAGAAGACAGGAAGGACATGGGGAGAGGAGAAGGAGGGGAGTGAGTCAAGAAGGAAGAAGCGATAATCGGCAATCTGAAGACTGTCTGCTAGTGAAACCAGAACAGCCTGACGTTGAGTCTACTTAAGGACAGCCTCAACAGTGAAACCTTATTAGCCAAAGCTATCAAAATAGACCCACTTTCTAACTATGTAGTTAAACTTTTCACTCCCCCACAACTACATATAGATCTATCTTACAAGAATAATTTTTTCAACACACCCTCTGAAATACGTGATGATGTTCTCGTTTGAAGAGCAAAATAATTTAGGTGCAGATGGTAAGTGACTTGCCCACTATTATGATGCAAGCCAGTGAAAACACTAGAAACTGGTTCTTAGAAGCTTACCAGGAACTGCTGAAGGTTTCACAAATGGCTGGCTCTTAGGTCAGCATCGCAAGTATCTATTGCTGCATGACACGCCACCCCAACACTTAGCCACTTGCAACAGCAACCATCTATTAGCTCATGATTCTGCTCTTGGACTGGACTTACCAGGGCAGTTCTGCTGGTCTCACCTGGGGTCACTCAAAAGCTTGCAATCTTCTGGTGGGTTGACTGGAGCAGGATGATCTAAGATGACCTCACTTACAGGACCAGGGCCGTGATGCTAGCTGTTGGCTGCTTCTCTCCAGCTGACGTCATTCAGTAGGCTAATGCAGGCTCACGTGGCTGCGGGAGTGTGCCAAGAGGGCCATGGTGGAGCTGCAAGATCTCTTAGGCCTAGGTTCTGGAACTTGCACAATGTCCCTTTTGCCACATCCCGTTGGTCAAAGCAAGTCAAAGCCCAGCCCAAATTCAAGGAATGGGTAAACAGATTCTGCTTCCTGATCGCAGAAGCTACATAGTATTGTGGCCATGCTTTTTGCAATGAGAGATAGCTAGGCCTCATTTCTACCAGTCCACACATACTGGCTATTATTGTCCCTGCCAGGATCTGGCCAGCACCCACTAGCCCCTGCTGCCTATGGGGATGGTAGCAAGAAACATCTTCTACATAGGAGCCTGGGAGATTCGGGACATAGCCTGAACCCCTGGATGATATGCAAATTTCTGGGATATTATCCTAAATACATGCTGAAATTATAAATGAAGTTGCAGACTATCAATCATTCTGTAGACACCTTAGTGGTAATTGCTGCCTATGCAAGAATACACAGGTGCACAGATCAGACATCATACCTTCATGGGCGTGGATTTCTCAGGTGACTTCCTGGCCTCCGCAGGCAGTGCACACCATTTCTCCAGAGACAGGTGAATATAGAGTAATAAGTAAAGCCATATAAATGGGTTTAATAATTTTCTTCAGATTTCAAAATATGTTTTAGAAGAAAATACTTTGTTGTTCTTGATTGTTATTTGTCTTTATAGGCAGACCTCTCAGTATTTGGTAACCTACTTTCTGTTTCTATTGATGACTTTGCATTTCTGAGATTTTATGTAAATGGGATCACCTGGTCTGTACATCTTTTTTGTCTGTCTTCTCTTGCTCTACGTGGTTATTTCAAGTTTTATCCACAGTGTTGAGTACATCAGTAGTTTATTCCTTTTAGTTACTGAGTAGTATGCCATTGTAAGGGTACACCCTAATTACTTTCTCTTTTGCCCTGTTGATGGACATTCAGGTTGTGCTATGCACTGAAGTGTGTGCCCCCCCCCACCACCACCAATTAATATGTTGAAGCACTAACCCCCAAGAGGACTGTATTTGGGAATAGGGTCTTTAGGAGGTAATTAAGGTAAAATGAAGTCATAAGGTGGGACCCTGATCCCATAGGATCAGTGTCCTTAGAAGAGGAAACACCAGAAAGCTCACTTGCTCACTCACTCTCTTTCTCCTTCTCTCTCTCTCTGTCTCTCTAAGTACCCTCAGAGGAAAGGCCAGGTGAGGACAAAGCAGCCACCTGCAAGACAGGGAGAGAGCCCTTACCAGAACCAGAAGCCTACTGAAACTTTGGCCTTGGCCTTTCCAGCCTCCAGAGCTGTGAGAAAATGAATTTCTGTTGTTTAAGGGGTGCAGTCTGTGGTATTTTATTATGACAGCCTAGGTAGACTAATATAGGTTGTTTATAGTTTGGGGCTATTGCAAATGAAGCTGCTATGAACATTTGTGCACGAGTCTTTTGTGGACATCTGCTTTCATTAATCTTGGATAAATATCTAGAAATGGAATGGCTGGGTCGTATGGTACACGTACTTTTACGTTTGTAAGAAACTGTCAACACTGTTTTCCAAAGTGGCTATACCATGCTGCATCCCCACCAGCAGGGTATGGATTGCTTTATATCCTTACCAATATTTAGTACGTTCAATCTTTTTAATTTTTAAAATATTTAAATTTTTTGATGGTGATTTAACTTGCCATTCTGGTGACTGTGCCGTGGTATCTCATTGTGGAATTAATTAGCATCTCCCTAATAGCTACTGATGTTGGTCATCTTTTCACGTTCTCGTTTGCCGTCCTTATATCTTCTTTAGCGAAGCATCTCTTCAAATCTTTTGTCCTTTTATTTTTGCTTGAAAGCTAATTAAATGTATGTTTGAATAAGCATAAGCACAGAAAATTAGATTCAAAATCTTACTGGTTGTCCAGGTTGGGCAAACCCAGAAAAGGAGACCAGAACATCACGGAAGAATATGTGGGCATTGAAAATTTGGAAGAGGGGTGGTGAGGGCTGAAAGGAGAGTGGTAGCTCTGAAGATAAATTATGCCAGCTTCACAATTTTGTCTAAGTTTGGCCTGAGACCTCCCTAACACTTTTCTCACATTAGCACTTAATTCCAGCCTTCCAGATCCTCTGAGAGCCCCAGTTTCGTGACACTTCCTGTGGGAAGTTTCTTGTTTCAGGAGTGCATCATATGTCACTCTTGCTTGAAGACGTTTGCCAAGTTTGTACACAAAGACAGACACCAGAGGAAGTACCTAGATAAGATGTTACTGGGAGTCCGGTCTGGGGGCAGAGTTGAGAACAAAGTAATATATAAAACACAGTCTGCTAAAGCAAAGACCTTGGACAGGCGGAAGGAAGAGAAAGGACTGAGGACTGATAGGAGCGAGAACATGGGATAAGAGTTGATGCTGTGATTAAGGATAACTCCATGCTAAAAAGAGGTAAATGGGAGAGAATCCATAAAAGAGCAGAATAAATTATTAAGGAATGGAGAAGCCGATTTATGAGGCTGACTTAGAGCTCATTGAAACTCGTTCATTTAACAAAATGTAACTGAAGCTAATTTTCCATCAAAGCCTGAAAGACAATGGAAATGCTCATATAAAACACTAGGAAAATAGCAAATGTAAGTCAGCTTGTCTAGCAAACCCATTAAGTAAAATGAAAATAAATTCTGCATTAAGCAGACCAGTTCTTGATCTAAATTTGTCCTCTCTGTGTCCTGACAAGACACTCAGTGACATTCTCTCACTCTCTTCCACCTTTCTCCTCATTCCCTCCCTCTTTCTTTTTGTCTAGTGAGTGTCTAGCAGATTATACACAAAACTCCAGCCCTGGGAGTTCTTGTTTCTTCACCTTTTAGAGGAATTTTCCTGGTTGGCTTCTGTCCGTGGGCCCACCCATCCATGGCTATATCTATTCCTTTGATTCCACGCAGTTGACCTAGGCTGAGGTTTACACTCATCTCTTCCCTTATGTCTCAACTCCTGTTTGAATTATGCCTTTACTCAAGCCAGGAGCTCACAAAAAGATCATAAATGATCCTTAATTCGCCATCATGACACAATCACCCATAGCATCTTGGAGCACTTCCTTTTAGTTGTTTTTCTTCTGCATTAGAACCACTCCAGTGAAATCACATCTCAGTATATAGTATTATATCAGAGATAATAGTTTCCACATCATTAAATATCACCAGCGATGTAGCTAACATTAAAAATTCTAACAATGTGATCATAGGCTTCCTCAATTAAAAATCCAGCCTGGGAGATTTTAAGTTCACTGTAATTATGATGTACTCAGAAAGGAGCTTTTGCAAGCAAATGAGGCAACAGTTTTTGGAGGCATCTCCAGCAGTGCAAAAGGTCAATGGTAAGAAAGAACATATATATTTCAACCCTCTCTGAATCCTGTGAATTACAAATTTAAATGTATCTTAGTGTCAGAATAATCATTTATAAAATTAACCTCTTTCCATTTAATCCCATCTCTTCCACAACTAAAAGATCTGCTAATAGATCCTTATTTATTTTTTTATTTTTATTTTTACTTTTTCTCCCCAAAGCCCCCTGGTACATAGTTGTGCATTTTTAGTTGTGGGTCCTTCTAGCTGTGGCACATGGGATGCCACCTCAGCATGGCTTGATGAGCAGTGCCAGGTCTATGCCCAGGATCTGAACTGGCAAAATCCTGGGCTATCGAAGCAGAGCATGCAAACTTAACCACTCAGCCACGGGGCTGGCCCCCAGCAGATCCTTATTTTGCAAAGAGAGCCTGGTACCAATTCCAGATGAATCTAACAACTTTAGTAAAAAGAGATTTTATAAGACAACAGAGTGGTCCCATTATCATCAAATTGCTTTGTTAAGTGTCCTGTTACACACAGTACTATACAGGTGTTACACAAAGATGTTTTCCTAATACACTATCACATATTACTAACTAGTAACTTTCATTTATTTCATTTATTGAGTGCCTACTTTGTACCAAACTATTTTAAATGCATTAATCTCACAACAAATCTATTAGGTAGTGGTGTATGATAAAAATTTGAGAGGAGTTACGTCAGCATCATGGAGGAGTAAGTTGCTCCTTGTGTCTCTCCCCTCTAAGTTACAACTAAATGGACATTCATTAACTAGCAGAAGATTCCCTACACAGCACAGCAGGACATCTGAGAGATCCATGCAGCTGTGCATCTGAAGGTGGGTGGACTGGATCCCCAGGAGGCAGTAGAGCTAGGTGAGCCCATCCCTCTCCTCCACCAAGAAGCAGCAAACCAGGTTTCAGATCCTCACACAGCAGCCAGTGTGACTGCAAGAGGAGGCAGGGGCAGCCCAGCCTGCTTAAACACTTTTGGAGTGGTAGCCTGGCCTGCAGGAATACTCCCCACTGAGTGGTGGCAGCTCAGCCCCCACAAAGGCACCCACCCACTAAATGCAGCAGCTCAGTGGGCCCCCTGCCAAGCACAGAGGCCCTGCCTGTGGTACATGACCTGCACGCTCTGTGCAGAGGCCCCACTCACACGAGTGCAACCTACAGAGTGGCTGCAGCTAGCCCATACAAATGCAGAACAGCCCTATCCACACAACTTCCAGTACATGGGATGGGGTCAGAAAACACAGCCCCTGCTCCCCCCTCCCCATTGGTGGCAGGTGGAATCTGCAACCTGATACTACCACAAATGCGCTAGCAAAGGATCAATTCATCAAACACCATGAAAAACTACAGTAACACTTCAGAGAAGAAAGAAAATGACAAGTTTCCAAAAACCAATCCTGAAGTCAAAGAAATTTACAATCTAAATGGCAGAGAATTCAAAATAGTTGCCACAAAGGAACTCAACAAGTACAAGAAAACTCAGAACGACAGTTCAATGAGCTCAGGAATAAAATTAATGAGCAGGAAGAGTACTTCACCAAAGATATTGAAGTTCTAAAAAAAAACACAAACAGAAACTCTGGAGATGAAGAACACAATTAATGAGATAAAAAAATAATCTAGAAACCATAAAAAACAAAGCTGACATTATGGAGGACAGAATTAGTGATTTAGAGGATAGAAATATAGAAATGCTTCAGGTGGAGGAGGAGCGAGAACTAAGATTTTTAAAAAATGAAGAAACTCTTCAAGAAATATCCAACTCAATTAGGAAAAGCAACATAAGGATTATAGCTATTCCAGAGGGAGAAGTGAGGGAGAAAGGAGCAGAGAGCTTGTTCAAAGAAATAATAGATGAGAACTTCCCAAACCAAGGGAAGGAAATAGACTTACCAGTACATGAATTTAATAGAACTCCTAACTACATAATGCAAAAAGACCTTCTCCATGGCGTATAATAGTAAAACTGGCAAAAGTCAACGACAAAGAAAAAATATTAAGGGCAGTAAGGCAGAAGAAAATAACCTACAAAGGAACCCCTATCAGGCTTCCAGTGGATTTCTCAGCAGAAATCTTACAGGCTAGGAGAAAGTGGAATGATATATTCAAAATACTGAAAGACAGAAACTTTCAGCCAAGAATACTCTATCCAGTAAAACTATCCTTCAGATACAAAGGAGAAATAAAAACTTTTCCAGATAAACAAAAGCTGGGGTATTCATCCCCACTAGGCCTGCCTTATGAGAAATATTGAAAGGAGCCCTCCAACCTGAAACTAAAAAGCAAAGGTTTATAAAACCTTGAGCAAAGAGATTAATAGACAGATAGAATCAGAAAATTGCAGTTCTGTATCAGAATAGGTTAGTAAACAATTATAACATAAAAGATAAGGTGAAGGAAAGTATCAAAAATAACTATAAACACTTCAATTTAATCATGAACTCACAACACAAAAAAACAATAATTTGTGAGAACAATAAATCAGAAAGGGAAGAGGTGGAGGATGGAACCTCTTAGGCTAATGGAGATGAGAGGCTATCAGAAAATAGACTATCTTATCTATGAGATCTTTTTATACAAACCTCATGGTAACTACTAAACAAAAAATCAATGCAGAGCCACAAATCATAAATAAACAGAAAACTGATAAAATCATCACAGAAAACCACCAAAATGAAATGGCAGTCAGAAATGCAAGGGAAAAGAAACAATGGAAATATAGAACAGCCAGAAAATAAGAGATAAAATGACAGTATTAAGCTCTCATATACCAATAATCATTCTAAATGTAAATGAATTGAATTCTCCAATCAAAAGGCACAGAGTGGCTGGATGGATTAAAAAATAAGGCCCAACAATATCCTTCCTCCAGGAAACAGATCTCAGCTCTAAAGACAAACATAGGCTCAGAGTGAAGGGATGGAAGATGATACTCCAACCTAATGACAAGTAAAAGAAAGCAGGTTTTGCCATACTTATATCAGACAAAGCAGACTTCAAGATAAAATAGGCAATGAGAGACAAAGAGGAGCAGTATATAATGATAAAAGGGACATTCCACCAAGAGGATATAACATTTTTGAATATATATGCACCTAACAGAGGAGCACGAAAGTACGTAAAACAACTACTAACAGACCTAAAGGGAGAACTTGACATAATAATAGTAAGGGACCTCAACACCCCACTTACATCAATGGATAGATCATTCAGACAGAAAGTCAACAAGGAAACAGTGGCCTTAAATGAAATACTAGACCAGATGGGCTTAATAGATATATATAGAACATTCCATCCAAAAACAGCAGAAGACACATTCTCCTCAAGTACACATGGAGCATTCTCAAAGACCGTATCTTGGGAAACAAGGCAAGCCTCAATAAATTTAAGAAGACTGAAATCATATCAGCATCTTTTCTGACCATAATGCTAGGAAACTAGAAATTAGCTATAGGAAAAAGGCTAAGAAAGTCACAAATATGTGGATACTAAACAATATGCTACTGAACAACCATTGGATCATTGAAGAAATCAAAGGAGAAATTAAAAAATACCTGGAGGCAAATGAAAATGAAAACACAACATACCAACTCTTATGGGATGCAGCAAAAGTGGTACTAAGAGGGCAATTTATAGCAATACAGGCCTACCTCAACAAACAAGAAAAATCTCAAATAAGTAATCTTAAATTCCACCTAACATAGCTAGAAAAAGGAGAACAAACAAAGCCCAAAGTCAGCAGAAGGAGGGAAATAATAAAACTTAGAGCAGAAAGAAATGAAATAGACACTTAAAAAAAAACTATAGAAAGGATCAATGAAACAAAGAACTGGTTCTTTGAGAATATAAACAAAATTGACAAACCTTTATCCAGACTCACTAAGAAAAAAAGAGAGGACGCTCAAATAAAAAAAAAAAAAAAGAAAAAAAAAGAAATGCAAGAGGAGAAATTACAATGGATACCACAGAAATACAAAGGATTATAAGACAATACTATTAAAAACTACATACTGACAAATTGGATAACCTAGAACAAATGGATAAATTCTTAGACTTGTAAAACCTCCCAAAGCTGAATCAAGAAGAAATAGATAATCTGCATAGACCAATCACAAGTAAAGAGATGGAAACATTAATCAAAACCCTCCCAAGAAATAAGAGTCCAGGAAAAGATGGCTTCTCTAGAGAATTTTACCAAACATTCAAAGAAAATTTAATACCTATCCTTCTCAAACTATTCCAAAAACTTGAAGAAGACAGAATGCTTTCTAACTCATTCTATGAGGTGAACATCACCTTGATACCAAAACTAGACAGGGAAAACACAAAGAAGGAAACTACAGTCCAATATCACTGGTGAACATAGATGCAAAAATCCTCAACAAAATATTGGCAAGCTGAATACAGCAATACATTAAAAGGAGCATATATCATGATCAAGTGGAATTTATACCAGGGACACAGGGATGGTTCAACATCTGCAAATCAATCAATGAGATATACCACATTAACAAAATGAGGAATAAAAACCACATCATCATCTTAATAGATGCAGAGAAAGCATCTGACAAGATCCAACATCTATTTATGATAAAAACTCTCAATAAAATGGGTATAGAAGGAAAGTACCTCCACATAATAAAGGCCATATATGACAAAACCACAGCCAATATCATACTCAATGGGGAAAAACTGAAAGCCATCCCTCTGAGAACAGGAACAAGACAAGGGTGCCCACTCTCATCACTCCTATTCAACATAGTACTGGAAGTTTTGGCCAGAGAAATTAGGCAAGAAAAAGAAATAAAAGATATTAAAATTGGAAATGAAAAAGTAGAACTATTGCTGTTTGCAGATGACGTGATTCTATATATAGAAAACCCTAAATAACCTACCAGAAAGCTATTAGAAATAATCAACAACTGCAGCAAAGTTGCAGCACACAAAATCAACTTACAAAAATCACTTGCATTTCTATACACTAATAACAAAGTAGCAGAAAGAGAAGTCAAGAGTACAATCCCATTTACAATCGCAACAAGAAGAATAAAATATCTAGGAATAAATTTAACCAAGAAGATGAAAGACCTATTGACTGAAAACTATAAGACATTACTGAAAGAAATTGAAGAAGATATAAAGAAATGGAAAGATATTCCAGGCTCGTGGATTAGAAGAATAAATATAGTTAAAATGTCCATATTACTGAAAGTAATCTACAGATTCAATGTAGTCCCAATCAGAATCTCAATGACATTCTTCACAGAAATAGAGCAAAGAACACTAAAATTTATTGGAACAACAAAAGACCCCAAAAAGCCCAAGGAAACCTGAGAAAAAAGAACAAAGCTGGAGTCATCACAATCCTTGACTTCAAAATATACCACAAAGCTATAGTAATCAAAACAACATGGTAGTGGCACAAACACACAGATCAATGGGACAGAACTGAAAGCCCAGAAATAAAACCACACATCTATGGACAGCTAATCTTCCACAAAGGAGCCAAGAACATAAAATGGAAAAAGGAAAGTCTCTTCAGTAAATGGTATTGGGAAAACTGTGCAGTCAAATGCAAAAAAATGAAAGTAAACCATTATCTTACACCATTCACAGCAATTAACTCAAAATGGATTAAAGACCTGAATGTAAGACCTGAAACTATAAAACTACTAAAAGAAAATTTAGGCAGTACACTCTTTGACATTGGTCTTAGCATGTTTTTGAATACTGTGTCTATGCAGGCAAGGGAAACCAAAGAAAAAAATAAACAAGTGGAACTACATCAGACTAAAATGTTTCTGCAAGACAAAGGAAACATGAACAAAACTGATGGACAATCCACCAATTGGGGAAAATACTTGCAAATAATATATCCAACAAGGGATTAATTTCCAAAATATATAAAGAACTCATACAACTCAGCAACAAAAAGACAAACAACCCAATCAAAAAATGGGCAGAGGATATGAACACACCTTTTTCCAAAGAAGACACACAGATGGCCAAGAGGCACTTGAAAGGATGTTCGATGTCACTAATTATTAGGGAAATGCAAATCAAAACTACAATGAGATATCACCTCACACTCATCAGAATGGCTATAATTAACAACATGAGAAATAATAAGGGTTGGAGAGGATGTGGAGAAAGGGGAACCCTCATACACTGCTGATGGGAATGCAAACTGGTGCAGCCACTATGTAAAACAGTATTAAGATTTCTCAAAAAATTAAAAATAGAAATACCATACAACCTAGCTATCCCACTTCTGAGTATTTATCCAGAGAACATGAAATCAATAATACAAAGAGTTGTAGGCACCCCATGTTCATTGCAGCATTATTCACAATAGCCAAGACAGGGAAGCAACCCAAGTGCCCATCAACTGAAGAATGGATAAAGAAGATGTCATGTGTATGTATATATACATACATATGTATATATACACACACACACCGTATATATACACACAGACACACATACACACATAATGTATATATCACCAGATAGGGAATAAACCCCCTGATGGCAGTAGCCATAGCATCCTCAAACAGAGAAACCCTTCCAGATGGCATTACCATGAGCTGCTGTAAGATGGCCCAAGCAGGGAGACTATTCCAGGCAGCAATAGCCATGAGCCAATTTGGAAACAATTATCTCGTGGTCAATCCTGGCTATTGCCCCCAGAATCCCAAAGAAAGGAAAAGACCTCAACCGAAAGGGAAGGAAGTACAAACCTGAGGGGTCCCACAATTGGAGGAGTCAGCTGTCCTTGGAAGCAGCTGAACACACAAAGGGGCTCATGTTGGTATTAAACACATTTCCAGGGAATGCCAGTCCATGAAGGTGAGATCACTTCCAATCTCACTTCTGACACCATATGTCAACCTACAAAAACAGAAACCAATTTAAGAGGTAAAGCACTTTTTTCAGAATGAAGAATTGCAATTCAGGGAGCACAAATTCAAGCAGAAACCCAAATAGTATCCCACTAGGGATTGAAAGTCAGGGGCTTTTAAAAGAAAAGAAGAGACAACATATTACAAAGAATTTTAAGTGGAGTTGAGGCAGAGAGCTAGCTTTGGCTAAACATTCATGGACTATTGATTCTATCTTCAGAAAGTCCGCAATCCTCAGTCTGTGATCAGGATGTCCATTCCTCTACTGACTTCTCAAACAATTGCTTGTAAAATAATTGCTGTTTTGGCCCAGTCCAAAGGTTTGGCCCAGTCCAAGGTTCAAGACAGCAAAGCAGTTTCTCTGGAAAGGGAGCTCTGACTTCATTTAAAAATGGTTCCACTATAGTACATTTTGACAGGTATAAGGACTTGTAGGAGGAAAATGTGTTGATTAATGTCTCAAGATATAAAAAACTCAGTCTGTCACCATGGTTATCATGAGTCGTCCATCCTGATTGTCCTCTGCTTTAACTCCCACTTATTTTATGTGTGTTGACCTCAGAACCACTTTAAATAGCCTTGTCTATGCCACTACCCATTATGAGAGTGCCAAACCCTGTGCCATGAATGCTATCTTTGAATCTTCCCAAAGCCTCTTATTATGGGGATATCAGAGTGGACGTGAATTTCATCCAGAAGCTGGAAGAGGGGCCTCCTTCCTAACTCTATGCCACACTTTGTTCCCAGACCTCTAAAGCCTGGGACAGCTAATCTATTAGGCACAGTAGGTACAGTACCTAGAGCCCACAATACTTTTCGGTGCCCATGAAATAATTTTAAGTCTTTTTTAAATCAGAAGACAAAAACTGAACTTTAGGGTCAAAGAAAATGTTTTAATGTGTAATATTAATATATTCACCTTTATATCAATAGAATTGTAAAATACAATTTTTAATATTTCTTATGGAGGAAGGGGCCCAAGAAGGCAAAAGTGCCTAAGGCTCTTGAAAGTCATAATGTGGACTTTCCTAAAGAAGATCTGTGTGCTGCTGGGATCTCACAAAGTCTCTCTTAAACTGTTGGGTCAAGGAGGAGTGACGTCAGCATCATAGTGGAGTGAGCTGTTCCCTTAGTGTCTCCCCACTAAGAAAAAATGAAAAGGACATTCACTAACCAACAGAGGACATACACGCAGCACAATAGGACATCTGAGAGATCCACACAGCCACACATTTGAAGGTGGGGGTACTGGATCTCTTGGGAAGCAGTGGAAGGAGGTAAGCAGATCTCCTCCCCATCCCCAGCAGCAGTGATCTGGGGCACAAGGTCTCAGACAGCAGCCAGCATGTGACTCTGAGAGGAGGTGGGGGAACAGGCAGCCCACAAACGGGACACTTTTGCTCTTGGAGTTGCTTCCCAACCTGCAGAAATGCTCCACACTGAGGTGGCTCAGACACCAGGTAGGCACCCCCACGTTGAGTAGCCCAGGCCAGCTGTCAGTTAGGGCAGAGTGGGAACACGCACATGAAAGAAAGCACTCCTCACACACACTTGGTGCACAAGCTTGGCCAGTGGGTCAGGGCAGGGGATCTGCACCAGAGCACCTGAGTCTGTGTATGTAAAGCAGAAGCAGCCAGTAGGCAAATGCAGACAGCTCTATCAGCACAACTCCCAATGGATGGCTACAACTGCCAGCAGAGACAGCAGGCTCTGAATACACAGCTCATGTCCCCCTCAGTGGTGGCAGCTAGAATCACCAACCAGATACTACTACTGTGCACCGGCAAAGGTCCACTCCATCAAACATTATGAAGAAATACATTAATGCTCCAGCCCAGAAGGAAAATGACGAGTGTCCAGAAACCAATTCTGAAGTCACAGAAATTTACAATCTAAATGACAGAGAGTTCAAAATAGTTATCATAAAGAAACTCAACGAGTTACAAGAAAATTCAAAAAGACAGTTCAATGAACTCAAGAATAAAATTAATGAGTAGAGGGAATTCTTCACAAAAGAGATTGAAACTCTAAAAAAACAAACAGAGGGCCAGCCCCATGGCCTAGTGGTTAAGTTTGGCATGCTCCACTACAGCAGCCCACATTCACAGATTTGGATCTTGGGTGAGGACCGACACCACTTTTCAGCCATGTTGTGTTGGTGACCCACATACAAAAGAGGGAGATTGGTACAGATGTTAGCTTAGGGCCAATCTTCCTCAGGAAGAAAAAAAAAACACAGAAAAGCTGGAGATGAAGAACACAGTGAATGAAATAAAAAAACAATCTAGAATCCTTAAAAAACAGAGCTGAAAGTATGAAGGACAGAAATACAGAAATGCTTCAGGTAGAGGAGGAAAGAGAATTAAGACTAAAAAGAAATGAAGAAATTCTCCAAGAACTATCTGACTCAATTAGGAAACGTAACATAAGAATTATAGGTATTGCAGAGGGAGAAGAATAGAAGAAAGCAGCAGAGAGCTTCTTCAAAGAAATAATAGCCGAGAACTTCCCAAACCTGGAGAAGAAGCTGGAAGTACAAGTAAAAGAAGCTAATAGAACTCCTAATTACATCAATGTAAAAAGATCTTCTCCAAGGCATGTATTAGTAAAACTGGCAAAAGCCAATGACAAAGAAAAAATATTAACAGCAGGAAGGCAGAAGAAAATACCTTACAAATGAACCCCTATCAGGCTTTCAGTGGATTTCTCAGCAGAAAATTTGCAGACTAGGAGAGAGGGCAATGATATATTCAAAATACTGAAAGACAAAAACTCTCAGCCAAGAATACTCTATCCAGAGAAACTATCCTTCAGATGTGATGGAGAAATAAAGACTTTCCCAGATAAACAAAATCTGAGGGAGTTCACCACCACAAGACCACCCTACAAGAAATGATCAAGAAGGTCCTCATACCTGAAAAAAAAAAACAAGAAAGCATTTACACCACCCGAGCAAGGAGATAAACAGACAAAATCAGAAAATCACAGCTCTCTATCAGAACAGGTTAGAAAAAAATTATAACATTAAAGATAAAGAGAAGAGAAGCATCAAAAATAACTATAATCACTTCATTTTAATCACAAACTCACAGCACAAAATGGAATAAGTTGTGACAACAATAGCTTAGACGGGGAAGAGGGAAGGGATGGAAACTGCTTAGGCCGAGGAGATAAGAGGCTATCAGAAAATGGGCTATCTCATCTACAAGATCTACGAACCTCACGGTAACCACTAAACTGTTGGGTCAGCTTTGGCCCTTGTCCTCTTAACCATGGGGAATCAAACTGGATCAGATAGTGATCACACAGCTCTTTCCTTCTTTTCTGACCACCCCTCTTCACCAAAATTCCTCTCCGCTTCTCAAGTTATAAAACCAAAACTTTCCTACAGGCAAAAGAATTTCAATTTTCTCTAAGAAGTTTTTTCTTTCCATTATTATACTGGTAATCCATGTCTTTTGGGCCCTAAGTCTTATACTTAAACTGAACATTTTAGTGTGTGGTGCTTTCCGTTGATTCACCAAAGCCAGATGATGAAGGCATGAAGGGTGCTACCGTCCTCTCCTAATTCAAAACCAATTACTAACTACCTCTCTGTCATGGAGTGACTACTTGGGAGCAGTAGGCAGAGAAGGTTGGGAAAGATGTGTGAGATGTGAGCTCTGATGGCATCCAGAGAGAGAGAAAGCAAAAGGATTGACTCCTCTCTTGTCAGTTGGGAGGCTGGGGACTGGCCTTGAGAGCTCTGAGTAAGAACCAAAAGACAGTCGGGTATGGAGAGATTAGTGGACCCTCCCATCCCCCACTGCCCAGGAAGGGCAGCACAGGCAGGATGTTGGGTCCTAGGAGAATGGGGCGTGCGGGATGAGTTCCCTCCTACTCTGAGGATGGGAACCACTGGCTCTTGTTGCAGGGCAGCAGAGAGGCTTTCCCCGGCGACCCAACAGAGAACCAACAGCTTGCAAGTGAGACACACACTGAGCCTGTCACAATTCACAATTTTGTCTGGCTCAGGAACTCCAACAGCTACACCAGAACTTTAGATTCTTGTAAGAGAAGTTGCCAGATGTAGGTGAAATTGTTGTTGACCTTCCCAAGAAGTGCCCCAGATAGTTACCCCTTTTCATGTATAAGGTGTAATTTTGATACACAATCCACTAACAATCTCTTCGAGCTTCTGTAGCTTTTTAAAGGGTGAGTCAGTGAACATAAGTGAAATCCACTGACCGTGAGAGTCACAGAACAAGCATTCCCACTCTACGTTAATAATGCCAAAGTCTTGTTTCAAACAGTCAAAGTCTAGTAGCATATACATTAGAAGGCGGGGATGTCATTTCTCCATTGTCTTGAGCCAACAACAAAAAACTGTTGTTGCTGTGATTTATCCAAACCAGATCAGTTATAGCAATGAGTATAGATAATCTGGGGGTTTAGAGCTCTGTCCTGGACTGTCTCTGTGACTGCCTAAATAATCTTACCTTTTAAGTTTCAGTTTCTTCATCAAAGAAATGAAAGGATTATATAGAAGATTTCATCAAAACCAACTGTATTAGTTTCCTGGGGCTATCAAAACAAAGTACCACAAACTGGCTGGCTTAAACAACAAAAATCTATTGTCTTACAGTTCTGGAAAGTACAAGACTGAAATCAAGGTGTTGGCAGGGTAGGGGCTGTGAGAATCTGTTCCTTGTCTCTCTTCTAGCTTCTCGTAGCCTCAGGTGTCCCTTGGTTTATAGACAGCTGTCTTCTCCCTGCGTCTTCACGTTGTCTTCCCTTTATGTATGCCTGTCTCTGTGTCCAAATTTGCCCTTTTTATAAAGATACAAGTCATAGTAGATTGGGGCCCACCTTACTGACCTCATCTTAACTTGATCATCTGCAAAGACCCTATTTCCAAATAAGGTCACCTTCATAGGTACTGGAGGTTCGGACTTCCAGACCTTTTTAGGGGGAATACAGTTCAATCCATATCACTAACTTTGTAAAAAAAAAAAATCAGTCGGGGGAATATGTATAAACTCAAAAGTAAACTGAAATATCTACCAAGAGGAGCTGGAATAGATGTTAGGTAGGTGACTGCAGGTGCCCACCCAGCCTGATCTTTGCCTAACTACAGGCTCCTTTCATAGACATCTAGGATCTATGGCAGAGATAATACCCAGGGAGGAAAACACAATTTCAGTGGCTTCCTCAAATAGTACCAGTAATGCATACATGTGAATGCAAAGGTATAAACGGATTTATTTGTTCTATGTATCTATAGAGCCAGTAATACTCAAACACATAAATCTAGTCTTTTTTGCCTGATGAGAAGCCAAAATGAGTCTCCTACATAAATATCATTTGAAAATCTTCCACTGGACTGTTTCCACGCATTCATTCAACAACTGGATCCACCTGACTTATAAACTCCATCTTTATTTTGCCTGCTGGCTGAAAACGGAAATCTCATTGACTCACCTCAGCCCTTGGCTCTTAGAAATAAATGTTGAACCTTTCACGAGGTACACATCTAGGCCAGAGCCCAGAGAATGGTTTGTGCCCTGACCAAAGGTCCGTTAATTTTTGCCTTTGCCTTCTTTGCTCCAGTCATATGTGAATTCCCCATGCCTCTTCCCCGACACATACTCTTTGTAGAGAGAAGGAAAATCTCTGTTGAGTAGCAACCTCTGTAACAATGAGAAAATTTCTCCCCAGATGACTTGGGACAGATTGGAGCCAAACTATTTCCTTCAGTCCCTGAGCACATTGTTTCCCTCCAGTGACTTCTGCAACCCAGAAACAGCTGCAAATTCCAGTAAAACAATGCTCTGATCCAATCCCTCAAGCCATCCTTACTCCTTTGTTTTTCTCTCTGGAGGGAGGAAAGAGAAAAATCCTTGAAAATCTGCCATGGTGCATTATTTCCAAGAGTCTGTTGATGGAGGTGTGAGCCAAGCAGCCCTTTTTATTGAAGGAAAGGAGAGAGCGAAAATGGAAGAAAAGAAGATATGAAAAATGATGGAGAAAAGTCTGAGTGAGTGAAATAAAGTTACACAATGGAAAAAGAATGAGCAAAAACATTGCTAATGCAATGCAGTTGAAATGCACTCATTCGGAAAGCTTAAGCTCACCTAGCCTTTCACTTTGGGTGAGCTAGAAAGCCAGTCTATTTCAATATTTAGTTTGGTCCATTCCTACTCAAAATTAACCTAATAAGAGGACATCAGGCTATATAAAAATGATACTGTGAATTGAAGGTGCATAAAGAGGAAATTGTTTCACAAAATAACTTACAGTAATACTCATAATTAGAAACCACCACAATACACTTAAATGGTGGGCCAATGTTTTAAAATATAATTTATTTGCCCTTTCAGATTCATTCTCTATCCTTTTTCACTCCTTGCTGTTTCTGGGAGACTGGTCTTTATGGATGGAATCAATGCTAGCCCTCTAGCTTCTGGTTGGGGTTGGCTAATGGGAAGCACCACCAGGAGATTGAAGAGTGGAAAGAGTGAACTTGAGATATTTATTACTGTGGCTCCCTCCCTGATGGGTCACCGTGGGTTGGCTGCTTCTCTCTACTGAAGGTCACAGCTCCTGGCAAACAGGAGTGTCCCTCTCCCTTCATGAAGCTATGCTCTACTTTTTCCCTTTGCCCCTACGTGTGTGTGTGTGTGTGTGTGGCAGGGGGAGGTAACAGAATCCCACTGTTGGTGGCCCAAGGGTACTAAATTATCCTTTTCCAATTCCCTAAACCTCACCTACACCTTTATGAATAGACTCTCCCCTTAAACTCCCCTTAATTGTACAGCTTGAGTGTGCTCTCTCTGTTTCTAGGAGGTGCCCTCTTACAATGCACAGTTTTTCTCTTTAGCTAGATTGTCTCTTGAGCGCACTCTTATAGAATGTTCTGTGTCTCCTTTAAAACGTGTGGCATGGTCCCATGCAGAGTAAACATTCGTCATTCATGCTGTTGATGATCTCAAGAAAGCCTTTCACTTAGTCTGGTCTCTCTTTCCGAGGTCACACTACCAGACCGATTTAGTGAATCATACATGAGTCCATCTCTTCACACAAAGCCTGCCCATGATTGTTGCCTGGGATTTTGCTGTGCATCGTATGCAGTGTGCTGTGCATCGTATGCAGTGTGGTGTAATGGAAACAGTAGGTGTTTGGGAGCCTTACTGACCCAGGTTCAACTCCCAACTTTGCTACTTAGTAGTTGAGTAACATGGGAAAAGCTACTTAAAGTCCCCAAGAACCACTGTCATCAACTATAAATGTGAGAAGCAGAATTTCCACGTCTTTGCCTCTTCTCCCTTGCTCCTTTCCCATCTTCACCAGTGTCAATTAGAGTCCTTTGTCCCCAACTGAACACAGTGGCCAGTGATAGGACGAGGAAGAGGAGATAGAAAGGAAATTGAAAGAAAATGATGGAGGGTTTAGAAATATTGGCATACATGGACTATGCTTATGATCAATATTAAATATGTTTTGGGTGGATGTGGAAGAAACTGTGATACCTAAAGAAGCTAAAGAAGGAAAAAACATATGAGGTAGTGTAAGAAGAGAACAAGGTGGAATATCCCAACACCGCTTATCCGGAGTGATGGTGCTGTAGTAGTAGTTGTTTCTTTGCCTTTTCCTTGAGAGCAGATTGAAGCAAAGAATTTATCCGATGTAGAAAATAGGACGCTAAGTAGAGAACATGTTCAAAAGAGGAACATGGGAAGTGACTGTGACTCCTTCCAGCCCTTAAACAAAGTTTACGAGTAACTCATAAGTTCCCATCAAAATGGAATTTTTAATTTTCCAACCCTCCCAATAAAGTGAGAATCATAATGCAGAACTCTTGGAATAAGTTGATCTACTCTTATGACTTTTTTTTTTAATAGATAATACCCCAGTTACCTTTGCGGGGTGGGGGAAGCGTTTTCCAAGCAGCCCTGCAAGGCAGACTCGGTGTGGACTGAAAGAAAGCCTAAGAGAAAAGGACGGGATTATTTGGATTCTGTCCTGGGCTCGGAGTGTCTTCATCGTTGGCTACAGCTAGCGTGTTCTTTCAGGCAGTGGGCCAAGCCTGCGTGCCTGGCTGTTCACGGCAGGGTCACAGGGATTATCACACCATCTTCAAAGGGTTGCTATGAGGCAGTTTGATGAGACGATATACATAAAGAACCTAGTACCCAGTAACATAGCAGGCACTCCATATATGCTCTTTATTATTTTTTGTAGGGATTTAGAGCCTGTATACAATCTAGATAAAGGGCTTTTTTTTTTTTAATTTGGAAAATCATTGTGGTTGGCATTCTCCTGTGGGTTATGCCAACTAATGCAATGCCTCCAAAGGATTATTTTCCACCTCCTTCACATGTGTCTCCATGATAAACAATGAAAAGCATCTGACAACACTGAGAACCAAATAGTACAATGGAGTTACGTACACAAGTATTTAAGTTGCTTGAAGTCAACTATATGTTCAAAAAAAGAAAATAATACAGATGAAAATATACATATATATATAATTTTCTCCTCTACAATATGGCCCTTAAATTCAAGCCAGCTCGTTCATCTGGTGCTCAACCAAAGAAACAGCCATGGCCATCTGTTCCAACTCTGGGGAGAAACTGGCTCTGTTGAACTTACTGAGAGATGGCACAGAATACATAAAACCATGTAATCTGCACTGTATGGGTGATTTAAGAGATTTCTAACGGTGATTTTTTTCTATATATGATTTTTGCCCTATGTGTTAACTTTAGAATCAAACTCCAAGTGTGGTGTGACACCACTGCCGCACAGTATTGCACATCATTTCAAGCTGTCAGACCCTAAGTGTACATGAAAAGTGACTGCTAACAATACCCAGTGTTACTCAGATTAATTTGGGGACTGCTTAGGCAGTCTCATAGATGTGAAGACATCTGCATCAGCATGTTCCCTCCAACAAATATTGTCATTGTTGATATTTTCAACTATTTATTTAAAAACTACTTACTGAGTATCTACTGTCCACTAGGTCCTGTGATAGCTCTAGGAATACAGGAGTGACTAAAACAGGCTTGGTCTCTGGTCTCATGGGGCTCACGTTCTAGGAAGGGAATCAGATACATTAATCACACAAACTCATTCAGTCATTCATTCAACAAATATTCATTAAGAGCCAACTATGTGCCACACATCATACTAGGCACTGCGGAAATATAGTCAACAAAACAGACCAAAATCCCTTCTTCAGGGAGTTTAAATTCTATTAGGAAATATAGAAAATAAACAAGATAAATATATAAACCACATAGTAAGTATGGTAGAGCCTTATAAAGCCTAAGAAGAAAAAAATAACGAGGAAAAAAATAGCAGATAGAATGGTTGGAAGACCTCCCTGAGAAGGTGACATTTGAGTAAAGAGCTGAAAGAACTGATGGTTCTAGCCCTACAGGTATCTAAAGGAAGAATATTCTGGGCAGAGGGAACAGTCAGTGGAAAAGCACAAGTGGCTGATGTGAAGAGAAAATGTAACAGAGACCAGATTGTGCAGGGCCTGGTAAATCCAAGGAAGGGCTGGCTTTTACTCTATGTATAAATGGAAATCGCTAAAGGATTTTGAGCAGAGGATAACATAATCTGTCTTACATATTAATAGGATCATTCTGACTGTTGTGATGAAAATAGACTGCAGAGAGTCAAGGGCAGGAGTAAGAAGCCTGTGAGGAGATTATTGCAATAATTTAGGCAAAATATGATGATGGCCAAGACAAATGGGTATAGTAAGAAATGATTGAATTCTGGAGATATTTTGAAGGTAGAGCAGACAGGATTTGCTGACAAACTGAAAGTAGGTAGTGAGAGAAAGAGAAGAAGAGAGGATGTCAGCAAGGTTTTTGGCCTGAGTAATTGGAAAGATGTAATTGCCATTAACCGAGATAGAAAAGGAGCTAGTTTTAGAGGTTGGGATGCAATATAAAACTGGTTTTGGACTTTACTGAGTCTGATTTGCCTATTTCAGACTGCTTAGTAGAGATGCCCTGTAGACACTTAGATACATGGGTCTGGAGCTCAGAGGGGATACAAATTTGAGAGTCACAGCATAGAGATGGTATTTAAAGCCATGAATCTAGATGAGACCACCAATGGATCTTAATTAATACCAGCTCTGATATCGAACCTACATTGAACCCAGCCCATATGCGGTTAAAACTAAAAGCACTCATCCCCTTTCCCTGGTTCTTAAGTTACACTCACATGTAAATATCTATTTCTTAAAACTTTAACTCCCTGAGCTTTACGACCAAAGAGAAGTTACAAATTGTTAAAGCGCAGATGGCGTCATGCTGGGCTCAGGCTAAAGTTTTGGCTAATCACAGGTCCTTGAATTTTATTACAGGGAAACTGATGTCCAGAGAATATCAGGAAACTGAAGCTTCCCAGGCCCCAACTCCTCTGCTTCTTGACACCAGAATCCACCATCCACCATGGAGACAGACAACCAAGAACATCTACCTGCAGATTCCCTTATCTCACCACCTCCCTGCCTGCAAGCAGCCTCACCAGGCTAAATGCTTTCCCTCACAAGGGAAAGTGCAAATGCAAGGTCACAGGGTCCGCCTCCCTACAAGCAGAAAAGGTTTACAACACTTTACCCACTTCTTCATGGGGAGCCAGCAGTTCTTAAGGTGCTAGCCTGCTGCATGATCCTTTTGCCTGGCAAAGAAAATAAAAGCTGATTTTTTTTTTCTTTTTCACCCAAAACTCTGTTCTCGTTACTTGGATTGGCACCAAGTTCAGAGACAGAACTCTTGGTTACAGATTGAGTGTGGAGAAAAAACAGAAGAAGCCCAAAGATTGAGTTCTGGGGACTCTAACATTTAGAGGTCAAGGATATGAGAAGAAACCTGCAACAGATGCTGAGAAGGATAAGCCAGAAAGGTAGAAAGAAAAGAAGATAGTGTGGTTTCATGCAAGCCAAGAGAAGAAAGTGTATCAAAAAGGAGAGATTGAATGGCCAGCCTGGTGGTGTAGTGGTTAAGTCCATGCGCTCCACTGCGGTGGCCAGGGTTTGCTGGTTCAGATCCCAGGCACGGACCTATGCACTGCTTATCAAGCCATGTTGTGGCAGGCGTCCACATATAAAATAGAGGAAGATGGGCACAGATGTTAGCTTAGGGCGACTCTTCCTCAGCAAAAAGAGGAGGATTAGCAGTGGATGTTAGCTCTGGGCTAATCTTCCTCCAAAAAAAAAAAAAAAAAAACTACAGAGAAAATGAAACCCCTTAAAAAAAGAGAGATTGAATAACTGCCAAATTTTGATAAGCATTACTTGGGAAAGGTATAGGGTTCCAGGAAAGTGTATAACAGAGGACGCAATTTAGATTGAGGACTCAGGGAAATGGCATTTAAGCTGAAAGTTGAAGAATGAAGGCCAGTGACACCCACCTATGCAATTTTCTTCCTTCCTGAAGTCATCCTTGCTTCATTCCAATGGTGTCTCTGCTCAGCTGCATGTGCAATCCATCTGTGCACCTGTATGAAACCCTCTCCATCACAGCCGCCATCCCAGTTAGCTGAATGAGGAAGAGGCTCAGGGAATGGGAGTGAGTATGGATGGAAAGAGAGAGAAGCTCAGAATAGTTTCCCCAAATGGGCCATATGAAACAGCCAACTCTCTTCTCAATATGGCAGAGTGACTTGGTTATGATTTCTGGCAGTGAGTACCATTTGGTCCCACAACAGAAGACACTGGTGCCCATGCCTGTGCAGGGATACCTGGCCAGTGCTGATTGGCTATCCTTGCATATGTGGCCAGACAGAGAGCATATGTAGGAATCATCAATTGGGCCGTATTTTTTCCAGGCAAGAGACCAAAAAGCAAAGAGAGGATGGAAGGAATATTTGAAGTCAAGTTTCATTAGATAAACCAATAGAGAAACTCTGAAAGTTTATATATATATATATAGCTACCTTTTTAAGGAAAGCAGGTTCAGGCGCCTCTTGTGGTTTAGATGGCCAGGTGAAATCAAACCCAAAACCCAGCCACCCTGGCACAGCTAAATGGACTAGGGCTTCCATGCACCTTCTGTGACCAGGGCAATGCACTTGGAGGAAGCCAAGCACAATCTCTGCAAAGAGGAACCTTCTAGATTGAGCAGCAGCAAAATAACCCATCAAAGAGTCTTTGGGAAAGCTTAAATTCTACAAATGAACAAGGAGAAACAAGAGGCTAAAGTTTTCCACACTCATGTTCATAGCAGCATTATGCACAATAGCCAAGAGGTGGAAAAGACCCAAGTGTCCATCAACAGATGAATGGACAAACAAATGTGGTGTTTATGTATTCAAAGGAATAACATTCAGCCTTAAAAATGTAGGAAACTCTGTCTCATGCTACAACATAGATGAACCTTGAGGACATTATGCTAAATGAAATGTCAGCCACAAAAAGACAAATACTGTGTGACTCCACTTATATGAGGGATATAATGTAATCAAAATCATAGAAACAGAAGTAGCATGGGGATTGCTGGGAGTGGGGGATGGGGAAATGAGAGTTGTTGATTAACAAATACAGAGTTTCAGTTTTGTAAGATGGAAAAGTCCTGGAGATCTGTTGCACAACAATGTGAATATACTTAACAGTACAGAACTGTACACTTAAAAATGATAAAGATGGTGAGTTTTACGTTATATGGGGTCTTTTTTACCACAATTAAAATTTATTTAAAAAGAGGCTGAACTTTTCTGGTTCTCTGTGAGGTTCACTGCATCTCCCAGTATCAGAAAATCTAGAACCAAGGGAGACTGGTGCAACTGGTGAGACTAAATCTCTCATTATGATGTATTCCCATAATAGATGCCATGATCCCAATTGCCCAGGTCTACCTTTCCTTAAAGAATATGACTGACTTAATACATAGGAATCCAATCAGAAAAATAAATCAATACTATTACCTATCTAAATATCAGGAATAGAAAAGAATACAGCATATGTAGAAGGGTTTGAATCACTGAGGTGCCCAGGTAGGTAGGGAGAGGGGAGGTGAATTGTAAGGGAGCTCTGTTGTTATCTGTTTTACATATTAGGCTGAACACATTCTAAAAAAGTGTTCCTCACAAGAAAACCATTTCTTTAGAAGTCATCTCTAAGGAGAGAGATTCCTGGGGATTTTCCCCCCAGTTTATAAATTTTTGAATTTTTCTCATTTTGACAAGCTGATATTGATTTTTCACTCAGAAGTAATAATAAATTGAGATGATTTTTAAGATAATAAATTCACTCTGTAAGCAGTGTGACTATGAGGGCACATGGCTTCTTATTTTTTGTGTCCCCAACCCTTGGCCTGGCTCCTTGCACATTGCAGACCTCAATTCCTGAAAAACTTCACCGTCAGCATGAATACATTTATGTTCTAAAAGGATGAAAAAATAGAATAATGATTTGGATAATGTTATTATATATATCATTACCTATATATCTATTACTAGAATCACGTGTAAAACATGATTACTAATTTTGCATTTGAAATTGAAGATCTTGCTTCTATATCCAGGGTTATTTCCAAGGGGTACTTTACCAATCCAAGTATTATGGGCTGAATAGTGTCCCCCCGAAATTTATATATTGAAGTTCTAATCCCCAGCAGCTCAGAATGTACCTGTATTTGGAAATAGGGTCCTTAAATAGGTAATTAAATTAAAATGAGGTCATTAGGGTGGGCCCTTATAAGAAGAGGAGATTAGGCCACTTGGGGAAGATGGTGTGAAGACGTACGGAGAGCACAGCTACCTACAAGCCAAGCAAAGGGGCCTCGGAAGAAACCAACACTGTCAATACTTTGATCTCAGACTTCTAGCCTCCAGAATTGTGAGAAAATACATTTCTGTATTTAGGCCCCCCGGTCTGTGGGACTCTGTGGTGGAACTCCTAGCAAACTAACGCACCAAGTATTTTTTGAACTGCTTAAAATGGAACTGTTTTCATGGCCATTTGCACACAAAGGTGCAAAAATCATAGCCAAAAGAAAGACTGTGTTATAGACTGCTGAGTGACCCCAAAGCCTTAGGCCAAAGTGTGGCTTAAAACAATGCTCCCCCAACAGGCTCATCCATAACGTCAGACAGGGAAAGCCACCCAACTGCCTGTGTTGTTGTCTCAGAGTGCCCCCCGAATCTCCCTCCAGTGGCATATATTCAAAATCCATCCTGTATTTTACAAGGCAGCAAAGAACAGCGTGCTAAAAGCTAGAGTAAGATGGACCTGGATTTGAATTCCAGCTCTATGCCTTTACTGCCTATGTGGTCTTGGGCTTGTGAAGGTAGTTGTGCAAGCCTCCATTTCCTCATCTGTAAAATGGGAGTAATGATGGTACCTAACTCTGGGGCCTTCACAAGGATTAAAGAGAGCAAAGGTGTAAAGGTTTAGTACAGTATTTACAAGTTAATTTTTTGTAGATGCCTCTCCCCTCCGGAGGTGGAGGAGAAATTGGTAAGGAGGGCAACAATTTCAACAAATAACGGCCCTGAGACCATGTTACAGAGCTCATCTTCCATGCTCGGCACAGAGTTCTCCTGGACGGTTTCTTGCCAGTCCTGCATTTGGGTGGAAAGGAGAGAATGCTACTGAACAACAGAAAGTCTCCTTCCTCAACCTGGTGTGGGGCCAGGCCCTCCCTCAAACGAAGTTAAAACTAATGCAGAGAAAAGTTATAATGCAGCAACCCCAAGATTTTCATGAGACCATTTGTCTTCAACTTTTTCCAATATCAGTGAGGACGCTATTAAGAAATACTATAACTTCCGGCTAGAACCAATGCCACTCTTTACACTAGCCTGCCGGCCAGTTGTGTAAACTGAAGCCTATTTTTCGATTTGACCCAGAGCTAATGGTGAAGCTCAGGCGAATGTTCACGGATGCAGGCTGCCATAGACCAGAGTGGGTATCTGAGTTAGAAGCAGGAGAAGATAGAAAGGGGTTGAGAGAGGCAGGACTGAGTGTGAGAAGACAAGATCAGAGGGTTGGAGCCAGTAGCAGAGATCAGGGCTGCGGAATAAACAGAGAGGTAAGTGTGGTTATGGAGTTCTCTCTAACTCCATCTCTTCATAGCCCATGCCATAGAGATTTGCAATGTAATATTGCTTTATCTCCAAGGAGCTCCAAGTGCTAGGCTGCGCAAGGAGATAATAATGAGATACAATATACTCATGTATTAAATGAATGAGTATACATAATGCCTGGCATATAGAAAGCATTCAAATGCAAGATGAGGCTGGCTGCCTCAGTTTCCCCTATGTACATGAAAATAATGGGTCTGAAAAAACATCAACCAAAACCCACATAAGTTTATTTGTCCGCCTTTTCTGAGCACATAAACATTCATACAGGGTTGCTTTTCCCTGACTCCAGGAGAACAACCTTGTAATTTTTGTAGTTGAATTCTTACATTCATTTGTTCAAAAAATAAAGCAGAGAAAGACAAAGAAAGAAAAGAAGGAAGGGAGAGAGAGAGAGACAGAAAGAAAGAAAGAGAGAGAGAGACAAAAAGAATTGCCCAGTATAGCTTATATTCTAGTAAAATAAGATAAACAGTAAAGAATAGACATAATAAGCAAATAGAAACATAGTACGTTCCAAGGCAGTAGGGGCTATAGGAAAAAAAAGACAAAAGCGTAGGGCAAAGGAGATCAGGGGCAAGTAGAGACAAATTGCCATTTTCAGAAAGATGGTCAGGTAGGCTTCTTTGAAAAGGCAACATTTGGGCAAAGACTTGAACGACCTGAGGGAGTAACCTATGCAGCCATATGGGAGAACATACCAGGCAGTGAGAACAGCCAGTGCAAAGGCCCTGAGGTGGGAGTAGGCTTGGCATATTTACATAAGAGTGAGGCCCATCTGGCTAGAGCAGCATAAATGTGGTGAGGAGGGGGCTGGGGAGAACTGGTGGATATGAAATCAGAGAGGTAATGGGTGTGTATGGGGGTATATCTACAGGACCTTGTGGGCCATTGTAAAGACTTTGGCTTTTACTCCACGTTAAGATGGGAAACCATTGGGGAGCTTTGACTAAATGAGAGACATAATCTGATTTACATTTAAAAGGATTGATATCAACCCTGATATCAGTTTCCCCACGTTAAACCCAGCATACATGGGGTTAAAACCAAAACACTAATTCCCTGCTTACTCTCTGGCTTCCTGGCTCCAGAATCCACTATCCTCCATGGAGACAGACACCGTCAAGGACAAGCACCTGGATCATCTCCTACCCGCAAAGAGATACTCGCTGGTGGGAAAGCTGCTGAGCAGCAAGGTCATGGGCTCCCTCCTCTCTGCAAGTGTCTCAAGGCCAAAGACAGGCTGGTGGGAAAGCTCTGACCAGCAAGGCCATATTCTCCCCCCCAACCCCCACCCCGCTACCTAAAACCCCAAATAAAAACCCTTCCTTTTAGCTTTCCGGGGAGTTTGGGATTTCAGTGTTAGCTGCCCTCTCTCCTTGCTCAGCGCTGTGTGAAAATAAAATTCCTACTTTCTTCCACCACACCCAGTGTCAGAGATTGGCTTGCTGTGCAATGGGTGAGTGAACTCACTTCAGGTTCAGTAACAGGATCACTCTGGCTGTTTGGTTGAAAATAGACAAGAGGAAGGCAAGGGCAGAAGTAGGGAGACCAGCTTGGAGGCTAATGCAGGTGAGAGATGTGGTGTCTTAGATCTGAGTGGTAGCAATGGAGGTGGAGAGAAGTAGTTACATCAGATTTTCTAGGAAATAGTACGACCCACTCCTATAGGTCTCTGGATGCTGTTCAGTACTTCAGTTGGTCAGAGTCCATCCACTCCTTTAGGTCTCACAGTCTGGAATTTTTAAGGCCAATTGTTAACTCCCAGTTTGTACCATATAACATGGGCTAATAAAGAGGAGCCCTGACAGCATGTTCTTGTTGACCCAGGTGGTTTGTCCCTCGTGAAACTACTGATTTCAGACCAAATTGTATAGAAATTCATTCCAGATATTTAACAATAATATTAATGAATGTGAAAACAAATTAAGAGAGGTTATGCTGCCATGGAAAATCACAGTCAATTAAAAGTAAATCTCTGAACCTACTTTCTTCTTTTTTTTTTTTAACATTATATTTTTCCTTTTTCTCCCAAAGCCCTCCCGGTACATAGCTGTGTATTTTTAGTTGTGGATCCTTCTAGTTGTGGCATATGGGATGCCGCCTCAGCATGGCCTGATGAGTGGTACCATGTCCACACCCAGGATTCAAACTGGCACAACCCTGGGCCGCCAAAGCGGAGTGCGCAAACTTAACCACTCGGCCACGGGGCTGGCCCCTGAACCTATTTTCTTACCTGAAGGGTTAAATTCCAGGATCCCAACCCTCTTCTTCCTGCTATGCTGGGGCCACCGACTGCACTGGCCCCAATTCATTAGCAGGGAAGGGAATGTGCTGAAGAATGAGTTTGGGGGTATGGGCACATGATTGACTCTGACTTTCGTTGCCGTCTATGGCTACTACAGGGCAGTGGAGGCGGGTGTGCAGCCATGAGGCGATGACTATTCATTCGTCTATTCATTCTTTCAACAAGCATTGAGTCAATGTATAAGAGGCACTGAGGACATTAAGAACAAGGCACAGCCCTTGTTCTCAAGAAGTTCACAATGTATTCTAAGACTCTGCTATTTATCCAAAGTGTCATCATTAGAGAAGCAGCATCAGCACCACTTGGGAGCTTGTTAGAAATGCAAAATCTCAGTCCCCACCCTAGACCTACTGAATCAAAATCTTCACTTTAAAAAGAACTCCGGGTGATTCGTACACATATTAAAGTCCCAGAAGCACTGTTCTAGCACAGGCATGTAAACAAGTATAGATATTTCTGGTATAACACGTAAGCATTCCTAAAAATTCCCACATTTGAAAAATTGTGCTTTGAAAATAACAGAGTCTATGGGGGAAATAGGGTTAGGGCAGACTTCCCAAAACTACGGAACTGTGAATCCAAAGTAGTAACAAAAACAGCAACAATTCTACTAAAAAAAAAAAAAACAAAAACCAGATAGTTAAATCAGTACTTGTACCCAGTATTGGTCACTTCTTTGATGTCCTCACTCAGGAGTTCAGCCTTCCCTCTTTGAGACATGGGACCTAGACACAGACATTTGCTTCAAAAGCAAACTATTTGCATCAAAATTAAAAACATGATCCATAGTGTAGCCCTTTTTCTTTTATTTATTGTATCGATACAGGGGGCAATGTCTTCACAGCTTCAATGTTACACTCTCAGCTTCTCCAGATAGTTTTTTAAATGTGAAGAGGGTAACAACTCTTAAAGACACTAAACCAAGCAGAACTTCCACTATCCATTTCACCTTGTTCTTAAGGTTTTCATGTATAACTCATGCTTTTATTGTGAATGTGGAAGAGCTTGTCCTGGTCACTTGCCACATTAACTTGCTGGGAAAATCATGTAGGAATCAAGGTGACTTCCTGGTTACAAGGATATGACTCATTTCAAAGAAACATGCTTTGTAGCAAAAGGGATTGTAACCCTTAAATTATGACACATAAAGAAACATAGTAAAGACAACACATAACACTAGCAGGGGTTGGGCTTGGAGAGAAACTAAGTTGGGAAGAGGAACAAGAAGTGGCAGGAAAGTCTACCCATGTGAGGGAGTTGTGGCAAATGAGTCTAGTTGGGAGGTATAGATGGTAATTCTCCAAATGGTCTCTGGGCAGAGCTGGGGGCATTGAAGGCAAGCGACACAAGACCAATCTTTCTTGTAGGTTGTCAACTACTGTCAAACCTTTGTCTTCAAACCTATTTGTCTTCTCTGATCTCTACAATGATGTCGGTATGTGCTCTCTTCATGTATAAACATAACACAACTTCACTGCCATGACAGCATGTACTTTGGGTTGTAATTGTTTTTTCCTATTAAGGTGACAGATTTGCACTGCTTCAATCAGACTCCTCCAATTGATCATCCTCTAAACAATGGATGCATTTACAGACGGCTGGCCAGGGTGAGGGGAGCAGCCTGTAGTCATAAAATAGATAAAGCAGGGTCACTACATTCTGGAATTAAAGCCACAATCTCGGTCTCATCAGAAAATGCTCTCACTAATTGAGCAAACTGGACCTAGATGAATCTGGAATTGTCAGCTGGGAGATTCTTACATGGACTAGAACATTCATTCTCCTGCTTACTTATGCAGTACATATGTGTTCCTCTCAACTGGTTTTGCACATTTTCATCTTGGCCTTAATTATAGTCAATAGCACTCTTTAAATGCTCTAATTGTAATGAAGAAAAGAGAAGGAACCGAAATGCTTCCATTCCATTCCTTACTAGAAAGTTGATTCTGTACACTCTACTCTTGACAATTTCCTAACCATCTACCACTCAGATTTGGCAAGGACGAATGGGACACAAAATGTGCACAACTAAAAGAGGAATAAAATGAGGAACAAAACTAGGATAGTTAACCCTTATTAATTGTTTTTAATGTGCATCATCCAGGGAGGTAGGTATACTTATTAGGTATGACTTCCAATGAAAAATAGAAGCTTAGAGAAATGAAATAATTGCCAGAAATTCACAATGGGGCTCAAAGCCAGAATTCCCACCCAAGAAGTTTGATTCCAGATTCTACACTCTTAATCTCTGCTATATTATAGCTTTTCTGAAATGAGCAAAGAATAAGAGAGGAGAAAAATAGTGACAAGAAAAGGGAGAGTTCAGTAAGAGAGGATAAAGAAAGGAGGAAGGGACTCCAGATTCTGGAAAATACTTGAGTAGAACTAATGCTGCCCTTAAAACGGAACTATTTCCCTCAACACCCATTCAATTGGGGTTTTTTTAAGGCACTTTATCGTCTCCTTTTCTTTTTCTAACTTTGCACAGTGCTTAGAATAGTACTATCTAAACAGCATGTATTCAATAAACCCTACTGACCAACCAGTGGATTTGCACAAGCACTGAAGGACTCTCAGGCCAGCAGGTGTATTATAAGATCTGTGTCAATGAGATCTTTTAAATGACATGTTTTCCATTGCTTGCTGTTTGTCTAAAATGGTAAGACCACAAGAGCCAACCCTCAATGGGAGTGGTACCCGTAAAACAGTCTGCTGTGGAATGGGTTTTGTACTGACTCTCCATCATGTGTTTCCCCAAAGTTTAGGCTGGGCCTTGAGTGGTCTGAGCCCCATCCGCATCCCCACTGCCAGTGAATGGGTCCGGAGTAGGCAGGCCTGGTCCAATTTGGATCAATGTGTCATGAAAAGGAGTTTTCTAGGCACTTCTGGAAAATATGCTTCCTTATCCTTAAGAAAGAAGTTAATAGAAGGTGAAAAGGAGGCGATTAGCCCAATAAACACTAGAAGCCTTCCAAAACAGGGAACTTGCATTAGGATGAAGTCAGCACTGGGGACTGCACAGCAAAGAAGTGGAAAGAGCCACTGGGTCTACCAGTCCTGAACCTTCCCCTACCTCTGACTTTCTGTATCATGCCAATAAATTTCTTTACTATGGAAGCTGGTTTGAAAATAAGATGGGTTTCTGTTTCTCATATTTTAAAGAATCCTACTGATACAGTCTGATAAAAATAAAAAAAAGTTGAACATGCTTGGCCTGATTTTACCCCAGCATGCTTCATTTGCTCAAGCTATTCTTCCCCTTCTGTGATTATGATGGCCTGGTCACCTGACAGGTACAGCCTTTCTCCTGTCACAGCTGCCTGGCTGAAAAAGCCCAGCCAGAGTCCCAGTGCTTATGATCTCCCTTCCATCCCTCCATCCATCCATCCCTCCATCCATCCATCTACCATCCAGCTGATGGACCAATAGATTTATATCACTTATCAAGGCTTTTCGTTAGGCACTGTAAGGCTACCAAAAAGAAAAAAAAAAAAAAGCAGACAGTCTCCTCACTCAGAGACTTTATAGTCTAAAAGGGGGGGGGGGGGAATTATGTATATAATTAATTATGGTGAAATGTATAAAATTGTTAAGTATCATAGAGAAGTACAGACAAAGTGCTACAGCACATCAACTAAAGGAAGAGATTGTATCCAGCTCGGGGGATTAAGACCAATTTTGTGGAGAAGATGGATTTTGAGCTAGATCTTGGATTATACAGAAATGGTGCAAAGAAAATGAGCATTCCTGGCAGAGTGGAGCAGGAGCAAAGGCCCCGCAGAAAATCACAGAGATTGGACAAGGAGCAGTAGGCTGGAAAATAGAATTGGAACTTGGAAGGGTCACTGAGGCCGGAGGATGAAGGGATGTGATTCCAGGTCAAGGTATTATTCTGTGAGCAATAGAGCGGATTTTGAATCGGGTATGAGCTGGGCAATAGCACGTGGTTTTGAAAGAAAGAAAGAATATTCAAGGCAGAGCAGAGCAGGAGCAGAGAGAGGAACTTAGGCGGAGTGGTTTCCCTAAGTTAAAAGGTAAACTGAGGCACGTTAAAATTTTTCAAGAGTTTATTTGAGCATATACATCAATTCAAACTGGGCAGCACCAAACTGAAGGTGGTTAAGAATGCTCCACCCGGCAGGAGCTAGGGGAGAATTTTTACAGAGAAGACGCAGCAGCAAAGCAAGGAAATTATTTGATTGGCTATAGCTTAAGCAGTTGCCTTATCTGGGAAAGCCTAGTTGGGTGTTTGTGATGGTTGTTCTTGAGTTTCATTCTCTCAGATTGGAGCACGTTGACTCTGGCTTAGGTTTTGGTTTGCTTACATAGGCTACCAAGGCGTTAGAGCCACCCCAGCCTAATGGCCTCCTTGTTTAATTACCTTAACCCCTGGAACGTCCAGGAGACATTCTTCTGTAATCATGAGCCAGGCTGGAGGATACAGCAGACTACTTGTGAGGCAGGGTCTCGAAGGAGGGAGAGTTACCCAGAGTGTAGGAGTGTCAAGCCCCACCAGCACACTTAGGAGCATGTGAGATGAGGAAACCCCTGGCTGAGAACCACATGGACCAATAGGAAATAGGTGAGTGCCATATGTGTCCAGGGGCCAGACAGCGGCTGAGCATCTGAGCAGAAAGATAGGACCCAGATGTGGTACAAACCTAGGAAGGAGAGGAGAAAGGCAATTCAGGAGCTGACTAGGAGAATCGTCAAAGGCCCAAGTAAAGGATCCAGGAAGAGAGTCAAAAGACAGACAAAGAGTCAGGACAACAGCTATGTTGTACAGACGAAGTGAAGAGAGTACAGGCTTCAGAACCCCCGCAGACCCAGGTTTGAGTCCAAGGGCAAACTGTTTATCTGCTGTGTAAACTGAGACAAGCCACTTAACCCCTCTGAGCCTCTGTTTCCCTGGTTGCAAAGGAAGATAATAATGTCTACCTCACAGAGTCGTTACAGGGAGTAGAAATGATACACAAAAAGCACTTGGCACACTCAACAAATGAGAGCTAGTATTATTATCAATATCACCCTCATTATTTATACTGAACCACAGAGATTTCTTCGGCTCAGGCTGCGAACGAAGATAAAGCAAGCGAGAAGCAGCCTTTGTCAAGAGCAGAGAAACCAGGATGGGAGCCGGGCCTCTCAAGAACTGACCACATACGACATGTCTCACTTACGTACTGGCCGTTTGTAATCGTTGGTGTGCTCATTTATCCTTACACTCAGTGCCGCTGTCACTATTGTCATCATTCCCTCCGGTAAAAACAAAAAGAACCATAGATTTCTGTTAAACCAGCCACACGGCTTGTGCTCTGCTGCTAGCATAGCCATTCATCTTTTCTGTGGGGTGAGCTGTCATCCGTATCCAGGGACACCACCTGCTCAGGGTTTCTGACAACCGTCTCTGTGGCTTCTGGCAGATCTCATTAGCTAAGTGAGGGGAGCCTAGGGAGGTTAATAGGTTAATGCCGGCAGGGGAGATGTGGGGGGAGAGCAGGTGTTGACGGGAGACACAGGTGGTTACAAGAGATGGTGCTTGTGATGGAAGGGCATGCCTGGCCCAGCCTCGTGTCAGGGGATGCATACTGGTGTAGAAAACCAAGGTCATGACCTCTGCAGCCTCTGAGGAGTCCGTGACAACATATTTCATCAGGAGGACGTTCACCACGTGACCCTGCATGTTTCCAACTGACATGGTTTGCACATCTTAGTGCGCATTCCAGTAACAACCAACATTTATTAAGCTCTTACTGCATGCCGGGCACTGGAGGACTAATGCATTTTACATACTGTTCCATTTAATCCTCACCCCAACCCTATGAAGTTGGTACTATCGTTTGCTCCGTTTTATACATTAATAGAGGCTCAGAGAGCTTAAGCAACTTGTCCAAAGCCACACAGCTAGTAAAACTATTGAGTCGGGTTGGGAATCCAGGTTTTGCTGATGCCAGATCTCTAGCTCTGAATTAGAATGCTAACCAGTGCCTCTCACACTTTAATATGGATACGAGTCACGGAGGATTTGTTGAAGTGGAGATTTTTATTCAGAAGATCCAGATGGGGCCTGAAGATGCTGCATTTCTAACTAGCTCTCAGGCCATGTGTATGCTGTTGGTCTGGATCATACTTTGAGCAGCCACGGGCTTGCCTGATAGATTTTGTTCACAAAGGTTGGGAGATTTCTCTCCAGAGTAGGTTGAATTTTGCTCTCCGATAAGAAGCTTTTAAACCATTTATGGAGTGTGCATTTGTTTTCTACGCTGAGTAACAAATTTTAGCACCTTCAAACAACACCCATTGATTATCTCACAGTTTTTGTGGGGCAGGCGTCTGCGAATAGCATGACTTCTTGCTCAGGTTCTCACAAGGCTGCATCCAGGTGTCAGCCAGGCTGTGTTCTCATCTGGAGCTCAGGGCTCTTGTCCAAGCTCATTCAGGTTGTCACAGAATTCAGTCTCTTGCAGCTAGAGGACTGAGGTCTCTACTTCCTGGCTGGCTGTCAGCTGGGGCCCACTCTCAGTTCCTAGAAACTGTTGCATTTCTTACCATCTGGCTATTTCATCTTCAAAGCCAGTAATGGAGAATTTCCCTTTTGTTGAATCCTTCTCATACGTCAAATCTCTTGGACTCTTTCTGTCTCTGACCTCTAGATCCAGATTTAAAGAGCCATGGGATTAGGTCGAGACCACCCAGACAATCCCCTATCTTAAGGCCAACTGATTTGGGATCTTAATTACATCTACAAATTCCTTTCACAGCAGGACCTCGGTTAGTGTTTGACTGATAACCGGGAGAAGGCATGTGTACACCAGGGGCCGGCTGTCTCGGGGGCCACTCAGAATTCTGCCTCCGTGACTCGTATAACGAAGAGTTTTGGTTTTCCTGGATGAGCGGCACTGTCGACTGATCAATGTTTTGAGTCATGGAAATTGAAACTATACAAACTGCCTCATTTCTGCTTTCATTTCAACTCATTTGTTGTAAGCCTCTCCTTTAGTATTAATATACCAGCAATGATTTCAAAATAAAAATGAACTGTGTTGGGGGAGTTTCCAGCCAACTGAGCTAAGCCCTTTGACGTGTTTGTTGTGTAAACTGGAAGTGTAAAAGACCAACTGATTTGTAGACGATTTGGGGTTTTTCACTGACTCATAACCAATGTCCAGGAATAAGTCTCCAGATGCAGTGATGTTTACGTGAAGGCAGCAGCTTCTACTCAAGGAACTCTAAGTGCAACATGGATGACATGAGCTGATAAACACTAGTGCCTGCATTTTAAATAAGAGCGTTTGTAACACTCTGACGTCAAAGATCTGACTCAAGCCCATCTTTTCTGAGCTCTATCCTGTTTTCCTCCCAGTGGCACTATCCCACAATTGGCTCAGAAAATGTTAACCCAACGTTGTTTTCCTTACTCAAGTCTGAGAGGAGACAAGTCAAAGTAAGAAGTAGAAAACAAGTTGCTAGAAACCTGCAGGTGGAGGGAATTCCCAGGGGTTTTCTAAAGTGGGGAGAGCTCCCTCTGCAAGCAGAGCAGAGGGAGAAGCAACACACGCCGCCTGTGGATTTTGGGTCTGGAAGGTGTGTCCAAAGACAGCTCCTAGTCAAGAGGTGAGGCTAGGCAGGACACAATCCTGGTGATGCTGTTCCTCTGCCTTTCTCCTTAGTACCTCCAAAGCCATAGCAAGATCACCACGTACACAGAAAATACTGCAATTTTCTTAGCATGCTCACAGCATAGAGCACAGAGAGGGAATGGCTGTGGGAAAATCCAAGTGTCCATTGCAACCTCAGGGGGACTGGGAAATCAGTAGTGGGGTTCCTTCCTTCAGATGGGCACAGTGGAGGTGACTGCCCTTAACCACATTTTTGCCAAAACATAACAAACTGCTTTGCATTTTTGGTCTCATGGCATCACTTTTGAAATATGAATCATAAAAGCAGTGCATTTCTGCTGTGCCTGCTGGGACTTGCTTTATCACTCTCCCATTTCAGCATCAATAAAACGATGCTGTCATTCCACCTGGGAGGTATTTTGATTGTTCCAGACAGAAAGCTGGCTGATCACATTGGGAGTGTGAGTGTGTGTGTGTACTTTTGTGTGTATGTGTCTCCTTTCTGGGGATGAACAGGAAATTACCTCATTTTAGCAATGGATAAACGCATTTTGATGGGAACTGATTACCAAGTTGAGACCTTCTATAAAATCTTCTAGCACTATGGTAATTTACTAACAGACAAAGAGAATTCCTTGCTAAAGTCATCATTAGCAAAATTCCTGTGCCACTAGCTTCTAAATAGAAGCATAAATGTGGGGTAGTAAAATAGAGACTAGGAATAAAATAAGAGGGTTGGAGTAAGTGATCTCCAAGAGCCCCTTTAATTTAAAGAAAATTCCAAGCTGGACAGTGGAAGACTTAGAAATGATGACAAATGCCTGAAAAGGGAGAGTCTAAATTTAGCAAAGTAGTGGAAATCTTCTCAACCGATAAGATGAATTTGCGAGTATGGGCGTTTTTGTGTGTGTGTGTCTGTCTGCTGATGAGGATTTTAGGCTGGTTAATTTTAAAACTGCAGATGAGAAGCAGGCTCCGAGGAGTGGAATTTGCTCACCCTTTGATGAGAGACAGTTGAATTTGTGAAGGAAATCTCCATGCCTCCACCTCTGCCCCAGGAGGAAGGCAGGAGGCCTTATCTGTGGAAACTCTTAATGGGGAAGGCAAGAACTTTAAGTTGTTCACTGTCTGGCAACCTCATGTAACTGACGCCCCCGCCCCCCCAAATCTTCCTTTGTCTTTAGCTGAAGATAATATTTAAGCGGTAACTTCTGCCATTTACTCAATCCGGTTTGATTCTTATCTAAAAGTTGCGGGACCACCCAATGGCTGGACCCTACCGGCGCTGGTACCATTTTAACTTTTTTTGTCTTGTAAAGAGATAACTTACATACCTATGCCTTAAATTTAGCCTTACTCTCCACCCATGTTGGCAGCAGAAGCCGCGGCGGCAGCAGCTCCTCCTGCCCGTGGGCCCTGTCCCCACGCAGCAGCCTGACTGCCCATGGGTCCTGTCCCCACGCAGCAGCCTGACTGCCCATGGGTCCTGTCCCCACGCAGCAGCCTGACTGCCCATGGGTCCTGTCCCCACGCAGCAGCCTGACTGCCCATGGGTCCTGTCCCCACGCTATTCCACACTATTCTCTGAATAAAAGAGCAATACTGCCAGATCTTGAGAGTCCAAGAAATCTTTCTTTTGACTCCTCGGCTCACCGACCCCGCATCATCTGCTTCTCTCCAACTTTGAGGCAAATATTTTTTTAAAATCTCAGAATGATGGCGCAGATGATGGCAAACTGGAAAGGACTCAGAGGCCAGCCAGGAACCCTGGAGCAAGGCAGGCCTTCCCAGAAGGTGTTGGCAGAGAGAGTAAGACCGAGAAGCAGGCCAGCCAGTCAGAGTCCAGGAGGGTGAGAGATGAACTACGGGTGGGTGGAGCACAGCCCACACAGTAGAGAGGTCTGAGCAGTTTGAAATCCAAATGAGCTGTTCTGGATAATGAGCAGCAGAGACTGCACCTCGGCGAATGCAGTTCAGAGGTAGGGTTTGGGTCCTCAGGAAGATTGATGGCAGCAAGAGCGTACACCCCATCCAGAACAAACGGGATACAGTAAGGGTCACGGGAAAGGGACCCAGATGCAGGCTGCTGTTAATCTCCAGGCATGAGGCCTGCCACTGGAATCAGAGGAAGGTTTGCGTAGGCCCAACAGTAAGGCTGATTTGATGCTATTCTGTGGAGAAACCAGCTCAGGGCTCCTTACGTTTTCCCAGACCATAGAGATATTCTAGGGCTTCAGCTGGGCTAACTGTCAAATCATAGAATGAGGCACATAATTTCAAAAAGTTTAAGATGTGGTTCCTGTCCTCAAGGGGTTTATGATGTATTTGGGAAGAAAAGGTCAAAGCACATAAAGACGGAGAAAAATATGTGTGTGTATCCATCAACTGTGTTATGTACAAGTTGTAGGTGTTAAGAGGAAAGAAAAAATTAGTGTGTGCTGGAGGGGCCAAAGAAGCTTTCATGGAAGAGGTGAGCTTTAGGGGATGGTCTGAATTTTTTTAAGCAAAGAAGAGCAGATTGTGGACATTGGGAGTGGGAGATGTTCACAGAGGTGGAGAGAGGAGGGTAAGAAATATCCTGAGACATCTTCCTCATCCTGTTCCTACGCAAGCAGGAACAGTTGAGCTTCCCGTTCCTGCAAGAGAAGTCACAAGCAGAACAGCTAGTGAGCACTTAGAAAGCAGGAGATGAAGAAAGGAAGTGGAGTTTGCTTGATGAGACAAGAACACAATCGGAACGACGGGGAGGTAGCCCCAGCCTCTGTATCTGTGGCTAAAAGTCTGTTCCAGCCTCCTGGATAATCTAGCCTTGACTTACAATAGTGCCAGTTACAAGCCTGCAGGGCATTTTCCTACACACTTCCTGCCTATGTTCCCCACCCTTATCAATCCAACGCCTGGTTTCCCTTCCATTTATTTAATGCCTACTATTGAATCAAATTTTCCTATTAATTAAAACCCTTGGGATCCTGGAGCCTTAGTCAACCTTCTTCCCCTAGATGACATAATGATACACATGGTGTTCCAGCAGCTCTGGATCCCGTTGCTGACAGAATAGGTCACCTGTTTAGCATCGTCAGGATGAATGTCACCACGAAGATGACTGCTCTATACTGAGGGGAATGAGTCAGCTCAGCATATTCGTCCATCTTCGTGACTTTTACTGTAAAAAAAAAAAAATGAGTTTTAACATAGTTCTTGAGCACCAGCAGTTGCCTTTCCCAGTCTGCTGCTGCTTAAGAAATTCCTAATAGTTAATGTCAGATCCTAGGCTACTGACCTATAATGCTGAGAAAGGAACTGGTGTCAGAGACTCTTGGCTCTCAGCTGCTGTTTTACTTTGCAGGAGCAGCAAGAAATAGGAGCTGGGATAAGCCCTCTCTTTCAGCAGCTCCTTAAGTAGACCTGACATTTGGGTTGGAAAAGTACATCAACTCACTCCAATTTACAGAAATTAGTTTTTCACCTTAAGACAGTAATGTATGTACCGCACCACTGAGGAGGGTCTTTCATGGTCTTGGAGCAGGAAAAAGCCAGACACCCTAGAGGGCTACGGAATAGACTTGGTGGTCTGTGCAAGGTGCTGGGTGTAGTGGGAGGTAATGACAATGACTGACACTTGTTTAGCATTTTACAGCCAATTGTTTTAAACCTCATTTAATCTTCTCAACAAGCCTGAGATAAAGGGGTTATTTTATTAAGTATTCTACAGATGAGTTGCAATCCAGAAATAAACCCAGTCTCTCTGAATCCCAGTCCTTCCCAATAAACCAGAGGCTGTATTCCACTGTGTGGCAATCAGTTGTGAGATGTGTCACACAATAATTTGTCATTAACAAAAAAATTAGATTTGATGGTGATGTATTTTAGAATCATAAACCAGAGTAAGTAAAGTCTCTCTCATTTTCTCATCTCCAAATGTGCTTTTTGAGCAAGGAGAGTGGGTCAAATTGCAGCAAGCTACCTGGGGAATCACACACATGAGTTTGATCTGTACAATAACACTAAAAGACCATGGCTGGTGGAGACAATAATAGTTGTCATGATTGCAAGTTATTGCCCTGCTTTACTTCCCTGTAAAATACTGGGTTTCACCAAAGTTTGCATCTGGGTTCTCCCATGAGAGTGCATTGCTTGTGTGAACATCAGCCATCTTGAATCTCTCTAAAAGATGAAAGTGGAGAATCACTGTGGCTCACCATGCAGACTTCCCAACAGATCTGACTATGGTGGCACACAGTTTGGTTCCTTTGAGCCACTGCTCTGTATCAAAGCTGGGTATTCATCCCTAACACTAATGTAATGGACTTTTGCTTACAGGGAAAACTTGTATAACCAACTCTTAATTCTTATTTGTGCATAATATTAAAACTACCGTGTTCTATTAATGACAATATTATTACTCTGTCTGTAATATAGGCTATTTATGTTGTTGGTGCCATCGAGTGGATTCTGACTCCTAGTGACCCTGTGGACAGCAGAGCAGAACACAGCCCCATCATTTTGGCCATCCTCTCACCTTCTGGCGCTATGTTAGACAATGCTCCACTGCTATTGGGTTTTCATGGCCAATTTTTTGGAAGTGGGTAGCCAGCTCCTTCTTCTGAGTCTGTCTCAGTCTAGAAGCTCCACTGGGATCTGCCCACCATGGGTGACCCTCTTGGTATTTAAAATACTGGTGGCATAGCTTTCAACATCACAGTAACACGCAGCCACCACAGTATGACAACGCGGCAGTAGAGGTGAGGGCACTGAATCTTAACCACTAGCCCACCAGGGTTGGCAATATAGGCTGTAGAAAACTGTAAATACTGTTCTTACGCAAATAAGAACTGGCAACTCTGTGCAGCATCACTCCTGGCTGCTCTCCAGATGTTCAGAGGCTGTGCCACTTAGTATGACTTAGTACTGTCGACAAAAATAATCCATAACCAATCTATAAATGAAAATTTGGGAGAGTTTATCCTGAGCTAAAATCTGAGGACCATGGCCCAGGGCCTTTCTTCCCGAAGGAAGAAAGGGTACCGAAGAATTGAGGTGCACAGAGTGGTTATGTACCCCCAAACAGGATGTTTCACATATGATTGAAATGTCCCTTTTACAGTAGTCGCAAGACTGCTCTGTCGGCACAGCGATTGATGGAAACAGCAGGTAGATCTTCTGTCTGTGAACACAGCAGGGTGGCAGGTCTGCTGTCTCGAGCTGGGTTGTCACAGGTGGGCTGGGTGGTCAAAGGAGAGCACAGCAATCAGTTCCTAGCCTAAGGAAAGATGCTTATCCTTAAGGAAATGCCAACGTAGGGGGAAGTTGCACCTTTATCTTAAGGCCATTTGTTCTTGCCATAGTAAATGTTTTAAAGCAGATATGCAATGCGTGCTAAACAGCCACAGTCAGGCCCTTTTGGAAAAAACAAAGTCAGGCCGAATTAGGTTTACACCAAATGGCTTCCTCATTTACTCCAATATATCCTATTGCTTGCCATTTCAATTTGTCAGTACAAACCCTTGAAATACATTTGGGAACCATTTTTACACAAAATAGTGCTGTTGTGATTTTTGCCCACCCAGGAGACACTTGGCAATGTCTGGAGACATTTTTGATTGACACAGCTGGGAGCTGGTATGCCACCACTACTTGCATCTAAAGATGCCAGTAAACATCTTACAATGCACGAGATAGTCCCCCAGCACAGAGAATTATTTGCCTCAAACTGTCAACAAGTCTGAGGTTAAGAAACCCTGATCTATGCTGACCCTAGTACGATCAGCATGTTGGTAGAAATTGATATCAGTGCAGCTGAGCGAATTGCCACCGGGTTCAATCACAGAAGGGGAAGAAAAGTTTGTTCCTACAGCCCAGCCGTCCCTATGTCCTTCAGCTTTTGGGAGTCAGTTTTGCTCAAGCCCTCAGCCCACGAGTGGAAAGTCACTCCCAAGAGCTCCTGTGGGTTTCCAGGTGACTTTTGCTTTAGCTGTGGGCTGTTGATGCTATTTGGGTTTTTTTGTTTTTTTGTTTTTTACTGCTATTGCCTGCTCCAAACTGTTGCTTTCAGCTCCTTTGCAACAGATGCAGCCTTCCTAATGCAGCCCCCCTCCCAGGACCACTTTGCTCCACATTGCATACCATTCCTCTTTCTCCCTTCCCGCAAAACACCTCTTACGTGTGTTTACTGTGAGTTAACTACTGCTGACGTATGCTTATTGTGGGTTACAAACTACTGCTGACCGTTCAGGGCCATTTGTGAATTTCTCAGGTCTTCCTCACCACAGGAAATTTCTCACTGCCCATGAACTTGCAAAGGGTTTAGCTGTCCCATGCAGTTGCCAGAGTTCCTCACCCTCTCACATCGCACTCCTCCTGTCCCTTATGTGTCTCTTGAACTGCCAGCTAAAAACTCACAAATTATTTCTTTCTTGTATAAGGCAATTTAGCCTTCTTTGTTTCACTGTCTTCTTCCCCTGTCCTGGGTCGGGTGGGAGTGGTATTATTCAAATGAGAGCATCAAAGTTTCTATTTGCTCCTAGACAAATAACAGTAATCACAAAAAAAACCCATATCCTATAGGATAAATATGACACTGCTCTAGAAGGTCAAAGTGCAAGTACTTGTTTTGCATAGAATTTTTTTCTTCCCAACAGACCAAGAAGAAACAATGTGATGTAGCTATTAAGAGCAGTGGGCCCTGGAGTTAGACCATCTGAGATTTGAATCTTGGCTCCACTGTCTGTTATCTGCGTGACGTTGGGCAAGTTGCTTAACCTCTCTGTCCCTTAGTTTCCTCACTATTACAGTGAAGGAAAATAATAGTACCTACCTCAGCTGTTGTGAGAATTGAAAAAGGCAATGCATAAGAAGCGCTAAAGTGGCTGCCATGCAGAAGCTGCTCAATAAATGGTGACTATTGAAGAGTGGGATATGTAAGTAGACTGCCCACATAAGAGAGAAAGCATGCAGTGAGCACATTCCTATAGAGAGGGATGAACGTACTAAGCTATAAGGGTTCAAAGAAGACAAAGAACTTCTGCCGTTAAAGAACTCCCCGTCTCCCGGGAAGGATGGAGAAGTAAACAAATGACTGTAATGCGATGTGACAGTGCTACAGCAGAAGTCTGTTTGTATTTGTCAAAGGATTTTTATTCAGCAGTGACCATGACACTCTGCTGCTGTGGATGGATGTTAGTTTCTATCCCACTAGAGAATCACAATGCATATTACATTCTCCTTGCAGTGAACGGGAGGTGAGCAAAATGTCTCTGGGTATCTGGATTTGGCCAGTCCCACCGCCCAAATCCACAGCTTAAGGAACAAGATGTGTCTCTGTTCTGTCTTTGCTGGGGGGCTTCCCTCTCCATGGGCAGCCTTGAAGGGCGCTTCATACCCCATAGTGGGCTGCCCTTGATTAAGACTCTGGGGGCTCAGTAGCATCTCAGAATGCACATGGGAGCCAACTACCTGCCTCGATCCTACCTTAGAGTAAAAAAGTTCATGGTGCCATGTTTAAAAAGGGCCTACATTCATAAACAGAACATTAAATGTGCCAGTTTTAAGTGACTTAAGTCACTTAAGCCATACTTCATTGTTTTTAATTGTTTATATTGTGAGTACTTGTCCTGAGTAGGCACATTTGCAAAGATGATGAAAATGCAACAAGCATTATTCTTTGTATGATTTCACGACCTTTTTACTCCATCCTCTCACCAACCTCCAAAATATACCTTGCCTAAGGTAAGTTACAGAAACTCTGTGGGCTATTGTTTCGTTAATTAAAGTCAATTAAAACAGAGATTTAAAAATCTTTATAGAGAATATTGGCAATACCTGAGTGTCACAAAACAAGAAGGGGCATGATCAGCTGGGGCTGGCCCCGAGGCCAAGTGGTTAAGTTTTCGCACTCTGCTTTGGCGGCCCAGGGTTTCACCAGATGGAATCCTGGGCATGGACATGGCACCACTCATCAAGCCATGCTGAGGTGGCTTCCCACATGCCACAACTAGAAGGACCCACAACTAAAAAAAAACAAAATACACAACTATGTACCGGGGGGTCTTTGGGGAGAAAAAGGAAAAATAAAATCTTAAAAAAAAAAAAACAAGAAAGGACATGGTCATGAAATAGCATAAAATTAAAGTCGATCAAATAGAAAAAAATCCAAGTTGGATTATTCCTCACACCTGACTGCGGTAAATTCCAAGTAGATTCAATATTTAAAGATAGAAAACGAAACCATCAAAGTCTTAGAAGAAACTAAAAGAGAAACCGAAAGAGAGTTATTCACTGTAGAGTGGGTAGGTCCTTTCTAATTACGATGTTAAATGCAGAACCATAAATGGTTAATACATTCACTCTCATTACATCAAAATTTTCTGCATGGAAACAACCATAAGCAAAGTCGAAAGACAAATGACAAACTGGATGGAAACAGGTGCAGCTCTATCACAGAGAAAAGACTAATTTCCCTAACATGTGAGCTCCTACAAATCAGAAGGAAGAACCAACAGTGCACTAGAAGAATGGGCAAAGAATATGAACAGGCAGGGCCTGGAAGAGGAAGCACAAATGGCTCCAAGGCACTCGAAAATGGCTCAGCCTCACTCACAGTAAGAGAAACTTAAATTAAAATTATACACTGAGATGTAAATTTGCAATGATCAAATTATCAAAGATCCAAAAGTCTGATAACATGCCCTGTTGATGTTCTGAAACAGGTATTTTCATCCTCCGCTAGTGAGGATGTAATTTGGTGCAACCACTAGGTAGAGCAATTGGCATTAACTCCACTTTTAGGAATTTATGCTTTAGACATTCCTTAAATGTACACAATGAAATATATACAATATTATCCATTATAGTAGCATTTTGAAAGGGAAACATTATTAGCCACCTAAATGCCCATCCATAGGCGTTAAATAAATTGTGGCAAATCCATGTAGTATAATACAATGCTGTGAAAAAAAGAATGATGAAGCACTTTATGTACTGATACAATAATTGTCAATATATATTGTTCAGTGAAAAAAGCAAGATGCAGAACAGTGTGTATAGCATGCTATACTAAGTGTATGTATGTACACAGATATGAGTAATTAAATATATATATAATTTTCATATGTATAATTTTTTCCCTTGTATATACACAAAATATCTCTGTATGGCTGGGGTCAGCAGTGGAAAGGATTTTTTAATATTGAACTATATGAAGGTATCACCCATTAAAACTTTTTAAAGGGGAAATAAAAAAATAAGCCAAAAGAATAAGCCAAATAAATAAATAAATAAAATTGAATGACCAAGTTTCTAAACCCATGTGTGTTGTCTGTTCAATCTCTATTCTTCCTCTCTGATTCTTAACATAATCCAGTTTTATTTAGGCATCTGCCCCTCCCACCATACTTCCTGTGTCTCAGCCCACATCTGGGACTGCTTGGTCTAAGGATTATTTCACTCCCATGGCCAGTAATTGGTTCAGAAACCCTGGCTAAAGTCTGTGTGGCATTGCCTGGAGAACAGAGGTTGACTCAAGAATAGGCATGTGACCCCAAACATACTAGAGGCTTCTGGAAAAGAAGTTTCCTTGCTCTTAGGTAGACCACCCAAATTGATGGCATCTCTATGTGAAATCAGTAACTGCTACAGCCATTTTGCCTCCATGAAGGAGGCAGCCCAAAGTCAAAGCCAACACAGAGAGGAGGTCATCTCAGGGTACTACAGAGAAATAGATCCACAGCCACTAAATTAAACTGCTCCTGAATCCTGCTCTAGCTCCTGGACTTGCAGTTATATGAAGCAATACTTTTCCTTATTGTTTATGTGAGTTTGAATGGAATTTTCTGTTACTTGAAGCTGCAGGCTAATACCCATGCTCCACAGAGAAATATGTTTCCAAGAATCTAAATGAAACACATGGGTAAGTCAGAAGGAAAAAATGCCTCCTGAAGTTTCTCAGACTTAGCAAACTGCCAAGGCACATGGCATGTGTTGACATAAAAACTTTCCAAATCAGGCTCTGAACTCCAATTAGAATGTGGTACAGAAGTAGTTGGGGGAAGGGGCAGAGATCCTGAGAAGAAAGATACCAGACACTTACAGTGGTTGTGACCTAGGCAGGGGATCTACTGCGTAAGTTTTATTTCCCTTTTCTATATTTCTCCTCAGATAAAAAATGTGAATGTGTTACTTTTATGATGAAAAACTAAATACCAGCCCAAAAGGCCACGTGGAAGCAGAATGGTAGAGAGGCTGGGCCAAGCAAACCCCCAATAAGTTAATGTCATGTTTTCAAAATATCAAGCCTGAAGAGTAAATAAATAAATGCTTATTAAAAGCTCTTCATAAATTAGAGATTAGGAAGTTTAAGAATTTCTAGTAAACCTGAGGCTCTTAGGAGTGACGAATTTAAACTAACAAAACCCAAAAAGCAAATTTAGACAACAGCTGTAATATTTAAAGCCGAGCTCATTCTTCTGTTCCTGAGACAACGATTTTCGCCAATAATTTTGAGGTGTTGTATTTCTAATCACCCCTCATACAGAGTTTGTTTTCATTTTCTGGGAATTCCCACAGGCTGAGGGTCACTACAAGATTCAGGTTGGGAGGCTTTAGCATGTTCTGGACCAAGGAGAATCCTGGAAGTGGATGATAGTCTTTTTCCCCCTTATTAATCCACTGACAACCCTGAAGGAAGAAGAGGACTCCGTAAAGGAGACTCCAGTCTGGGATAATCATGGAGGGAAGTAAGAGGAAACCAGGAAGAGAGAACGATGATCCAGAAGCAAAAAGATTAAATAAGATAGGAACTGAAAAGTGTCTGTCGGACTTGTTAACTGGGAAATTACTGGTGACTTGGGCAAGAGCAGTGATGAGAGTTAAGTTGGAGGCAGGTGAGGAGCATCGTTCCATTCTTAAGAAACTTGGCTGTGAAGGAGAGGAGAAAGAGGGTGGAAGCTGGAGTTGACAGAAGGTTTAGCGATGGGACGTGCCTGTTTATAGGCTGAAGTAAAGTGCTATCAGAAAGAGAACGCTCATGGTATCTGAGGGAACAAGGTTAACAGATGGAGCATGGTTTAGAGACTCCAGGAGATGGGGTCCAGATACAGATGGAGGGATTTCCTTAGGCAGAGCAACATCTATTCCACTAAGAGAAGACCAAAAAAAAAAAAAAAAAAGAGAGAGAGAGAGAGATGCATGTGTAGATAAATTTAGAAGAGGGCAGGAAATTGAGAGATTACAGTCTGATTTCCTCTATTTACTTTGTGCTCTGGGAGTAAGAGTGGTATAGGTGTCTTGAGAACATTGGTGAGATTTTAAAAGTCATTAAGAGGGATGGATCAGGTACTGAGTAAGAACCAAAGAATTACCAGGAAGAATTCAGGTAGCGCCTGAGATTAGAATGTGAAAAGTTAGCCTGTGATCTGGGGGCAGAAAAAGTAGCTCCATCCAGTGTTATGGCTGGGGTTGATGGCGAGGGTGGGAGGCAAAGTAGTGTAAAAGCACTAGCCAGGGAACGGTTGAACTGCAAACCTGTGAGTCCTAAACTAGATGAGGAAGTGAGGGGAGGAGAAGTGGTGGTGGTGGTGGTGGTGGTAGAGGGGTCAGGAGAAAGAAAAGAAGGAAGAAATTAAAAAAAAAAGAAAAGAAAAGAAAAGACAGGAAAGGTGGAACAGTGGTTCTCAATACTGGTTTGCAGAATAGAGAAGTTACCAAGCAAGGGTTTACTACTCGAGATGCATACAAGCCAACACTATGGCACCGGCTTTTAAGAAAAGAAAAAGCTTTATTTCAAGGTTGACAGGCAAAGAGACATGAGGCCAAGCTCTCAAGTCTGTCTCCCCAACTCAAGGTTCAGGGCAAAATTTAAGGAGTTAGGAGCTACTAAGCTGCAGCTGAGTCCACGTAAGCTGATTGGCTAGTCTCGATTCAGTCCGTATATGATAACCAAGTTGCCGGGAGCAGATTTTCCTTATTGAAGGCCGGGGTCGTCCTGGGGCTATGGGTTCCCCCCTGGCAAGGTTTGATCACTCAGTTACCTGTTTTGCATTTTTTTCTTAAAGATGGACACCTGAGCTAACACCTGTTACCAATCTTTTTTTTTTTCCTTCTTTTCCCCAAAGCCCCCCAGTACATAGTTGTATATTCTAGTTATAGGTCCTTCTAGTTGTGGCACATGGGACGTCACCTCAGCATGGCCTGATGAGTGGTGCTAGGTCCACACCCAGGATCTGAACCCACGAAACCCTGGGCTGCTGAAGCGGAGCATGTGAACTTAACCACTCAGCCATGGGGTGGCCCCTCGATTACCTGTTTTAAGGAAGCAAACTAATTCAAGCTGGTCAGCGTTTTCTGTGCTGTTTCAGGGTGTTTATTAAAAATGCAGATCTCTGGGCCCCATGGCAGAGATTTCAATTTACTAAGTCTTGAGTAGAATCTGAAGATCTGCATTATTTTTCCAAGTTATTAATTACTTTTTCAAAATGGGTAACTTGCGCATGACATAAAATTCAGAAATTACAAGATACACAACGAAAAGTAAGTTTTTCACCCCTGTGGCAACTCCTGCTGCCGTTTTGTCAGATGTCCTGTTAGGGACATTCAGTACATAATCCCATACAATATATTCTTTTTCCTTTATGCAAACAACAACATATTATACACTGTTCTACTTTTTTTTTTACTTAACCATATATCTTACAGATCTGTCCATATCAGATCATTAAAAGCTACTTCAATATTCTATTGACTGTTTGGAATTCTATTTTTTAATATCAAAAGATAGAAAACAATGGGTGTTTATATTAATTCTCTAAATTAGGGATTCCCAACACTGAAGGAGTTTTTCAATACCCTATTTATAGATGTACCATAATTTGGTATTCTATGTTTTTAAGAGATTGTGATTAGGACGGTTCATGGACTACACATTGAAAAATGCTTGTCACAGGACTTGAGAGCATAATGAGTTTAAAAGATGGAGATACTGAAAGAGAGTGAGAAAACTGGAAAGATGGGGAAGTTTTACTTTGCATCATAATCTCTACTGATTTGAGAAATTTTATCCTAAATGTATCACTCCCCTGGGAGGTATATACAAAACACACCATTTGTATATAACTAGAAAATGGTTATGGATGTTAACAGCTGCTGAATTTCAGTGACAATAGGCAAAGCAAAAACAAAAATAGGGGCCAGCTCCGTGGCCGAGTGGTTAAGTTTGCGTGCTCCACTGCAGCGGCCCAGGGTTCGGATCCTCGGCGCGGACATGGCACCGCTCGTCAGGCCACATTGAGGCAGCGTCTCACATCCCACAACTAGAAGGACCTGCAACTAAGATATACACTGTGTACAAGGGGGTTTGGAGAGATAAAGCAGAAAAAATAAAAATTTTAAAAATAAAAACAAAACCAAAAAACCAAACCAAAGGAACAAACAAAACTAGCAAGAAATAAATTCCCACATGCTGTCAAGGTTTACATAAAGAAAGCTGTGAAAAATCTCCAAGGCAAAGATCTTTTTATTACATCATTAGAATGTTCATTTTTGCCATTAGAAAAAAGCTCCAGCAACCAAAACTAAATGCAATGAGGCCCCACCATTGAATTCTCTAGGATTCTTCAATTCTACTCAGATTTCTTGACCTGGGGCTAGGATTAACTTAGAAAATAGCAGACTCTGGATTGAAACTCTGGAATCAGGTTTATCTGATTCCACACTCCATGATCCTTGACTACCAAACACTGCTTCTCATCAAGGAATGATCTTGGTGTTCCTCACCAGAGGAGTCAGACATCCAGCCTCCATAGCTAACACTTCTCTCATTTCTGGATAATTATAGGCAGGTCCTCCAGATGACACTGGTAACTAGTAACTGGGGAAGCTCTTCAAAGAATTGTTACGTTAATTGACCCAATAGTTCTTGCTGGAATTAAGCTATCTTGGCTGAAACAGAAAGGTAAACAAGCTCTTTAATATGCTATAGCTAAACACATTACATATCCCACCGACGTAGAAGAATCTTTTCATGTCAAAAGATGGGAAATAACGTGTATGTATATTGTTTCTAGTTCAGGGATTCTCAATATTTGGGGAGTTTTGTGATATCCTGTATACTTCCCCTTTCTTTTCATTGCCCTGGCCCAAAAGTATTGTGAGTTTAAGAAAAGTGAATTGGGTTTTTGGAGATATAACAGAAGATACCCTCAGGATGACACAAAACCATAGCGAGAATTACTGAACTAGTGAGTGTTGATTAAAACATGTTCTAAAGTACTCATCAGATGGAATTACCATTTAAAAAAAAACGGAGATTGAGTTGAGATTTCTGAGAAGGATGAGCTGCTTTATTTCACTTATTTAGCTCCATATTCAGATATTGGTATTTTACAATTATATTATGTAAGATTTTGGAAGTTCCCCTTCCCCTGCCTTGACATTTGTTTTCCTGATGTGATATGAAGTGGTATATAGCAAATGACTAAAAAGAGAATCAGGGAAGAACTCTAGGGCATTTCCCTTCTCTTCCAAATTATCTTCACCTTTATTCCATATTTCTTCTAAGCCAGAGAAATGCCTTTGAATGTTGAAGAGTTACTAAACAAAAGCTGAAACAGATTAAAATCTTTAAATGAAAGACACTTTGTGCAAAGTTTTCTGCGTTGCTTCATTTATTCAACTTACCTCGACTGAGTGTCAATTGATATTAATAGCTTTCTGCTCGGCATTGTGCGATAGGCTGACTTGCCCACAAGGAAGGTACAGTTTAGTTGGAGGGATATAAAGTAGTATACATTTAAGGGCTAAATAAGTGGAATATATGTGTTCTAGGCTATTCAAAAAATATATGAATGGGTTTGAAGTACTATTCATAGTGGATTTTAGTAGGCAGATGGAGGAGTAAGGTTTTCTGTGTAAGGCAAATGGTGTCAAGAGCATAGAAGGAGAAACTAATAAGTGGATGGGCTGATAAATAAAGATAAATAAACAGTATGCTGATATTCACCAGTAAAAAGGGTTCATGGTGGGGAAAAGTCAGAGAAAATAGTGATTCAGGTTGCGGGGGACCTAGAATGCCTGGCTATGGAGTATGCCTTTAGTAATGTAGCCAACGGAAGAGAATTGAAAGTGTCTGAGAAATGGGGGTGCATGGGAAAAGTGGATTAATTTGTTGGTGGAATGTAGAATGGTTTTGAAGAGAAACTGGAGGCAACAGGAAGCTGTTTGCTATGAGTTGATGAGGGCATCCACCAGGACAGCTGACCTGGCAACGTAAAAGAAGGATTGAGCAGGAGAAAGACTGTAGGAAACTAGACCATTGGGGAGGGAATATGAGGTTTCAAGTCTGAGCGAGTCGGAAAATGTTGGTTGAATAAGAAGGGCTGGTCTGAGACGTTGGTGATGGGGAAGCCACGGATACTTGCTGTATTTGGGTTGTTGTCAGGACACGCGGCATATAATAGCTAAAGTAGATAATTGCTGCCACATAAACTGACCGGAGCTGCACTTTGCATGCCTCTGCTCCGAGGTGGGCTTGGGTGGGGGTTATTAGAAGGTTTTGCACACTCAGCTTTGTCCTGTTCAGGCAGGAGTGAGCATCTCCTGTCAGAACATTCCCAGTCCTCAAGAGGCCTAGGAGCTAGTCAGGAAGTATTATTTTAATAGAATTAGCTGAAAGATGAGCAAATGTCAGGTGGTGGTTTGGTAATATGTCATGGCTGCTAACTTTGACATGCTTAGTGTAACGTTATTAACGGCTTTTATGCATGGCTGAGAGGGTTAACACTTAGCAAATTAGATTCCTTAGTTTTTGTCTTACTTTTGTATTTTATGGGTACGATAGAGTATGTTACTTTGGGCAAATCATTTAACCTCTCTGTGCCTTGGCTTCCTGTTTATAAAATAGGAAGCTTCTTGTGGCAGCATGCATAAACGTTTTGAAAGCTACAGATAAAAAAGCACTGTAGGATTCTCTCCCCTCACAGCCCCACTCCAAGGACTGAGTCAGTCTTTCGAAAGGTCATTCATTTCATTGAATTCTTCTAGTTGCTAACTCCCTAAGCCAATTAATTAGCATTTTTCTAAGATGCTTTTACCAGTTCAGAGCTGAAAGATGTAGTCTATAACTGCCTTTTCTACCATCTGGGCCTGCCCATCCCACTGACCCCATTTTACTCAGTGGCTGGTGCCATGTGACTTCCAACTCTGGGCTCTTGGGTCAATCCCAGACATCCTGGAGGGAAATTGGAGTTCTATATTAACACCCTGGGACCTTGACATGAAGCAACCGCGATCAGTGTGAAATTCCTTCTCAGTTCTAGGTAGTGAGCTCCTGCTTTGTTTCCAAGTTTCACTCTGTCTGCCAGATCTGGCCTTTGGATCTTTGTTGCCCTGATCCCAAGTCCTTGCCCCCAAAACTTGCCCAGTACCTCATCTCAAGGACATGAATTCTATTTGTTTTCATCAGTTCCCCAAAGGGAGAGAAATCCAGACCTGGAAGACAGCACTGAGGCCGGGGCCTTGCTATAAGCAACATATTCTCTTAATGTTAGCCATGATTTCCCAATTTTTGTCTGCTCCTGGATTTCCCAAGGCTGTGTTCCAGCTGCCCATTGGCTTACAACACTCACATTCTCTGTGTTGAACCAGACTGATGCTGGCTGCCTTCCTGGCTGCTGCCCGTTCCATACCCTCCAGATACTGTCTTCTGGCTGCCAACTCATCACCCCCGCTGGGTCGGCCTCTAATTCCATGGACGTATCTAGTTCTAGTCTCCACTTTTTCCAGTCCACCTCACCCCTATTACCGTTAATCCTTTTACATTAAACTACAGCAGATATTTACTGGTGTGGAAACTGATGTGGTTTTGGAATTTTATCCTTGTTTACATCTTTCTTTGTGTTGGAAAGCTTGGGATCACTTCCAAAACCTGCTCTGAGAGCTTTCCTGTCTCCTTTAGAAGAAAGAAATGAACACTTAACAATACCTTGTGTCTATGGCCAAGCCTCAAGGCCACTATTTTCATTGTAAAATTGCATTATTTAATCTTAATTTTGCTTTTAGACATACCAATATATTTAAAAGCATATTTTGGCCAGTGTTTGTTCACATCTCTCAATTTCAAGGTATCTTATTGGAATTCAATGACTGTGATTATAAGGAAACAAAGCAAGACTGGGGATGGTGTTCTACAGCAGCAGTCTCAACTTTTAAGGTACATTGGAATCTTCTGGAGGGTTTGTTAACACAGATTGCTGGGTCCAACGCCCAGAGTGTCTCTGGAGTGGTGCCTGAGAATTTGCATTTCTAACAAGTTCTCGGGTGATGTTGACACAGCTGGTCCTGGGACTACACTTTGAGAACAACTGGTCACACATTTAAACTGGCCACAGGTAACCAGAAGCTGCTGAGCAGTTATTGATCAGCGCAAACTCTTATCTGAATGGATAAGGTGAAGAGTGCTGAGCAATAGTCTTTCAAAGTTCAGTCCATGCAGTTAGGATGGCTGCTGGTTCCAGAGGTCTTCTCAACCACTCGGTTCTTATGAGAACCTGGACCATCACTTAGTTTCTTTGAGCTTTGGTTTTCTCATCCATAAAATAAGGACAGCCTCTATGCTGCCCTCACATGAGTGTTGTGAAGGTTAAACGAATTGGGTGTGCAAATGTTTGAACTGTAGAGTGGCATGGCCCTGGCAAGTATTGCAGTGGTTTTTCAATACTCTTCTTAAATTGTCACCAGTTTCTTTTGGCTGGCTTACTTTTCTCATTAATTAAAGCAACTTTAATCCAGGAATATAGAGTACTTTTATTGCTATCATAAACTCAAACTTCAAACTCTTTTTTAAAAAATTTCATTCAATGAGATGAGCCATGCCTTATAAACATTACACTGAGCCAAGAATGATTCCCAATCTTCACAGCTATAAAAAGAGAAGTACAGGATCCTATTGTGACTTGGGGTGGAGTCACAGTTAATCTTTCAACCCTGTTTAGATTGGCCCATTAATAAAAATGGCTACAAGTTACAGCACGTTAAAAAAGAAAATCACCGTGTACAGTAATAAACCTGTCCACCCCATACTTTTATATCTTTTGCAATTTCTATTAATTTATCTGTCTTTGGAAGTAGTAAATCCTCCCAATCCTGGATGTGGCTGTTTTTCTCACCCAAGGGCCTCCAGCCCGCTCCAAGGACCAACACAGTTCTTGCTCAAATTGGCTTCGTTTGTGATTTTTCAACAGTGCCATCATCTGTACCTAATTCTCCCGGGCCTTCAGTGAGTATCTCAGATATCAGCCTCGTTGTTCTTAGGGCTTTAATAAATCTCATAAGACGTCAGGCAGGATGCTGACGAGGTTTCCAAGAGAAAGACCCGGCTTAGGGATCGGTCGGTGGACTTGCCAGGCTCGTGGGCCGGGTGAAGACTAGGGTCTCCGAGACGCCCCGCCCCCCGCCCCACGCCGGGCGCGCGCCGTCCGCTTCTCCCAGGCGCCGGCAGGAGGCGCCCGCGGCGGCCGAGGCGCTGCGCGCGCCCGCGGGGAGCCGGCCCCGGGGCGGGGGCAGAGGAGAGGAGGAGCCGGAGGGGGCGCGGCTTGCTCCCCGTCCGTCCCGGGCGCCGGGCCTCCTTCTCCGCCTGGCCCAGGGCTGGCGGCCGCGGGGGTCGCGGCGGCGGCGGCGCTGGCGGGCCGCGGGCGGCGGGGGCCTGGCTGCGGCTCGCGTGTCAGGAGACAAGATGGCGGCGGCGCCCTGGAGGCCGGTCTCCTCCTCTTCTCCGTTCTCCTCCGCCCCGCCGCTCGCCGCCTCCTCCCCGGTCTCCTCCTCCTCGCTCGCCGCCTCCTCCTCCTGCAGCAGCCCTAGCGACCGCCGGAGCGCCGGCCCGCTCTCCCGGAGCTCCGGAGGCGGATAGACGGGGCAGCTGCGGGCTCCGGCGCCCGAGGCCGAGCTGGGGCCGGGGCGGGGCCGGCGGCGGCGGCGGCGGCGGCGGCGCCGGGCTGGGATGGGGTCGCAGACGCTGCAGATCCTCCGGCAGGGGGTGTGGGCCGCGCTCAGCGGGGGCTGGTACTACGACCCGCACCAGGCCACCTTCGTGAACGCGCTGCACCTCTACCTGTGGCTCTTTCTGCTCGGCCTGCCCTTCACCCTCTACATGGTGAGTGTGGGGGCGGGGAGAGGGTGGCTCCTGCCCTGCCCGCGGGCGGGGAGCGGCGGCTGTCCCGGGCCCCGCCGCCCGCGCCTCCCTGGCTCCGGGCCGGGGGCGCGCCCTCTCCTCTGCCCGGGCCGCGCGCCCCGCCGCCCGCTCGCGCTCGCGCTCCCCTCCCCCGCGACTCCCCGCTCTCCGGTCTTTGGAGGGCTATCCCCCAGGTCAGTGACGACCGGGGAAACGGATCAGCCGCGGCCCCCGCCCGCCCCCGTGCGCCCAACCCGTTTCCTGGGAAATAGTCGCTTCCTAGGCCCCTTCCTAGGAGGACCCGAACCTGTAGCCTCTGCAGCCGTTCCACCCGGGGGTGAGAGCCCGAGTGGGGTTCCCTGCCCTTAGGGTTTGGTGGAAGGCGCCCAGCAGGCTGCTCCGAGGGGGGCGCCGCATTCATCCTTGGCACGCACGCTTCTGTGCGCTCCGTTCCTCGGGCGCGGGCACCCCCTGGGCACTCCCTGCACCTCCGGCGGCTTTCCCTTCTCGTCTCCGGGGAGTCCCCTCCCTCCACCTCGCCTCCGATCCGCTTGCGGGGCCTTGGGAGAGGGGAAGAATGCGTGCCGCTCCGTTTGGAGTGTGTTTGTGGGTCGTCCGGCCTCTTACTCGCTAATAGGTGGTGGTTGAAAACCTGGCTCTTAACCTTCCTGCCTCTGGAAACCTTTGTTTTTGCCCCCCACTGGTTCTTTTCTGTGCAGCTCCGTGGTCAGTGGCTGTGGTGTCGCCGGGCCAGCTCTGGGGGGGAGGGAGCGGGGGAGATACGGGGAATCTGGCTGGCATTTCAGCAGATTTGTTTGGGTTGGTTCAAGGCCTTATACTGATAGGGGAGAGGAAGGTGCTGCCTGTTGCTGAATTCAGTACGATCAGCTTCTCCGAATGATCTAGGTTTTTAAGCTATATTTTCCCTGAAAGTTATAAGCCCATTTTTAAAAACACATTAGGTTAGGGGTGGGACATTAGGGACGCTAATGTGGAAGAGAGATGATCCTTAAGCTTCAGTTAAGGATGGTCACTTTATTTAGGAGAATTCATTTGAATATATTTCTGCTAACTTTGTGGTTCTTCATGGAGCTATAAGTAAGGATGCTGGATTAGAAAATGTGGGAGTAGACTAAGAAGTGCCAAAGGTGAGGACACGCAGTTCTTTCTTAAGTGAAACTCATTTTCACTAATTGGCAGGAAAAGTGCCTGCCTGGGGGAAGATGTGCTAAATTTCACATTGTCAAGCAGATTTTAATTTTTCATTGACATTTTCTTGAAGGCACTTACTGCTTGAGGTAAAAAAGCCATTTTAAAAAAATGCTGCTGACTGATGATTTATTTTTTCAGGGGACTTGTTCAGTCTTGTCCCATTCTGGAAATTTATCACGAACTGTAATAATTTTCAATTAATTCTGGCCTAGAGAGTTCTATTTGCACTTCTCTACCTTCCAGGAACATGACATCATTAATGAACAGGTTAATTACTTTGGGTGTAAGAATCCTCAGGCTGGCACAGAGCTTTCATAGCAGATTTCTCTTATATCCAGGAGAATTGTAAATTTAAAAGTGAAACTGGTTCTTGAGATGTGAGGATTTGTTGCTGTGTCCCAGGGTAAGGTTTTTATGTTAGCATGTGAACTGTGTTAGTGGCTAAGTCTCTTTGTGTAATTAACAAACGTTACTAAAGGAAATTCAAGCAAATGGAAAGCAATGCATTGAATTTACTGCTTCATTTTGGGAGTTTATTCAGTTGAATTTAATGCACAAATAACTGTTTGAGTGTCTACTATGTACTGGGCAATTCGCTCGGTTCTGGGAAAATAAAATTGCTTCTCTGACTTTCTTGCCTCAGTTAATGGCAGCACTACTCTTCGTAAATCTTTTAAAAGCTCTCTTTGATTCTTCTCTCTCTCTCTCTCTTCACATCCAGTTCATCAACAAATCTTGTGGTTCTGTCTTCAAAATCTAACTAGAATTCAGCTAATGATCAGCATCACTCCCTTGGTAAAGCCACCCTTATGTCTTCCCTGGATTATTGTAGTGTTCTGGTGAGGTTTTACTGCTTCCATACTTTATTCTCTGTTCTCCATACAGAAATCTGAGTGGTTCTTTAAAACATGCCTGATCATGGCACTCTTCTGCTCTCAGAGCCTGCCCTCACTTGTGTCTCCACCCCCGTCCCCCAACACACACACATTTGCCTTCTTAAGTTTTTCCCACACAATAACCATATTCCTGCCTCAGGGCCTTTGCACTTGCTCTTCCCCTTCTGTCTGGATAACTCCTCCCCTCCAGATATCTGTATGACTTGCTCCCTCTATTTCAGGTTTCAGGTATATGTGAGGCTTTCCCTGGTAACCTATGTAAAATAGCAACTTCCTAGTTCTCCTACTCTCCTTCATTTAATAGCGTTTATCACTAATTGATATATATTTATTTACTTAATGTCTCTTATTATAATATAAGCTCTAAGAGAGAGGAGACTCTATTTTGTTCCCTGCTGCATTGTCAGGACTTAGATCAGCACCAAGCATGTAGTAAGTACTCAGATACTAAATGAATGATTGGAAATGACAAGACACAGCTTCTTCCTTCAAGGAACTTGAAGTCTACCTCAGGGATGATGGACAGTTACAAGCCTTAGAACTGTTGTGAAAAGGTAAGTACAGAGTGACCCTGAGCTTATAGTGGGGATTGATCGTCTGGGGACAGTAAGCAAAGAGGATTTGTGAACGTTTTAGGAAACGTGGTAGTACTACAGTATTGAGATAGGTAGTTTGAAGGATACACTTGAAGCAAAATACAACATTTCATGTTCAAATAAAATCTCAGACAGTTATAGGTTATTATTTGTATGCTCTTCCAATAGTAATTATGAATAATAATGACTTTATTAAGTACGTGTGTAGGTTCTTTATCCCAAACCCTGTGTCCTCATTTTACTGATGCGGACACCTGAAGTTTAGTGGTTAGTGACTTGCTTTGTGACCTTAGGCAGAGAAAGCGCTGGGATTTGCACAGGGATTTGGAAGCCATTGTACAAGCAGCCTTGTTCTTTTTTAAAGACCTAAAGTCTGTGAAGAGACAGCATGCTGAGTTAGGAAAAGTCTTAGGACTTTCTGCATAGGAGGCAAATGCTGTTTCTATTGGGAGCTTTTGTGGATACTTTGAAGGGTAGAATTTATAGTTTCTGCAGTTATAAAACTTAAGTAGTGAAAAGCAAGAAGTAATATTTCCTTGTACTTTCATTGACCTTTCTGTTTGAGCCCTCATCCCATTTTGTTTTGTTATAATTATTTTTGTACATGACATGTCACAGATGGTGAGCTTTGTGGCATTTTCATGTGGCGGAAAGCCGATTGGAATTGGTGTTATCTTGCTTTTTGAGTCTTGGCTCTGTTATTGATTGTGTGTCCTTTGGGCAAGACTTTCCACCTTTCTGAACCTTGATTTACTCGTTTATGAGATGTTTTATGTGTATCTTGTAAAAAATATTTATAAAAGAAATTATTCACCTTCAGAGTGGCCTTCAGTAAATGTCACGTGAAAGAATGGCTGATTAGCACAGTGTTAGGTAGCTCTGGGTTTATCAAGTCAAACCATTATCTTAATATACTGCTCAACATATTGTTTTCTTCCATAAAGAGTTATGTCCCTAGGTGATGAACTGTAACGTTAAAATCTATTTCCATCAGTGGTTCTCAGACTCCAGTTGACATCAGCATCATTGGAGCTTGTTACAAATGTGTACATGTGCGTGGTCATTCTGATGCAGAAGGTCTGAAGTGTGGCCCATTACTTCGTATTTTATAAGCATCCAGGTCAATTTAAAGAACGTGATCAGTATGCCCCTAACTCCCAGCCCCTCACTTAAATCCAGCTGCCCTCTCCTCATATCCTCTTGGCTGTCACAGAGGCATCTCGAAGGTATCACGTCTAAAACTGTTCTTGGTTCTCCACTAAACCTCCCCTCCCCCCGCCCCCAACACTTGTTTTCTTACTCTGTCTGTGTCATCTTAGTTAATAGCACCGTCATCTATTTAGTTGCTCATACCTCACCTTATGAGCAAATCTTGTTGATTCTGCTGTCAGACTATCTCAGACCTTCCTCTCCACTTCCAAGTTCACACTGTTTTGTCTGCACCGCTACCGTAGCTTCTGTTCTTGCCCTTTAATAGCTCTTTCTCCACAAAGTAAGTCTGTTTGTGTCTTTCTCTGTTTTTAATATCCTGCGATGATTTTCTTTTGCACTCAGAATAAAATCCAACATCCTACCCAAGGCCTCATTGAAGCCGGCTCCGCCCTGTCCGCAGTTTGTGGTGCTTCTGTTACTTCAGCCCGCCGAGCTCGTTCTCCCGGGGTCTTTGCACGGCTGGGTGTTCTGAAGGGATACTCTCCCCAGCTGCTCTTTGCAGGGCTGGCTGCTGCTGGGTCTTTAGGGCTGGGCTGAAATAGCATCTCCTCAGGGAGGCCTAACCTGGCAACCATAAATGGGTTCTCTCTCCTTTTTTCCGTCATTCTGTCCTATAACTTCATTCCGTAGTTCTTATCACAAACGTGTATTTTTACCTTTATTTACCTTGTAAGTTCCATCGGGGCAGGGGTCATGTTTGATTTATTTGGCATTATATATCCAGTGTCTACTCTCGTGCTTGGCTTACGTTAGGTTCTAAATAAATATTTGTTAAATAAATTTTTTATAATATGTGTGAACCTTCTTTAGACTTATCAGCTTAACTGATAGAGAGTCGTTGGGGGAGGGGAAGTACTATGGTAGGCTGTATTATAGGTGGAGTCACATCTTATCTGGGGGTTCGCTTCAATATCAGTGTGCATGACACAAGTCAAATACAGAATGACTCTTGAAAAACCCTTAAATCATTCAAAATGCAGCATGTATAGTTTTTTGATTATAAAACTTTGTGTAGTTAGACATACACATACGTGTAATACACATGATATGTACAGTAATATATACTATGTAAATCTATGGAGAGATTATATTCAAACTAAATCTTTGATATAAAATTTATGAAGGTTTCAACTTTTTCTTCCTGGTTATCTTATTATTTTCTGTAGCTGATCTTTATCGTCTACAGAATGATAAGCCTTTATTAGTGAGGATTTCTCTGAGGCCCTCAAGCCATTTTCTCTCCCAAAGATTTAAAAATATTTTAAAGATCACTGTAAACAAGATTTTGTTATGATGACTAAGACTGAAATTTTCGTGTTTTATAGTTTATATTTCCTTAAAAGTTTTAATTAAGAAAGTTATCATATTATAAATTAGCAACTAAACATGATTATTTAGTGTTAGAGTATTTTCTGTGTCCTTTAGGAAAGTTTAATTAGTGGTGGATGGTCTGTTTTGACCTATATCCTGTGCCTTTTCTTACCAGTATTTTCAGTATTTGGTACTGAGGTGAATGTAATGTTTCCATAATTGGCTATGACACATACATAGTTCTTATCTCTCTGTCACCTATAATAAATTAGGGATAGATCATCCAAAGATGTTTTACAAATGAAGTTTCCAAGAAGGCAGCCATATTTGTCAACTTGTAGGAAACCTTGTGAATTTACAAAAATGTCAACTGATTGCTAAAATGATTTAGTGTCTTTTGTTAAAGATGGAATGTTTTCTGCCATTTGAGAAATTACTCCAAATCGTAAATTTATTTGGTAATTGAAAAAGTAGGAAAGTTTCTATTTCTTTTCCAGCCTTTGAATACCTAGATTTAGCCAGGTAGTTTGATTTCTTTAGCTGAATTTGCTGAAAGTTAAATTTTCCCAACATTTTGTTATGAGAATTTTCAGACATAGGAAGGTTGCAAGACAAGAATTGTATCTACCACTTGGATTCTACAGTTTGTTAATTATGTGTCTCCGTCTGTGTATCCCTCTGTCAAGACCTTTTTTCATAGGGGGTGCATGTGAAGTAAGTTGCAGACATCAGTACAGGTCACCCCTGAGCACTTCAGCCTGCATACCATTAGCTAGAGTTCTAAAAGGCACACATCGCAAGTCAAAGTGAACCATTGAATGAGTTTTGAATTTGGATAAATGCATACACTTGTGCAGTGCAAACCCATCATGTTGTAGAACATTAGCATCACCCAAGAGAACTCCTACTTGCCCTTCCCAGTCGATCACCTTCAGTCAATGTGATTTTTTTTCCGTCATAGGTTAGTTTATTCTGTTCTAGAACTTGATTTGAGTGGAGTCATGTAGGGTAGACTGTGTGTAAGTCTTTTTCTCTCAGTGTGTTTTTGAGATTCATCCATGTTGTTCCTCTTTATTGCCGAGCAGTCTCCCTTTGTCTGACTGTACTACTGCTGGTTCACCTGTGTCCGTTCTCCTGGAGAGGAGGACCTTGTTCCAGTTTTTGCTTTATGTAAAACGTGTCACCCCAACTTGAGGATTGGTCTTATGAGGACTCAAAGAAATTGGAAAGCTTTATTGAATATCAAAAACATTTTCTCTTCCCAAATAGAACATTTTAACTTAAAATAAATTAATGATAATTGTATACTTCATCTCTTGTTGCAATTTTTGTAGTCTTTAATACTGTACTTGTATTTGCTCAGTATTTAGATTTTTCTCTGTTTTGTCAATGCAGTAGAATCTTTTTCTTCAACTTGATATGCTAAATCAGAATTATAGATAAGTAAAAAGAAGAAAATAAAAACTAACTGTAATCCCATGTACCTAGTCTAACGTTTTAGTAACCAAAATGTATTTGGAGCTTGTAAATATGTGTTATGCTTCTTCCTTACCAAAAAATGGGCTCATAAAATTTGTATTGTTTTGAATCCTCCTATTTTTGCTTAACTATAAATTGTGAATGTTTCCATGTGGGGAAAAAGAGTAACAATTTTATTATTTTTTTATTTTTATTTTTTGAGGAAGATCAGCCCTGAGCTAACATCTGCTGCCAATCCTCCTCTTTTTGCGGAGGAAGACTGGCCCTGAGCTAACAACCGTGCCCATCTTCCTCCACTTTATATGTGGGATGCCCACCACAGCATGGCTTGTCAAGCAGTGCCATGTCTGCACCTGGGATCCAAACTGGTGAACCCCAGGCCGCTGAAGTGAAATATGCACACTTAACCTCTACGCCACAAGGCCGGCCCCAAAAGTAACAATTTTAATAGCTCTGTTGTAGACCACAGTATGCATGTGTTACAGTGTATCTAATCATTTTCTTGTTATTGGTTATATAGGTTGTAGTTTTTAGCTGTTTAGAAAACACTAGAGTAACTGTTCTCATAGTTAAATCTGTGTAGTACTAGTCTTTGTATAAATTCCTAGAAGTAGACTTGTTGGATTAAAAGTTATGCATATTTTTGTTTGATAAATAATTATTCATTTTACAAACATTGAGTGAATCTTTATATCGAGAGAGAAAATGAATGAGAGAATGAGAAATTGATAGATAATAATGCAAGTTTCCTGAGAAGGCAAAATAGGTTTGTAGTCCAGAGAGCACAGGTAGTAATCGTCCTCAGAAAGAGGGAGGAGGTAAGGATGAATGCTGATGGAACAAGGGATAAACGACTGGTGATGGAAGTTGTGGTAGATCTTTTATGATTTCTGCAAGCTCCTTCAAATACAGAGTGAATGTTTTCTGCTGACACTGAGGGGGAGGTCAGGAGGACATTCACGTTTTGAGGGGGATCTCCAGAAGGTGAAATGCTATCCTAATTTTTGGAGAATGGGAAAATGAACTCACTAGCAAGGATGGTAGGATTGCCAGGTAATTTTGAGGGAACCTTTGAGGTTGGAGAGCATGAGTTCAGAGTGTTGAAGAGGACTGTTCAGGAGAGAAATTTGGGGTAAAATTTACTTGGAAGTTATCAGCTTTGTAGGGGATAATCCAAGCCAGAGAGTAGGTAAGATCTGGGGAGAACGTATGATTCATTAAAAATAAAATGGCTTGGGCAGAACTCCCAAGACCCAATAGCAGTTAAACGTCATCAAAGGAGACAAGAAAGGTAAGAGGAAAATGAAGAGAGGAGCCTGGTATAGGATCCAAGGAAAGAGAGTATTTTTGTAAAGAAGAAAATGGTCAAAAATGCCAAATGGACCCCCCAAAAGGTAGTACTAATTTAAATTTTCATCAACAGGATTGAGAGTTCTTGTCTTGCCGTGCCCACTCAACACTTTTTAAAATAGTGTGTTACCGTTGTGAATTTCTTATTCAGTGAAATGTTGAACAAAACTATTTCAGCAATATTCTGCTTTTGATAATAGGTGGAATTTCCCTTAAAGTACCTTTTTTTGTGTGGTGAGGAAGATTGGCCCTGAGCTAACATCTGTGCCAGTCTTCCTCTGCTTTGTATGTGGGACACCACCACAGCATGGCTTGGTAAGCAGTGTGTAGGTCTGCACCTGGGGTCTGAACCTGCAAACCCTGGGCTGCCCAAGCAGAGAGTATGAACTTAACCACTATACTACCAGGCCGGCCCCTTAAGAACTTTTTAATTCAAACTTTTCTTAGTGCAAATTAAGGATGTTTACCGCACTAACATATATCACATAAATTTTATCTGGTTTTTCCTATATTCTGTGTTCAGGTAATTTTCATAGCAGGTAACTGATAAACAAGCAAAAATGTTTCTTTAAGAGGAGGTTGATTGCTTCTCTCTCTTATTTAATCTGGGTTAAATCAAACCGTTTTCCTGTGTCTGTATAGCTGGGGAAGGCGGAGAATTGTTTTGTGGGTGGGCTGGGACACCTGGGACTCCTGGGAATAGTAACACTGGAATAGCACAGAGTGATGGCATGGGAAAGGGCAGATTACAGCAAATATTCTGTAGATTTTACTTCTGTAGCATATTGATGAATTTTACCAGATCTCAGTGAAATAAGTAGCTACTGATTCTGATTCCTTGGTTCCTCTGCCTGTCCCCCAAAAGGTTGATTAAATGCTTACTTTAGTAGAATTGTTAAACAGTTCAGACTTTCCTTCTCTTTCTTTATCGTTAGAACCTGGGGGTTGCATCTTTTGCAACTTGTACCGTTGGTGCTAGTCTCTGTTGCTTCTATTATGATAAGAAAAAAAAGAAAATCTAGGGAAAAGCAAGCCGTTTCCTTTTGAGGTTGTAAGGAAAAAAAAGTCCTATTCTGTGGAGCTTTGTACAAACCAAATAGAACCCTGGGTGCCAAGTGCCCTGAGAATCGGCGAGAAGATTAGTCACAGCTTTGAGAAGCTTGAATCACGTCTATCTGGCTGTTTTCCTTCTGCTACCCGTCTTCACTCCCAGTGCTGTCTAGACATAAACTAAACAGATCCAACCACCATAGTTGCCATCGTTAAAGCTTTATATTTTGAAATAATTTTATATTTACAGAAAAGTTGCAAAAATAGTAGAGTTCTTGTATACCCTTTGCCCAGCTTCCTCGAATATTAAAATCTTACGTAACCGTGGCACGTTTATCACAATGAGCTTAACATTGGTACAGTACTATTCATGAACTATGCACTTTATTTGCATTTCACCAGTTTTTCCTGTAGCATCCCTTTTCTGTTTCAGGATCCAATCCAGGATAATATACGTATTGCATTTAGTATCATCACCTTTAATGTGGTTTTCTTACTGTTTTCCTTTACCATACTGGGATTCGATTCTTTAGGAATTTTACAATTTATAACAATTTATCAAATTGTGTCTTTTAAGAAAAATTAGTACAAGATTTTATGTAGGTGATAGATACATTTTAGGTGTTCAAAAGAGGAGGATATTCTGAATGATTTTTAAATCATGCATTGACCATTAACCTATGTTAGGCTATTTTAAAATTGAGAAATCTTATATAGGAAGAACTGTATGAAATAAAATAATTCTAAAGATAAAAAAGACGTTAGACCTCATTCACAGCAGCATGGACACCAGTGTCTTAGCTTCCTATTTAATGCTGTTTTTCCTGATTTATAAATTAGAGGCTGTGAGACAAGTAACTATATTACCAGGTAGAATATGACTAATCCCTTATGTGTCATAAAGTGTTCAGGAATTGGAAGGAGGATGCCTTTATTTCCTAGAAGGCTTTATGCAGAGGAAGATTCATACATTCAAAACATTTACTATATGCCGTTATGTTATAGTGCCGTTATATAGGCACTATATGGTAAAGCCCTACGATGGGGGACCTTTATGAGTTTGTTGTTTGTGCTGAAACAGTATTTCCCATAATTTTCCCTCCAGGCAAATGAATGTTTGTTCTGGGGAAAAGTCTGTTTCTTAAAAGAATGTATGTTCTTGGGTGTAGTGGTTTGCTCTGCTATCAAGTATTTTATTGTAATATATCCAACATGTTAAAGCTTTCTCAGTGAATTATTTTTTAACTTCTCAGAATATTATTTATGTCCACTGATCGTATGTTTCCGGTAAGTATCTAGAATGGTTAAAAGAAAGTACCATGTAAAAACAAACAGTTAGGAAAACCTCGGTAAACCAATTATCATTTGCACTAAGCAGTATTTTATTTTATTTATGCCACAATGTACATTACAAATGAAGCATCATGGATGATTTCCACAAGCATCACAGACCCTTAAGACAGAACCCACGTGAACTTTGCAGGGGCATAAAGTGGTTTGGTTTTTTTTTTTTGCGTTTTAGTAATCCTCAATTTAAAGGTTTTTTTTAAAGTGAGAATAAATATGGCTAATCTAAATAAAATTATATCATCAAAAAGTCTTACTTTTTTTCAGTCCTTTATACCACAGGAATATTGAAATATATAGTATGTGCTATTGAAGAATAAGCATAATCCCTATTTCTTAAGATTTTCAAATAAACAAGAAAGTTGAAAGAATAATACATAATTCCCCATATCTCCACCTAGATTCAACAATTCTGAACCTTTTAAAAAAATCATATTTGCTTCACCTGTATGCGAATGCATGATATGTGTCTATCCATTCTCTCACACACACACGCACACCTGATACATCATGACACTTCACCGTTAAATGCTGCAGGCTTCATCTCCTGCATAATCTTAACACCTTTATCACATTGAAGACAATTAATAATTCTAGTATCTAACATCTAGTTAATATTCAAATTTCCCCACTTATCCCCAAAATGTCATTTATAGCCAGTTTTTCCAAACTTGGAATCCAGTTAGAGTTTAGTCATTTCTTCCCCATCCAATTGACTTTTTTTTTTTTAAAGATTTTATTTTTTTTCCTTTTTCTCCCCAAAGCCCCCCGGTACATAGTTGTATATTCTTCGCTGTGGGTCCTTCTAGTTGTGGCATGTGGGACGCTGCCTCAGCATGGTTTGATGAGCAGTGTCATGTCCGCGCCCAGGATTCGAACCAACGAAACACTGGGCCGCCTACAGCGGAGCGCGCGAGCTTAACCACTCGGCCACGGGGCCAGCCCCACCATCCAATTGACTTTTAAAAAGTCTAGGCTAATTATCTTATGGAATATTCTATGTTGTGGATTGGTCTGATTGTGATGTCGTTTTTTTTCCTCTCTGTTCTCTGTAGTTCCTGTAAACTTAAACCTTGTTTTATTGTCCAAAGTTATAGTTCCTAGAATTCACAAATTTTAACATGATTTTTAGCCTGATTCGTGTTCTACTGCTAATTTCCCTTCCATTGTTGCTTTGCTGTGGGTTTGGTAATCTTATACAATTTACAGATGTTTATAGCGTCGTTTCTGTTCCCATCGTTGTGCGGTGTCAGTGTTATTCAGGCTGTCGCTGTGTATGTATTTTGCTTTCTTCCTTGTTAAAGACATATCCATAGGAAGAATAAGGAAAAGTCACAGTACCTAAAATCACCAAGTGCACCACATAGCTCTTCACGGCATTCTAGGTGTTGACACGTCGCTTCCAGCTAATTATAACTTGATGTGTTTCTGCTTACTAATAAGGGTGAGGAGAATTGAATTCTCTGTGGGATGATTTCAAACTACATGCCTTCCACTCTTCTGCTCGTTCTGACTCCCTGCTCATCTCTTTTCCTTCTCCTGTAGCAGCGTGCATATCACAACATAGATTGGAGTGAGGCTAATGGAGGGATAATCCTGAATCTGCCTTTTTTTTTTTTAAGGAAGTTATTCAGCAGCTTTGGAAGATTACTAGGAATCCTTTTTATATTCTTTACTACTGTCTGTCATGATACTCCACTTGAAAATCGCTGGCCTGTTGTGTGTGACACAGGCTTCCACACAGGTGATAGGTGGGACAGAGCTCTCATTACCTTTCTTTAAAAAAAAACAAAAAAAAAACCATCATCTAATAACGGGGAATTAACTTGCCTGAGGTCCTGTTTTGATCCACTGCAATAAATCAGTATCTGGGGGGAGATTCTGGGCATGTGTATTTTGAAAAACAACTCTCCCTAAATATACCAACAGAAAAAAGCCCATAGGTGGTTCTGATGGACACCTCAAGTTACAGTCACCGCCTGGGAGGTCTGTCTGTTATTTGTGAATGTCGGAAAACAGCTTGTTGTTCTGGCAGAGGTGGGGGTTTAACTCATCTGCTTTTTTCAGCAGTCAATAAATTACTGAATAACTTTGATTCTGGCTACAGTGGAGACTTTTATGGTACTGATAATAGTAATGCTTATATAAGCACTTTTTACCCATTATAGTATATTCCTCAAGAATTTTACCCCCCAGTTAAAAAACCATTATTAAATTTTTTATCATAAAAATCATACTAGCTGTAGAAACTGTTCCAGGCAGTACTCAAGTATATATAGTCCAAAATAAAAGTATTTATAGTCCAAAATAAAAGCAAACAATACTGTGGTGCACATTTGTATGTGTAAGATTTTACTCATGGGAGTTTATAGCATAAGTTTCTTGAAAAGAAATTGCTAGTTCAAAGAGTAGGCACATTTAAAATTAAACTAGATGTTGTCAAATTACTCCTCAAAAAAGGTTATACCAGTTTATGTTCCCACCAGTGAACGAGAGGACCTGTTTCCTTTTGTTCTCACCAACGTTGGTTATTGTGGATCTTTCACTGTGGTAGTGTAAAGTGACATCTTGTTTTAATCTGTTTCCTTAATAATAAGTTCTTTCCATATTTTTAAATATGCTTAGTAGACATTTATGTCTATGTGTGAGGAAAGTTGGCCCTGAGCTAACATCTGTTGCCAATCTTCCTTTTTTTTTTTCTTGAGGAAGATTGTTGCTGAGCTAACATCTGTGCCAGTCTTCCTCTGTTTCATGTGGGATGCTGCCACAGTGTGGCCTGACGAGTGGTGGTAGGTCCACACCTGGGATCCGAACCTGCAAACCCTGGACTGCCGAAGCAGAGCACGAGAACTTAACCACCAGGCTGGCCCCTCTGTTTTTTCACTTTTAACTGCTTTTTGTATCCTTATCTCCTGTGTTTTCTTCTAGGAGTTTTATGATTTCGGGTCTTATATTTAAGTCTTTAATCCATTTTGAGTTAATTTTTGTGTATGGTTTATGATAGTGGTCCAGTTTCATTTCTTTGCATGTGGCTGTCCAGTTTTCCCCGCATCATTTATTGAAGAGACTGTCCTTTCCTCACTGTATATTCTTGGCTTCTTTGTTGTAAATTAATTGACCATATATGTGTGGGTTTATTTTTGGGCTCTCTATTCCTTTCCATTGATCTATGTGTCTATTTTTATGCCAGTACCATATGGTTTTGATTACTATAGCTTTGTAATCAGTTTGAAATCAGGGAGCGTTATTCCTCCAGCTTTGTTCTTCCTTAAGATCACTTAGGCTATTCGAAGTCTTTTGTGGTTTCATACAAATTTTAGGATTGTTCTGTTTGTGAAAACTGCCGTTAGAATTTTGATAGGGATTGCATTGAGTCTTTAGATTGCTTTGGGTAGTATGGGCGTTTTAACAGTATTAATTCTTCCAATCCATGAGCATGGGTTATCTTTCCATTTATTTGTGTCTGTAGTTTCTTTCATCAACGTCTTCTAGTTTCAGTGTACAGGTCTTTTACCTCCTTGGTTAAATTTATTTCTAGGTATTCTTTTTGATACAACTATAAATGAGATTGTTTTCTTAATTTCTCATTCTGATAATTTGTTATTAGTGTATAGAAACACAACAAATTTTTGTGTATTGATTGTGTCTCTTGCAGCTTTACTGAGTGAATTTATTAGTTCCCATATTTTTTGGTGGAGTCTTTGGGGTTTTCTCTATATAGTATCATGTCATCTGCAAATAGTGACAGTTTTACTTATTTCTTTGCAATTTGCATACCTTTTCTTTCTTTTTCTTGCCTAATTGTTCTGGCTAGGACTTCTAATACTATGTTGAGTAAAAGTGGCTGGAGTAGGCATCTTTGTTTGGTTCCTGATCTTAGAGGAAAAGCTTTCAGCTTTTCACCATTGATTATGCTATTAGCTGTGGGCTTGTCATATATAGCCTTTATTATGTTGAGGTATGTTCCCTCTATACCCACTTTGTTGAGTTTTTTAAACCATAAATAGATATTGAATTTTGTCAAATGCTTTTTTCCCATCTATTGAGATGATCATGTGATTGTTGTCCTTTATTTTGTTGATGTGATGTATCACATTGATTGATTTGCAGATGTTGAACTAGCCTTGCATCCCTGGAATAAATCCCACTTGATCATGGTGTATGAGCCTTTTAATGTAGTATCAAATTCAGTTTGCTAATATTTTGTTGAGTATTTTTGCATCTATGTTCATCAGGGATATTGGCCTGTAATTTTCTCTTATTGTGGCATCCTTGTCTGGTTTTGGTGTCAGGGTAATGCTGGCCTTGTAAAATGAGTTTGGAAGTGTTCCTTTCTCTTCTGTTTTTTGGAAGAGTTTGAGAAGGATTGGTATTAATTCTTTAAATGTTTGATAGAATTCACCAGTCAAGCTGTCTGATCCTGGACTTTTGTTTGATGGGTTCAGTTTTTTTAATAGTTTCATAGTATTCCATTGTGTGGATGTATCATTTAACATGTTTTGTGCTGATAGACATTTAATTTGTTTGCAGCCTTTTGCTAACACAAACCATGCTTCAGTAAATAATTTGTACAAATGTCATCACACGTGTCCAAGTATGGTATTGAAATAAATTCTGAGAAATGAGATTGCCTGGTCAAAGGTAAAGCTTTTGTAACTTTGAAAGATACTGCCAAATTCCCCTCCAGAGGGGTTGTAGTACTCACTTTGCATGCCTGCAAGCAGTGTGTGAGAGTGCCATTTATGCTCATGTGTGCCACAGCCTCACATATTTTTGCTATTTTCGTAGGTAAAAAATAGTATCTTAGAGTGGTTTTAATTTCTGTTTCTCCTACTTTGAATGAAGTTGAGCAGCTTTCCTAAGTTAAGGGTCATTTTTCCCCCATTTTTCTATGAACTGTTCATGTGCTTTATCCATTTTCTACAAGGTTGTTTTTTATTGATTTCTAAGAGCTTTTATATAGTAAAGATATTAGTCCTTTGCCTTTAATGTAATTGCAAACTTCTGATTTATAGTTTAGCCCATTCGGAATTTATTTTGCTGTAAGCACTGTATCAGCATCTACTGAAAAAACCATTTTTGACAAGCAACTGTCCCAATCAAACTAATTTATTAAACAATCCCATCTTTTTCTCAGTGGTTTAAATGCTACCTTTTTCATAATCTGAGTTCCCACTGGAGTATTTGCATTTTCTGTTTTATCAATATGTCTGTTCTTACATGACTACTATATTTTTAACCCAAGTTTTATCTATTCATATATCTTTCTTTCGTAGTAGTAGTCTTGCCATGTTATTCTTTCTTCTCATTATTTTCCTGCCTTTCTTGCATGTTTATTCTTCCAATTTGTTAAGTTTCCCAGTGATGCTATTGAATTTTTTATTGAGTTTGTGGATTACTTTAGAGAAGGAAGTTTGACATCTTTATAAGATTGAATTAAGGTGATCATTTCTTTTAAAATGTCCTTCACTAGATTTTTTTTTTTAAGTTTTCTTTATGAGGGCTAGCTCCGTGACCTCATGGTTAAGTTTGGTGTGCTGCACTTCAGTGACCCAGGTTCAGTTCCCAGGTGTAGACCTACACCATTCATCAGTGGCCATGCTGTGGCAGCAACCCACCTACAAAATAGAGGAAGATTGGCACAGATGTTAGCTCAGGGCAAATCTTCCTCAGCAAGAGAAAAAAGTTTTCTATGTTAACTTTCTACATTTTCTCCTAAGATTATTATTATTAGATTTTAGTTTGCTTTTTATTTTTTTGTGAAGATTGGCACCTGAACTAACATCTGTTGCCAGTCTTCTTCCTTTTTTTTTCTTCTTCTTCTCCCCAAAGCCCCCCAGTACATAGTTGTATATTCTAGTTGTAGGTCCTTCTGGTTGTGCTATATGGGACGGTGCCTCAGCATGGCTTGGTGAGCAGTGCCATGTCCGTGCCCAGGATCTGATCCAGTGAAACCCCAGACCACCAAAGTGGAGCACGCAAACTTAACCACTCGACTGCAGGGCTGGCCCCATAGATTTTATTTTCCTAACAGTGTAAATGGAACCATTTCTTCCACTGTCTTTCTTACTAGTTACTGCTTTTATGTTAGAAACCTGTTGATTTTTAAGAAATAAACTTATTTTAGAATAGTTTTATTTTTATAGAAAAGTTGCAAAGATAGTGCAGAGTGATCCCCTATATCCTGCTCTGATTTTCTCCTATTGTTAACGTCTTAGATTACCGTGGTACATTTGTCACAACCAATGAATCAATATTGATACATCATTATTAACTTAAAGTCCATACTGTATTCAGATTTCTTTGGGTTTTCCCTAATGTCCTTTTCCTGTTCCAGGATCCTATCCAAAACTGTTGATTTTAATTTATTAATTTTGTAACCAGACTATGGAATTAACTTATTCTAATAACTTTTCTATTTATTTTTAAAAGGATTTTCAGGTATGCAGTTAAATCTATAAATAACAATTTTAACTTCTTTCCAGTATGTATACTTTTTTCTGTTGTGTAATTGCTTTGCACGCTGAATATATGGGCAGCCTTGCCTTGTTCTCTATTTTAATAGAAATTCTAGTGTTTTACCATTAAGCACACTAAGATTTTGTTTGAAATATAGATTCTTTTTTCTTTACCATGTTATGGAAGTATTTCTCTATTTCTCAATGACTTTGTTCATTCACGGTCAGACTGATATTCGCCTCTGTGTGTTCTGAGGTCTCGCAGGTCCTACCTACCTCATCTGCTTTTTTATAGCTCATCTTTGGTTCCTCTGAACCTTTTCTACTGAGAGGTCTTTTTGTTTCCTCATCTTAGTTTTGTCACTACATTGCTTAAATGTTATTAAAAACGTCAAATAATTGTGCTGTTTTATGCTCATGTACCATCTACTTTCAAGTTTTCTCATTTGATCCTCCTCATAGCCCGTGAAAGCAGACACTGTTATTCCCATTTTACAGATGAGGAAGCAGAGGCTCCCAGAAACTAAATCACTGGCTCAGGCTTATGCAGATTGCCTCTGTCATTTCTTCCCTTTGACCTCTGGGCCACCACCATAGTACCATAGTCACCCTCCACCAACCTCCTCCACTCAGTCGCGTAAGACACTTTTCTGATTAATCTGCTCCTAAAAGCCTCCCTGTGATTGATTTGAGATGAGCTAAGTGTCCCCTGATACTTTTCAGTGTGCATTCTGAATCTGCAACTCTCAAAGCTGCCCTTCCCATCACCATCTAATTATATCCTTAATCTTGGCTTCCCTTCTTGACCAGCATATTCTGTGAATACAGTGGAAGCCCATTATAAAGCACAGTGCTCTCCCGGGGATTTCATTATGGTCCTCGCATATACTTAAAGTGAGACAGTTTGTCTCATCATTTTGGAGGGAGGGGTTAGTTAGCCTTGTTCTGTGGCATGTATTATAAATGGATTTTATTAAAATTTAATGTCCTTTCACTTATTGGTTTATGTGGGGTTCTTGCCCTGCTGTGTTTATATAAAATACTATTTCCTTCTTGCCACTTTTGCTGTTACACATGCTCCTTCACTCCAGCTACAGAGATGCAGCATTTGCAGGCTGCTTATATCCTGTCCATTCCAGTTTTTTATTAACAGAACCTGGAATAGTAGTCCTTGTGAATATGTAAATAGCAGCAAGAGAAGCAATTGTTACTACTTAGCTGCATCTCTGTACAGATAGAAACTTTTTTCGGGAGATTTTAACCTAACTTTGGCATAGTGGTGCTGTTGGTTTCTAGAGCATACAGGCTAGGGATGGTGCTAAACATCCTATAATGTGTAGGACAGCCACCTACAGCACAATTTTCTGGCCCAAAGTGTCAACAGTGCTGGGGCTGAGAGACTTTGCTCTAGAGTCTGCGTTCTCAATGGATGTGATGTCACCCTCAAGGGGGTGAAAATTAGTTCTTGAGGGGGTGATGGTGGTGGTGAAAAAATCTTTTTATGTATAAAGTACAGGTGCACATACAGTACATACAGATATACAGTGTATCTGTGGTGGTAAAGTTTCATGAGGGAGAGTGTTTAGAAAACCTACATTTTTATGTGTTTTTCTTTTTCTCTCATACTGCTACCACACTTAGAACACTTCTGACACCAAATGTGTGGGGGTTTTTTCCCCACACCAAGCGGTTCTCTGAGACAACAACTGTCCTACAGTTTAATTCACTTCTGACACTGTCTACCTAGAGATAGCGTTAGATCCCACAGGTTAAGGGCTCAGTCCCCCAAGACTGCCCCCCCCATTCAGATGTCAATCACAAGTTCAGGTTGTCACCTGTGCTTATGACTAATTAGCTATAAATCAGAGGTTCCCATGACCCCATCCTCAGCTTTGATTAAGTTGCTAGAGTGGCTCAGAGAACTCAGGAAAATAGTTTACTTACTGTTTACCAGTTTATTATAAAAGGATATGATAAAGGATACAGAGGAACATCCAACTGGAAGGGATGCAGAGGCCAAGGTATGTGGGAAGGGGTGCAGAGCTTCCGTGCCCTCTCTGGGTGTGCCAACTCTCCAGGTCCTCCACCTGTTCACCACCCTGGAAACTCTCTGAACCCCATACTATTGGGATCTTTATAGTAGCTTCATCACGTAGGCATGATCAATTATTAACTCCATTTTCAGCCCTTCTTCCCTCTCTGGAGAATGGGGAGTGAGGTTGAAAATTCCAAGCTTCTAATGATTGCTTTGTCTTTCTGGTTATCAGCCCCCATCCGGGAGCCCACCAAGAGTCACGTCATTAGAACAAAAGACATTCTATCACCCAGGAAATTCCAAGGAATGTAGGTGTCAGGAACCAGAGTGAAGATCAAATATTAGAACAAAAGATGCTCCTCTTGCTCTTATCACTTAGAACATTCCAAGAATTTTAGGAGCTCTATGCCAGGAAGTAGGGTCAGAAACCAATATATATGTGTTTTCTATTATTTCACAGGGAGTGATGAGGAAAAAAATGTCTAAAAAGGCTTCTTAGGAGGATGAAAATGAGAAAAAAGTTGAGAAACACTGCCTTGGAGGGAGACTGTCTAGTGTAGTGGTTAAAAACAAGTCTTAACCACTGAAGTCAGACTAGATATAAATCCTTTTTCTACTACGTGGCGTATGACTTCATAGCCTCAGTTTTCATATCTGTAAAATGAACAGCAGTACTTTCTTCAAAGGGCTATGGTGAGATAATCCATTTAAAGCACCTGGTGCTTGGGAAAACACGAAATTGGTCATTCTTCTAAGAAGCTCAAGGAGAGAAGGGATCTTGTTTGTTGCAGTATTAGCATTCCTTAGGAGAGTATCTGGGACTTAATAGGTGTTAAATAAGTATATGTTGAATGAATGAATAAAGTGTTACTCACTGAGTTAAGTGTGTCAGAGTTGCCTTTATGGAAAATCAGGAAATGGTGGTCGTAAGACATGCTATACTCTCCTTTATTCTTTTTTTCTGTTACGCATCTTTCATATTTACCTCACCTTAAATCTAGTATGTAATGCATTACCTAATTTTCACATTTACTTTTAAAGGTAGAAGTGGATTATACAGCATGCAATACTGTCATTCTGTTTCAAGCAAATTGAGTGAGCTCAGGGCAAAAATGATGTATGGGTTCTGTTAATATACTTAGGAGAGCTAATATACTTTTGTAAATCTTGCTGATTCTCGTGTTAGGATCTCAGCTTGCAATTTATGCCACTGAATTTTAGTGAAACGTAAAAATGCAATCAAACAGTAACTTTTGAAAATGAGATGTTTTTCTGTGTATTAATATTTTATTTTAAATTATTTATACTTGATCCTCATGGTTTTGTCCTTTGACTTAATATTTTTGTTATTGAATTAAATTATTTTGATTTTTAAGCCTTAAATTTGAGCTATTATTATTAATTTTGTGCTTGTATACTATATCTATAGGAGTATGGTTAGTAAGTGCAGGAAGAATCCCATTATTTTATATGTATTGGCTTATAAAATAATCTCACTGAATATATCCTGAACTGGCATTGTGTGAGGTACAGTAAAAAGATAATAAGCTAGGTGCTGTTCTTCAGAATTCGAGTCATGTTGACAGAGCTTTGTTAGTGAATTCCTGTTTTCACTTGTGATGAATCCTGAAAAATTGTTTCAATAGAATATATCAGAAACAAATGGAATAAAGAAATAGATCAAGCTATTTAAGTTGGGTTTTATGAGACAGCTTCCTGGTCCTTTTATTTACCATTTAGATGAATTGTTTTTATCAATTTACTGAGTTGTTTTTTATCAAATTACTTGGATTTACTTAGACTGATTAATAAAAGAGTGATTCATACACTGAAAAGTCACATTACTAATTTCCAAAGGGAGAGAGTAATCAAAATACTTGTTAGTGTAGGATAGCCCACTGTCTGTCCAGGATGTTTAGGTTTACTCAGAAAAATATATGCGGGCTGGCCCAGTGGCATAGTGGTTAAGTTCATGTGCTGCGCTTCAGCAGCCTAGGGTCTGTGGGTTCAGATCCCAGGTGTGGACCTACACACTGCTCATCAAGCCATGCTGTGGCGGCGTCCCACATACAAAATAGAGGAAGATTGGGCACAGATGTTAGCTCAGGGACAATCTTCCTCACCAAAAAAAAAAAAAAAAAAAAAGAAAGAAAAAAGAAAAACATATGGGGGCTGGTCCTGTCACCGAGTGGTTAAGTTCACATGCTCTGCTTCGGTGGCCCAGGGTTTCATCGGTTCAGATGCTGGGCGTACACAGTACACATGGCACTGCTCATCAGGCCATGCTGAGGTAGCGTCCTGCATGGCACATCCAGAGGCACTCACAACTGGAATATAAAACTGTGTACTGGGGGACTTTGGGGAAAAGAAGGGGAAAAAAAAGATTGGCAACAGATGTTAGCTGAGGTGCCAATCTTAAGAAAAAAAAAAGCCTATGTAAATCATAACATTGATGCCTCTCAAGTTATGTTCTTATGCTTTCATTTGGGGAAGTTTTTGCTAAGAGAGTCCAGTCTCAGAAAATGCCATCTGGATAATATTGAAAGATGAATCTGTACCAGTCTCTTTATTTTAGATGCATAAATATCTCTACCTTTCTGTTTTTATTTGCTATTCTGACATATTTTAAAAACCAATTATAATTTACTATCAGTTATTTTTTTATTACACTTTAGATTGGCTACTGCTTGCTAGCCTGGGAATAGGTACTTTAATCTCATTAGAAAACCATTTCAGCATAAAGGATAGGATGGATTAGTTTTGGAAGGGATTCTTGTGAATCACTCATTCCATCTATATAATTTAGATTGTGGGGTAGTCGTATTTGGGGGCCTACCTCTTTGTTACCTTCATTTTTGATAAATTTTCAGAGCTTCAATGTGCTATGTTTATTGACAAATTCTTCTAGACAGGAATTGTTTGGATACCCTTTTGGAATTATGTGACAGTTGACTTTTGCCTCCCATTTGTTGTCTGTACTAATCTGAAGATGGTTATGGAAGCTGAGGGAAAGCTCTGCTCTTCAAGTACACTTGAGTCTTTCCCCTGACTGTCTTGTTCTTGTTTCGTTTCATTCTATCTCTAGTCCGCTGTATTGGTATATATACTTTAATATAAGGCTAGATTCCCCTCCCCCAGCTATCCCTCAGCAGAGTCACCATATTATCTGGGTCATTAAAAAGTCTCTTATGTTACCTGCTGCTTGCTCAGTTACTTTTTCCCCAAATTGCATTATTATGTTTTCGACAACACTGGCTTGGTTTTTTAAAAAGTCGTAAAAAATTTAACATCAATATAATAACTGTTGCTAAGGTTATAACTTCATAATTTGCAAGTGTTAAATGTCAAGATAATAAATTAGTAAAAATTAAGTTAAAAGCAATATGTTATTAGGTTATGGAGCTAGGAATATGCGTTTATGAGATGAATGAAAAAAGAACAGTTGTTTTGATGAAATGCAAGTGGTATCGTGATAAACAGAATTTCCAATAATAGGATGATATGTACATTCCAAAAGTATTGTAACTTAAACGGTAGAAACGATCTGTCCTGAAATGATGTTGATGTGCTATGTAAGCCTCTGTTAGATAACTCATAATGGCTTTTGTGATGATGAGCGCTCTGTTGCTAGAGATATATGTGAGTGTATTGAACAAAATTGTTTCATGAAATAGGAGAGTAGAAAAATAGTATATATAAATATGTTTTACATAACATTTTAGCTATAAATACATTAACTTTCACCAAAATTTATAGATTCAAATTGTCTAAAAGCGTTTGTTTTCTTGCTGGGAAAAATAAAAGTATGGGAAAATTCTTGAAAGTGTATAATCCTGTCTTCTCATGTGTTTTAAGCTGCCCATCTCCATCTCCTAGTACATCTATGTTGATGATGAATTGTATGTACTATATTACTGTGGCCCCTTTTCAGCTGGGTAATATGTAATAAATTTTGAATGTTGCCTCCCTAAGAAGAGCATTCTACTATAGCTAAAAATGTAAATACAAATATATGTTTTAGAATGACGTGAATATAAGATGCAAATATAAGCAGATAAAGGTAATATCTAGTATTTTTAGTGATTCTATTTGTATTAGAATATTTATTATGTAGATAAAATTCAAACTTCTGCAGAAATTTGAGTAGGATTAAGTTCACTTATAAACCAGTTGCCTTTGGAGAAAATGTATTCTGAGTTTGTTAGGGAGGTTCCCAGCTGGCCCTCTGAAATAAATTTGACTCTTTTGTGTAGTTGGATTTATGGAAAATTTTATATATATATATATATATACACACATATATATATATATTTTTTTTTCCTATGAGAGAGTTTGCCTGGGTCTCAGCATTCGGAGTACTTTTCTCCTTTTCCCCTGCAACCCCATCCTCTGAAAGGAAACATCTACCTGGAATGCTTTACCCTAACCCCCGAAGGAGACTGTGGCAAGAGGCCGAGTCCCTAGGGCCGTGCTTGTGATGTGAGGCGAGGGCCTTTTCTGAGTCCTCTGGGGCAGCCTGCATATGAAAACTGTAAGACTTAAAAACAGTCATTTTCTTTCTGATCTAACCTCCCCCCTTACCCCTAATTAACAGTCATTTTCTATAACTTAGGGGCAATATATGGTTACTAAGCCCTTCTCCCCTTTTCCCCCAACATTCTCTCTGTTTGCCAGAAATGAAAGGTGGTACAGATATGGAACTGAATTCTGCACAATGTCAGAATTAGCTTATCCATTTATCCCTTTTGTGAATAAGCCAAAAGGCATCTTCCATTAGGACGAGTAAGTACAGGTATTCCCTCCAGCTTCAGGTATGCTGGTAGAAAAGCTAGAACCCAGGGCCAGTTGGCTATCTCAGTAGAGCTTTACAAAAAATAATTCTCCCCGTCCGTCATTTGTACCCATCGAAAATAGCCATAGGACTGACTGATTTGGGGGCAGACTATGGGAAGAAGGCAGCACTCCTTGGTGTTAAAACCGTTCTAGTTTTTCTTCTGAAAAAGTGTTAAGAAAAGTTAGTCCAGATACTATTGATGGATGGGATTTATAATTTAGGGCAGGGTTAGTGTCTGTGGGTTTTTCGCCCCGCCTGGGGCATAAGGCATACTGCTTTTAAATTCTGCTCATTTTTTTCTTCACGCACCAGACACCTTTTTTGCTATCATTTAGTTTTTAGTCCCTTTTCTACAACAGATCGGCAGAGCAGACGGAACTCTAAAGCTAAGAAAAATTTAAGTTCAGTTTTTCTTTCTAAATGTGCTAGTGGTTGTTTCCCTTTTAGCTCACTAGAAGAACCAATTACTTTTAAAGATCCTAAATCACACAAGGAGAGAAGCATGCACTTGAAAAGAATGATCTGAATGAATTTAGTGTTTTGAACTTGGAAACAAAACTATTACTCCATTTTTTCTTATAACTGGATATTGAACTATAGGGTATCATAAGGCAGCACAGAAAGGCCTCAGGAGAAGGACAATTGTATTTATTAGTTATAAATTTATAGCTAAACATTTTGAGGAAAAATGTCTAATTTAAGGAGATATTATGTAGAAATGTGACCTTCTGGGTATCTATATGTATTTTGAAAGGCTAACCTAATTTTTTCTTTTTACTTTGTATGATTCCCCTACAATTAATCTGCTTTTTTAGAGAGAAAGTGAGATACAGTTTTCATGTTTGTGTTTCTTTAAAAATTTTCCTTTATAGTATTGACAGGCCCTCTGCCTCCTAGTCCCTGGTTAGTTGTCTGTCATGAAACTTTATCTGCTAGCCACAGGGGAGAATTGTTCACTTGAGTTTGTTTTTGTTTTTGTTTTGAGGAAGATTAGCCCTGAGCTAACATCTCCTGCCAATCCTCCTCTTTTCGCTGAGGAAGACTGGCCCTGAGCTAACATCCGTGTCCATCTTCCTCTACTTTATATGTGGGATGCCTACTACAGCACGGCGTGCCAAGTGGTGCCATGTCCACACCCGGGATCCGAACTGGCAGACCTCAGGCCACCGAAGTGGAATGTGCGCGCTTAACCTCTGTGCCACCAGGCCGGCCCCCTCACTTGAGTTTTTGAAATGAACTGTAAGATAAGAAGGTTACATCCTGACTGTGATAATTCTAGTATGACCATTTCTGTGATTCCAAGTGGCTTTCTCAAGAGTTCTGTCAGAAATATATTTGGCATCTTGAATAGCTTGAAGCTATCACTCCTGGCTGAAATATCACAATTTATGGTAAGGAGAAACTAGGAATTTAAGAAGACTAAACTGGTATAAATGGCTTAGTCTCTCAGTTTGTTTCTCAATATTTGATTTTCTTTCCTCACTGGAGAGAAGACAAAGTGAAATATCCATTTCACTTTTTTTTAAGTTGTAGTGAAAAGCACATAACATAAAAGTTAGCACTTTAACACATTTTAAGCATACTGTTCAGTAGTGTTAAGTATATTCACATTGTTTTGCAATCCACAACTTTTTCCTCCTGCAAAACTGAAACTCTACTCATTTAACAATTCCTCATTTCTCCCTCCCGCCAGCCCCTGTGACAACTGCCGTTGTGCTTTCTATTTCTGCGAATTTGACTGCTTTAGATACCTCATATAAATGGAATCATCCAGTATTTTGTCTTTTTGTGACTGACTTATTTCACTTAGCATAGTGCCCTCAAGGTTCATCCATATTGTAGCATGTGACAGGATTTCCTTCCTTTTTAAGGCTGAATAATATTCCGTTATATGCATAGGCCACATTTTGTCTATCCATTCATCCACTGATGGACGTTTGCATTGCTTTCACCTCTTGGCTATTGTGCATAATGCTGCTGTGAACATGGGTGTGCAAATATCTCTGCGATCCTGCTTCTCATTCTTTTGGATAAATACCCAGAAGTGGGATTGCTAGGTCATGTGATAATTCTATTTTTAATTTTTTGAGGAACTGCTATACTGTTTTCACAGAGGATTGCACCATTTTACATTCCCGTCAATAGTGCACAAAGGTTTCAATTGCTCCACATCCTTGCCAACACTTGTTATTTTCTGGTTTTTCCTTCCTTTTTATTTATTTAATTTTTTCATTGACAGTAGCTGTCCTAATGGTTATGTGGTGATATTTCATTGTAGTTTTGATTTGCATTTCTAGCCATCTAACTCTTAAGAGGGACGATCTTATTAAAAGTATCTAATGCAGTTCTTGGTAAGGATTATCACAGTTTTGGGGTCTGTATTTGATCTGAATATCTAGAGCTGTCTGGCGGCCATTAACACTTCCTGCCATTCACAGGGATGTGTAATTGTTAAGATTTTTTTTTTAACTTTTTGCAAATAAGGAATGGGGTGAGAAACTGCCTTGATGTGGAACTTGACCTATTGCCAAGTCATCCTTTATTGAGATGAATATAGATGATGTCTTTGTAAAAGATGAAAGCGAATATACCTTTTTTCTCATATGAAAGCCTTTTTATCACTATTAAAATTTTAGCTTTTTTTTCCTAATTATAAAAGAAGTACATACTCATTACCAGGAAATGAAGAAAATACAGTAAAGCATAAGTTTACATTTAGAGTATAATACATAGTGTATTTGTATAGTTTATGTTGCTGCCTGTAACCATAATTTTCACTGTCATATTCCTTTGGTACAGTCTATGTTTTCCATTTTCCTGTTGATTTTCACTTGCGTTTCCCCCCCATTTTCTTTGTAAAAATCCTATAGTGCTGCATGTACGAGAGTTTCCCTCAGTTTTGTGTTTATGAGAAGAATGGCTGAAGCTTGGGTGATGTATCTATTGATTTATATTTCTATCTGCAGTTTATAAGAGTTCTGTTTCTCCGTACTTAATTTTTGTCTGTTTCCTTAATTTTTTTCCATGGATATGGATGTTAAATGATATTTTGTTGTGGTTTTATTTATTTGTATTTTTCTTATTACTGATGAAGGTGGACGTGTTTCCATTGGCTATTTATATTTCCTTTCCTGTGTGAGATCTGTCTGTTGTCCTTTATTTTCATTGGGTTTTTTTGCCTCTTTGTTATTGATTTCCAAGAAATTCTTTATAATATATTAATTCTTTATATTATGTATATACACATACATATCTAAATATATACATATATATAGTAATATGTGTTTTAATGTGTCTCCTGGTTTGTAGCTTCTCTTTTCAGTTAATTTATAGTGTCTCTTAATAAATAGAAGTCCTTAATTTTAATTCATCAGCCCTTTATAGTCTGTGCTTTGAGAATCATGCTTTAAAATAATCTTCCATTCTAAAATCGTAAAGATATTCTTTTATATTTCTTCTAAAAGTCTTAAAGTTTTGCTCTTTACGTTAAAGTCTTTAATCCATCTGTCAGTTTAAGAAATTAAGATGTGATGAATCTTTACTTAAAATATACAGTTCACATGTTTGCTTGAATGCCCATTAAGGCTGTGGTGCCGAAAGTTTCATAAACATTGCCTTAAATAATGAGGTAGTTGCAATAGTGGAAAAAACAAGCATACATGATCTCTAGCATTAATGATGGCTATTTTAAGGGATTTGTTAAAAAAAGTTTTTCGCAGCCTTGGCCTCAGTTGTGGGTGATGTCTGCCATTTGGTTAACCTTCAAGTTACAGACTGCTGATTTCTGACTGAACTGGTCTGAATACTAGAGTATGACTACATAAGAAGCAAATCTCAAAAATCAAAAAGTTAACGTCTCATAGCATAATAGAACAGAAAAATATCCAGCTTGTCTGTTTTAATGTCATGACCTTTGATGCATAAGATGTGTAAGATAGATGTGTAAGCCATATAAGAAGAGGACTTGAGCCTGTGATGACTCTGCAGGCCTTTATCTTGAGCTTGCAATGCTGTGACCTTTCTGGTTATTTAGTGAGGGCCTTGTGGTAACCAGTATTGCCCCACCTTCGTTCTCTACTGTGCACTGTCTGTGATGTCCTTGGAAAGAAGGAAAACCAGCCTTTTTATTAAAGCAATTTATAAGTAGAGATGGATGTTTACGTGAAGATAAAATAGATCGACTTTTCTTACCAGAGGGCAGTTAATGTGCTTGGTTGCATCAGCATTAACTTGAGGATGACATCTACAATGAAATATTATAACTTTCAAAGATGAAATACGTCCTTTTGGAAATACTAGTAACTTTTTAAATCATTGTTGTGAAACATAATTAACCATAAGTACTTGCCAAAAGAATTCAAAGTAAATGTTTTAATTTAGAATTGGATGGTTGAATGGGATACAAAAATTATTTTTAACAGAAAGGTAAACAATTTTATTTTATAAAAGTTTTTTTCTTCAGAAAAAAACCTACTTTCCCATCAGATGCTGCTTGTTGATAGATAGGATTCTGAATGTCTCTGAAAATCTTTCTTTGAAAACACAGTATTGATATATCTAATTTAATAACATTTAAAAGCAAATAGTAAATACCACTTGGTTTGCCCTTTTGGTATATAATCCATACCACTGAAGCATAGGTGACCTAACTGGTTTCTAGGTTTTTGGTGTTTGATTTCAGGAGACCACTGAAACCATTTAAAATTTTCTTATAATATTAGTGAAGCAAAGTTACAGGGAGGGTTTAGGATCCATTTATGAGCAATACCAATATTGTCAGCTGCGCTGGGATCAGCTGAGAGTCCCATGAAGTAATGCAAGTAGAGAACAAGTTTAATCGGAGTCACGGAACAGCGCAAGGTGTGTCCGTGCACTTTACCCTCTTTGGGAAAAGAGAAACGGCACAGCCGTCCTCTGTCACTAGAAACCTCAGCACAACCACTGGCAGGACTTCAGCATTTAAACCACATAGTGTGAAATAAGTGGGTCACTTTTGTAGTTTGAGTAGAAAATTCAAGTTTTAATCATCTGATACTGGTTTCCGCTATGAAATGGTCACTTAAGTATTTATTTTATTTTCAGTCTTTTCAATGTTCAGTGTCTTAAAGAAAGAAATTTTGTACTTTATAGATCTTGTACATTTTAGTGTAGTTTTACATTCAGTTATCTATTACTCTTAGCAATATAATAGTAGCTAGAAAGAATTTATTTAGATCTACATTAAGCATTCATAATCTTTGATTCTTTTTGTAGAGGCAAATATGGTAGCCATTCAATATTTAGTCGTCTCTTTTATCTTTTCCCATTTGGAGGGACCCTTAACATTTCCATTGAATTTGTCTACCACTTGGAATAATAATAGTGAAGTTGTTCTCTGTGTATCCACTTAATTAATATAATGAATCGTTTTAATCTTAATGTGGACTGTGGTGGATAATGAGGGAACTCTGACTCATTTTTCATTGACATTTTACGTTTGAAAATGGGATTGGTATTGCGGTATGTAGTAAAACATGCAGTGACACAGGCATGTGAGACCTTGCTTACTTTTGTCATTAAGATGTTGTTGAGATGAGTGATCCTGGCTAAGTCATTCAAAGTTAGGAGGTCTCAGTTTCCTGTCTGGAAATGAGGGTGTTGAACTAAACCATCTCCAGGAATTTTAGTTCTTATGTGAACAACTATGGTAACCAGCGTCATGCAGAACTGTTGTAAATACTCTAAGCAGTATGTCTGTTTATGTGTGTGTTTATGAAATTTTTGTCAATTTGAGTATGTTTGTGTGTTTTCTACTCTGAAAAGGTTATTCAGGGCACTTTTTTTTTTTGCAGTGAATGTTAGATTTGTTCACGCTGTAAATTAAACAACTTAGAATTTTAAATTCAACTCTTTACAAATTGAACACATTTTAACAGTCGTTTTTAAGAAGTTTGGTTTTTTTATATAGCCTAAAATCCCTTTAATTTAATTGCATTTATAAATTTAGCATTCATTTTTAAGTACTTAAATTATCTGACAATCTTTCCAAGTGCTTAACTCTTCTAAACCTGATATTTATGGATTTTTGTAAAATTTTAAATCCACTTTTCAACTTAAAATTATAAGCCTAAATCAGTTATTCATTAACATTTAAAATTGGAATCACAGGTTTGATTTTTTAGATACACTAATATGAAGGGCTTCTTAATCCAAGTATGTAGAACACCAGATACTTACCTATTATGCCCACACCCAGCTTGAAGGTATTAAACTGTGTGCTTGATTTACCTTTTTTCGCCCCTTCCAATTCCAGCCCACACTCTTTCCCTCTCTCTGCCTCCCAAACAACTTTTTTTTTTTAACTTGTATCATCTGTGTTCTAAATCTGCCTTGTGTGCCAGGACATTTTCAATTTCGTCATCTCAAGCAGTTTGAGGTTACCTTTCCAAGCAGATTTGGAGCCATGTTCTCAGATGCCTGAGGTTTAGTCTTATGAGACTTGCAGAATCTGGAGTATGGACATCCAGATTGATTTTTTTTCATGAAAGTAGACATAAGTTGAGCCTAGGGGTTTTTTTTGTTTTTGTTTTTTGAGGAAGATTAGCCCTGAACTAACATCGCCTGCCAATCCCCCTCTTTTTGCTGAGGAAGACTGGCCCTGAGATAACATCTGTGCTCATCTTCCTCTACTTTATATGTGGGACGCCTACCACAGCATGGCTTGCCATGTGGTGCCATGTCCACACCCTGGATCTGAACCAGCGAACCGCGGGCCGCCAAAGCAGAGCGTGTGCACTTAGCCGCTGTGCCACCAGGCCAGCCCAGGTTGAGCCTAGTTTTATGGTCTCTGCCAACAGTGACTCTGAGGCCATGCCTTCCAAGTGAGGTGGTCTCCAAGCCCTGGGACTCAAGTCCACATCACCGAATCCTCAAGTCTGATGGGTCTGCAGTCTCAGCCCAGGATATTTCAATTAATCTATTTATTGCCTGATTCTGTTCTCTATTCTTTTATTCTTTTTATTTGGCAGACTAAAATTTTTAAGTATTTTAAAATCTGTTTGCATTTTTCATGTCTCCCATGTCTTATCTGGTTTTACAGTCACAAGTCTAAAGTTATTCTCCTGACAGTTTTAACTTGCAATTTTCTAGAACACAAAGAATGTTTATATCCTTATAAAAGTTACAGAGAGCACATAAACAGGAGTTATGTATGTTTGGATCACAACCCTGTCTTATTCACTTATTATGTAATGTGATACCTTAGCTCTCCAATTGTATTATAAGCTTTTTTGGCATTGACTTTATATCAGTGCTGTCCAATGGAAATGTAATACCAGCCACATATGTAATTTAAAATTTTCTAGTGGCCATATTAAAAATACGCAAAAAGAAACAGATGAAGTTAATTTTAATAATATGTTTTATTTAACCCAGTATAATCTAAATGTTATTTCAACACATAATCAATGTAAAAATTATTGAGATTTTTTGTTCTTTGTTTCATACTGAGTCTTCACAGTCCAGTGTTACTTTATTCTTGGTGCGCATCTCAGTTCAGACTGCCGGCGTTGCAGGTGCTCAGTCGGCCGTCTAGCTAGGGGCTACTGTACTGAACAGCGCTGTCTTAGACTTCTGCCACTTAGTGCTCGTAACATCGTTGTTGCTTTATGTGTGACATGTACATGTTTACTGTTTTAGTTACATATTTCTCTAATTGAATAAAATATAAAATGTTTTAAAATGCTTATCTTTATGTTTTTTCTCTTAAAGGCCCTTCCTTCTTCCATGATTATAGTAGCAGTTTATTGTCCTGTGATAGCTGCTGTTTTCATTGTTCTGAAGATGGTCAACTATCGACTCCACAGAGCACTTGATGCTGGAGAAATTGTAGATAGGAACGCAAACGAGTTCACAGATCAGCGAGCCAAAGTGGAACAAGGCAACTCTTCAACTAGGAGAAAAGACAGCAATGGACCAAGGTGAGAAAACCCATGTCCCTCAGTTTGTAATGACGTAGATCTTGCATGTGTACAATGATGGTGTTACTGTGTTGTGTCCTGTTTATGTGGTTTTAAGTGGTGGATCCTACCACTATAGATAGGGTGACAAGTACAGATTGTCGCATTAGGTCACAGCAAAGCTAACTGGCATGTCTTGGGGATTAAATCACTATACTTGGCCTTATTACTAAATAATGTGTTAGAACAATGACAGTTATATATAATTGTATAGTAGTTACTTACACCAAACATCAAAACCAATGAAAGACAGTTTAAAGAAATAATAAAGCATGGCTTATAAATCTTAGCATTTATATTTTATTTATACATATAAATAAAATGTAAGTATATCTTAAGCAAATTGTGATAACATTTTACTTGACATTTGTAATCTACATTTTTTGTTTAATCTATTGTAAATATTTTTCAATTTTATATTCTCACCTTAGAAACGTAGCTCTTCCTCCCTGTGTCTTCGCCTGACTGACTTCTTAGGGTTCCGCTCTGTGGGTCACCTCCTCCTGGAGGCTTTCTTTCAGGTCCCAGCTCAGGTATTCCCCCTACTGCTCTCAGTCACATTCTGTCGCATTACCTGGCCCTCACCCACTTTCTCTTTTTGACAGGGATTTACTTTTTTATAGTCAAAAGTTGGTGACTTTATAGAAATAACAGATACCACTAATACAACATTTGAAAAACAGTTACTATATGAGCACTTGACATAAATAAGCTCATTCAGTCCTCACAACACTTCTGTGAGGTGGGTGCTGTTGTTAGCCTGACGTCCAGACGTGGAAGCTGTACGTGCGGACAGGGGAGAAGCGTCAGGTCATCCAGGCAGCCAGGCTCCGGCCGTTACCACTGCGCCACGCTTCCACTCCGTACGACGTGAAATATTTCAGGTAGCAACGTAGAAATAATGTAACGAAAAGTAGGTACTCATCTGTTAAGACAGGGAATGTTTCTGTATATTTTCCAGTACATTGAAAGCCTTTGTTTATCCTTTTTTAGTTACATTTTCTCCATCCCTAACATGATTACCCTGTTTGTTCATTGAACAGATATTTTACCCTTGTAATAATTTTGTTCATAGCATTAATTAGTATCTGAAATTATCTTACTTAATCCTTTGTTTGCATTTGTAAACTTCTTGAAGGCAGGGGCCTTGTTTTTCTTATAAAGTGTTATATTCCCATGTTTTAAAACAGTGTCTGGCACTGATAGGTACTCGGAATATTTGAAGTAGGGAAAACGTTTTTTCTGTGATATTATTTTTAATGCGTGCACAGTATTCCATTCTGTGGACATACCATAATTTATCTTGTTTTTAGTTATTTCAGTTATTGTCAAATTTAAATTTAAATATTCGATCACTGTGATGTTTAAATTTTAAATGACTAAATTTTTAATCAACGTAGCAGAAGTAGAATTACTAGAAAACTATACCCATTTTTAAGTTTTTCAATATATGTTGCCAATTTCCAAGGATTTTTACCTTTTAATTACTGTGACCAGCAGTTTGAGGGCTTCTTCTTTTGCACTTTTAGCAATGCTGAGTATTTAGTATTTTCACAAACTGGTAGATATCTTGTTTAATTTTTCAGTTTTTGGATTACTAGTGAAATGGAGGTATTTTTCTTGTGTTGTTGCCATTTATGTTTGTTACTTTGTGAATTGTGTATTTTTCTATTGATGGTTAGTTTTTTGCTATTGATTTGGAGAAGATATTTATTTATGAAGGATATTAACTCTTTTGCAGCAAATACTTTTCCTCAGTTTATGGCATTTTATTTATATATTTGTATGCCACAATTTATTTTTATGGGTCTAGTCTATGAATGTTTATTAGTTCTGCTTTTGATATCAAGTTTTATAGAATTTTTTCTTCCCCAAATTATATGAGTATTCACCTGTATCTACTTTCAGTATTTTTATCATTTTATTTTTTATTCTTAAATTGTAGTCAATCTTTTTTGAAAATATTCTAACTTCTTTTTAAATACGTACATTTATTTATTTTTATTTATTTTTTTTGAAGGAGATTAGCCCTGAGCTAACATTTGCTGTCAGTTCTCCTCTTTTTGCTGAGGAAGATTGGTCCTGGGCTAACATCTGTGCCCATCTTCCTCTGTTTTGTTATGTGGGATGCCTGCCACAGCATGGCTTGACAAGCAGTGTTAGATCTGCACCCTGGATCTGAACTGGTGAACCCAGGGCTGCCGAAGCAGAGCATGTGAACTTAACCACTGTGCCACCAGGCAGGCCCCTCTAACTTTATTTTTTAGGTTTTGTTAGTGCCAACATCATTGAGTAAATAATGTGTTTTTTCCCCCAATAATTTTAAATGCTTTCTTTTTTGTGTAGCGTATGTACTTATATATCCTTGTGTTCATTTCTGGGCTTTGTTTTCTGCCCTGTTGATCTGTCTTTCTGTGTATACCGTACTGTTTTTGCGGTTTTCTGTTACGCTTAATACCTAGCCGTAGAAGTTCTTCGATGTTTTCTTTCAATATTGTCTTGGTTAGTCTCTAGCATATACTTACTTTTCTGTGAGGTGTTCTCTTGTATGCTTATCTTTCCGAAATGTCATTAGAATTTTGATGATAATTAAATTTGGAGAGAACTCAAACTTTAAAATAGGGAGTCTTATTCAGGGACATGGTGTGTGTATATTCGTTTATTCACTTGTCTCTAATATCTCATAAAACTTCAGATTTTTTTTGATGGGTTCTGCATATTTCTAAAGTCTACTCTATTTCTATTAGGAAGTACATCCCCTCATATAGGAGGTCAGCAAGCAGAATGTAGACTGCACTTCAGCTGCTGGGGCTCGAGTCACTTCCCAATCATGTGACCTTGGAGTTCCTGAAGCTTTTTATCCCTCGGCTTCTTCATCTGAATGATGAAGTAATAGTACTGTCTCATAGGGTTAGTACAAAGAATAAATGAACTCATTTGTAAAGCACTTAGAACCATTCCTGATAACATACTAACCACTCAGTAATATTAGCTCTTAGTGTTTCTGGATGTTGTATCTATTTTTAGTTGCTTCTGTTACTGAATTGTTTTCTGTTTTCTTTTAGTTTTAAAAATTTTTTATTGTGAAATATATGTATTTCCAAACAGTATATCAATTATATGTATAATTTAGAGAGTGATATTCAAGTGAATACTTAATTACCCACCACACAGCCTAAGAAACAGGGTGTCCTACAAGTGCAAGCCATCGTCTCTCCTTCCCCTGCTCCTTTGATTCTACTCTTTTCCCTTTAGGAGTGACCACTATCTTGCATTTTGTGTTAATAATTCCCTTGCTCTTCTTTATTGTTATCCACTCTTTGTAGATATTCCTAAACATATATTATTTAATTTTGTCTACCTTAGGACATCCTAATGAGAATCACGCTGTATCTTTTTCTCTCTGAGGGGCTTTTTTGTACAGAAGCTTGTATTTTATAGGCTTACCTATGTTGACTCTTGTGGCTATCATTTATTCATATTTGTTGTTCCATAGTCTACCACTGTAAGAATAGACTACAGTTTATTTATCCATTCTTCTGTTGATAGCCATTCAGATTATTTCTAGTTTTTTTGCTCTGATAACACAGTATCGTTTATGTCTCTTGGAACGCATGTATATCTAGTGTATATAAGCTGGTTCATAGGGTATTTTCATGTTCAGTTTCATTAGGTAATTCACAGATTTGGCAAGCTGGTTGCCAAAATGATTGTACCAGTTTATGTTCTCTCCATTAGTGTGTGAAAATCTTTATTGTTCCATATCCTCAGCAATATTTGATATTGGTAACCTGTAAAAATTTGCTGTTTTAATAGGTAAGTGTTATATGTGTCTCATTGTGACTTTCAGTTAACCTTTCTGATTACTAATGAGATTTAGCGTCTTATCATATATATGTGGTCTATTTAAGTTTTCTGTTCTTTCCAGTGCCCATTCATGTCTTGTTTCATTTTTCTTTGGAATTGCCTTTTCCTTATTGATTAATAGAAGTTTTTTTTAATATATATTCATAATACTACTCCTTTATTGGTTATATACATTACAGACATCTCCCAGTTTGTGGCTTGCCACTTAGCTTTCTTAAGCTTTCTGATGATTATCATACATTCCTAAATTTAATATATGATTTATTTTGTTTGTAATGAGCAGTTTTGTGTCTTGTTTAAGAAATTATTTCCTACACAGAGATCAGAAAGATACTCTGCTATATTGTATTTTTAAAGTTTCATGTTTCTTTTTTTCAAATTTCAATTCTACTGGAAATTATTTTAATCTGTGACATCAGATGGGTATTCAAGATTTGTTTTTTCCTCATGATTGGCTGGTTTAATCAGTATTTGTTGAACAGACCATCTTTTCCTTGGCAATGTGTGGTGCTCACTCTGTCGTAAATCGTTTCCATGTATAACGGGTTTGTTTCTGGGCTCTCTGTTCTGTTGATCTAGTTGTCTGTGCCTGTGCCATTACCACCGCTGTCCCAAAACTATAGCTATAACATGACTCTGATATCTGACGGGGCAAACCTCCTACCTTGTTCTTTTTCAGAAGTGACTTGCTATTCTTGGCTCTTTGCTCTTTGATAGAAATTTTTGGGTTTGCTGGGCAAAGTCTGTAAGAATTTAGATTTTTTTGTTGGAATTAATTACATTGAATATGTAGACTCTTCTTCTGAGAATCGATATCTTTAAAATATTGAATCTCTTCATTTACTTAGTCTTCATTAATGTCTTTCAGAGAAATTGACCATTTCTCCAGTAAAGGGCTTGCATTGCTTTTGTTAAATTTGCCAAATTATTTTATAGTTTTTCTCCTATTAGAAAACTTTTTTATAATTACCTTTTCTGTTTTTCTCCATTTAAATGTAGCGGTTTATTTTGTATCCAGCAACTTTATTAAACCCCCTGATTAATGATCAACTTTATAGGTTATTTCCTGATTTTCTATAAATGATGACAATTTCTTCTTTTCCAGTCCTTATACTTCCTGTTTAACTTTTTCATTGACTGTCACTTCTAGCACATGGCTAAATTGAAATAATATTGGTATACATCCTTGTCTTTTTCTTAAAGAGAGTGTTTTTACATTTCACCATCAAATAAGATCTTTGTTGTAGATTTTTGTTTTCAACATCTCCTTTCCTCCACCCTCTGACTTGTGAATCTCACATTCTGTTCTGCGGAAAAGAAATGAACAAGAAAATAAATATTTGTATTTCCAGAGCCTGTCACTGTGCTTGATATGTTATAGCTGTCAGTTTGTTGCATGGCTGAATGAGTATAGTAGGACTGCTTGAGCCTTATGGTTTTCACTGGCTGTGGTACAGCAGTTCAGATATGCTTATTAAATCTTTATCTTAGAGAAAGAGTCAAAGTCATTGATGTTTGTATTACATTTCTGATGTTTCAGGGGAGGAAATTAGTACATTGAATTTTAGGATTTGAATACAGATGTTTTGGAGACAGACCATATTTTCTCTGTTTCTCATGGCAGTAATGCTTGCAATATTGTAAATTAAGGATGCATTTCAACTATATGTAGGTGAATTTTAGGCTAAATTTTCTGAAGATGACTTAATCTGCACAGGGACTTTGTTTTTATCTATTCGTATTTTTGTGAACATCCCAATTAGATTTGTAAATTTAGTACTGTAATGGTGCCGTGAAGTTTCTGATTAAAGCCTGAGCTGTCAGTGATACTAATAATCCACGTTAGTTTGAGAAGTCTCCTTTATAATTTGGATTAGACCCCTTCTGCTTCTCTGCCTGTCCCTGTGCCTGCTATTTTTTCTTTTTTAGCAGATGGGGAAATTAAGGCGTAAAGGTAGAGATTATCTGAATTTGGTGTATTGCTTACTGCAGTAGTCCATTTTCTTCTGTGAGAATTGTAAACTACCATACTTTCCAGGTATGTGCCGAAATCTCCCTTGCTGCGAGTCTTGCTAATAAAGGAAATTCTTAGTCATTTTATATATTTAGGACACCTACAGCTGGCTCAAAGTTCTACTTTTGAATTTGTAGAGAAGAAAGAGGTACAGTAATTTTGCTAGAGGATTTTTTCTGCTAAAGGAGCTGCCCAGTTTTTCCTTCATCTTTTTTGCTCCCTTAATACCTCCTTCCTATTCCGTGTTGGCCATTGAGCATTAGTTCTAGATCATTGTTTCTTAACTCGGGGTGATTTTTAGGCCCCAGGAGACATTTGGCAATATTTGGAGACATTTTTGCTTATCACAACCACAGGGAGTGCTACTGGCATCTAGTGGGTAGAGGTTAGGGATGCTGCTAACCATCCTACCATGCATAGGATGGTCCCCCTCAGTCAAGAATTCTGTGGCCCAGGGACCAGCCCAGTCATGCAGTGGTTAAGTGCGCACGTTCCACTTCTCGGCGGCCCAGGTTTCACCGGTCCGGATCCTGGGTGCAGACATGGCACCGCTTGGCACACTGTGTTGTGGTAGGCATCCCACATATAAAGTAGAGGAAGATGGGCACAAATGTTAGCTCAGGGCCAGGCTTCCTCAGCAAAAGGAGGAGGACTGGCAGTAGTTAGTTCAGGGCTAATCTTCCTCAAGAAAAAGAAAAAAAAAAAGAATTATGTGGCCCAAAATGTCCACAGTGCTGAGGTTAAGATACCCTGCTCTAGATGATTCTGTTTACTTTTGGTTTTGAACTGTAAAGAGAGCTTCAGTTCCTGTTTGTTGAAAGACGGTAATGGTGTCTTAGACTGTGGGCTTTAGAGTTGTACAGACCTGATGTTCACATCCTGTCTCAGGCCTTACTAGTTATGAGTACCTACATTCGGGAGTGTGGGGCAAAAGAATAGGTATGATAACACATTTAGGGTGCTGAGTAAGCATTATTTGTATCCTCCCTTCCCACCTGAGCTCCTTATACCGGTGACTCAGTTTATGTTGCTCACTCCTCTGAGGCTTTAGGCAAGTTTTTATACCTTTTGGTTTTCAATTTTTCCATCTGTAAAATGAGGATAGTGATATATATATATATCACAGATTTTAAGGGACTATTTCACAAGAAAATGCAAATAGAGCACATACTCCTGTGACTGGAATGTAATAAGTACCTAGTAAATATTTGCTTTTATTTGTTATTAGTAATAACTTTATATTCAGATTGTAATCATTTGCACTTGTTATCAGAAGTGATGTATAAAACTAGGCAACATGGTCCATCAATCGATGAATTGATAAACAAAGTGTGTTCTCTCCATACAACGGAATATGATTTGGCCATAAAAATGTGTGAAGTACTGATGCATGCTACAGCATGGGTGAATCTTGAAAACATTATGCTAGGTGAAAGAAGCCAGTCACAAAAGACCACGTATTATATGATTCCATTTATGTGAAACATCCAGAATAGGTAAATCTATAGAGACAGTAAGTAGACCAGTGGCTGCTTAGGGCTGAGGGGGCTAGGAGGGGTTGGGGGATAATAGCTAAAGGGATTTGTTTTTGTCGCGATAAAACTGTTCTGAAAGTGACTGTGGTGATGGTTGCATAACTATGAATATACTAAAACTATTGAATTGCACAGTTTAAATGGATGAATTGGATGGTATGTGAATTATATATCAGTAAAGATGACGTATATAAAGTAGGCAAGATGAGCTCTCTGTCCTTTCTCTGCTGCTGAATATTTTATTCCTTAATCTCCATCTTGCTCTTCATCTTTTGATTTCCATGGAATCTGACTTACAGAATGCATTCCAGTGGAGATAACAGTGATATTGCTGGTTATTACTCATCACTGATTCAGTGTGGTGATAGCTGTCTATATATACAGTTAAGATTTTGCCAAATTAGAAAAATATTTCTCATTCTGGCCTGTATATCCTATGTAACACCAAACAGCTATAACAGACTTGAGCGTGTTCTACTTTTCTCATGCATGGACATTTGTATGTTGAATTGGCCATCACGTTTGTAACTGAGTTCCAGTATGTTTTATTTTTATAAATGGATAGCAAATTAGAAAACTAATTTTCCTTATTGAACATTCGTTAGCTAACTATAGTCAGTGGCCTACAGTTAGAAACCCATTAAGCAAACAGGGACATGATAGTTCGTTAGACCATTCATAATAAAAACACACCAGAATTCAAATAGCTATTGTGAGAAATACTTAAATGAAAGGTATACTTGCAAGAAAATTCTATTTTGCCTATATCTTTTGATTGCAGCTGTCAGAATAATCCATTCAACCAGGCTTAAGGGAATTTATGGCTCACATTACTAAAAAGTCTATGTGTAAGGGATGTCTTCAAAAATGACAAGGTGCAGTTTCAAATAATCACTTCGTGATCCTGGTTCCCTTCACAGGCTATGCTCTTTTCTTTTAGTTGCCTTCTTAGACAGACTCTCCCTTTATGGTTATAGTATGGCTCCGGCAGCTCCAGGCCTTACATCTTGTCAGCATTAGGACTAGCAGATACAGAGAAATTTTCTCTCTCAACAATAGAATACTCATGCTACCCTGGGTTGGGTCATGTGCTTGTTCTAGAACTAAGCTCTGTGACCAGGAGAATAGGACATGCTGATTGACTTTGGCTAGTTGAGCTCAAACTCTAAACCTGAGAGTGGGATCAGTATTACCCAAAGCCATATGAGAGTTTGGGATGAGGTGGTTCACAGAAGAATTTGGGGTTGGTTTTTTTTTGTTGTTGTCAACCAGGAGGTTGCATCAGATGCTGGATGGCAAGATAGTTTATTTCCACTGTAATGTCTAGCATATATACTAGAGTTTTATCCTTGATAATAATAGCTAAAAAATTTGTTGAGTACTTATTTTGTATATACTAGGTAGAATGAGTGAAAACTTTGGGCAAAAAATAGGATGATGATAACTTTTGGGCCTGAGTTCTAAAAGTTTTGTTTCTAAGTAACGTTATTATAAAACTTTCTAAGGTTTTTGAAATTTGGTATGATCTTTTTTCTAATTTTGGGATCCTGCTGTCTTTAAGTACTGTGTGTGGACTTCCTCAGTTCTTTGGACTTAGTACTTTGCTCTCTTTTGTCTTTCTAAGACCTGTTGTTACTATATAACATCATTTTACTTTTTTAACTTAAGCTTTCTAACTCAATACACACAAATATAAATTCTTAGGTTTCCAGTTCTGTAAAACAAGTTAGTATCCCAGTTAAATGCTGTTAACTTAAAAAATACAGATACAAATAGTTTGACCAGGACGGCTGTTCTCTGGCGTGTTCGTCATCGTGTCACGCAGCGCCGTCAGGTTGTGCTTTTGGAGAGTGGCAGTGGAAGATCGCATTGCTTTCTGCGTTTACAGTCACCAGTCGCTCTTTGCTCTTGGGAAACAAAAGGCAAATCATTTCTTTGCTAGAGTGGTTTTGTGGCACATATAAAATATGTGCTGCCTAGTATGCTATAATTGTAATTAAGGTCAGTTTGTAATGTTGGGTTGGGTTTAGACAGGTTGGGAGAGTTTTAAATATTTTCAAGTAGTGGTGTGGATAAACTAGTTCAAATTATCAGACTTACAAATGAATGATCATTTTTTGTTTTTTTACTATTTGTTCTATTAAAATTGAGAATCTCGGGATGGCCCACTGATGTAGCTGTTAAGTTCACACATTCTGCTTTGGTGGCCTGGGGTTCATTGGTTTGGATCCTGGGCATGGAGCTATGCACCACTTATCAAGCCATGCTGGGGCAGATGTCCCACATATAAAATAGAGGAAGATGGGCACAGATGTTAGCTCAGGGCTAATCTTCCTCAAAAAAAAAGAAAATGAGAACCTCTTATTTTTATAGAAAAAAGTATAATTTAAAAAAATAAAAAGAAAACCATTGATTGTAGAATAATGACAGTTACACTCTTTCTCATTTTTTCCAACAGTGATCCTGGTGGAGGGATTGAAATGTCTGAGTTCATTCGAGAGGCAACACCCCCAGTTGGTTGCAGTTCAAGAAATTCTTACGCTGGCCTGGATCCAAGCAACCAGGTAGGGAACCCATGCGATTTTATTTTACTTTTTTCCTTTCTCCTGATGGTGGTCTCCTGTATTCTCTTGTCTGTATTAGTTGATGTTTGGGTTTACCTTGCTGATTAATAATTTTTTTATTGTTTATTTAAATATTTTATTAATATTCTTATTTTTAACTGAATTTTCACATCAATTAGGTAGACTTTTGCTGAGCGTGCACCACATGCTTATTGCCTGGGGATAGTTTTGATCAAGACAGTTGTGGTGAATGCCTTTAGGAAATGGAGCTTCTGCCCTGCACCATCTGTTGACCTTCGCATTCTCTGCCTTGGAGAGGGGTAGATGTCTGTGGGTAGCCCTAGTTTTAAAAGATGGCAAAAAAAAGAAGTAACTTCCTCAAAAATCTCAGTGTTCAAGATGTTAGTGGTAGAGGTGGAAGTAGAAGACAGGTCTCCTTTTGCCAATTTTAATGTCTTTCTGCTGTGTAACTTTTACTTTTAACTTAAAATAACAACTCTGAAAGTATTATCTCAAAACTTGGCCGAAGCCTGCTGTGCTCCCATTCTGTCTAATCTCAGCTGCGCCTTCGCTGCCGCGTTTCCTCTTCATGCTAAAGGTCTTCCACACTAACCAAAGTCCCAGTTACTCCTGCGTGCCATCTCAGCAAATGACTCCTGTAGCTAGAGTAAAATTATATAAGCATAAAAGAGTAAATTTAGCGAGAAACTTCAGAGATCTTCTCATAGTAGAGCTGTTGATAACTCTGGGTTTTTGTGGTCATTATGTTAGCCCTTTCATTATATATCCCTATGCCTCGAGATTTTCAAAGACCTTGTGGTACAGCCCCTTTCTCTTGCAGGTGGAGCACTTATTTATGTTATTTATTTAGCACTTAGTTTTTGGTGTATGATGATGTGTGGCAGTTTATAAGGCTCTACAGAGTAATTTTCCTCTTTTCTCCACTACTATACTATGTTGTGCATGGTTGACTTTCAGTTAATGATTGCTAATTATCTTTTCTATATAGATAATAAAGCTTTAGAGGTAGAATCAGACCTGGCACATTTAACAAATGGATAATTAGCAGACCTAATTCTCTGGACCCTGTGCCACAGTATTCTACCATTGCACGTTGTTAGTCCTATACTATCTAAGAATACTGTTACAAAAAACACCATATTCTATGAATCAAAATCTTGAGTAAGGTCTTGTTTCCTGATATATTTTGATAGAAGACTTGCTCCTATTTGAATTGCATTTCATGATTTAAACTTTAAGTGGATGTAGTTTTGGTAACAATTTTAGTTTTGATTGAATATAGTATAGAACAAACAGGTCCTTAAATTTGTCTTCTTTCCATGACAAGCAGATAGAGTGGGAAATGTTGGAGTTAAAAGAAAAAAAAGGAAAGAACATTGTGGAGAAGGGCTGTGACATTTTAATTAGGTTGATGCTTTTTAAGTTTCAGTTTTTACAGTGCCAGTTTGAAGAGAAGTGTTACTATCCTTGATGCTGTTTTTGTTGGTCTTGTGCTTTTTCAGTCTTTTTTTTGTATAATGAAATGACTTAGTCCTTAAATATGGCTGCATATTATGTATTCTTAATTGACCCTGGCCTTTCTTCTTAGTGACAAATGTCGGCAGTGTTAGATGACCCCCAGGAGTAGCCTACGTTTTTCCACAGTCTTTTGGAGAGCTGAAACTTTTCATGTTTTCAGTAGGACAGGTGAAAGGGACGGCAGTGGCCATCTACCTTTGGTCACTCTCCGCTTGACTTCATGTCTGTTGGAACTTGCCCTGCTTGTCTTAGGGATGGAGTCCCATCCTGAATCTGTTTGGAGTATGTCTGCATGTAAATGCACAGCATACCTAATTTGGTTTTCCTTACAAGATTAACTCTTGAATAAAAATGGGCAAATATTGGAGGCTGTTATGCTACTTGGATTTTGGTGTTTGTTTTCTCCTGTTTATGACAAAAGAAATGGTTGACGTAATTATTGTTACCCTTTAGGGAAATTGAAGTGAAAGAAGTAGAGTTAGGCTTTTTGTAAATTGGTAGAGATATTACCAATATAGACAGACCATGTTTCTTGTGCATATTTTATTAGATAGCACTCACTACACAGGATGGTAGTTGTGTATGTAAATGTCTGCTGTACTAGCTAGTGAGCTCCTTGAACATAGTGGCTCTGTCTTAGTCATTGTCGTTCTTTCCTTCTTGCCACCTTTACCGTTCTTCCATCTTCTATTCTCCATTTCCCTTCCCTTTCTTTTTCTCCCCCTTTTTTTAGTGTCCCTTGCCTCCCTCTCTTTCTTCTTGTTGCTTGTCTTACTTCAAATATTTTAGTGCCTGATTGTATTCAAGGCAATTTATTTGTCTGGGGTGGAGAGAGGATCTTACCCTCAAAGCATTTGTAATTTCATAGTAGATGTGCTATAAGTAACCAAAGTTATAAATCGGATATATATTACCAAGGAAATATAAGATACAGTGTAATAATGGCCACAGAAATGGTACAGAAAAAGGGCTAATGATTTCGGAGGAGAAAATAATTGTTTCCACATGGGGGGGCTGGGCTTCGTGGAGGAGGTGGCCTTGGTTGATTGTTCTTTGACTGGAAGAAATTTTTTTTCTCTGACATCCATAATCCTTCCTGGAGCCTTCCTATGGCATTTATCAAAGAGAAGAAACACCTGGGCCATTTTGGTTTATGCAAACTAGTTAAGTAAAAAACTTCATTTCTAAGTGCATGAAGATACCACTTTTTTCATAATTTTTTTCCTTTTCTAACTGTGTTCACTTTTAGAAAATTAGCAAGTGAGGGAAAGAAGAAAATAGAAATCGTAGTCATAGTCAAAAACCTTTTTTTAACAAAGTGGGTTATAGTGGGCATGCTGGTTAGAACTTGGTTCTCTTTACTGAATGTATCTGGAACGTTAATGTCATTGAGTGTTCTTCTAGAGTGACATTTTGGGGAATGTGTTGCATTCTTTTATTTGGATGTAGTGTAGTTTGTATTCTCAATCCCCTGTAGTTTCACATGTAAATAGTCACAACCCTTTTATATTTGGGGGGATAAACTTTAATAACACAGAAAAGCACAAAGAATAAAATATAACCACTCACTGTATCCATTAAGAATGCTTTTGTCAGCAAATAATGGGACTCAACTAATTAAGTTGACTTAAAGAAATAAGAGTTTGTTTATCACCTAATTCTGGAGGTAGTTGTGTCGCATTTGTTTAGTAGCTCGATAAGGTTAGGGCTCTGGGTTGGCAATTCCATAGTTTTTGGCTTTCCCTCAGGATTGCAGAGTGAACACAGCAGCTTCAGTCATGATCATGCTGAAAAGTAAGAAGCAGGCAACAGTGTGGGGCAGAGAAGTTGTCCTTGGTCGTCTTCTCCTCAGACATGAAAGAATCTTTCCCTGAGCGCTCCAGCAACCTCGCCCCTGCATTCGTTGACAGAACTAGGGCATGCACCTCGAGCAGAGACTAGGCCCACTTCACAGATTGAAAGACATATGTGTATGCCCCACATCTTAGCAGAATGGGAAGCTTGTTAAGGAAAGAAAAAGGGAACACTCTGAGGTTGTGAGCAAATGACTACCGTAATCAAAGTTTTTTGTTTTGTTTTTAATTTCAAATTCCCAGAAGGATGTGCATACAGTGATTTTTTTTTTTTGGTTTGCTTACTTATTTTTAAATTTCTGTCCAGGCGGTTATATATTTATTATTCTAGTTGAAAAATTACGTATGTTAGTTCTATAACTTGTATAGCAGCTATGGTAAGAGTGAAACACTCTTTTGCAGTAAAATGCTTTTTGACCTCTTTATTTCTGTCTAGTTGCAGTGCCTCTTATGGCTAATTGAAAGCAGAAATTATGAAAAATCAAGAGAATCAAGCTTAATAAACAGTTCAAAACATATTGCAAAGTTCATTTTTTTATTGGCTACATCAAGAGTTTTTGAGTAGTTTTAACCTGTTTGTGTATGCTTAGTTTTACTTACTTTTTCACTTCCATATAACTTTTATACAGCATACTATACACATCTTAAGTGTACAGCTTGGTAGGTTTTTGCATATTTATGTGCCCATTTAATTGTCATCCAGATCAAGAAAGTCCCTCATACCCCTTCAAAGTCCATATTAACCTGTATTTTGAGCAAATTTCTTAGTGTAAACTCCTGTTCAATTGACCTAGTGAAGGAAAGATTTCGTAAAATACAAGTTTATATGAATGTTCCTAATTTTATTCTAAGGTGTTAAATTTACTTGACTATTTTCTTTTTGAATCCCTTGAAAACAGGTTATGGAAAGAGTTACTTATTGACTTAAACTTGTTGATTTAGTAACTGTCATGTTGTTATATGTGATTTCCTTAATATCTTCGTGGAATTTGTATTTGTTTATATGATTTTTATGGTAGTGTAATAAATAATGGCTGTGAAATTTTAAAGAAATATTATACCATCTTGATTATAAGCACTAGAAGCTCAGTAGATTTTAGTTTTCTGTTTATAGTTTGTGCTAAAAGTACATTTTTTATTGATGCCTTTGTTCTTTTTAAATATGTTATAGTGATCGACAAAGAAGTACTTACTTTTTGTCTGGAACTCAGGGAAAGTCCATATTGATATGCTAACAATTTGATAGTAAGATTTAGATTACTCTTCATAGCATATGTTAATGTTTTATCCTCCAAAGCTTCCCTTTATATGGTCTGATAAGTCTAAATTTATTTCAGGTAGACTCAATACCTAGTTTTGCTTTTTTCATAACATTAACCTGTCGTGATGTAATATAAAAAGTGATAATAATTGTATGACATGGATTGCTTGAGGTTGGAAACATCTTGCCCTGGGAGCTCCATCAATCCTGAGTGTGAAGAGGCATTTAGGATCCCAGCACATCTGTAATAGAAATGCAGCATGTGCCACAGCAAACAGGTTGTGTGATTCTGATGTATCATGCCCAGTGGGTATCTTTTAATGCTGATAAAAGTGACTGATAACATGTTTTGATAATGTGATAATTTTGTTTGGTACTCTTGCTTGTCTGTATTGATGGTGACGTAGCTACCATCTTAATTAGTTTTGTTTACTTCCTGTCGTGTTTTAGATTGGATCTGGTTCATCTCGTCTTGGAACAGCAGCAACTATTAAAGGTAGACATGATCTAACATCAAAGTTGCCTCTTACTTTCCATTTCATTTTTAGTTGTAATAAAGATAACTAAGTATTGAATATTCACATGTAATGAAAAATTGTTGTTGAAATTATTTTGTAGATAAAATTGTGTATCTTATGTTAAAGGTTATTTGATTTAAATTGTGTTCCCCCTTCATCATCCAAATTTCACAAAAGTATTTGACTATTTGCGTTACATTGCATGAAGTATAAATTTTGATCTATGAGAAACTTTCTTGTCTTGAGGGAAAATATTTTCATGAGTTTTGGTGAGATTCATGGAAAGCTGAGTAATTTAATGTGAAACCTTTAAATTGGGCATAAATAAGACACTAAAAATGGAAAGTATTTTTCTATACATCTTATATTTGCCTTTTAGTCTACACGTCTATTTGGGATAAATTCATATTATTTTTACCCTATAATTTTTTAGCTTAAAATTTTCCCTGGGAAGGAAATTTCTGTTATTTCAAGTTATTACATAATTCTCATTTCTTTTTAAAAACTCCTTCTTTTAAAGAAATAGTTTTATTAGCTAACAATGTGAAGCTTTCCATATTATTTGGTTTGTAGTGCTGTGAGGATAATTACGTTGTCTGATAGTCTTATGACATTTCCTAATAGTTCAATGCATCTTCCATTGTTGTAACCCTTGATAGACAAAAACTACTTTAGTAGGTACAGCATACAGTATAGTATATAGTAAACTAGTATAGTTGATATCTACTATACTACTTGATGTCCTTCCTTGTTATGCCACACTGTACAGCCTTTACTTTTAATATAACATCTTCACATTTCTCTTACCTTTGTAGGAGATACAGACACTGCTAAGACTTCTGACGATATCAGTTTAAGTCTGGGCCAGAGCTCTAGTCTTTGTAAGGAAGGAAGTGAAGAACAAGGTAAGAACATTATATTTCTTTTTTTTTTTCCCCTCCCCAAGGCCCCAGTACATAGTTGTATACTCTAGTTGTAAGTCCTTCTGGTTCTTCTATGTGGGATGCCACCACAGCATGGCTTGATGAACAGTGTGTAGGTCCGTGCCCAGGATCTGAACTGGCAAACCCCAGGCCACTGAAGTGGAGCGTGTGAGCTTAACCACTGTGCAACTGGGCCAACCCCATGAACTTTATATTCCACAGTGATGTTATGTATTGTGGTGACCAGAGTGAGTTTATAGAATATGCCCACTCACGTTTTGGCACAATAACTTATTATGGTATTTTTGAGAAACATTAAAATTATTTACTAGGATATCAGTAATACAGTGTTATAAGTACTTTTAGCTTTCTGGAATTCAGTTATACATGTTCTGCCAACTAAATAGAGAGGGAAAAATTTTATGAGCAGATGTCCTAGACTGAGTAAGAGATGGAAAATAAGAATCTACACCTGCTTTAGTTGGTCAGTGTCTTACCCAGCTTAGTGATAACCTACTATGTGAAACAGTTATTTTCCATTCACTATGACCTCTAAATGCCAACTGCTTTGTATCTTGCCTAACGATATGTTTTAACAGAGAAATGATTTACTGAGAAACTGTATGTCTGCCTCCAATGTGGCGACTCCTATAGCAGATTTAAATAGAAATTTTGGTGTTAAGTGATTTTTTCCCCTCCTTATTCAACTCCGTTATAAATGTTGGATTTTATGGACTTCTTTTTAAGAACTGCCACATTTCTTATTTGATTTTTAATTTTCAAATACGAAAGGATGGCTATGTCTCCCCATTTTCAAGTGGAGATTATCTCAGGTTATATAATCAATGAGACGGAAACCTGTCTCCCTGTTTCCAGCCTGTGGTTGTGGTTGTGGGTGATGTTTGATAGGCAGGCAGGCTGATAAATTTCCTCTACTTAATTATGAAACTTATTTATGAAGTTACAAATAGATCACAAGTTATGACATTTTCCCATTAATTTAATATTTTACCCAGGTCCAATTCTTGGAAGCATGTTTTGTTACTGGTACTTGGAATTTTAAGTTTATCACAACTTTGCTTTTTTGGAATTGTAGTACCCCATCATTGCTTATTTGCTTTTTTTTTTTTTTTAAAGATTTTATTTTTTCCTTTTTCTCCCCAAAAGCCCCCCGGTACATAGTTGTATATTCTTCGTTGTGGGTCCTTCTAGTTGTGGCATGTGGGACGCCGCCTCAGTGTGGTCTGATGAGCAGTGCCATGTCCGCGCCCAGGATTCGAACCAACGAAACACTGGGCCACCTGCAGCGGAGCGCGCGAACTTAACCACTCGGCCACGGGGCCAGCCCCATTGCTTATTTGCTTTTGTGGACTTCTCCTAGTAATCTACCCCTCCTCCTCTAAAAAAATACTTCTGAACATACTGTATGATCTGGAAACTATTTTCTTATAAAAGTAAATGTGAATTGATTGGTTTGAAAATTACAATATCACTTTCTATAAAATGTAATCATCAGAATGTCTCAAAAACTAAGTAATGATCTTAGAGGGGCTAGTGCTACTGCATTTATCTCTTTATTTTATATCTGAAAAGTACCATGCACAAGCAAGAATTTTGTAGTCTGGCCAGTTGAGAATTATATACACACAAACCTATCCTTGAAGATACATAATGACATAGATAATGGTGTCTGACATTCACTGAGTGCATACTACTATCTAGGTTAGAGGTTAGCAGATTTTTTCTATAAAAGATCAGGTAGCTTTGTAGGCCATATGATCTCTCTTGCAATTACTCAGCTCTGCCATGTAGAGCGAAAGGGGCCATAAACAGCACATACATGAGTGGGCATGGTTGTGTTACACTAAGATTTGTTTCCAAAAACAGACAGAGGGCCTGTTTGGCTCCATGGGCTTTAGTTTGTCAATGCCTGATTCAGGTTGGTCTTCTTTTAAGCACTTTATATGCGTTCATCCAGTTAATCTTCACTGTAAGCATTTGAAGTTAATACCATTATTATTCTCATTTACAGATGAGCATATCATGGCTTAGAGAGAAGTAATAAGAAACTTGCCCAAAGTCACACAGCTACAAAGTGGCTGTCTATAATTGAGATCTAGTTTTGAATCATGCGTTGTTTTTTGTTTTGTTTTGAGGAAGATTAGCCCTGAGCTAACTACTGTGAATCCTCCTCTTTTTGCTGAGGAAGACTGGCCCTGAGCTAACATCCATGCCCATTTTCCTCTACTTTATATGTTGAACGCCTACCACAGCATGGGTTTTGCCAAGCGGTGCCATGTCCGCACCCGGGATCTGAACCAGCGAACCTCGGGCTGCCAAAGCGGAACGTGCAAACTTCAGTGCTGCACCACCGGGCCAGTCCCTGAATAATGCTTTTAATCACTATACTGTAGTACTTTCATAGAGTTTTATAACTTGTTTTTATCACATAACATTTTTTCATGGAGTTAACATTTAACAAATATTATCTAATACTTATTACATGCTGAGCATCATTCTTAGTACTGGAGATAAATCAGTGAACAAACAGACAAAAATGTCTGCTCATGTGACTTCCATACTGTTAGTATGAGATCATCCTAGTATAAATCGAATATGCAGCGTATGTAGTAACAGAGACAGAGGGTAGGGAGTCGTGGGGGCAGGGGGAATTGTAAGTTCAAATAGCGTGGTCGAGGCTTTCTCATGGGGAGCAAAGACCTGAGGAGCTGCAGGAGTGAGCTGTCAGGATGTTTAGGGGAGGGGCTCGCTCCACGCTGAGATGAGAGTGTGGGCAAATGTCCTAAAGTAGGAACGTGCTTGTCAGGTTTGAGAAGTAGTGTGGCTGGTGTGGGGTAAGTGAGGGGACACATTGTATAGTCTTGCAAGCCATTTTAAAGATTTTGGTTCTAATGCCCAGTGGGATGAGGAACTGCCAAAGGGTTTCGAGCAGAGGAGTGTCCTGATTTGTGTGACATTTTAACAGAATCGCTGGCTCCTATGTTGAGAATATATTAAAAGGGGCAAAGTCTGAAGCAGGGAGCTCAGTTAGCAGATTATTGCAATAATCCAGGGCACAGATCAGGGTAATGAGAAGTAGTCTGACTGAGTATGTAGAAGGTATTAATAAGAGGATGTGTTGATGCTGATGGATTTGGAGATATCACGGGAGAGAGACAGTAGTCATGGATGACTGTAAGGTTTTTGGGTTAAGCAGTGGGAGGGATGGAGTCCCCATTAGCTGAAAGGGGGTTGACTGAGAAGGAGCAGATTTAGGGGTGGGGAGAACGTGGGGGAGGGTGAGAGAGGGATTTGTTTTGGACATATCAGGTTTGAGATGCTGTTGTTAGACCTCTAAGTGGCAATGATTAGGTAATTAGATAAGTCTGGATTTCAAGTAAGAGGTCTGGGTTGAGATTTGAAACTTAGGAATTATCAGAGTGTAAACACCAACTGTGGTGTTGGATTATCATGAAGTTCATAAACTCACAGGGCAAACCTGCATGGTTAGCTGACCTGGAGTTTAGATCCAAATTGGTGTTGGTCTTGGCTACGGTTTGGCACCACCTAGTGGCACTTGTTCATTCCAGCTTACATATTAGTTGGGGCTCTTCTAAATTCTCTGTCTGGTTTGGATTTACAGGACAGTGACCTTTAGTTAGTTGGTTAGCAGTTGATTAGTTGGCATGCGTTTTATCAACAGGATTCAGGATGATTGGGAGGAAACTGAGGATGTGGAGAAGTGTCTTCTGCTTTTTCCCTTCAGAGAAGGGATTGTCTAGTTTCCCTTTCCAGCCTCACTCATGTCTTATCTACTCGAGATCAGAACTCCAGCCCATCCCCATGTGAGTACAGGGGCTGGGTAGAAGATGAAGGAACAGTTACAGATATTTCTGAATTTTAATTGTCATGGGGCCAGAAAACTGGATGAGATCTACGAGAGAGTGTAGATAGAAAAATGAGAAGTTCCAAGGATTGAGCTCTGAGCCACTCTGGTTTAATAAATCCAGGAGAGTAAGTAGGAACAACTGGTGAGATAGAGTGTCGGATCGCAGTGTTTCCAGGGGAGTGGAGTGATCAGCTTTGTTAAACGTTGCTTATAAGGTCAAGTGATAGGAGACTGAGACTTTGACCATTGGATGTAAGTGTGGAGGTCGTTGGTGACCTTGATAAGCACAGTGTTTATGGAGTGGTTTTGGGATACATGTAAGAGAGAATTAGAGGAGAAAGAATTGAAAACAATGAGTATATACTACTCTTTTGGTGAATTTATGTAAAGGGGATCAGAGACGTAAGGTGATAGATAGCAGGGGAAGTGTGGATAAATGAGAGATTTGGATTTTGTAAGAATACGTAAGAGCGAAAACAGCATGTTTTTATACTTGATGGAGATTATTCGAAAGAGAGAAGGAGAATATGATTGTTTATAAGAGTAATACATGTTAATTTTAGAAAATGTAGTTAAGTATGAAGAGAAAATTATTCACACTTTTGCCACTGACGTAACTGTTAATATTTTTTTCGTATATCACTTTTTTTTCTTATTTTTTTGTTGTGGTATAATTCACATACCATAAAATTCATCCTTCTAAAGTATACGGTTCAGTGGTTTTTAGTATATTCACAAGATTGTAGACCTATCACCACTATTCAATTCCAGAACGTTTTCATCACCCTAAAAAGAAACCCATACCCATTACACTCCCCATTTCTTCCTGCAATTAGCCCCTGGCAACCACTAATCTATTTTCTGTCTCTATGAATTTGCCTATTCTGGACGTTTCATATAGATAGAATTATGTGGCTTTTTGTGTCTGAGTTTGTTCACTTAGAATGTTGTAACATGTATCAGGACTTTAAATATGGTGTGTTGCTTTTAACATTCCTACAAACACACGCACATATACCCTTTAGTATTCTTTTTAACTCTTACAGATTAGAATCATACTTGTTATACAGTGCTGTCTTTTTCATTTGGGTATTTTCTCGTATTATTGCATAATCTTTTAAAACATTTTTAGTTCCTGCATGGTGTCATTCATAGAAAGTATAATTTATTCAACCTCTTTTTTTAATGGACATTATTATATTTTTTATGTTTTAAGAAGTTTTATAACAACCTGAGATGAACAACTTCTTGCTAAGATCTTATATACATATCTGATTTTACCCTTTAGCAGCAACTTGTAGGAATAGATTACTGATGATGAGTGAATACACTGTTTGAAGGCTTTCGGCCGTATCACCAGATTGCTTTAGTTTTGCCAGTTTGCCATACCAAGAGCAGTATGTGAGCATGCCTTTCTTATCCTAACACTGCTAGTGGTAAGCACTGAAAAAAGTGTAATTATGTGAAAAATAGTATTTGTCTGTGTTGGTTTGAGCCTGTCTTTGACTATATTGCTACCAGTAAGAAAAATGTCTGAGAAAGTGTATTTACTTGAAAATTTCCTGAAACCACCTAAAGTTCTTCCTGACAAAATTAAACTTTTTTAATAGTATATTTATTTAGCAACATTGAAAAAAGTGCATATATTAAAGTTTGACTGTCTTTTAAAATGAAAAACTTAAATTTCTGTTCTGTTAATGTCTTAGAAGGGAGTTGGTTTTGACCATTAGCGTTTTTTAAAGTCTTTTGTTGTATATTAGAATTAGTGATTTTCAGCTACTTGTTTCAGTTAAGTTTTTGTTCTGTAAAATTCATAACCTTGAAATATGAATATTGCACCATTGCATAATTATTAGAGTTTTTAGAAATAACTTTATAATTTAATACTACAAAAAAGTAAATACAGTGCTAACTTTTAAATTTTAGTATTTAGAGAATGTAAGAACCCAAGTGCAGTGGGAGCTGTTTTGAACAAATGATAAAGAACATGGATTTTACTCATCTTGAAGACTTTAAAACATCAGATAAAGCCTAATAGGTCATTTATAAATCACAATTTGTAAGGTATTCTAGAGGCTGTCACTAAGTTTTTAATTCCTTAGACCTAACTAGATTTAGATTTTTTTTAAAGTACATAAACATTTCCAGTAGTTCATTCTTATTTTATATTAATCTTAGGGGAAAATGTATTCTTTTATTGTTAAGACTTTACTGGGAAGAGTCTGGCTTATTACAGAATCTTTTTTTTTTTTTGTTAAGGTTATGAAAGTTAGCATCCTTGTGAAATTACAGTTGTACATCATTATTAGTCATGTTGTAGGTACACCACTTCACCCCTAGTGCCCTCCCCCACCCCCCTTTCCTCTAGCAACCGCCGATCAGTTCTCTTTGTCCATATGTTAACTACCACCTATGAGTGGAGTCATACAGAGTTCGTCTTTCTCTGTCTGGCTTATTTCACTCAACATAATACCCTCAAGGTCTATCCATGTTGTTGTGAATGGGACGACTTTGTCCTTTTTTATGGCTGAGTAGTAAAGAATCCTTTTTTTTTTTTTGCACAGTTATGACAATAAGACAATAATTTTTCTTTTTATTGAACTAACAGCAGAGTCAGTCATTCTTCTTGTCTGTCAAAGAGTATTAAAAAATCAGCTATCGCGCGGTTTGGTTGTCATGCTATATTTCAAGATAAATTACAATGTAGGTAGGTAGGTAGATGGATTTAGTTATATCTACATACATAGTGTATATGGTAACTCCAGTCACCAATCACTGCCCTAAATGGAGGGTTAAAGGAGTGGTCTTTACAGGGAGAGGGGGATATGTATTTTTTTCATGAGGCATTTTATAATTGTTGCATCAATGGTGAAAGAGAAAATACAATATTTTATCCTGTAATTATTGTTTTAATCTTTTCAACCATTATGAACAGCAAGATATTTTAAGCATTATATCGTATCTTGTTTAGGCATTGGTCAGCCTTTCAGGTGTTTTTCTGTTTCTGATTACTCTAGGTTATTGTTAATTTGTAAAGTGATCATATCATTTTTTCAAAAAGATTTTTGTGTTGTTTTAGTGAGGTAAAGTACTGATCTCTACTGTTAATTGTGCCAGGCATTGTGTAAACAGTGTGTGTCATTATCTCAGTTGTTCCATGGTACATACTACTCAGGGAGACTGGTATCGTATTTACAGATGAGGAAGCAGAGGTTTAGAAAGGTAACCCAAGGTCATGCAGTAAGTTTGAGACAGAGCTCACATAAAAGTCTAGGTCCATTTTAAATATAATCCTTTGTTGCCTCTTATTTTATTGTTGCTAGTCTATAGAACTTTTTCTGAGGCCAGTCGAAGGTTTGAAAGTTCAGTTCATTCCATTAGTAGAATGCTTTCTTTGTGCAGCTGTGAAATAGAAACCAGCTCTTGCGAATGACTGGCTGACTGTTATTCAGTGAACTGCTTGAGAAATTGTTTATACTTGATTTACTGTATAACGCTGTGAATTCTTTCCATTGTTAAGTGGTAGAAAAGCAGATCATAGATTTGTGTTAACATTTCCAAATATGTGTTTGAAACAGATTTGGCAACTGATCGCAAGCTCTTCCGTCTGGTCTCCAATGATTCCTTCATCTCCATTCAGCCTTCCTTATCCTCTTGTGGACAGGACTTACCAAGGGACTTCAGTGACAAAGTGAGCCTGCCAGGTCATAGCCACCACCACCACGTCGAGCAGTCTCTGTCCAGTGCCTGTGACACAGAAGTAGCTTCTCTCGTCCCCTTACATTCACACTCTTACAGGAAAGATCACCGGCCGAGAGGCGTACCACGGACTTCTAGCTCTGCTGTGGCTTTTCCAGACACTTCATTGAATGACTTCCCTCTCTATCAGCAAAGACGTGGTTTAGATCCAGTTAGTGAGTTAGAATCTTCCAAGCCTCATTCTGGATCCAAAGAATCCTTGGTGGAAAATTCTTGTTTATCTGGGGAGTTTCAGCTTATTGGTGAGCTGAAAAACAGTAATTCTCAACCACCTACAAAAAGTGGAAAGAGCAAAGCTTTGAAAGCAGACAAAAGCATGGACAGCTTGAGGAGCCTGAGCACGCGGAGTAGTGGGTCAACAGAGAGCTACTGCAGTGGAACGGACCGTGACACTAACAGTACTGTCAGCAGCTATAAAAGTGAACAGACCAGCTCAACTCACATAGAGAGCATCTTGTCAGAGCATGAGGAGTCTCCTAAAGTAGGGAAGAAAAGTGGTAGGAAAAAAGAGTGCTGTGCTGACGCAGACGACAAGAGTAGCTGTGCCAGTGACAAAAGGACTAGTAGTGAAAAGACTGTTTTGGAAGTGTGTACAAATAGTGGGGTTCAAGAGGCCAAGGATTCTAATACTTCTGATAACATGCTCAATCAGAGAGGTCTCAGCACCTCCGCATCTGAAGAAGCCAATAAAAATCCCCATGCAAATGAGTTCACTTCACAGGGGGACAGACCACTTGGGAAAACTGCCGAAAACAAAGAGGAGCAGAGTGATAAGTCAGCTGTTTCCGTGGACTCAAAAGTTGGTAAAGACATTGGTGGAAAGCAAAAAGAAGGGGATGTACGACCTAAATCTTCTAGCTTAATCCACCGGACAGCCTCCGCCCATAAGTCAGGGAGGAGACGGACAGGAAAAAAACGGGCCAGCAGTTTTGATTCAAGTCGGCATAGGGACTACGTTTCCTTTCGAGGTGTTTCTGGTACCAAGCCACATAGTGCTATATTCTGTCATGATGAGGACTCTAGTGACCAGAGTGACTTGAGCAGAGCTTCAAGTGTCCAGTCTGCTCACCAGTTCAGCAGTGATAGCTCTTCTAGCACCACTTCTCATTCGTGTCAGTCTCCCGAGGGCAGATGCAGTGCTCTCAAGACCAAACACATCCCTAAAGAAAGGGGCACTGACTCGGAGCACGCACACAAAACCCACTTGGGTCCTGAAGGAACTGGCAAAAAGCGGACAGCACGTCGGACTTCCAGCACAAATAGTGCCAAGACTCGGGCCCGAGTGTTGAGCCTAGACAGTGGCACGGTAGCATGTTTGAATGACTCCAGTAGGCTAATGGCGCCCGAAAGTATAAAACCCTTAACCACTTCAAAATCAGATCTCGAGGCCAAAGAGGGAGAGGTGCTAGATGAGCTATCTTTATTGGGACGGGCTTCCCAGTTAGAGACAGTCACTCGATCTAGGAATAGCTTGCCAAGCCAGGTTGCATTTCCTGAAGGTGAAGAGCAAGATGCAGTCAGTGGAGGTAAGTAAATTACAGGAAGAAATTTCCCCAAGAGTCACAACAATTTTTGGTTCTTTTGATCAGGGTAGTACTTATTAAAGTATACTTTGTGTTTATATCCCCCCTTCCACGATGTTATCAAAACAAACTTTCTTCCGTGAGGAAGGACATGGTTATCTTAGGAAAGGTTTTGATATGAATACCAAGAAAATATTTTTTTCAGTTGTATTATTTGGATATATCAATTTGTTCTTGATGGCATTCACCTTTTCTAAGCCAGTTGCCCCTTTAATGTTTTACCAGGAATAACAAAAATTGGTCCTCTTCCTTCTCTGTACAACAGTAGCAGCAACAGAATATAGAATTTTATTAGGGCACCAAACCATTTTTCGTCGTCTCTTATGCAGTGTGTGCCACTGAACTTTCAGAATTAGATCACTCAACCTGTTATATAAGATTTTTCCAAATATTACTTTAGTTCTGTGTACTTTGAGAACTTGTGGCTTTTGTCTGAACTTTTGTCTGTCTCTTTGGTTTTATTTCTTGCTTACTCAAGTTTCAGGCATTAACATTTTAATATTTTTCTTTAACTTCACACTTACAGTTTATTAAATTGACACTTGTAATTTATATTGCCACTTAATATGCATTAATGTAAATATGATGCTCCCTATGATAACAGTGGTGGTGTTTTGGTTAAAGTAATAGCTTATTTATTTCAGGTTTATGGGAAATTGTGCAAAATTCAATGGGTGATTCTATATTGTCAGCGTGTTGTGGCCATTTTATTTCAGAGTTGTTTCTAGCGCTTTCCTCCTACCCAGAATAGTTTGTTTATTCTGTTTACTACAGAATCTGATTCTTGAGCAGAATCAGATGAAGTCTGTTGCTGGCACTGTAGCTTTTTTACCCTCTAGCCCAGTCCCTTCATTCAAGCTTCTGTCTTTAAAGTTTCTAGTCTGTAGGTGTAGTAACGTTCAGTCTCTTACTGAAAGTTAAGCTGAGTATTTTGTGTATATAAACATTCTGAAACATAAGGGACGTGCTTTTTCTCTCAAAGAATTCTAGTTTCACCTAGAGTATTTTAAAAGTCCATATTGTGGTAAACATTCTCTTGTTTCTTTTGGAATAGTTTCTAACAAAGAGTAATTTCTAATAAGAATGCAGAAAAGCATCTTTAGTACCTAAGGAAGAATATAGTCTATCAAACTTAAATATTAAGAACTGATTATACCTGAAGTGATTATAAACATTTGGTGACAATATAGTAATTAAAATTCCCTTGAGTCTGTGATGTGATTATCATTCTGTTTTTTGTAAAAGATTTGAAATGCCTTTAGTGATTTCTCATGCAAATCATTTCAATATGTTCATGACATGCAAGAAACTCTTGGGTTTTAGTTTAATTTTTAAAGTTGCATTAAAATAAATTTTAAGAGTGAACGTGCTGTGATAGGAAAATATTGCTGTTCTAAAAATTGTTGAAATGTAAATAGGAAAAAACTGTGTGCAAGAGCTATGGTAAATCTTCATGTCTTCGTGTTTGAGATGTCACTTCCTTTTCACAGGGAATGTGGAGTGTTCTGTTCTTCAGGAAAAGTCATGTGGAAGGTCTTATTTGCTTCTCGTTGCAGATCTTTGACCCAGATGAGCCTCATTTTTCCAGAGTCCAGCTTTGCTTTCATTTATTTGTGTTCTTATCTTTAAAAAACAAACCGTTCACTATTACTAAGAAACAAACAATGAACTAAAAATTTCCATGCACTCTGATGGAATAAATATAATAGTCTCTGGGCTGTTAAAAAACATTTTTTGCCAAAGGAAGGCATCATAGGGGCTGTTTTTATTTGAGCTTCACTGTGTTTAGAATAAAAATGAGAGCAAAACTAAACTGCTTAAATGTGTTGAGGATTTATAATTAGTTGATTTTTATCACATTTTATTAGAGATTTGTTTGTGGAAGATTGGAGGTAGCGGGAGGGGATGTGTTTTGGTTGTCATTATTTAAAAATTACGTAGACTCTCAAATACTTGGTAAAGATTTCTTTATATTAGCATTAATTGTTATGGTCCTTTCTGTCAATTTAGGAGAAATTTTTTGGTCTGTCTGTTCTACCTTACATACTGTACTCCTGAAATATGTCAATAAAACAGAGGATGCTGCTTGACCATTCATATGCCTAGATATAAACCATAAATAGATCTTACCGTAATGAATTTAGGGGTGTTGATGACTTCTCCAACAATTTCTGCTCGTTTTATTTTTAAGCCGAATGGTGTTGGTAGTGTGGAAGGATGGAATTTAGGAAATGTGCTTTAAAGTACTAAAGTAAAATCCTCTAAAATAGGAATAATCTAACATAGTGACGTGTCATCCACTCTTGTTAGTATATGGGCTCCACTGTGGTCGTGACTCTGGGGAGGCTGCTTACCTTCTTAAACCTTAGCTTCCTCATCATAAAATGGAAGTGATGATAGTGTCTATCTCATAGGGTTGTTGTGAGGATTAAAGGAATTAGTAGATGTGAAATGTTTAGAACAGTGCCTGGCACATAGTAAATCCTTAATAGTACTGGCATTTCTATTATACAGGCCAGTTTGTTATGCTACTCAAATGTATCCTGTCCTTAAAGTAGAAGAAAATGATTAAAAATAGAAATATATTAGATTTTCATTGTACCATTGTGAAGCTCGACAATAGTAAAAACAAGAATAATATCTGAATTCCTAATTTCTTACATAATACCAACAGAAAACCATTTTTATTAACATCTAATCTAGTAATGTGGACTTTGATCTTATTTTGGCAGCAATGTGACATATAACTTACATTTTGATATTCAGTCATGTAACAAGTGATTTTTTTTTTGAGGAAGATTAGCCCTGAGCTAACATCCGCCGCCAATCCTCCTCTTTTTGCTGAGGAAGACTGGCCCTGAGCTAACATCCGTGCCCATCTTCCTCTCCTTTATATGTGGGATGCCTGCCACAGCATGGCTTGACAAGTGTTGCATAGGTCTGTGCCTGGGATCCAAACTGGTTGTGAACCCCAGACTGCTGAAGCAGCATATGTGAACTTAACTGCTGCACCACCAGGCCAGCCCCACAAGTGATTATTTTTATAGGACTTCTCACCATTAATCAAGTACTTTGGTTAAAATTGGATTTCATCAAATAATGTTCTAGAAAAAAAGTTTTAGATTCAAACTGACGCATTTTCTTGTTGATCTCTGGTTTTGCATTTAATTTTTCTTTTATAATTATAAAGCGTATCTTTAATAATTTATGACTAATATTTTAAGAATAAAAAAGTACAGACAAGTTATATATGATAGAAAAGTGTTTTGTTTTCTAGCCTGTATTACTTTTAAAAATTCATTTTCTTTTGGGTTGCTTAAACTTACTGCATGAGTCAGCAGATTATAAAGAAGAACTAGAATGGAAAGGTTTATGTTTGGTCTATTATTCTTTGTATTTTTTTCTGAATTTCTTAACCTCTGGTTTTCTGTTTGAGAAAATTATTTTAAATATAATGTTTGGGTCACTCTTCCATAAGCATGAAATCCTATTATAATATTTTTGTGTTGGGAACCAAAGATAGTCTTTTGTTGAGGGAATATTACTTTATTCAAAGAAAAGCCAAATCTCAATAATTTATGAGAGTTTCTGCCATACATGTAACTTCAAGGCCGGCTATTTTGAACCCAAGTATCACTGAACTTTAGAAAGAAAAGACGAAGACCACAGAACAGACAAGAACATGTGAATTAAAGCTTTTGTACCTTACTAAATAGGGGGTCTCTAAATTCTTCTTCTTTTTTTTTTTAAAGATTGGTGCCTGAGCTAACAACCGTTGCCAATCTTTTTTCTTTTTTTCTTGCTTTATCTCCCCAAATCACCCAAGTACATAGTTGTATATTTTAGTTGTGGGTCCTTCTAGTTGTGGTATGTGGGATGCCACCTCAGCATGACCTAATGAGCAGTGCCGTGTCTGTGCCCAGGATCCAAACTGGTGAAACCCTGGGCCGCAGAAGTGGAGCGCACGAACTTAACCACTCAGCCACAGGGCCGGCCCCTCTAAATTCTAAGAAATTAATTTCCTGATGCTCCAGTCCACATGGCAAGTTAGAAGACGTAAATTAGTAAAAGCAGGGGAGGGGTGCTTGCAGATGCTAAAATAATGACAGCCGCAGGACTACACTGCTAACACGAAATGGGAAGCCGGAGCAACCATACAAACCAAAGCAAAAATCACAACTGGCTGGGGTCATTAAATGCAGGGGCAAATTGACTTGTTAATGTTGATAGTGTTCAGGGACACCGTAGTATCATAACTTGATGCTGTAGTACAGCATAATGCGGTAATAAATGTATATGTGACTGATGCAGATTCATTAAGGAAAGATTCTCTTAGTCTATACTGAGAAGAAAGCTCAGACATGTAAAATCAAATTTAATGAGAATGCTCATTAAATGTAGTAAACAAGTTTGGCTGCTTCAGTTACTTGGAAAAATTGTCTTTTCTTGAAACATATCAAGAAAAGAGGTATTTTATTGATAAGATATATAAGAGTTTGTCTGTACAATTCCCAAAATCAGGCTATGCCTGATTTTGTATGGTAGGAGCAGATATAGTAGTTTTCTTTCTAGCAGTGGTGAAGTTCTGGATAAGGAATCAAACAGTTACATTTTAATACTGTCTCTAATTACTAACTGGGGATTATAGCAAGCCATTAAATCGGTGCCTCAGTTTCCTCAGTTGTAAAACAAGGCTAGTAACTGTGTAGGCCTGTCTCACAGTTAACTGTCAGACTCTAATGAGGTGAAATATGTAAAAGTGCTGTGGAAATTGTAGATTTATTATGAAAACGAGTACACTAATGCCTTTTAGTCATTTGTGAGGAAGTTTCTCTTTTCAAATGTATGTCACTTCACATATGTATTCACTAATCACCTCTTTTTAGATGAATCTCCTGAAAATAGATACAAAATTTGTTTCTAAGTGCAATTTTCTGCTAGAGATTCTGTATCTTTCACCCTATTTGCAAAGAATTAAAAGAGATTGGGGAGGCCGGCCCCATGGCCGAGTGAGTAGGTTCGCACACTCCGCTTCGGCAGCCCAGGGTTTCACTGGTTCAGATCCTGCGTGCGGACATGGCACATCTCATCAAGCCATGCTGAGGTGGCATCCCACATGCCACAACTAGGAGGACCCACAACTAAAATATACAACTATGTGCTGGGGGGATTTGGGGAGAAAAAGCAGGAAAAAAAAAGATTGGCAACAGTTGTTAGCTCAGGTGCCAATCTTTAAAAACAAAAAGATTAGGAACTACCTGTGAAAGTAAAACTGTATCGTTTAGGAACTGTTCTTGTGAATTATGACTCTAGAGTATCATTTAATTTCTTGAAACCATTTCGTCTACCCAACTGTATTTGTTTGGCTGCCTGGGATTGTGGAAAATATCAATAAGGATGTGCAAATTCTTTTTTTTTTTTTTTTTGAGGAAGATTAGCCCTGAGCTAACTACTGCCAATCCTCCTCTTTTTTTTTTTCTGAAGAAGGCTGGCCCTGAGCTAACATCTGTGCCCATCTTCCTCTTCTTTATATGTGGGATGCCTACCACAGCATGGTGTGCCAAGTGGTGCCATGTCCACACCCGGGATCTGAACCGGTGAACCCTGGGCCACCGAGAAGTAAAATGTGCAAACTTAACCGCCAAGCCACCAGGCCGGCCCTGGATGTGCAAATTCTCTTTGTCTCAAGACACAGCTAATAGTTTTGTTGTTTGCTGTTGTTTGTTGCTTTAATTGTCAAAATGTCGAGTGGTCCTTTAAAATGTTTTCACAGATGGAAATTATTTTAACTCAGAAGGAACACTTAAGAGTCGTGCAGTAGGTTCTCATTGTTCTTTGGCCTCCCAGAAAATGACGCTTTTAAGTATTTGTTTCTATATTAGAACAAAATCTTTGCATGCTGGTGTTAGCATCATCCTTGGCAGACATGGAAAGTAAGAAAGGGAAAAGATGTTTAGGTAAAATGGATTTCATGCCTAGACTAAAATATTTCTTTTAAGATTTTTTTTGCAAAATCATTTCAATGTTCATTTCTTCATATAACTTGTATTCTTAAGTAAACAGTTTTTATCTTGAGGAATATTTCAGTGTATTTCAGAATGTTTGTATATATCTTTTATTTTTCTGATGTGTATATATACACTTACTTGTTTCGTATTTTCCCCTTCTTTCTTTAGAGTCTCATTTCCTAATAGCATTTGCTTCTAATCTGTTTGAGGTGCCAAAAGACACACGTTTATTTTCGTGATCTTTCCAAATTTACTCCTTTTTTCCTACAATAAACACTCCCCACTGAAAATAACTTTTCTTGAGCACTTTCCTCTGTCTAAATTTTTATTAATTCCTTTAATATCAAATGAGCTTCACAAGAGGCCAGCCATAGCAGTACGTAACAACTAGAAAGTAACTTCTTACATATGAATCCTTTCATTAAGCAATCAGTTGTATGATTGACATCATTTTTAAGTGGCATCTTTTTCTGTACATATTTATGTTCATAACTCACCCCCCCTTTTTTTGGTGAGGAAGATTGGCCCTGAGCTAACATCTACTGCCAATTTTCCTCTTTTTGCTTGAGGAGTGTTGACCCTGAGCTAACATCTGTGGCAGTCTTCCTCTATTTTGTATGTAGGACACTGCCACAGCATGGCTTGATGAGCAATGTGTGGGTCCACACCCACAATCCACACTCTCGAGCCCTGGGCTGCTGAAGTGGAGCATGTGAACTTAACCACTATGTCACCGGCCCAGTCCCCATAACTTTGAAATTTTTGAGATAAAATACAGACAACCCTTACCTCCCACCTCACCGAATTTTGCTCTTTTGTGCATCCCAGCCATCCTGAGATTATGCTAGTGCCTTTAATGCTTTCCCTGTTCTCATTCACAGAGTAAAACAAACTGATAGTCTGTTGTTTCAATACCCCCATATAAAAATAAATAGTTGCACTAAAATAATTCAGTATAGAATGCTTAGAATTTTTCTCAACTCGTTGAAGTAAATGGGAAGTAGCACCTGAGGTGGGAGGTGTGTATTGTGGGTTTTGTGGTTTTTTTGGATCTTTTGAAATAGATCAGATCACAACTGTCTAACATGTCTTAGGATATCTGTGCCTTGTGCGTGAATTGCCCTTAGGCACCCAGTAAATGTTTAAACTTAACTGATGTGTCACTACCTCAGAAGTAAAGAGCTAAATTATCTGAAGTTCTCTCTTAAATTTACTATGATCGTAATAGTCTCTTGAAGTTTTCTTAATGCAAAGAAATGATTAGGAAGTCAAGACTCTTGTAATTAAAAATAAAAGCTAAAAAATTCACAGTTGTCTAAATAAATGTCCTTGAAAGTATTTTCTATCTGTCTTCTCATTCATGGTTTTTGAACCACAGATTGTGGGGGTTTTTCTCTTTTACCTACACATTCATAAAATTTAGTTGTACCTAGAGTACACATCACTATTTGCATTTTATGCTCTTATTATTATACTAGTTAATTTCATTTTTTTTCAGGAGATATTAGGTTTTAAGCAATGTCAACTTCAAAACCAAATTTTTAAGTGTTTTCTCCCTCCTGTCTAGCTCCCTAGTTAAAAGATTTTGTTTTGTTTTCTTTCTCTTATAAGTTAAAGGAATCAAAAATATTGCAGTTGGATTGCAGAAGTGAATTTTCATCAAATGTGGCTAAAATTTATGTGACTGAATATACTTACAGCAAATTATTTTAAGCTTTAAAGACGCTTTTCTTTTGTTGGCTCTAAGAGAACTTGGCCCCCTCTGGGCCCTATTCCAAATAGAAATGTCCTGTAGAAGCAGCACATTCCCAAGGGGCGTGGTTTAGTCTTGTTTGTTGTGACCATAAATCATAGCGTAGTGTTTTCAGTTGAATGTGCGATACTAGCTACTGTTAAAGTAATTGCTATAGCAAACATTGAAAATTTTTTTAGCATTAGATATTTATACCTGATAACATAGGGAGTAATCATAATTTTAATACATTGTTCAGTGGATGTCTCAACTTTCACCTTGATATGTTTCCAAAACTATTTTATTAAGAAAGTAAGTAGGGTTAACATGTATTTATTTTGCAGATAACAAAATATAAATGGTGTATTAATAGCAAAAAATAATGTGTTTTCTGAGGAAGCCAAAGAATGTTTTGACTGTAAATGGACACTGTAGTTTGCCTTTTCATCCCATGGAATAACTAGCTTTTACTTAAAATTGGTACCATTAAGTCTTCAGTAGAAAGAAGATCATAAAGAAAACGGTTTCCTGTTTCCCTTCTTCCAATGCTCAGTATTCAGTTATCACTTACTACTTTTTTTCCAAATCCTTCTGAATAATTTTAGTACATTTCATGGATTATATTATATCTATCCATTGTATCTAGGTAAATTTTGCTCTGTTATTTTGGTTGAACCAAAATAACTAAAACTAGAGAGAATGTTTGAAAGTTTCCTAATGAAGTGAATTGACCTGTAAATTTTGCAGTAGTTTGTTACGATGATAGAAAAGAAATTTTCAATGTAAGTTCACAAAATAAATCTTGAGTTGAGTTTTAAAAGAGTGATTTTAAATTCCATAACCCGAGTTAACCTTACTGATGTCTAAGAACCGTTAATAGGTATACCAGTCACTCATCTAAGTTTTCATTTCTTTCTTCATGTGGCTTGTTTTCTCTTTCATCCAATGACTGCCCTGCTAATACATGTTTTCTCCTTTGTGACAGTGCTGGTTGCAGTTTCTTTTTATTGAGGTTATGATTGTCGGAAATAGGCAAAGAACACAATATACTTTGCAGATTCTGGTGACAGAAGGGAATCCTTGACTTCCTAGATCAGCACTGTCCAACACAACATTCCATGATGATGGAAATGTTCTGTATCTGTGTTGTCCAGTAATGGTAGCCGCTAGCCGCATGTAGCTGTTGAGCACTTGAAATGTGGTTCATGAATTTGGTGAACTGAATTTTTAGTTTTATGTAATTTTAGTTAATTTAAATAGCCGCATGTAAGTAGTGGCTACCATGTTGGACAGCACGATTCTAGATGACCAGATTCAATCAGCATCATCTGTTTTCACAGATCATATATAATTTTTGCGTACGTGAGCTTTTACATCACAACAGCTTTTTCACATTTAAAGGAATTTTCAGTATATCTTTATAAAGCTGGAGAAAAAGAAAAAGGAATATTAGCTTAAGGAGTCAAGTTTGATTTGGATCCAAAGCCCCAAAACCTAATTCTTATTTAGTTGCCTAACTTTAGACTGTCTCTGTAGTGTGTAAGCTGAAAAAGAAGTAATGTAAATAAAGTGTCTGTAATTCGTGACTTAGACTTCTTACTGGCAGAAGTTAGCCAGATGGATGAAATAATTCTTTGCTTGTCGTTCCTTCAATAAAAGAAAACAACGTCTAAATATGACACAGAAGTCGGTGCCTTCTGGAGGTAGGCCCTGTATTTCTAATCGTTACAGATTAAATGCACAAAAAATAGTCACTGGTGCAACCTGGGGAGGGGATAAAAATGTACACACTTAAAAGAATACTTTGTTTATTAAAATCAACATTCAGATTGATGGAATTGGCTATTGTTAAACAGAATAATGATTTGAGAATTTGTAATGCTTTTAAAATGTCAGAGAGGCTTGCAATAGGACTGAAATCTAAATATAACATTCTTGATTTTGTAATCTGTTTCATGCTTACTAAAAAAAGCACAAATTTTAAGATGTTTGGAAAGAATGTTTCTGTACTAAGTTGTTTTGTCTTTATTTATATTAGAATCAAAATGCCCTTTCTTAAACTCTAAATGATTACTAAAATATTTAGATCACTAGGAAACAATTGTTTTAAATTCAAATGAATAAATATTTTGCATTTTGTTTTAGAAACTCAAATAAGTTAATTAGTGTGGTTTTATAAAATTTTATGTAATTCTATTAAGCTGTTGTGACTATCTCGTTGTGTGGTACTTGGTTTTAGTTTGTACTGTATTGCTTTTGGATTATGAGTTTCTTTACTTGCCGTTTTGCTGGTATTTGCTTCCTAATGCTGAGGGAACTTGTGCTGGGGGCATAGAATTGAATAGAGTTTGATGGCAGCAAACTACTTCACAGTTAAGATGTATTCATGCTATCTTGAATTGAACATTTAAAAAACTAGTTGTGCAACCTAGCAATCATTGGGTCCATTTCATGTTGCCAAAGGTGTGGCACAGGGTAGTGTGGGATAAACTTACTGCCTTACTCCCCAGCATCAGAAGTGAAGTACTGTCATTGCTACTTTTACCGTTCTCATGAGAGTAAGAAACTAATGCCCCATTCCTATTAGTCTAACAAATACTGTGCTTTTAAGACTGACAATTAAAGGAGGAATAGAGGAATTATAGGACTAAATAAATGAGGCCTTTAGAAAAATATTTAAAACAACAGAGTTCTTAAAATAGGAAATTGAGGTTGAAGAGATGATGAAGCCAGATAGTAGATCAAAAACATTATTTTTAAAGAAACAATTATCTTTACATAAACGACACATACTTGTGTATTCCCTGATATGTATGAAAATGATTTGGCTCAATTAGACTAGTTCTCTTTACCTTTAAGGGTGGGAAATCGAGGGAGAGACAGGCTCAGCTGCTAGGTACATCTCTGACTAGGCTCCGATTTGACCTAAGTCTGTCTTGATGCAGCAGCACAGGCCAGCGAGGAGGCGGTGGCATTTCGCCGTGAACGCAGCACATTTAGGCGCCAGGCAGTGCGGCGCCGGCACAATGCAGGGAGTAACCCTACCCCTCCTACATTGCTCATCGGATCACCCCTAAGGTATGGTATTTTAAAATTCCACCATGCTTAGCCTGCATGTAACAGACCTTCTAACCTGTTCTGTCAGTCTCAAGAAAGCATTGAAATAGCTTTGTTTTTGTTTTTCTTCCAGTTTCTCTCCTATGCTTTTAAGCTCTTTAGGCTTTCTTTGCATGCGACCTATTGCATTATGCATGCCTTATGTTGCGTTATTTAAACAAAATGATCAGCTTGGTTAAGTCAATTTTAAGTTGTAAAAATCAGTTTAGGGCAGTTACAGAAATGTAAATAGAGGCTTTAGGTCAGCATTTCATTTTTTTTCCTACTCCAAATTAATATTAATGCAACATCTTTCCCAACATCTTGATAGTATTTAATATGAATATGAACTGAATGGTCAACTTGTTGAGGAATAACAGATAATTGACCTCAGCTTGATAAGCCGGTTTGATTATTTTATTTCACTAAAATATATGTTTTATTTTGTATTGCTTAAAAATTAGTATCTTATTTCATAATCACCAGGACCTAGTAAATAACACAGAACTAAAATATTTAATTTATGGTAAAGTATGACTAATTGAATATATATATATATATATACTTCTAAGTACATCTTTGTTGAATTTTTCAACCTCTATAGTGTACTGAACAAAAAATATTTTAATTTTTTCCAATATTCCTAATTAAGAAAGCATCTATTTATAATATTGGAAATAATTTTCCATTGAAATTTTAATAAGTGTTTTATTCTCAGTTGTGTCAAATCTAATGAGTGTATGTCTTGAATTAGAAATATAAAAATCTATTAAAAAAATTTGTGCTTTGAGCCAGCACTAGCCCTGATGGCCTAGTGGTTAAAGTTCGGCGCTCTTGCTTCTTCAGCAGCCTGGGTTCATTTCCCGGTCACAGAACCATGCCACCCGTCTGTCAGTTGCCATGCTGTGGTGGTGGCTCACAGAGAAGAACTAGAGGCACTTACAGCTAGGTGTACAACCATGCACTGGGGCTTTGGGGAGGAAAAAAAAAGGGACTAAGATTGGCAACTGATGTTAGCTCAGGCTGACTCTTTCCCTGTAAAAAAAAACAAAACAAAAATTTGTGCTTTAATTTCTTTTAAGAATACAAAAACAGTTTACATGTGCTTTCTTAAGCAAGTGTGTATATTGTCCCATATACTTTTATTAATCTCTGTGTCCAAAATCACCATTATCCAAATTATTTCCCTACATTTTAATTTGAAATTCAAAACGATGAGCATTTACAGCTGTTGAATTCATGATAGTTTGGAAGAGTTTAACCCCTTCTCTTATAAAATCTTGTTCTTTTTATATTCCCCTGGAATTTAAGAACTTGATTGTTTTTCTGGATTTTATGTTATAATCAGGAACTTCATCTTTTGTAGGTCATGTTCCTAATTAATCCTGCAGTAATAGGTAATTCTATAAAAAGTAGTCTGGATTAGTTAAACCAATATTTAAAATGTAAAAATGAGAAGGCAGCAATTAAAAGAATCATGTGGTGTAGAAACCTTTGCTTTTTGTGAGCCCACCTCTGCTCTCTCTTTTCTACCTCTTTTGCTTTGCTCCCTGAAGTAACTTTTCTTTCTGCTGATGGATTTGGGATGTAGTCCCAACATGCAGAAAGGGCTTAGCATTTCATTTTACTTTTGCTGTTTTGTGTTTTCTAACCTCTTCTTTCTTTGCCCCTTGAATAATTCTTGCCATAGATATCTTTACTTTCCAGTTCACTCCATATTGATATTTTATAATCATTTTTTAACCTTCTCTTTTTAGTCTTTAAAAATTCTTTTATTCTTTGCTATAAATGAGGCTGCTGGATCCCACTCACCAAACAAATGTAGACAAATTAGTTTTTTTCTCTGCCTGGTGGAATATTAAAGAACTGAGTTCTAACTCCAGCCAATCATGTAGGATTTCTCCATGTTTTTGTAGGGTTTTAAATATATCAACACTCAAATGAGGATATGGTGTGAAACTCATTTATAAAGGGCTCACCTTAGAATTCTTGGAAACTAGATTTCCAGTAGTCAACATGTAGATTTTTAGAGGTTTCCAGTTACAAAGGTTGCATTTATCTTAAATAGCTGACTTCATCATGGGTGCACTGAGATAAAATGTAGGTGTGAGGAACTGGGAGAACCACCAGTGTAATAAAACCTTCTTTTTTAATTGCAAAAATAATCAGGTAAAGTATATTGGTATTAATTCTGAGTGTGAGTTACATAATAATAATCTCATCTTTAATTAAATATGGGATGACATGGTCATGCAGAACTTGAAAAACTTGTTTGTCAAAAAGAAATGGAATAGATGTGGTAGTACTTTAATTACAATTACTCTATAGATACTAGTAAAACCTACTAACTTAGTTTAAACTTTAATAAATAGTTTAAGTAATTGGCAGTCTAAAAAGCAACTTGGTAAAATATATGTCTCCAGGGATTGAGAGTGAATCATCAGATTTCCTCACAAAGAGAATTTGTATGTATTTTTTATACTTGTTAGAATATCCTGTTTCAGAATTAGTTTTAAAAGTTTTTTTTCATTGTTAGCCTTGTAGGTCGGTTTTGTAGGTCCTTGCTAGCTCTTCCCAATTACTAGAGATAAAAGCAAAGACGAATATTTGCAAATTTTATAATACTGATGTTAAGAGTTCTGTATTTATATCACCCTAAATGTGATATCTTTTAGAACTCTAGTTATTGGACTGGAATGAAAAGAAATCAATGGTGCATTTTGGAGAAGGGAAAAAGCTGTAGTGTATTCTTATATTTATTTTTTTAAATATCGTTAGATTGAAAGATCTGTAATTAAATGAGGTTATCATAATAACTGAGGGTCCATGATTAGGACTCCATAGGGATCGTTTTGTGATGCTCAGGAATGAATCCCTCAGATATTGGATGTTCGTGCAGTCTGTTCAAGACACTCTGAATATTCTCTGGCGTCTGGAGATTCCTAGCAGTAGTATGATCGTACGCCTAGAGTTTACTTTTTAATTAGGGAGAGTCATACAGAGATAACTAACAGTATAAGGCAGGATGTGACAAATACTAAAAAAGTGGTACAGGGGAAGGAAAGACCAAGACTATTATATTTTTCTATCATTTAAATTAGAAATGTTAATTAGAAAGATTGCATGTCAGTGATGCTTTTGATAGCGATGGTTATAGACCTAAATTTCTACCTTTCCTTTTGATGCGTTATAAAATAGTCACTACCTTTTCTCAAGCTGGTAGTTCTGATATATAATTGGTACTGTAAAAAAGGATTAATTCTTGTCAAGTATTAGTTAGCTTAAGGTGAAGTACAGCCCTCCAGAAATAGCTTTTCTAAGAATTTCTGCAAAAATCTCAGGCTTTTTCGTTGTTGTTGAAGGATTTTGAAAACAGGAATTCAAGGGACATAAAAATTTTATGACTAACTTTTGATGTTCAAAAACTTTACATTTAAACCACATAGATTTTGGCTATTTCCTTTGTTTCTTTATTCTGGAGTTGATTTTTATGCATTGCCTACTATTTTGAAAACCTTTTTGTATATGTGGAGATGTTGAAGATTAGTATATTCTCAAATATGTTCACATTAAAATATATCTAACTGCCGTTTAACACCCTTATGACTTTAAGTGAAGAAATTGATAGAAAATTTGAGTATATATTCTTAAAATTCTTTTGTCTTCTGAACCTGAAAGGACGTAGTACTTGAACTACTCAGAATGTTCTCTTGTGAAATTGGTCATTTTGGAAGGTTTGTGGATAAGTTAGATAGCTTCTGAGGAAGACTAACAGACTTATTATATATGTACAGAAGATGCAGATGTATTTGATTATATTAGTTCCCAAGACCAGATCTATGTCTATTGTACAAAGATTCATCTAGTCCAAAGAAGTTATTAAATGAATATTTTTGTAGTTATGGCTTAAAAAAATAATGCCAGTAAGCATTGACAAGTCAACATTTTGCAGACTTGGTTTTTATGTATGTTGCATACATCCCCATACTTTATTTAGAGTATATGCTTTTCATTGGCTTTAAAAGAAGCCTGAAAAATAAACGTTCCAGGTAGTGGTGATTAATAGAACTGTCTGTGGTGGTGGAAATATTCTATTACCTGTGCTGGCCAATATGGTAGACACTGACTACTAGCTTCCGCCCACTCTGGTAACTTTTAGCTGTGGTCCCATTAGCTGTGTTGCATGGCTATTGAGCACTTGAAATATGGATGGTGACTAAGGAACTAAAAGTTTAGTTCTTTAAAAATAGTCATGTGTGGCTGCTGTATCAGGCAGTGTAGTTCCAGAGTGTATTCTGTTGCCATAACCACAGGCTTAAGCAATAATATGCAGTATTTTTTACTTAGTCTTTTATTTCATGGTTATTTCAAATTACAGCTCTCTTCACAGTTTGTGGAAGATGAGTTTGTTCTTTCATTGGCATCAGAGAAACCATTGTAATGAATTCAGAGGATTAGAGAGAAGCTGATACTCATGAAAGTGATAAAGTAACTGAATGAGGCCATCCTAAGTAGCATTCTTTTTTTTTTTCCCTGAAAGGTCTAGTAATTTTAGTGACAGAATGCAGAGTTTTATTGAACATCATGTAGAAAATGACATAAAATAATTATACTAAGAATGTTTTCATGAGTTTCATCAGTTTAAATTTGGGTATTATACCAAGAACATTAAAATTTGCAGTGTTTAAAAATATATATAAAATAAAAAAGTTAAGAAAATAATAGTTTTTTAATTTTAGGTAATTTGGATAATTTTTATAAAAAATTTTAATCAATAATAAATTTATAATCACAAAATACTAAGTATTTAGAAAATTTAGAAAAGACTAATTTCCCTTGAAAAATTACTGGTTTCCAAATTATTTTTAAAATTTTCTAAAAGGATCAGTCCTTGTTAGTGAAACTCTTATAGATTGGAGAAGGTAATAAAATTGTTAAGGAAACATAGTTCTTGTTTGTTAACTGACGCCTTCTGTATAAAGCCTGAGGCTGTGTTTCAGAAGTCTGTAGGCTTTTCACGGAAGAACACTCTATGCATGTAGTGTGTATTCATGACTTACACCAGCATCCCGCAGTCAGTTGAGTTTCACTTGGTTGAGTGACTGTTTTTCTGTTTCTCTTGCACTAGTTTGTGATTTTCTTTTGATTCAAAATTGTCATCTTGGTTGCATTTGATAAAAATTCTTTTCCTTTCAAGTACTTAGAAATCTTGTTTAATTGTGAATTTGAGATGCCAGAATATTTGAAATAACAATTCTAGAATTGTTATTACAAGGTTATGAATAAAAATGCAGATAGAATGAAAAATAGGATTTATCAGTTGGGGACCAGCTACAACCCACATATATTTAATGTACTCGTGGTTCTTCTCTGCTTCTTTCTTTTTACTTATACTAGAACTTTGTTGACTTTGGCTTGAGGTGGAAAAAAGTCTCAGATTGATTGCTTTATATATACATTAACTATTTACTGCATTTGTCACCACGAATCAGATTTCTAAAGACCAGAAGATTTAAGCTGGCAGTATAATCTGTATATTTTACAAAGTTTCTTGGCTCTATCTTAGGTTATGTTGAAAAAGGTTTTTTTAAAAATCAGTTTTCTGTATTGACTTCATTCTAGCTGTTGTTTTCTCTTTTCTTCCCTGTAATGTCTCCCCAATCCATGTTTTTTCCTAGCCTTCAAGATGGTCAGCAAAGCCAGCAGTCCACAGCCCAGGTCAAAGTCCAGTCCCGCCCCCCTTCCCAGGCTGCAGTGCTCAGTGCTAGTGCCTCCTTGCTGGTGAGAAATGGGAGTGTCCACTTAGAAGCATCACATGACAATGCATCTGCTGTAGGCGGCAGCAGTTTGCACGATGAACTGGGTATGCAGGCCTTATGTAATCTTGGTGATACAAAACTTTAATCAGCAGATAATGGGTAACAGTGATTGCAATTCTTTCTTGAGAGAGTTTTGTTTGGGGACTAAGTGTAAGAGCACTTTTCATAGAATTTGCCCTGTGTGCAAGGAAGACTTGACTTTTGCTTTTCCCTTTTCTGTTCTTTGTACTCATTCTACATTTTCTTTTGAGCATGTTCATTATTAATAGGTAGTTAAAAGTATTAATAAATGTTCATGCTTCAGTATTCTCTTATAATTATTTGGGCAGTTCTGTTATTTCTTGGCACTTGTACCATGTGGGAAAATGTTGATTTTTAAAAAAATTATTTTCATTAAACCTTAACTTCCTTCAGTTAATCTGAATGTGCTGCAGGAAAGGCAAAAATACTTTCTAATGATCTGTTACTGTAGAATCTGTATTTCTTTTTAGGTATTCTATATTTCACTTCAGTCTTCATCACCTGAAGCAGGACCTACTATAATTCTAAATGCAGTACTCAGCGGACGTCATGGCTGTATGCTAATATCAAATAATAACTTTGTAAAGTTTTTGCTTTTTCCTGTTTATACACCTATAAGTATAAATATAAGTTATTAATTAGTTAATTCCTAGAGGGGTGGTATAGTTTAAAACCTCAGTGATGCATATCCATTCAAATATCTGTTTTGTGCGTTAAAGACAGTATTTTATACTGCTTTAGTTTTTATATCTTTGTACAGTTCAGCTTCCGTGTGCTCAGAATGCAGATTAATAACAATTTAAGTAAATATACTGAAGAATAAAATCTTTTTCAGAAATACACATTTGAAAGCATTGCATTAGCTCACCCTGATTTTGTTTATCCATGTTATATCTGCCTTTCATTTATAAAGATGATAATCCAGTTAATGCTTTGACTAGAAGGATGTGTGGTATAAGGTACCCAAATTAGGTGTAATAAAGTTTCATATGCTATTTATTTTTTACTCTTTTCCCAATTTGTAAAAATCCTTAGTTACAGAGAGATATTAATAAGTATTAGATATGCATATTGATGAAAATAATCATCTTTAATCAAATCTTCTAGAAACTTGAAAATGGTCATCTAAGCTATTTGTAACATTAGAATGTGTGGCGATTTCTAAGTAAAATGAGAAGGCAATAAAACATTTTAATTTCAGAGTGCCTTTGCTTTTGGGTTTGTAGTTTGAAGAGGCCAGGGAGTTTGTAAGGAGGGTGCTTGAGAGAGAGTGAGTAAGGTAGACTTCAGTTTAGTTACTGTCTAAACAGTGATGCTTTTTTAGTTGCAAATATGTTCAGTTAATAGTATCTTTTCATTGATATTTCTCTCATGTTAACCAAAAGTTTCTATAAACAGAGGACTTTTCAATTTGTGCATATAAAATTACAATCACTGTCACCACTGCCCGTTGGGTTTATGGTAGTAGATTAGCTAAAATAAAAAGCTTAATTTTGATCCATTTTGGATTTTTAGACTTTTGTCAAATCAAGCATAAAATGAAACAGATGATTTTCCTTTATAATCATTTCCTCTATTAATTTGCTCAAAAAACCTCTAAACAAGCTTTAACTGTAAAGTCTTATCCTAAATCCACATGGAAATTATTGAAGATACGTACATATGAACTGTAATGACAGTTCTGAAGATAAGACTCTTCTGATTGGAAGTGACTTGAGCATCCACTGGTGAATATTCAGGATACCCTCTTGAAATTTGGATTATAACTTTTGTGTTAACTGCCTGCTGATAGCTAGTTCTTGGCCTGTGGTAGCTGAATGCTGCCGAATTAAATGCCTGGTAATAATTAGCACAAAACAAGCAAGCAATTGACAGTGTGTTCTTGTTCCATAGCACGTGAAGTTGGCCAAACAAGATTCTGAAAATGAACTGCAGCTGAACATAAAGGAATTGATAGAGATACTGATTTTTATAATATATTCCACTAGATTATTTTTTTTGCATGTTTAGTTTTCTATGTGATTTTAATTGACGGTAGTAAGGTAATTTTCTGTGAATGAATTTGGGTATTGTATACTCAAATATGTTAAAGTTAGCCATGATATTTCCTAGAAGTATGGAGTATTTACAAAGGATTGCTTCCTTCCAAATTTAACTTCTTCAACTGAAAATTTTTAACTGTACAATTTTTACATGTGAAAATGTATACATATACATATTTATATAAAACACTCATACGTATGTATACACACTTATACACATATAGACACTCAAACTTACATATATGTACACTCATACATATGCATGTTTGAGTCCATATAAATGTTTGTATACATACACATATATATGTGGTAGTTATGTGTTTACTTCTAAACTAAGAAATAGCCCTTTTTGGATTAAAGGAAACGTGCAGTCAGGCATTGTTTAATTCCAGGCCTAGTAGGTTTTCCTTAACTGTTTTCTACATCTTTACTCCATGGTGTCACAATAGATAACCACATCCATTTCCTGTACTAAACCCTGAGAATCCTTATTTCCTTGTTGCATTTTAACCAGCATTTCAAGATTACCAGGTGGCATTAGACATGGTGGAAATGTTCATTGAACATGGTATGATAAGGATTTTATTAGTAGCTTATTCAGCAGAGGAAAATATATTTTTATCATCTGTATTCAGCAGGCAGAATTGTTAATCATAATTGATTTTAAGAACTGATTTCTAAGTTTATCATTTAGAACCTGGTGGGACAAATTTGGTTTCCTGTCTTTCTTTCTTTTTTTTTTGAGGAAGATTAGCCCTGAGCTAACATCTGCTGCCAGTCCTCCTCTTTTTGCTGAGGAAGACTGGCCCTGAGCTCACATCTGTGCCCATCTTCCTCTACTTTACATGTGGGACGCCTACCACAGCATGGCTTGCCAAGCGGTGCCATGTCTGCACCCAGGATCCAAAGCGGCGAACCCTGGGCCACTGAGCGCACTTAACCATTGCGCCACTGGGCCGGCCCCTGGTTTCCTTTCTTATTTATAGACTTTATTTCCCTGCAAACTTAGTTAAGATAAAGGTTCAAATGACGTAATTGATGCATGAGTTTTGAAATTAACATTTTTGAAAAGGAAATTACCATCAAAGAATTTCTGGAATCCTTCAATGTAACATGTTGCTCTTTAAAGGAAAAAACCACACATCTTAAAGGTTAATTTTCTTCTTATCAGTCTCTCATTGAACTTGTTTATTATCAGTTGATTTCATAGTGTATTCTGAATTAAACTGCAGTAATACTAAATAAAATGAGCTGTGGCTTAGTGCCCAGATAAGGTTATACAAGAGGCTCTGAATTCAGGTAGCCTTAAAGTTCTATTTTATATCTGTTAAGGTTTTTCTATAAAGTTTGACAGTCACTTCTCAGTTTTTATGTTAATCCCAGCTCGTCTTGTAAGTTAAGACTAATAAATTGACACAATGATGAAATATGCCATTATAGTTGATAGTTAAACTCTTAATATGTGAGATCTCAGAGCAAATGTTCTGTTAAGATCAGATAAAACAGGAAAGTTTATCTGTTTTTTCCGTGTATGAAATTAGTAGTGGTCAGTGGTGAGGATATGCTTTGAAAAAGTATAGATAAAATTGTTTTATTTTCATGTGAGAAAATATCTATTACAATATAGAAGAGAAATCAGGATAATGGAGTTTTATGTTTATCAAGACATAAATATAAAATATATAAATATCATAGGTAGTGTTCCCTTGACGAATTTAAAACTTTCTTAATATCGTTAAGGTATTAGAGTTTCAAAAAGTGATGAGTGAATTCATTTTCCTAAGATTTTCTTTTGTTTCATTACAAGGATTGACAAAGAAGGTATTCTTTGAGATAATCCGCTTCAGTACAGAATTTATTAACTTGAAAATGTGGTCAGTTCTAGAAAAAGGCTTGAAGAAAGCCTGGCAGCACCCTGTTGTCCCTCTTACTAAGCAGTTTATAGCAGCTGTGCATTATTAAGCAGAAATAGGATTTGGAGGCTTTTAAATTTTTTACTTTAAAAAACAGAGACTCATGATTTATGATACTTTTAGTGACGTTTATTGGAATTAGTCTTTAGTGTTTAAAGATTATTACATGCTACTCTGTAGTATTTTGGGCTATTTTTCCTCATTACTATAAATACAGAGTCAAGAGGGTGATAAGGGACCTTGCAGCCTGTACACCAGTCCCCTTTGCTATGGTAAATCATTTTCATTCATCTAAACAAAAAGTTATATTCTTTTTGCAACAACCTTGATCTTGTTTTTTATTGATGTTTTTGAATACAAAAAATACTGAACTCTATCTTTTGTTCCTTTTTTCGGGGGAGGGCAATGTAAAGTCTATATAAGTGAAACTAAAGTGTTATTTTTGTTGAGACAATAAAAATGCTTCATTATATCTACAAGAAAGAAGTGGGGTTTTTTGTTGTGTTTTGTTTTTTGTTTTTCTTTTTTCTTTTTTTTTCCCCCAAGGAAGATTAGCCCTGAGCTAACTACTGCCAGTCCTCCTCTTTTTGCTGAGGAAGCCTGGCCCTGAGCTAACATCCGTGCCCATCTTCTTCTACTTTATATGTGGGGCGCCTACCACAGCATGGCGTGCCAAGCAGTGCCATGTCTGCGCCCGGGATCCAAACTGGCGAACCCCGGGCCGCCAAGAAGCGGAACGTGCGCACTTAACCGCTGTGCCGCCAGGCTGGCCCCGAAAGAAGTGTTATGAGGTTTGGGAGGCATATTCTACTTATACTTCCTTTTGATAAAATGAGAATGTGCTTTTCCCATCTTTGTAATAGAAATACAATTTCAGAAATACTGGAAAATATAAGGAAGAAAATTAAGTTATCTGTGACTCATCACTCAGGGATATTCATTGTTAACATTTTATAATTTTTTCCTTTCTGTCTTTTTTCATGCACACATGTATATACTTTTCTAAAACAGACTTGGGATCATGTTGTGTGACTTTCGTACTACTGTATGAGTTTTGCATCTTTCTTTTTTCACTTAGCATGTCTGAGCATTTCCTTATGTTATTAATTGTTCTTTAACTTATTTTTAAGTGACTGTGTAATATGTTATCACTTGGACCTACATGAAAGGCAGTATAGTGTAGTGGACTCTAGAGTCAGACTTCCTGGCTTCAAATCGAAGCTCTACCACGTTTTAGCTATGTGACCTTGTGCAAGTTATGTTCTCTCCCTGTGCCTCAGTTTCCACATTTATCAAAGGGAAGCAATAATAATGCCTACTTTATAGGTCTATGGTGAGGATTATAGCTATTAAAATATGCAAAGCATTTAGAACAGTGCCTGGCAGTAGTAACTCACTTACATAAATGATCATTGCTATTATTATTAATGTTATTATTTATTATAATTTATTTAACTGGTTAACTAACTCCATTGTTAGTCTTCAAGGTGATTCCTGATATTTCCTATTATAATAAACATTCTGCTGAACATCCTTTACATAAACCTTTCTGTACAGCTGTGATTATTTCCTTAGAATAAATATGTTAAAATGAAATCATTGGTCAAGAGGAATAAACTTTATTGGAACTTTGAGGTATACTGTCAATTGCTTTACGGAAAGCTTGTACCAGTTTACGCTTTATCTGGCAGGATTTGAGAGTATCTGTTTTATCCCCACAAATATTATAAATTAAAAATAAACCTAGGCAAATTTTATTTTATCTACTCTAACACTCGTCTCCTGGATAATGCTGAGAGGTTTATCGTTGTTACTGTGGAAAGACTACTGGCATATTATTTTAAAAGTTTTGGATGCGTGAACTGCTCTAGGAATTTTACAGGAGATAACAGGGACTGGTTGAAATATCTAATTGTCTCTTGCTAGTCTGTGCTGTAAAGAATTCAGTGATGCACTAGACTAGATTATCCGCTTTCTAAAATTAACATTCTTAAGATTCTAAATTAAACTTGATTAATACATGCATTAGTTGGATAATAGGTTAGATTATTGAATGGAGAGATGCCCCCCCCCGCCCCCCCCGCCAATTACGGCTGAAATAAAAGAGGAGTTTATATTTCCTCTCATAAGTCTACTGGGAGCCATCCCTAGCAGATGGGTTGGTTCTCTTGTCTTCCACATGTGGCTTCCCTGCCTGGTCCATAGTGACTGCTTCAGTTGTTGGCATTTCCCTGAAAATAGGAAGGGAGAGGGCTGTAAAAAAATGTCAAGGACAGCTAGCCTTTATCTTTTAGATAGTGACTTGGGAAATGTGCCTGGCACTTTCTCTTACCTGCCCTGGGCCCATTCATAGTCACATGGCAACTTCTAGCTGCAAGAGAGGCTGGGAGATGTTTCTAACTAGGTGGACATATGCCCAGATGGAATTCAGTGTGGAGAAGATCCTATCAATAAATAATAAAGGATAATAAATAATGACAAAGGAAAGGATGAGTGCTGGAGGTTAGTCATCAGTTTTTGCCACAATAAGACAATAAGCATTTCAAATCAGTAAATAAAGATCAGTGACCTACTAGAAAAGTTGAGAGTTCAAAGAAATACAAGGAGCTTGCAATCATGGACAAACAGCTCAACCTTGCTCATAATTTTTTAAGTTGCAAATTGAAAACAGGAGTGAGATATTTTTTGTCTGTTGAATGCATAGCGATGTCCATTGTTGGAAAGGATTGGGAGAAATAGACAACTAAAAGATAGAACATTTTTGGAGGGCAGTTTAGAACTATAGACCACAAATGCCCTTATCTTTTAATCCATACATTTTACAAACATGCAGAGATATATGTACATGGATATGCATTGTAGCATTGTTTGTAATTTTGAAAAACTTTAAACCATTTAAATGTCTGTTACTAGAGAAGCTCTGAAAGAGGTGATGGTACATCAACATCGTGTAATGTTCAGAACTTGATGCATCTGTTTTATTGACGTGAAAAGTTAGGCTATATAGTAAGCAAAATAAATAAATTTTAGAACGTGTGTATGAGGAGAGTGATCCACTTGTCTTGGGACAAAATGTGGGTAAAGTTGTTTGGAAGAACACGGAAACTGCTCTTGGCAGTGACTGTCTCTGGGGAGGGGAGAGCTTTCTTCATTTTATATACCGTACTACATTTGAATCATCCATGCATAGTGTTTTTAAATGAAACACAAAAACAAAACAACAGATGTCACTCACTCTCCAAAATCTTGACTAATATCCTCTGGGAATTTCACTGATTACGTGCTGTCTCACCTTCAGCTATCTACCTATACTCTTAACTGACCAGTCTTTTTATTTTCTGCTTTGTTTTTAAATTAATTTTATTGATAAATAATTTAGGTATGATAAATTGCATCCATTTGACATGTACAGTTTGATGAGTTTTAACAGACGTCCACGCCTGTGAAATACCAGAATCAAGATACAGAACGTTTCCATCATCTTCAAAAGATTTCTCGTGCCCCATTGCAGTCCGTCCCTCCTCCGCCCCTGCTGCAGGCAGCCACTATGAGCTTTATGTCATAGTTTTCCCTCTCTTAGAAGTTCACATAAATGCACTCATAAAATATGTGGCCTCTTGTGTTTAGTTTTGCACTTAGTGTGATGCTTTTGAGATTCATCATGTTGTTGCATGGGTTAGTAGTTTGTTCCTCGTTGTTGCTGAGTATTATTCCATTGTATGAACATACTGTATGTTGCATATCCATTCATCTGTTGATGGATGTTTGTGTTGTTTCCACATTTGGGCTATCGTGAATTAAACTTCTAAACTTTTCAGAAGTGCTTTTACATTCCCATTAGCAGTGTGTGCAAATTCCATTGTTCCCATTCTTGCCGACATTTCCTCTTGTTGGCGTTTTACATTTTAGCCCTAATGAGTGTATAATGGTTTCTCATTGTGGTTTAAATTTACATTTCTCCTATGACTAAGGATGATGAGTATCTTTGGATGTGTTTATTGGCTATCCATATATCTTCTTTTGTGAGTTGTGTCCAAATCTTTTACTCACCTTTAAAATTGGGTTGTCTTGTTGGAGTGTAAGAGTCCTTTTGATATTTTAGATACAATTATTTTGTCAGATTCAAGTTACAAATATTTTCTCCCATTCTGTGGCTTGCCTTTCTGTTTACCTGACCAGTTGTAATGTCATCAATATCACTGTTATGGATTACTTTACCAAAATAAGGAGGACTTGTCCCTTTGAAAGAAAATGTGACAGATGATGAAATCGTAGCAGAATATGAACTCCATTCATGCACTTTTGGGAGGTTCCCTGACTGGGATTAGGCAGTGGGAGTGCAGACTTAACAATGGATTAAGGCATGTCATGTTAAGTCAGAACCAGAGAACAGTGGCTGAGTCAGTAAATAAATCCCTTTTACTCTTCCAACCGCTAGAGACATCTGCCTGTCTTTACTAGTCCTCAAAAGCTCTTTTCTAAACCAGCCTTTTTCTTCTTACAGCTGCCCTTTGCCTTATTCTCCTGTTCTAAAAACCTAACAGTGTTGCACATTCCCATAAGAAGGACTGATTCTCAGTATTGAAACTTTTAATTACAAGAATAGCATAGTGACTTGTTTTCATTGTAGAACAAGAGTTAGAGAGGTTTTAGAAGCCTAAGGCTTGTCTAGGACAGGGGTTGGCAGATACAGCCTTAGGGCTAAATCTAGCTTGATAGTTGTTTTTATAAATATAGTGAATAAAATAAATATTTATTTGTTTTGTATTTTCTATGGCTGCTTTCATGCTACAGTGGCAGACTTGAGTTGCTCCAACAGAGGCTGTCTGGTGCACAAAGCCTAAAATATTTATTATCTTGCCTTTTACAGAAGAAGTTTGCTAACCCATGGTCTAGGGAGAAACAAGTCCATTAACCTATAAGCCACAATAAATTGAGTCATTTCTGTCTGCTTGAAAACTCATATTTCCTCAGAGACTTCTAGTCACTACTCATGATAATAAGGGGGGTGCTATCCAAGAAATTGGAACTAGCCTTAAAGGCTTTCTCTCTTAAAAGTATAATAATATATTCATATCTCTGCTCTTGTAGCCCCTCCCTCGCCTAAGAGTAATACTAGAAAAATGAGAAGTCGGCTAAGACACTGGATCAAGATTAGGCTTGGAGGATACAGAATGAATGGGGGCAGGGGTGCCGGGGAGTTGGGTAGGCTCCAAAGAAGGAAATCAGGCCTCCTGTGTTGTTGGTACTGGAAGACTTAGAAAAACCCTCCAGACGATTGTCCTAGTAACCACCTCCTTTCAGGACACACAGGTAAAATGAGCATGAGAGATCAAGAACCAAATAGGGGTTTCTTAGGCTAGTGCTAGATTTACAGTCTTCATGCATTTAACTCTATGTCATATGGCAAGGATTTTTATTGATAGGACAAGTTAGAGAATCGCATTAATTTCTCTTGTCTTTTATCAGTGTTTTGCCAGTGTTTATTTTGAATTTGTCTGCTGCACCGTTCATGGCTTCAGGCAAATGCTTCAAGTGTCCTTGTTCTTTAAGTCAGTATCCAGTTTTACTCATCTTCCTGTTGCTCATCACTTATGTGTTGACCTATGGTTAGTACTTTGAAATTCTCCTACCTCAAAAAAATGTTCTGTGTAATTAATTTTTGTAGACCATAGTTGTCATTATTGAATGTCCAAGACTGAGAAATACCAGGTGACCATAACTTTATTTTCTTTGTCTTTGGAGATGCTTGGTCATGGCCAATATCATTTATTGTCTGAAATTCCAGCCTCCAGTATTATTTTGTCAGAAATGAATTTTTTTCTTTTTAAATTGTGACAACAGCCATCCTGTTAAGTAAAATTAAATTATGACCTGGGACTTGAATTATAATGAGATGACTCAGTTTATAATCTTAATTCATGTGAGGAGGACATATTTCATCGATGTTCTGCTTTTTCGCCAATTCATAATCATTAGAAATAATCAGTATTTAAATTGAAGTATTTTTTCTTAATACCGAATATTAAAATAGGGTAATTAATAAGCGCACGTTTTACTTTGGATCTAAAGGTTAACTGTGATTATGGTTTTAATCTCAAATGAGTTATATGTAAAATTGTTATGTATGCTAAGAAGATTTGTACAAATTTAAGATATTCTTCATCTTTATAAACCAATAGCAATATATACTTATTTCTGTTTTAGTTATTTTTGAAGATGACGTTAGTAAATTATCATATTAATACATTAAAATGTGACTAAGTTTTTCACTGAAGCCTTAAGTTAAATACTTTTTAGTGTAATTTTTTTTTTCTGAGTTGTTTTTCTTCTGAATAAAATTTCTTCTAAAGTGCTGTGAATTGCCAAGCCCAAAGATAGAAGGAGAACATAGAATCTGTTCTTTTGGTGGAGTAAAGTTGAGAATATACCGTGAAACCTTAATGCAATGTTAGTTTGTTCTGACATGTGCCATGTATATTTTTAGGAACCTGAACGTGTTCTTAAAGTTAGTAGGTAGACAAAAGTTTCTTAAGAAAAAAAAAAAGCACTGTTGAAATCATGCACATTTGTTAAAATAATAGCTGCCCTTTTCTTAAACATGGTTTATGCTTCTAAATTTTATTACTTGTTAGTCACTGGTTTCTGCAGAAGCATTCAGAATTGTAGATGTATGTAGTAATAAAACTACTCAATTTTTCCAGCTGTCTTTCTAAAAAGCTTTTTGGGGAACATGCTTTATTTTTATATTTATATTTATTTAAAATGCAACTATTTCTATATGTTTCATACTAGGCATCTATACATAAAGACAGCATAGTTGTGTAATGACGTAAGGTTCTTTTACAGTTCCATTTGAAAATTACAAAGAGTAATAATATCTTTACTTGATTTCAGTTTCATATAAATATTTATTATTTTCAGTATATCAAGAACAGAACTTATATTACTAAAAATTTCATGGAAGGCTTAAATACTCAGAGTAACACTCCAATAATTTAAACTCTATTGAATATAGAATTAACTTATTTCTAAAATATACACAAAATTATATAATATTTAAACACTTATATTTGTGCATTCCATTCTTACTGGATTTCACACACAGTAGCCAGGCCCTCCCAGCAATTTGTTACTCTCTGATTTACTCATTTAGTATGAGCTTATAGTTCTTCTGCATTTATGCAATCTGTGAATTCGATCAGGTGTATCTTTTTTCTATTAACGTAAGTTAATTATAGTAGCACAGCCAATCTTTGATTATCCTTGATAAGTAGGGAAAGAGCAGAGCATAAAAAGTTACAGTTTAAAAATAATTCTTTTTGGTTTTTTTCCCCAAAAGATTGGCACCTGGGCTAACAACTGTTGCCAATCTTCCTTTTTTTTTTTTTTTGACGATTGGCACCTGGGCTAACAACTGTTGCCGATTTTTTTTTTTCTGCTTTATCTCCCCAGACCCCCCCGTACACAGTTGTATATCTTAGTTGCAGGTCCTTCTAGTTGTGGGATGTGGGACGCTGCCTCAACGTGGCCTGAGGAGCGGTGCCATGTCCGCGCCCAGGATCCGAACCTTGGGCCGCCGCACTGGAGTGCGCAAACTTAACCACTCGGCCACGGAACTGGCCCCTAAAAATAATTCTTAAATCTCAGTCAAGCCAGTATTTTGTTTGTTTGTTTGTTTGTTTAGGAAGATTAGCCCTGAGCTAACTACTGCCAATCTTCCTCTTTTTGCTGAGGAAGACTGGCCCTGAGCTAACATCCATGCCCTCTTCCTCTATTTGATACATGGGATGCCTACCACCTTATGGCTTTTGCCATGTCCGCACCCGGGATCCGAACTGGCAAACCCCGGGCCGCCGAGAAGTGGAACGTGCGAACTTAACTGCTGCGCCACCTGGCTGGCCCCTAAGCCAGTATTTTTGTTGAATTTTTTTCTTCAGTAACAATTTATGCAACCCACCCTACCACCTCAGAAATTTTTTCAGTAATACATCAAGTAACAAAATGACAGCTTGTATAATTTCATTTTAGTTCATAATCTGGTTTCTGTTAGAGGTGCTAAGAGTGAATGACTCATGACTAAAAGGGGATTAAAAGGTGATTTTAGATAATCCACATTATTTGAATAATCCTCCCTTGAAAAACAGCAAATGAATGAGCATTTCACAGGATGGGTTTTTTCTAATTTATCTCAGGAATATATTATTCTGACCAAAAAACTACAGAAAACACCATAATAAAATAAAATATTTGCATATCCTATCTATGATCCATAAAGAGTATGCTAAGAATCCTATTTAATAAAGTACTTTTGCTGATTCTAGTTCTTTTAAAGAATGATGTAGTTGTTGAAATGTTCTGTGAACCATTAGTTATATTATTAAAATATCATGGGGGACTTTCATTGTCATTTTTCAAGGATTTCACTTAAAAATCTTTATTGTATACTGTTTGCATTATAGTCTTGGAAGAGAAATCTTATAGCCCTGTCATCAGTTGAAGTTACCCTTTAAGAATCTTCATATTTACAACCACAGTAATTCCAACTAGTAAAACAAAAACTACATAAATACTCAAAAAGCATCCTGGACTAGACCCAAGTGGTTGCAGTGTTATGTATCTCATCTCAGTGCCCTACTGGGAATTTATATTCCTCCACTTATGCTCCCTCCGCACCATTCATAAAGCTGCCGTAGATCGTCAAGGTGAAGAGTACATTTTAGACAGTATTCAGGTTTTTTAAATTCTATTATCAGAAATCATTTTATCTTATAGAATTCATTTTAAGAGAGTTTTTTTAACCTATGTTTCTTTACAACCAATATAATTTCTAAACTTTAATCAGTTTTGTGGAGATATTTGGCTACCGCAAATGATGTTCCTAAATTTTTGCATAGAGTTCTTGTGGAATCCTACAACTAGTAATGCTCATTAAATACTGTAATTTAAATATCACCAACATTATACATCTTTCATTGAACTTCCTTAGATCCATTTGACACTTTTCATTTCTTCTTAATAAAAACAAAACAGAAGGGGCTGGCCCTGTGGCCGAGTGGTTAAGTTCACGCGCTCTGCTGCAGGCAGCCCACTGTTTCGTTGGTTTGAATCCTGGGCTCGGACATGGCACTGCTCATCAAACCACGCTGAGGCAGTGTCCCACATGCCACAACTAGAAGGACCCACAGCAAAAAATATACAACTATGTACGGGGGGCTTTGGGGAGAAAAAGGGAAAAAAATAAAATCTTTAAAAAAAAAAAACAAAACAGAAGATAATCACACAGGTTTCTTGCTTTGTCATTTGAGCTATCTTAAAACTTAAGCAGCTTTCCAAATGGCCATTCACCGCTTGCAAGTAGTAGTTAGATGACTTTTAAACCACATTAAATTTATTCATTTGATTATTTGAATTGAGAATGTCCTGAGAGGTGAAAAGAGAAGGAGACTGGTATTGCAAAGCTGACTTAAATCCCTTTTAATACCTGATTATGTATGTTGACATTTTGCCTCACTGTTTATCATTCCTTTTCAGTTCACATCTTGCTGAATTACATGCAGATCTTTGTTTTTAAAGTATTTTGGAAAAAGAAGGTTATAGTACATTTTTCTTAAATTGTAACAAGTTTAAAATTTAGTGTTTCTTGACAACAAAATTCTGAGTATTCTAATGGCTTTTTAAAAAAATCGTTTATTTGCTAGGTAAGTTCTCTTCTACGCTTTATGAGACTGGTGGCTGTGATATGTCACTTGTGAATTTTGAACCAGCAGCAAGAAGAGCATCCAATATCTGGTATGTGTGAAGTCGTATTAGGAGAGTGTATGAACTTGTATATATTTGACACATTTAAAGTTATTAAGCCTTGAGACGTAAAAGTTATTTTAAAAACAGTATTTTATATTGGCTTAAATAATTTGTCTTAGTGCATTAGTTTCTAGAAAGTTAAATTAGAATTTTTTGCTATGGAAGACAGAAGGCATTATTCTTAAAAGCGATTCTGTGTTTTAAAAAATTAAGTACAAATTTTCTGTGGATCTCATAGTGGTACAGTGGTTTGCACAGTTCCGAATTTAACTATAGATTTCATGCTATATATATATTTTCGGAACTGAGGCCATGATTAAGAGGGACGCCCAGGGGCATTCGTATTGCGCCGCTAGAGATGAAATTCTTGGACTGGCGCAAGATGGACCAGAGCGAAAGCATTTGCCAGGAATGTTTTCATTAATAAGAATGACAGTCGGAGGTTCGAAGGCGATCTGATGTGTATATATACACACACGCGCGCGCACACATATATAGTCCATGATCTAAAAAAGCTTATTAGAAAAATGTTTACACAACTAGGTTCAAACCCAGCAGTTCTCTTTCTTTGTGTAATTTAAAAATTTTATTTCCTTGTAAGGGTTTTGGTCAAGTATTTTTTTAAATGATCATCTTTCATTTTGTTTTACAATTTGTTTACTAGCTATAAAAAGGAAGAATTTATTAAAATATGGGTCATATGTTACATTTAGTTTCTTTTCCCTCCTGCTTTTAGGAAGGAGTTGTATAAGATAATGGAGAAGTTAGGAGAAAAGCAAATAAGATTTTAGAAATCTTGATCATATAACATGATCACTTATTTAGAATGCATTAAAAAATTTTTTAAATTTTAATCTTACTGTTCATCTCTTCAAGTTGCTGCTTTGAGATCTATTATGAATTAGCTCACTTTTTTCACAAGGGTCATTTGATTCTTACTTTAGGACTTCCATTTAATGATGGGGAACACCTATTTAAATGTTACACCTCTATGGCAGTTCATGTGGTTTCTAAGATCTGAGGGGCCATTTAAAGCGATAAGATCCTACAGTCCCTTAGCTTAGCATGCTGAAAAGATAGAACGTTTAGAAAACTATACTTTCTCCAGAGCTCCTTAGTCCCCTCTCAGAACGCACCCTGTCAAAAATGTTAAATTCAAGTCTTAGATGATTTTGTAACAGTAAAAACAGTAGGAGGGTGGAGTAATGGAAAAATTATGTTCAATATAATTCAAGTTAAGAACAAGTCTTTACACCATAAACTTGGTAAGGTTTCACATTTTGAAATCTAAACTTGACTAAGCTGTAGAAACTGAGTTGTCATGTTGTAGGCTATTGTAGCTAAAATTTATTGTGGTTCCAGGCAATATATTAATTGCTTTCTTAAACACTTTTCACAAGGACTTTGTGATAGAGGTACTATTATCCTATGTTACTGATGAGGAGACTGAGGTATAAAAAGGTTGGATAACTTGTGCAAGATCTCATTCGGTTGATGAAGAAATTTAAAGATAGATATTCTGACCCAGAGGCTATGCTCTTAATCACAATTCTAAGATATTCTGACCCAGAGGCTATGCTCTTAATCACAATTCTAGGAAAATGCTGTTTTGCATTTTGAAGTTTACATGAGACAGTGAGGACATGTAAATATCGTCCAATTGTTAAAGTATTTTTTTCCTACTACTTGACAAACTGTTTATTCCCTAAAGTCTTTTTCATTTTATTTTAGTGACACGGATTCTCATGTATCCAGTTCTACCTCAGTTCGGTTTTATCCACATGATGTGGTAGGTTTTCCTTTATTTTTATAAAATGATGTATTTTCAGATTAACTAAGTATACAAATCAGAAAAATAGATGTAGTTATAAAATATCAACTTTGTTGAAAACTATGGAAAAATCACCTTTGCTGTCCCATTGTGAATCTCGTGTTACAAGTCCTTTGTTAAAAAACATACATAGAACACCATAAAGTTTAATTAGCTATATATTGATCAATTATTACACTTCTGAGGGTGTGTAAAGGTCCATTTTCTCACCAGTATCATAATCTGGTTGTGCCTTTTTTTTTTTTTTGAGGAAGATTACCCCTGAGTTAACATCTGCCGCCAATCCTCCTCTTTTTGCTGAGGAAGACTGGCCCTGAGCTAACATCCGTGCCCATCTTCCTCTACTTTATATGTGGGCTACACCATGGCTTGCCAAGCAGTGCCATGTCTGCACCCACGATCCGAACTGGTGAACCCTGGGCCGCCAAAGCAGAACGTGCGCACTTATCCGCTGCGCCACTGGGCCAGTCCCTGGTTGTGCCATTTTTATGTGTGCCATTTTAAAACTTCACTTTGAATATTATGATTTTGGTGCAGTTATCCATTGGTTGACTGTTAGTTATTCATATACCAGAGTGTGGGGGAAAGCTTAGTGATGACATCACTAAAAATGGCACATGAAATACAGTGGGTATAATTTAAAAAGGTAACACTGCGTTTGCCATCAAGATGTATATATTGAAGTTGGAAAAGACAAAATGGATGAAATCCTTATAAGCAACATGTAAGAGAGATATATAGATAAATGTAGTACCAAAGGGATTAATTATTAGCACCTTTCTGAAGGTGATAAATTGTGAGCAAGGTTTTAAAACCATAGATATGAGTTGGCATAGAGAAAAGGTTTTCAACTAGTGGACATTTGGCAATGTCAGGAAAGATTTTTGCTTGTCACAACTTGGGGAATACTTCTATCTATTGGATAGAAGCCAGGGTTGCTGTTAAACATCCTATAGTGGACAGCATAGCCCCTACAACAAAGAATTATCTGGCTGAAAATACCTGTAATGCCAAGATTGAAAACCCTGGCATAGAGGATAAGAAAAACGTGGGGAAGTATTTGTCAGTGCTTAGTGATAGAAATGGCTTTGTTATATACAGGAAGCAAATTTTCTTGGCTTTACCCACATATGTGTTTGAAAAGAAAAGGCTATCCCCACTTTTTTGCTGTAGTGTATTCCTGGAAACTCCATAGGAAAGCAAAAGTGGGAAACGATTATTTCATTATTTTCCACTGTTAAACGTATGGGAGCCTTGAGGTAGCAAACTACTGGCTAGTGCTATGCTAGATGCAGTAAACTTTTGATTCTTTCAAAGGAAGGGGATACTGGAGAACTGGTGAATGGATGAGTTAAAGTTAAAAGATAGGTAAGGTGGTAATTTCCTGTATAGCCTCAGATTAGCAGCCTGCCAAAACAACAAAAAAAAAGGGGTGTGGAGAGGGATTTGAAAACAACAGTAACAGTGAAGAGACTGTTGGAAGAAATGAGAGTCAAAGGCATTGGATCCACGTCCGTGGAGCTTAGATTTAGCATGGCAATGAGGTTCATAGCTTAATGAGAAAGGACCATGAATGTGACAGGGAGAGGGGAAGCCATTAGTGATTCACTGTAAGTGATTTTAATGGGTTTACTAGCTACATCATCATAAAATGTTAAGATTTCAAACACTTTTCCTAATACAACCTTTCCAAAAGGCCTGTTGATTACTTTGCTTTGTTTTAGTTCACTTCCTATTGTCACCGTCTGTACAGTCACATGTTGCTTAGTGAAAGGGATATGTTCTGAGAAATGCATCATTAAGCAATTTCATCATTATATGACCATCATAGACTAGACTTACACAAACCTAGATGGTACAGCCTACTACACACCTAAGCTGTATGGTACTAATCTTAGGGGACCACCATTGTACATGCAGTCCGTCGTTGACTGAAACATCATTATGCAGTGCATGGCTGTAGTTTCTAATGATCATAAAATATCCACAAGTGGGCTAATGTTGAAAATTAAGGGGGCTCAGATAATTTGCAGACTAATTGAGTAGCCCTTGAGTCATGACTTGTTAAAGATATTTTAACCTTTTAATGCTGACTTTCTTTTAGCTCTCTCTTCCGCAGATTCGGCTGAACAGACTATTGACCATTGATACAGATTTGTTGGAACAACAAGACATTGATCTAAGCCCTGACTTGGCAGCAACTTATGGTCCAACAGAAGAAGCTGCCCAAAAGGTTAAACACTATTATCGCTTTTGGATCCTGCCACAGCTATGGATCGGCATTAACTTTGACAGACTCACACTTTTGGCTCTGTTTGATAGGTGAGAGTATAGTGTGATATTAAATATATGCACAGATTTTATTTTTAAATTGAAATGTCCCTAATTACCCATTGAGGTTTTTACTTGGTTACCGTGTTGGAAAATGTTTCCTGTTTTGGTCCTTTTGGAATAAAATTTAAGTTAATAGTGTTCCCAAACATTAACTCTCTTGAATCCATTAAAAACGTTTTTGTGGCAATTAATGTTTATACAACATCATTCTTTTTATTTTCAATAAGAATCATGCAACTGAGGCCAGCCCTGTGGCCTAGTGGTTAAGTTCAGTGCACTCTGCTTCAGCGGCCCAGGTTCATTTCCTGGGTGCAGACTTATACCACGTGTCAGTGGCGACGCTGTGGTGGCAACCCACATACAAAATAGAGGAAGATTGGCACAGATGTTAGCTCAGGGCAAATCTTCCTCAAGCAAAAAGAGAAAGATTGGCAACAGATGTTAGCTCAGGGCAAATCTTCCTCACACACACATACACACAAAAAAAAGAATCATGCAATTGTACTTAAAAGCCAGAGAATATGTGGTGTTTATGATCATAAGGTTATAGGTAATATGACCCTAAATAAAAAGGTATAAGATGAAACTTTTGTTTCCCTATTTCTTAGCACTAGTCTTAATAGTAAACAACATTAGTCTATCATGAACTTGGTGACCAAATGCTGCCTCCATTCAACATGGAGTAGCAAGGACTGGATTTACGCTCCTAGCTGAAACAATGAAAAGCAGACAAAATGAATGAAACAATGGTTTTCAAGACAGCAAGGGACAGTGTTTGCTGAGAGATGGGAAACAAATTATGTGAGCCCTACAACTGCCCCAGTTTACTGCCTTACGAGAGATCCCAGGCTGCCACACAGGGAGAAGGTACTGAAGTAGAGCCTAGCAGACTTCCAGAGTTGAGGAGATGGAGCTACAAGTCCAGGGAGACTAAGGCAGCTAGAGTCCATAGGACAGAATATCAGAGAGAGAATCTCAAGAGCTCTGCAGTGGGTCTCCTTGACTATTCAGCAGAGTATTGATAAGTGAATGTCTGTGAGGAATCTACCAGGGAAATAACTGTGTGAAGGAAATAGGACAAGTAGTGCCTGGCACTCACACAGGGCAGGAAATAAGTGCCTGTTCCCACCGGCCAGATAGAAGAAACTTGTAATTCATATTTTATGCTGCATAAGATATGCACTCAGGAAAGTCTTGCCTTACAGATGTGGAATAATTAGCCCTAGCATGAGCACTGCTCCAGACCCACCTAACAAGTCATAAAAGATCTGAAAGGATCAAACTGTTTCTAAGTAGCATAACAAAGCTCAAGAAGATTTCTAGAAATCCAGAAATTCTCAGCACCCAGTAAGTTAAGATTCATGATGTCTGGCATCCAGGGATTACCAAGCATGCAAAGAAACAAGAAAATATGATTTATAATGAGGAAAATAATGAATCAGTTGAAACCAACCTGTAACAGTCACAGATTTAGAATTAGCAAAGACATTGAAACAATTATAACTGTACTCCATATGTTAAAAAAGTTAAGTAGAGGCATGGAAGATATAAGAAAAGACCCAAGTCAGACTTACAGAGATGAAAACTAGTGTCTGAGATGAAAAATACAATGGACGGCATTAATGGTAGACTAAATATTACAGAAGAAAATATTGGTGAACTTGAAAGCATGCCAATAGAGACTATCCAAAATGAAATGGAAAGAAAAAGGTATCATCCTCCCACTCCCATCCCCCAAAGAAAAGAACATCGAAACAAAGTAAAAGTAACCTTTTGGACAACTTCAAGAAGAGATGGGGACAGAAAAAATTGGGAGGAAATAATGGTGGAGAACTTTCCAAATTTGATGAAAGCTTTAAACATCTGCATTAAAGAACCTCAGTGAAACCCAAGTACGAGAAACATGAAGAAAACTGCACCAAAACATGTAATTGCACAAAACCAGTGATAAAATCTTAAAAACTGCAAGAGAAAACAGGACATAGTTTGTTAGAAAAATGAGGATAAGGAAGACGTCAGATTTATTATGGGAAATAATGCAAATGAGGAGACAGTGGAGCAACATCTTTAAAGTATTGAAAGGAAAAAAACCCTGTCAATCTGGAATTCTATACCCAGCAAAAATATCTTTTAATAAACCAAGATGAAATAAAGACATTTTCAGACTGGAAAAAACTGAAATAATTCTTCGTAAGCAGGCGCACACTACAAAATATGTTAAAGAATGTCTTTCAGGCAGAAGGAAAGTAATACCAAATAGAAATACAGACCTACCCAAAGGAATAAAGATTACTAGAAATGGTAAGTCACTACATTGATAACAATATATAAGATTTTTCTTACTAATTAGATCTCTTTAAGAGATGATTGGATGTTTAAGCAAAAATAATAATGTATTGTTTGGCTTATAACATACATAAATGTAAAAATTCATGACAGTAATAGCATAAAGGCCAGGAAGGGATATATAAAAATATACAACTATAAGTTTCTTATACCATATGTGAAGTCATATAACATCATTTGAAAGTAGACTGTCATAAAATGTATACTGTAAACCCTAAAACAACCACTAAAATAACAAAAGAAAGAGTTATAGTTAGTAAGTAAAAAAAAGAGATAAAATGGATTCATAAAAGTTACTCTGTTAATCTAAAAGAAAGCAGAAAAAGAGGGGAAAGATTAAGAATAGATTGGCAGATAGAAAATAAATGACAAGATTATAATTGGAAAAAAGTCAAAAATTGTCAAATTGGGGTAAAAAGCCAGACTCAACTCTGTTCTGCCTGCAAGAAATACACTTAAATATAAAAACAGAAATAGGTTAAAACTAAAAGACTGAAAAAGATATAATGTACTGACACTAATCAAAGGAAAGCTGGGGTGGCTGTATTAATGTCAAAGTAGATTTCAGAGCAAAGAATATTGTCGAGTGTAAAGTCATTTCATAATGATAAAGGGTCCTTTAATCCATAGGATTTAACCATCCTAAGTGTTTCTACACTTAAAACAGCACTTTAAAAATACATAAAGTAAAAGCTGATAGAAATAGAAGAAATAGACAAATTTACAATTATAATTGAATTCAACACCCCCCCTCAATAATTGATAGAACGAATATATAGAAGATCAATAAGTATATAATAGACTGGAACAATACTGTCAACCAACCTAAGTTGATTGACGTTTATGGAACACTCCACTCATAACAACAGAATACACATTCTTTTAAGTGCACATGGAACGTCTACCAAGATAGACCATATTCTGGGCTGTAATACAAAGGTCATATTTGAAAGGACTCAAGTCATACTTAATGTGTTCTCTGACCATAGTGGAGTTAATTTTAAATTGATAGCAAGAAAAACTTGGAAAATCCCTAAATATTTGGAAACTAAATAACCCTTCTAAGTAACTCAAGGATCAAAGAAGAAATCAAGAAGAAAATTAGGCAGTGTTTTTGAACTGAATAAAAAAACATGGCATATCAGAATTTTTGGAATGTTACTAGCACAGTACTCGGGAGAGTTTATAGCACTAAATAAGAAAAAAAATCAAATGAGTGACTTCACCTTAAACCTGAAGAAACTAGAAGGAAAACTAGGAAAACTGGAGCACATTAAGTCCAAGTAAGCAGAAGAAAGAAAATAATAAAGAACAAAGCAGAAATCAGTGAGGAAACAGAAAAACAATAGAGAAAAATCAAGGAAATGTAAAAGCTCCATCTTTAAGAAGATCAATATAATTGGTAAATCTTTAGCCAGGCTGATCAGGAAAAAAAGAAAGAAGGTATAAATTACCAATATCAGGGATATGAGATAGGATATCACTACAGATTCTACAGGTATTAAATGGATATTATGAACAGCTGTATATAAATTAATTTGACAGTGGACAAATTTCTTGAAAGAGGTAAATCATCAAAGTTCATTCTGAAAGAAATATATTACCTTAGTGGTCCTATATCTATAAATGGAAATTGAAGTTAAAAACCTTCCCATAAAGAAACTCCAGGCTTAGATAGGATCAAAGTAATATCTCGAATCAGTGAAGTGGAGAAAGGATAACTTTTTCAACAAATGGTGCTGAAACCATCGGATTTCCATATGCAAAAAAATGAGTTTGTATCCTTACCTTGCACCATATTACAAGAATTAATTCAAAATGGATCATAGGTCTAAATGTAAAATCTAAAACAATAAAACGTCTTAAAAACAAAAAAAAAACATAGGAGAACATTTTTGTGACCTTGGGTTAGGCAAAATTTCTTAGATGTGACACCAAAAACAAGATCAATAAAAGAACAAATTGATAATTTGATTCATCAAAATTGAAAACAAAAAACAAAAGAGAGCACATGTTCGGTGTCTAACAACATAGAAAGTATTTTGTGTAGCAGGGGCAACAAGGATCATTGGATTTGGCAAATCCGGAATTCCACAACTGCCATATAAGATCAATGAAAATACCAGTGTTTCTTGATTTGAAAATGCTATTGAACTCGTTTTAATCTGATACAACTATCAAATGACATAGTAGAGATGTTTGTGAATTTTATTTCTTAGGTTAATTGATCATTATAAATATGACATTGACTTAAAAAACAAATTAGTAAAAACATTTTGTGATTATAAGAGTAATTCTTTACCCATTATAGAAAATTTAAATATGCAGAAAGATTTTAAGCCAGAAAGAGGCCAACCACAATTCTACCCAGATAGACCATTATTAGTAGTATCATTTTGATTTGTCATCTTTTTTACCCTGTGTGTATGTTTTTTGAATAACAAGACTTATATCCTCCTATATACACAGTTTTGTGTCCTGCTTTTTTTGTATAGCAGATGTACTGAGCGTGTTCCTGAGTCAGAAAACATTCTTTAAAAACAAGACTTTTAGGGGCTGGCCTGTTGCGTAGTGGTTAAGTTTGCGCTCTCCACTTCAGTGGCCCGGGGTTCGCGGGTTCGGATCCCCGTTGTGCACCTACACACTGCTCACAAGCCACGCTGTGGCGGCATCACATATACAAAATAGAGTAAGATTGGCACAGATATTAGCTCAGGGCTAGTCTTCCTCACCAAAAAAACCCCCAAAAACAAACAGAACAAGACTTTTAGCAAGTATTTAGCATTTTGTGAATCAAATTTCCCCAAGAAGTAATGAGACAGATTTTTACCTTTTGGTGAGACATATAAAGATCATTTTCATTGCTCTGTGTAATGTCTTGGGCATCATATTGTTTCTTTTACAGTGTCAGTTTAATAAAAGAGAACTGTCTGAGCAACTTTGACAGAGGCAGTATTGATCATCTTTATCACTGCCTTCATTCTCAACATGTGTAACAGCCTGTATTTAAGTAATTCTAATAAGTTAGTTTTCAGATTATTTCAGATGATTTAGAGATGGGGAAAATGAAACCACTGGTATCAAAATTTGGTTACAACCTTTGTCATATATAATAATTGTTTTAAATTTAATTTTCTAGAAACTGTTTTGAGATTTTTTTTCCTCTTTTTTCTTTTGCTGAGGAAGATTAGCCCTGAGCTACTATCTGTGCCAGTCTTCCTCCATGTTATATGTGGGTCACCATCACAGCATAGCTGACGAGTCATGTAGGTCTGCGCCTGGGATCTGAACCCACAAACCCAGGCCACTAAAGTGGAGCATGTGGAACTTAACCACTATGCCAAGGGCCTGCCCTGAGATTTTGTTTTTCAGACTTGATCCTTTGTGTATCTCCTTTATTTGCCATCTGAGTTGCTTAGTTATTCTGCAACAAATTTGACAGAAAAGGAAATGTTAAGAAGAGTAAAGTTTTAAAATAGAAATTAGAACTATATTATGTGTTAAAATTAAAACGTCACAATCCACTGTAGGATGCTCTATTTGCACATAAGAATTTGTGTTAATTTTCCACATAAACTAGTTTCTTTTTCAGTATAATCCAAAATCTTATTCAAACCCAGTACCAAAAAACACCTCAGGAAGCATAATATGAACTTTCTGTTGATGTCTTCCCTTTTTTCACTGTGATTAATTTCTTGTATTGATGATATACATTTTTCTGTCTGCAGAAATCGTGAGATCCTGGAAAATGTGTTAGCTGTCATCCTGGCTATTCTTGTGGCTTTTTTGGGATCTGTTCTTCTCATTCAAGGCTTCTTCAGAGATATCTGGGTCTTCCAGTTCTGCCTGGTCATAGCCAGCTGTCAGTACTCGTTACTTAAGGTACCAGCGTCTCTTCTTTTCAGACTTTGGAATAATAGTTCTGTTACAATGCAGAAGATTTTGTATCATTCACTATTTCACTAGGATAATTTTTAGATTTATTTTCCTTGGATGTTTAAGTTAGATTGGATAGGGAACAAAAGGGACATATAAACATTAAAAAATAATGCTATGTAAATGAAGTTTCCTAAAAACTGTATTTTTGTGTTAAAAGAAAATATTTGGGCATTTGTTAAAAATAAGAATTTGCATTCTTTTTTTTAAAGATAGGCACCTCAGCTAACAACGGTTGCCAATCTTCCTTTTTATTTTCTCTTTCTGCTTTTTCTCCTCAAATCCCCCCAGTATATAGTTGTATATTTTAGTTATGGGTCCTTCTAGTTGTAGTACGTGGGACGCCGCCTCATCGTGGCCTGATGAGCGAGTGGTGCCATGTCCGCACCCAGGATCTGAATCAGAGAAACCCTGGGCCGCCGTAGCGGAGCGCGCAAACCTAACCACTCGGCCACAGGGCTGGCCCCAAGAATTTGCATTCTTGAAATTCATTTCTTTTTAATTTATCAACATTAACTCTCCAACTCCCATATTTTAGGCCTTCTGTTCTGTAGGTGCAATTTATTAAAATCCATCATTGGTGGACCTAGTCAAAACTAGAATATATGTTCTTTAGGGGCACCAAAAGCAGAAGGTTGGTGTCCTTTTGCTGTTGTTCAGTAGTGGCTCTAAAATGCCAAATGTTATCAATTTTAAGCTTTCCAAAAATGGGAGAATGAAATACCAGATTTTTCACCTTCCATGCAAAATCATGTGGACTGTTAATGTGGACTGTTTTCTTTCCTTTCTTTCTTAAGTAAATACCCTTGTGTGTATTGGTTATTTGCCTGATAGATGGTGACATGCAGAACCCTGCCCCATCGTGAAAAGTATTGAGTTCTCTTTATACCATCAGCTTTCCTTTCCTTTTTCCTCTCCCCATTTATAGATAGACATCTGGAATAAACCACCTATGTCAGCTGCTTGTTTCTTCAGGGCCCATCCATACTCATTTCCTCAATGCAGTACTGAAATTACAGTCTTTGTGGTGCTAATAATCTCTAATTGCCAAATCTGTGTCCTTTTCTTAGTCTTCATTCTCTGCCAGTGCTGCATCATATAATACCTCTGAATGCTACCTTCCATTTCTATATTCTCCTCATTGATGTTCTGTGACTATACTACCCTGACAATTATCCTACTTTTCAGATATCTTTGTTTTCCCTTTTGGATGCCTCTTTGTTCTTTTGACCACTTCTTAATTTGAGAATTCTCTAGAGTTTTATTTGGCCCTCTTCTCAGTTTGCAGTTCCTTGCCAGTGAAGTCATCCTCTTTTATTGTTTTATTTGTTGCCTCTATGTATGAATTATGTCCAGATTTATATCTCAAAGTCTTCACCGTTCTCACAAGCTTTAGTCCTATATATCTAACAGGCAGTTGGCACATTTTAAAAATAGCACATCATGGGCCGGCCCGTGGCTAAGTGGTTAAGTTCGCACACTCCGCTTCAGTGACCTGGAGTTTCGCCAGTTCGGATCCTGGGCGCGGACATGGCACTCCTCAACAAGCCATGCTGAGGCGACGTCCCACATAGCACAACCAGAGGCACTCACAACTAGAATATACGACTATGTACTGGGGGGCTTTGGGGAGAATTAAAAAAAAAGAAAGACTGGCCACAGATGTTAGCTCAGGTGCCAGTCTTTTAAAAAAAAATAGCACATGATCATCTTCTGATAAATATTTTCCTTTCTCAGTTCCTTTGCTTTTGACAGTAGTATACCAAGTCAAAATCTTAGAGCCTCTGCTCCATCCTTCTTGATCCCTAATAACAAATAACCAAGTACGTTTGATTAAATTTGTGATCCTCTGTTAAAATTTCTGGTCTTTGTTCTTGGTTTCCATTTCAACCCATCCCTTTATTGCCTTAAACCATTTAAATTCATTCCTTGGCTCCAGTGTCCCTTGTAGTTTTGTAGTCCCTCCAGTGTCCAGTAGTTTTGTCCACTGCTTTCAAGTTAGTATGGTTAGAAAAGGTAAAAGATGCCTGAGATTTTTGAAATTAGTTGACTAGAAGACTAATATCATAAACAGAAATAAGAAAGGCTGGAACAGAAGCTTTTAAAGACTATATGTTGGAACTGAAAGTTTAACGATCACCTGGTCTCATATCCAGCCAAGGGCCACATGCCAAACTCTGACCTTGGTCCCGTCTAGAACTAGGGTGATGGTAGCCCATCCTAGTTAAATTATTTGGTATGCGTTGGAAATGAACTTGGGAGAAGAGTCATGATTCAGGAAGTGGCTGCACCTTTTGAACATTTTTGTGGAAAGTTGATAAAGTCTTTTACAAGGATATAGCTTATCTTATTTGATGTGAAAATGCAGATAATATATTTAATACAAATACCACTGAATTGTTTAGTAAGTTTGGAATTTGTGGGCAGAGCTACAGTTCTTCTTATAAGCTAACCCATATTTTGTGCCTTTCCTGAATGGAGTGATGTGGCATAAGAAAGCATTCTACCTTAACTATGCTTATGTGTAGTCATGAGCCAAGCAGTAAGATGGATCTGTCTGCCATATGCCATTTCAGAAACATTAAGCTAGATGCAAATGACTAATTGACCATAATAAGTTGAAGAGTCAAGAAAGATTTGAGATGTTTTTAATATCACAGTGATACCAGTATCTGGAGCTGATGTTTCATCTCCTGTTGAGTTTCAACAGAACTAATGTAGGTCATTTCTTATCTGTGGGGTATTCACTTGAAATTACTTCAGACATTTTGAAACTTGCTTGTAAAATTACCAGGACTTCAGTAGTGTAATCTATCTTTCTGTTTCACTTTTAGAGTGTTCAACCAGATTCTTCTTCTCCCAGACATGTAAGTCACTCTAATATACCTGTAACTGGTAGTTCCTTAACATTTATCAGAGCCTTTTTTTTTAGCCGTATGTCACATTGAATTAAGATTTATGTTATTATTTTCTCATCTGAGTTTTGACACACTACTAGAGAAATATAGGTGATTTATTAGCATGAAGTAAAATGACATTGTAATTGTAGACTCTAAATCTTGGTTGAAATTGGGCATAATTCATTTTTTGACAACCTCTTTCAGGAGGAGGTTATCAATTAGGGAGACATGGTTCATATAAACTCATGGTTATTTGATAACTTGCATTTAATAAACTTTGAACAATAAATCATGAATAAGTATTGAGAAATAGAATTTTGAAGTAGGAAAAACTTTACATTTTTTTGCTTAGGTAATCATTAAGAGCAAGAATAAAGAAGTAATACATTGATCTCGTGTTTAGACCTGTGGACACTAAGGAGATTAAAAACCTTGTTAATCATTTTGTGACTTTAGACAAAAGCATTAGCTGCCTAACACTCTTTGTTGTGAAGTCTGGTTTTAGACCTTACTCTAGAGTGTTTATTTAATAGAAAGACCAAAGGGCTTCTCTTTAAAGCAGTTAAAAAACAGATTCCAAGAACAGTTTATGCTGGTACCTTCTTTCTTGAATAGAATTATTATTTTTACCCATACACTGGAATACTTAATGAGAGTAGATGAGCAAAACAAAACAAGGAAGCAAATGATTTTATTTCAACAGTATTTTATTTATTATTTTGTAAGAATGTTTTTCAAGTGTAATAATACATGGAAGTATTGTTTCTAACTTTTTATTTTGTCGCAATTTCAGACTTAGGAAAAAGTTGCAAGGATTGTACAAAGACTTCCTGATGCCATTCACCTGGGATCCCTGTGTTAGCATTTTACTCTGTTTGCTTGTTCCCTCTCTGGTTCTTCTCACCAACACACACGTACACACTTTTCTAAACTGTTTGAGACTGAATTGTACACGTGTTCCTCCTTTACCTCTAAATACCTCCGTGTATGTTTCCTAGAAACAAAGGCATTCCTTTATGTTAATTCCATGTAACTCTCACAATCAGGGCGTTAACACTGATTCTATAGTATTTTCTAATCTACAGATCTTACTCAGGTGTTTCCTAGCATCTCAGTTGGCAATGGAAAATCCCTGATAACGCATTCGTTCTTTTTAGCCTCTAACCTGGAGCAGTTCTTTAGAATTTGTTTTTCACAATATTGACATTTTTGATGGGTACAGGCCAGTTATTTTGTGGCCCATCCCTCAATTTGAGTTTGTCTGATGGTTCTTCTCAATTAGATACAGGACATGCTTTTTTGGTAGGAATATTACAAAAGTGATGTGTTCTCAGTTCATCCTATCAGAAAGCACACTGTGTTGATTTATCCTTCTACTGCTGATGTGAACTTGGCACTTTTAGCTAAGGGTAGTGTGGGCAGGGCTTTTCAGACTTTGCAATAGTAACATTTTGAGCTGAATAATTCTTTGTTAAGAGTTTGTGAGGGGAGTGCTGTCCTGTGCATTGTAGGACGTGTAGTATTACCTCTGACCTCTACCTACTACGTGCCAATACTAGCACGCTCACCCCAATTGTGACAACCAAAATTTCTCTCAACGTTGCCAAATTTTGCTCTGGGGGAAAAATCACCTCCTACTCTCTTTAGAACTACTCCTGTAATGTAATGTCACTATTTTTCTCTTGTAGTTAATAAATATCTCATAGGGAGATACTTTGAGATTGTATATGTATGTCGCATTGCCCGGCAAACTTCTACTCACTTGTTTTTAATGTCTATTTGATGTTTCTTGCCTGAATCACTTATCATTTGATGGTTGCAAAATAGTGATTTTCTAATTCCATCATTCCTTCTACATTTATTGGTTGACTTTTTACTGTAAGGAAGAACCTTCCTTTCTGTCTTCTTTGTATTGGTGTGGAGTGACAGATTCTTATTTTATTCAATGGACTATGCTGTTACTATCATTATTTATTTTGATGCTCAAGATGTCCCTGATTTGGGCTTTGGGATTCCATCAAGCTGCCCTCTGTGTCCTTTTGACATATCCTTATCATTCTTTAAGTACTTCTTTCTTCTTGGGCACAACCAAATGTTCCAGGCTCATCTTGTACTCTCCCAACCCCTGCCCCAACCCAGCCATTGCTGTATGGAACCCTGGTTCTTTTTAGTCACTCGTGCTATTTATGAACTAAGATCTGGATGCTAGTAATCTATATTACTAGAATGTCATTACTTCTAGGTCCTCTCAGTGGATAAAGCTAGGAAATATATGTATGTATATGTACACACATACACATCTACACACATAGCTATTCTTATATCTATTTATATTCATATTAAAAACAGTGAGTTCATACTGATAACTCTAATTTCAATCCAGTATCATAGAGTTCATTCTATTTGTCTTCCTTTCCATGTTTATAATTCTCTTCTGCCACAGTCAGAAACGTGGCTTCCATTTGGAAACATTTTGAATCCTTAGAATATAGGCCACCAAAAATCTCAATAGCTAATTGTGACTCTTAAAATTAACTAAACTGACTTCTTTTTTAATATCATTTTCAGGGTCATAATCGTATCATTGCCTACAGTAGACCAGTTTATTTCTGTTTATGTTGTGGTCTTATTTGGCTCTTGGATTATGGTAGCAGAAACCTTACTACAAACAAGTTCAAATTATATGGAATAACTTTCACCAATCCACTGGTGCTTATATCAGCCAGGGATTTAGTTATAGGTGAGTCATCTTTAAAATATCTCAGATCCTAACCTTTATTTGTATACACTTAGTGAATAAATAGATCAATTATGTAGGTAAAAATAGTTTTAGTAGGCTTATTTTGCTGTTTATTGTCCTCTCAGTGAGAAACAAAACTATAGGGCTATTATGAATGAAAAAAGTTAATGATGAACAAATATAGTAACTCTTCTGCATTTGAAGCAGACACAGTGGAAGATTTCCTTTGGATTCTTTATCTCAGGTTCCTTATGTGAGAATGGTTGAAATAATTTTAAAAGCTGTTCTTTATAGTTGAAAAGATTATTTAATACCCAAGCAATTATGTAGACAGAAAAAATTTAAAATGATATCTTTTAAAAAATTTAGTAGTTATATATTAATTTTGGATTTCTTTTTATTATTTATTTTATCATAAATGAACAAAAGGATGCATTTGGAATACTATCTTTAATATGCTTCTCTTTCTTTCTATAGTGTTTACACTCTGTTTCCCAATAGTATTTTTCATTGGTCTCCTGCCTCAGGTGAATACATTTGTAATGTACCTTTGTGAACAATTGGATATTCATATCTTTGGTGGTAATGGTAGGTATTTCCTTATAAAGATTACAGATTACAGTATTATGTTTACAGATAATTAAGTAATAAACTGAATATTAAAATGCTTTTCCGGTTTTCATTTTAGAATTGAAATTAGAAAGAAAAAGATATTTAATAATTAAAGACAGAGTGGGAATTAATACATAGATAGGAAAAAGTAGTCAAGCCTGCTACTTTAGTGAAAGATCCAGAAATAATGGAGTTGATTTGTAAGAAGTGATAAAATACTATTGTCTAAAACTAAAAATTATAGTGAGTTTACATGGAACCTGTATAGACTTACAAAATATTATAGAAGATCATCTATCCCAAATAGATTGAGCTCTGATAAATAGTATTACATGTGGATTTTGAACTGGCATATGTATTTGGACTATATGTTTGATTTCAGAGCTTTATTTTTTCTTTAGGGTGGGAACACCAAAATGAGAATGCTTTGAGTAAAAGCATTTTACTAAATAAGATTTTTAAAAGTATCTCTGTTTTTAGAGTAGAATATGTGGATATGAATTGATGTACTTAGAAATTTATTCCCCTATTATATGTATATTTTATTTTCAAAATAAATAAGACTATACCAGTATTACTCTGGAATAGATAATGGTTTGCAGAACTTGAAAATAACCCTGTGGGCAGCCACTGTGGTTAAAATATACCCTTATTTAGTTTAACCATTTAAAATTTTAATGAAAGATGAGTGTACAACTAGAGAAAAAATATGAAAGAGAAAGAAATTACTGTAACTTTACAGTCTGTTTTCTCTTCATACTTCACATTTGCAGTTTAAATCTTCCAGGTATGTGCATTGAAATAATCTTTGGTGATAAAATGTTGGTATTATGGGTTATTTTTTTTTTTTTTTTTAAAGATTGGCACCTGAGCTAACATCCGTGGCCAATCTTTTTTTTTTCCCTTCTTCTTCTCTCCAAAGCCCCCACAGTACATAGTTATATATTCCAGTTGTAGGTCCCTCCGGTTGGGCAATGTGGGATGCCGTCCAGCATGGCCTGATGAGCGGTGCCCTGTCCGCACCCACAATCCGAACCGGCAAAATCCTGGGCTGCCAAAGCAGAGCGCGCGAACTTAACCACTTAGCCACGGGCTAGTCCCTGGCTTAAATTTTAAATAGAAACTAAGCTTTTTCTGTGTTGCTGTGTATCTAGAGCATTTTTAATGTTTTGAAAATTTTTTGAAAGCTTGTGATTTAAAACTGGGTTGGTCTGTGACATAGCTTAATGTGAATAGAAGACAGTTTCAGTATTTAGGGACTATTATAGGTGCTATATTAATTAATCTACATACTATGGAGAGGGTTTAGTGTAGGTGATTTATAATAGCGAGCTTTGTCATAGTATGATTTACAAACTTGTGCAAGGTGTTAATTTTTTGTTTTTTGGGGTTTTTTTGTTTTCCTTTTTATTGAGTTCATAATAGTTTACATTGATGTGAAATTTCAGTTATACATTATTTCTTGTCTGTCACCACATAAGTGCCCCCCTTAACGCCCTGTGCTCATTCCCAATACCCCTTCCCGTGGTAACCACTGAACTGTTTTCTTTGTCCATGTGTTTTTGTTTATATTCCACATATGAGTGAAATCATCTGGTGTTTGTCTTTCTCAGTCTGGCTTATTTCACTTAGCAAATTCCGTCCAGGTCCTTCTATGTTATTGCAAATGGGATGAGTTTGTCTTTTTTTGTAGCTGAGTAGTATTCCATTGTGTATATATATATATACACCACATCTTCTTCATCCAATCATCAGTCATTGGGGACTTGGATGGTTTCAATGTCTTGGCTATTGTGAATAGTGCTGCAATGAACGTAGGGGTGCGTATGCTACTTTGGATTGTTGATTTCAAATTGTTTGGGTAGATACCCAGTAGTGGCATAGCTGGGTCGTATGGTAGTTCTATCTTTAGTTTTTTGAGGAACCTCCATACTGTTTTCCATAGTGGCTGCACCAGTTTGCATTCCCACCAGCAGTGTGTGAGGGTTCCCTTTTCTCCAGAGCCTCTCCAACATTTGTTGTTTTTAGTCTTAGAGATTATAGCCATTTTAACAGGTGTAAGGTGGTATCGTAGTGTAGTTTTGATTTGCATTTCCCTGATGACTAGTGATGTTGAACATCTTTTCATGTGCTTATTGGCCATCTGTATATCTTCTTTGGAAAAATGTCTGTTCCTATCCTCTGCCCATTTTTTGATTGGGCTGTTTGTTTCTTTATTGTTCAGTTGCGTGAGTTCTTTATATATTATGGAGATTAACCCCTGGTGAGGTATATGATTTGCAAATATTTTCTCCCAATTGATGAGTCGTCTCTTTGTTTTGATTCTGGTTTGTTTTGCCTTGCAAAAGTTCTTTAGTCTGATGAACTCCCATTTGTTTGTTTCCCTTTTCTGAGAAGACATGGTGTTCGAAAAGATCCTTTTTAGTTCGATGTCAGAGAGTGTACTACCTATATTATCTTCCAGGAGTTTTATAGTTTTAGGACTTATCTTCAAGTCTTTGATCCATTTTAAGTTTATTTTTGTGTATGGCGTGAGATAATGGTCTACCTTCATTCTTTTGCATGTGGCTGTCCAGTTTTCTCAACACTGTTGAAGAGACTTTGTTTTTCTCCATTGTATGGTCTTGGCACCTTGTCGAAGATCAGCTGTCTGTATATGTGTGGTTTTATTTCTGGACTTTCAGTTCTGTTCCTTTGATCTGTGTGCTTGTTTTTGTACCACTACCATGCTGTTTTGATCACTATGGCTTTGTAGTACATTTTTAAGTAAGGGATTGTGATACCTCCAGCTTTGTTCTTTTTCTCAGGATTGCCTTACCAATTCGGGGTCTTTGGTTGCCCCATATGAATATTAGGATTCTTTGTTCTATTTCTGTGAAGAACGTCATTGGGATTCTGATTGGGATTGCATTGAATCTGTAGATTGCTTTGGGTAGTATGGACATTTTAACTACGTTTATTCTTCCAATCCATGTGCATGGAATCTCTTTCCATCTCTTTATGTCATTATCAATTTCTTTTGGTAGTGTCTTATACTTTTCATTGTATAAGTCCTTCACCTCCTTGGTTAAATTTATTCCTAGGTACTTTATTTTTTTAGTTGCAATTGCAAATGAAATTGTATTCTTGAGTTCTCTTTCTGTAAGTTCGTTATTGGAGTATAGAAGTGCAACTGATTTTTGTAAGTTGATTTTGTACCTTGCAACTCTACTGTTGTTGATTATTCGTATTAGTTTTCTGATGGATTCTTTGGCGTTTTCTATATATAAGATCATGTCGTCTGCAAACAGCGAGAGTTTCACTTCTTCACTCCCTATTTGGATTCCTTTTATTCCTTTCTCTTGCCTAATTGCTCTGGCCAAAACCTCCAGTACTGTGTTGAATAAGAGTGGTGATAGTGGGCATCCTTGTCTTGTTCCTGTTCTCACAGGGAGGGCGTTCAGTTTTTGCCCATTGAGTCTGATGTTGGCTGTGGGTTTGTCTTATATGGCCTTTATTATGTTGAGGTAATTTCCTTCTATCCCCATTTTGTTAAGAGTTTTTATCATAAATGGCTGTTGGATCTTGTCAAATGCTTTCTCTGTATCTCTTGAGATGATCTTGTGGTTTTTATTCCTCAATTTGTTGATGTGGTGTATCACATTGATTGATTTGCGGATGTTGAACCATCCCTGTGTCCCTGGTATAAATCCCACTTGATCATGATGTATGATCCTTTTGATGTATTGCTGAATTCGGGTTGCCAAAATTTTGTTGAGGATTTTTGCATCTATATTCATCAGCAATATTGGCCTGTAGTTTTCCTTTTTTCTGCTGTCCTTGTCAGGCTTTGGTATCAGAGTGATGTTGGCCTTGTAGAGTGTGTTAGGAAGTGTTCCATCTTCCATAATTTTTGGAATAGCTTGAGAAGGATAGGTATTAAATCCTCTCTGAAAGTCTGGTAGAATTCCCCAGAGAAGCTACCTGGTCCTGGGCTTTTATTCTTTGGGATGCTTTTGATTACTGTTTCAGTCTCTCCTTATGATTTGTCTATTCAGATTGTCACTTTCTTCTTGATTCAGCTTTGGGAGGTTATAAGAGTCTAAGAATTTATCCCTTTCCTCTAGATTATCTGTTTTGTTGGCATATAGTTTTTCGTAGTATTCTCCTATAACCTGATATATTTCTGTGGTGTCTGTTGTTATTTCTCCTCTTTCATTTCTGATTTTGTTTGTGTAAGCTTTCTCTCTTTTTTTCTTTTTAAATCTGGCTAGGGGTTTGTCAGTTTTGTTTATCTTCTCAAAGAACTAGCTCTTTGTTTCATTGATCCTTTCTACTGCCTTTTTTGTTTGAATTGCATTTATTTCTACTCGGATTTTTATTATTTTTCTCCTTCTGCTGATGTCGGGCTTTGTTTGTTCTTCTTTTTCTAATTCAGTTAGGTGTAATTTGAAATTGCTTATTTGGGATTTTTCTTCTTTGTTAAGGTGTGTCTGTATTGCAATGAATTTCCCTCTTAATATGGGTTTTGCTGCATCCAGTATGAGTTGGTCTGGTATGTTATCATTTTTATTTGTCTCCAGATGTTTTTTTATTTCTCCTTTAATTTCTTCAATGATCCATTGCTTGTTCAATAGTATGTTGTTTAATCTCCACATCTTTGTCCCTTTCTCAGCTTTTTTCTTATAATTAATTTCTAGCTTTATAGCATTACTATGGGAGAGGATGCTTGTTATTATTTCAATTTTCTTCAATTTATTGAGGCTTGCTTTGTTTCCCAACATATGATCTATCCTTGAGAATGTTCTGTGCACACTTGAGAAAAATGTGTATTCTGTTATTTTTGGATGGAGTGTTCTATGTATGTCTGTTAAGTCCAACTTGTTTAGCTATTCATTTAATTCCACTGTTTCCTTGTTGATTTTCTCTCTGGATGATCTCTCCATGATGTGAGTGAAGTGTCAAGGTCTCCTACTATTATTGTGTTATTATTAATATCTTCTTTTAGGTTTGTTAATAGTTGCTTTATGGACTTTGGTGCTCCTGTGTTGGGTGCATAGATATTTATAAGCATTATTTCTTCTTGATGTAGTGTCCCTTTGATTATTATATACTGCCCCTCTTTGTCTGTCTTTACCTGCCTTATCTTGAAATCTGCTTTGTCTCATATAAGTATTGCGACACCTCCTTCCTTTCGTTTGCCATTAGCTTGGCGTATCGTCTTCTACCCCTTCACTCTGAGCCTGTGTTTGTCACTGGAGTTGAGATGTGCTTCCTGGAGGCAGCATAATGTTGGGTCTTGTTCTTCAATCCATCTTGCCACTCTGTGTCTCTTTCTTGGAGAATTCAATCCGTTTACGTTTAGGGTGATTAGGGATGTATGAGGGCTTAATGCTGTCATTTTATCACTTGTTTTCCAATTTTCCTGCATTTCACTTGTTTCTCATCTGGTGTGTTTTGGTCTACCCATTGAATTATGTAGTTTTTTATGATGTGTTTCTTATTTTCTCCTTATTTATTCTTTGTGTCTCTGTTCTGCCTTCTTGTTTAGTGGTTACCCTGAGGTTTGTATTCAGAATCTCATGTATAAAATAGTCCATTTTCTGATGGCCTCTTATTTCCTTAGTCTATACTGATTCATTCCCTTTCCTCCTCCCCTCCTAAGTTGTTTTTCCTCATATCTTACTCCATCTTGTGTTGTGAGTTTGTGGTTAAAATGACAGGATTGTCTTTGTTTTTGGTGTTTTCCTTCCCGTTAGCCTAATGCTTTAGTTGAATGTTTGCTATCCTATTCTTATTTTGTCTACCTATTTATCTCCTTACTCTGTGTTTTGGGATCCCTTTCTCCCTTTTTTTTTTTCAGGTATGAGGGCCTTCTTGAGGATTTCTTGTAGGGAGGGTCTCATGGCTATGTAGTCCCTTAGCTTTTGTTAACTTCAGGGAAAGGTTTAATTTCTCCCTCATATCTGAAGGATGTTTTTGCTGGATAGAGTATTATTGGCTGAAGATTTTTGTCTTTTGAAGATTTGAATATGTCATTCCCTTCTCTTTTAGCCTGTAAGGTTTCTGCAGAGAAATCCGCTGAAAGTCTGATAGGGGTTCCTTTGTAGGTTATTTTCTGCTGCCCTGCTGGCCTGAGTATTCTTTCTTTGTCATTCATTTTTGCCAGTTCTACTACTATATGACCTCCAGTAGGTCTTTTTACATTGACATATCTAGGAGACCTGGAAGCATCGTCCACAAAGATTTCCCTCTCTTTCCTTAGGTTAGGGAAGTTCTCTGCCATTATTTCTTTGAACACACTTTCTGCTCCATTTTCCTTCTCTTCTCCTTCTTGAATACCTGTAATTCTTATGTTGCATTTCCTCATTGAGTCAGATAATTCTCAGAGACTTTGTTCATTTCTTCTTAGTCTGAGTTCTCTCTGGTCCTCTGTCTGGAACATTTCAATGTGTCTGTGTTTGCTTATGCTGATTCGCTCCTCTGTGATGTCCACTCGAGCGTTCAGGGAATCTGTATTTTGTTTTATCTCTTCCATTGTGTCTTTCATCTCTAATATTTCTGATTGATTCTTCTTTATAGTTTCAATCTCTTTTTTGAAGTAGCTCCTGAACTCGTTGAATTGTTCCTCTACATTCTCTTTTACCTCATTGAGTTTTTTGATGATAGCTGTTTTGAATTCATTGTCTTTTAGCTTATGTATTTCTGTGTCCTCAGGACTGAGTTCTGGGTGCTTGTTGTTTTCTCTCTGGTCTAGAGATTTGATGTAGTGTCTGATGTTGGAAGGTCGGGTCTTACACATTCTGATATTATTCAGTTGCAGTTACCGCCTATCGCCACTGGGTGGGGGTTAGAGCTATGTATTCTGAGCCCTCCGCCTCCAGCCAATATCGCCGGCATTGGAGCGGCCCGGGGCGGGTGGGTGGAGATGCGCTTTTTCCTGCTTGCACTCTGGGCTTTCTTGATCAGTTCTTGCTTTCTGGTCTCCTGGGGTGTTGGCTTGATGAGGTCCCCCCAACGAAAGCTCTCGCCCAGTTAGAGGGCTTCCCTCTAGGCTGCAAGGGCCCAGGGAGTCCTTGGTGATCCTGTGAGCAACCCTTCCCGCGTTCCCTCCCTCACAGAATCTCCCGCGGTTGCAGATCCCAGTCTTTAGGGGAGGTAGCGAAGTTCTCTCTTACCCCATTCCAGCTCCTCCGAGGGGGGCTTCAGCCTCTCCGCCCTCCGTCGTATGGTTTCAAGTCTCTCTGCTGTTTTTGTGTTGTGTTAGGATGTCCTCTGTTGCAGTATGGATGCCCCTTTTTGTTGTATGTTGGAGGCAAGAGAATCCCAGGCAAGTCCACTCCACCATGATGTTGACGTCCGGTGTTAGTTTTTTAACATTTCCTAAAGAAAACTTTTTCCTACAGATTTCTTTTATGGTCACCACATAAAATTACCATTAAAGAAAATCTGTTATCCATATTTTAAAAATAAAGGATAGCTATCTTAGCCATCCCCTGTTCTTTATTCCTAGTAATCATATTGGATCTATTTTTTGTTGTTATTATTGGTAGTCAGTCCTGTACTTTTTTGTGAGAATTAATTAATAAGAATGTAAGAATATAAATGCATATTTATATATGTATAATGGAAGAATATAAATTTACTTCTGTTGATAACACCAGTTCTATTTACATGGACTGGTATCTTTCAGGGAATACTTAATACAGCTCCAGTTCCTTTTCAGATGTCAGCATGCCTTATTTTCCCATACTTTTGTAAATAAGATAGATTCTTGAAGCATAATATAAGTACAGTTTTTCCTGCTATGTATAAATGTTCATCACTTCCAAGGTGAATATTTTATCTTTTATCAGAAGTTGTGGGGGTGGCCTGTTAGTGCAGTGGTTAAGTTCACGTGCTCTACTTTGCTGGCCTGGGGTTCGCAGGTTCAGATCCTGGGTGCAGGCCTAGTACCACTTCATCAAGCCATGCTGTGGTAGCATCCCACATTCAAAATAGAGGAAGATTGGCAACAGATGTTAGTTCAGGGCCAGTCTTCCTCACAAAAAAAAAATTGTGGATAGTAAACCTTTGTCATTTCAAAACCTTGTGAAAGGACAGGATGAAGTAACTGAATTTGTAAAAATCAAATAGCTATTTAATTATAGTCGATATTATGGCATTTTAATACTTTTCAGTGCACCATATAAGATATGTTTTTCCATAAATGTTTATAAAATATTAATTTCTTTTTCCACTTCCATCCAGCCACTACAAGCTTGCTTGCAGCACTTTACAGTTTCATCTGTAGCATTGTGGCAGTGGCCTTACTGTATGGATTGTGTTATGGAGCTTTAAAGGTGAGCAACACATTGTAGTAGGTTTTGTCTTTCAGGCTATTTTTCTCTACGAAGCTTGTTTTAAACTGACTAATAATGATTTTTTTTTTTCCAGTGCCACATTAGCATTAATTTCCATGATCTTCATACCTTGAATATTATTCTCATTCTCATTTACTTCTAATTTGAAAGCAATTTCATAGTTAACTGTTATTAAAAGAAGACCCTTTTCCATGCAGTAATCATTGGTTTATATTAGAAAGAGATTATTAAAAACTAGGCTGGCCTGGGATTGAGGTGGGCATAGTAATAACAGAATATGAAATAAATTTTATACTTCTAGTTAAGACTATATATAACTACTTTTCGTATCAAAATTTCTTGAAACTTATGAGAAGAGTTCAAGGAGTGCAATTTAGGATACATTCTAGCAAAACTTAATGCACTGAAATTTAATGTCATTACTGGTTTAGAAGGAGCTGAATGAGCCTTATTAGCTCCATTTTTAAAAGATTGTCACTGAAGTGTAAACAGAAAACTTTAAAATTTCTCAAAAACAACTGTCAACCCCTCCTGGTATTATTATTTTTTATGATTAATGCAAGATAATCAGAGAATGATAGGATTGAATGGACTATGAAAAGTGACTTATAGCGTCCTTCCTTGCTCCATTTATTCAGCAGCATTTATGGAGTGCTTACTGTGTGCTCAGTACTATGCTAAACACCATGTCCTGCTTTTAAGTTGCTTACATGTTGGCTTTGATTAACAAGTCATCCAACACTTTCAGTAGAAGGTGATGAAGGCTATGAAAACAATGTATGGGTATACAAATTAAGATACACCTTATTCATCCTAAAGGAATTAAAGATAATTTTCCAAGGGGGTGGCTTTTTAACCAAAACTTGAAGGACAAATAAGAATTAGCTAATTGAAACAAGGGCTGAAGAGCTATGGAGATGTAAAGAAAGTGTGTTGTGTACAGGAAACAGCAAATAATTTGGAATTGCTGGAGGTTTGAGTACATGAGGAAAGATGGCCTTCAATAAGGCTGGAAAGGTAAGCAACGGGTGGATTATGAAATATCTTTTATCCTGAATGTATTGGGGTGGAGATGGATGACCATCAGAATATTGGAGGTAAGGCAAGGAAGTGATCAGTGTTGCATTTTAGAAAGATAATTTGGTCCCCAGTGTGAAGGAGATTGCAATATAAGGAAGAAGGATTGAAAGTAGGGAGACGGTTGTGCTTCATTCTTGAAATTCTAAGGGACTTGATTAAAATTGGATTCAATGAATGTATTTGGGGGTCTGTGGATAAAGAAAAAAGAGCTAGAGTAGGGTCTAGGATGACTTCTGGGTAAGGTCTGGCTCGAACAACTGCCTAGATAGTGATACTAATATACAGGATTGGAAATCTTTGAGTTTAGTAAGGACGGTGACTGTTCACATTTGGACACATTTATTTGTTGACATTTATGGAGTATCCAGAGATGCAGAGTAGGCAGTTATATGTTGAGATTTGAGGTAACAATTAAAAGATTTAGAATTCATCAACAAAATTATAAGAAAAAGACTGCTAACCTGGATTGACAGGAGAATATGGATGTGATAGAGCCCTGGGAAATGCCAGTATTTTAAGTATGGCTAGAACAGAATCCCATAAAGGAAACTTCAGAGGCAGTACAGTTTGAAAAAAATTTTTGTTGAGTTTGGCAGTTAGCAGGATATTGGTGACTTTAACAAAACAGCTTCTTTGGTGTTTTGGCTGAGGCTGCTGGATTAATATAAGTTTAGGTTTGAATAGATATTAAAGAAATGTATTCTACTCTTTCTAGTATGTCGTTGGGAAACTTGTGCACATGATGGGGGCTGTATTCTGGTCTTTACTCTTTTCAAAGATCTGAGACTTGATTGCATTTAAAAGGGGAGGGGGCGAATTGAGTAGGGAGAGAGAGAGTTGATGGAGCTAAGCCCAAGAAGGAACTGCAGGCAACAAGATCCAAAACCAGCCTTCTCCCAGGTGTGCTACCTGTAAGTCATCCCAGTTATAAAGGCTTTAGGTCTGTATTTTGAGTCATGTTTTGGAAAATGAGTCATTATTTGGATGTTGTAATCATAGAAGTTAATAGTGCAGCAAGTTTTCTAGTCTGGTGTGTACAGGCCTATTTAACTATAATTATATTGCAGAAGAGCAGCTGTAAAACTGCCGTCTAGAACCTTGTGTCCTAAGGCAGGAAGGAAGATATGTTTCTTTCCTTCTTTCTTGGGCATGGCATTTGCATTAGACTATTTTAGTTTTCTATGTCACCCATTATAATATAGTAAATCTGCAGATTTAGTTATGTAAGTGAACAAAGATTATCTGCAAGGATTTAATTATAGCAGTGTTTCTAACAGCAAAAAGCTGTAAATCACCTAACATCTGTCATTTGCGAGTAGTTAAATTATGGTGATATAGCCATACAATGGACTACTATACAGCCATGAAAAAGAATTAAACCAATTTTTATGTGCTAAAATAGAATAATTTCCAAGACATACTATTTATTTGGGTTTTTTTTCAAGTTTTATTGAACTATAGTTGACAAATAAAATTGTAAGATACTTAAAGTGTACAACGCGATTTATGTATACATTGTGAAAGGATTCCCCCCATTGAGTTAATTAACACATCCATCACCTCACATGTTTACCTTTTTTTGGTGAGAACATTTAAGTTCTACTCTCTTAGCAAATTGCAATTATGCAATACAGCATTATTAACTATAGTCACTATGCTATGCATTATTAGATCTTTAGACCTTCCATCTTTTTTTTAAATTTCTAGGTATATTTTTTATTAAAGTTTTTTATTGAGGTATATTTGACATATAACATAGTAATTTCAGATGTATGTGATTCAATATTTGTACATACTGCAAAATGATCACCACAGTAAGTCTAGTTAACATTTGTCACAAAACATAGGTACAGATTTTTTTTCTTGTGATGAGAACTTTTAGGATCTACTCCCTTAGCAGCTTGCAAGTATGTGGTACAGTATTAACTGTAGTTGCCATGCTGTACGGTTCATCCCAGGTAAGATACAATTTACAGTTGGAAGTTTGTACCATTTGACCCGCTTTACCCATTTCTCCCACCCCCCACCTAGACCTTGTTCATCTTATAACTGAAAGTTTGTACCCTTTTACCAACCTTACCCTGTTTCTCCCACCTCCCAGTCCTTAGCAGCCACTTTGCTCTGCTCTGTTTCTATGAGTTCAAGTTTTTTTTTAAGATTCCACATACAAGTGATGCCATGCGGTGTTTATTTTTTTCTCTCTAGCTTATTTCATTTAGCATAACACCCTCTAGTTTCATCCATGTTGTTGCAAATGACAGGAGTTCCTTCTTTCCTTCTTAAGTCCGAATCCTATTCCATTGTGTATAGTGTGTGTGTGTGTACACACCCCGCATTTTATTTATTTTTAAATAGAAAGGCAGTATGCCCAAAAATGGATGTTTCCTTTGTGCCTTTTTTTCTTTAAAACACATCTGATGGCTTGTATATACATAGAATAATTATGGAAGAATGCACAAGAAATCCATAGCAGTAGTTACTTCTGGACAATTAGACTCATTGGCAGACATTATTGCATACCTTTAGGACTGGTTTAATCTTTCTTTTTATCTATTCACTAATGTAAACTATTACAACTATTTTCTGATTTCTGCTTTCTTATGTTTACTCTGTTTTTCCTTGAACTTTTTAGCTCATTAAAAGCTAAAATTTTTTTCTCTCTTTTTTTTCCTCCTCAAAGCCCCAGTACCTAGTTGTATATCCTAGTTGTAGGTCATTCTAGTTCTTCTATATGGGATGCCACCACAGCATGGCCTGATGAGCAGTGCATAGGTCCGTGCCCAGGACCCGAACAGGTGAACTTCAGGCTGCCAAAGCGGAGTGTGCGAACTTAACCACTCGACCACAGGGCTGGCCCCTAAAATTTTTTCTTTAAGACAACTTTAGTGCATCCTATTAATATGTGTATACTTTCTAGATGTTTTCATATTTTTAAGAGATTGTTAGATTTGGGGCTGTTACATAATAAAGCAAAAACTTTCAGACCCTGTATGGTGGGTAGAACAAACCTACCTTTTAATCTTTTGAACCAGATCAGCTTCCCTAAGCGGTTTTGTTTGTATAGTTTCTGAATTTTCTCCCACTTATGAATCAGAGAGTTTATTAAAAACTCAGAGGTGGCTGAGTTTATTTTGCTTTTTGTTTTTCTAGTTAGTGACTCAATAAAGGTGGCAGTAACTATTTATATATTCATGAATTAACATTGAATGTATGATTATCCTAAATTCATAATCTACGTGAAATAAATCACTTTCAGATCAATTTAGGAGTGCTTTTCTTTTGTCTGAGAGCAATAAAAAGTAGTATCAAGCATTTGTCAAACACAGGCAGACGTCTTTTGTTTTTTCCCAAATACTTGTTGTGTTTTAATTGCGGCAGAATTTACATACAGTGAAATCCATATATCTTAAGTACACAAGTCAGTAGGTTTTGAGAAATGCATATACCTGTGTAATGTACACCCCATCAAGATATAAGATAGTCCCGTCAGAAACCACCAGAAAGTTCCTTCATGTTCCTTCCCAGTCCCCCTGCTCCAATGACTTTTACTAGAGGCTTGCTGTTCTAGAACTTTAAATGGAATCATACCATGTTTCCTCTTTTGTAGCTGACATACTTTTTTCAATGTAATATTTCTGAGATTCATCCACATGTGTATCAGTAGTTTGTCTTTTTATTGCAGAGAAGTAGCCCATTTAGTTTTAAATCCTCTTTACTCCCATTGTATGAATATGTCACAGCTTATTTACTGTCTTAGAGATGAACATCTGAGTTGTTTGTACTTTAGCGGTATTAGGAATGAGGCTGCCATGAACATTCTTGTACAAGTCTTTTTATGGACACGTGTTTTCATTTTTCTTGGGTAAATAGATAGAAATGGAATTGCCAGTTTTCCAAAGTGGTTGTACTGGACATCTCTTTTTAGTTTTATTTTTTTAAATTTTTACTAAAGTTGTACACACATATCTGTTAAAGAGTTAAATATTTCTATAAAACTTATTACCAGGATCAGCAGTCCCCTGCTCCTTTATCCCTTTCGCAGAGTACCATTTTCAATTCTTTGGGTATTTGCCCCCATATCTCTAGGTAACTAACTTCTGCTTCTCTTCTTGTATTTTCTTCAGTTTTAGGCATTATCTGTGGACTGCACTCTGGGAAGTTGTAGGCTTAATTTTCCTCCAACCCCCACCCCACATCTCCACCACACACAGTCTTCCTTGTCTCCCTCAGACACCTGAAATGTTTACCTTATTATCACTATCCAAATGCTATTCCTACATATATTTTGTTTTCTCCTTTACTTTGTTTTCTTATGTATTTCTCTCTTTCATTCTCAAACTCTTCACATATTGTTTAACTTTCCTTTCAGTAAATTCAAACATATCAGAGTTCCTGGCTCTACCACTTAACTGGACAAATTACTTAAACTTTCCATGCCTTAGTTTCCTCATCTATAAATTGGGAGTAATAGTTTGTATCTCCGAGGATGACTGTAAGAATTATTTAGGAAATACTTCCAAAGCTCTAAGAATGGGACTTGACACATAGTGTTCAGTATGATAATAATAAGATTTTGATATAGCTATTTAAAAAGTCTCTATGTTGTGATGTGGAACAACTTCCAAGACTATTATTAAATGGAAAACAAAGCAAGTTATGTAAATAAACTACCTTTTGATTCCCCACTCCTGCCGTTCTGCCATCTTGAATCCCCAGAGAAAGACCAAGGATTAGAATGGTGTTTGCCTCACAGGCCATACTTCAGAACTGTTAACTATTCCTTTTATCAGTATTATCTACTCTGCACCAGGTCCCATGCTAGTGGACTCCAGAGACACTGCATTGAGCAGAGCAGACATGGCCCATCTACAGTCCACACCCACGTGTTTGGTTGGCTTTTTGTATTATTTATTTCTGGAAATGGGCAGTTCATTCATTCAAGAAAGACTAGCCGCTCAGTGCTCTGGAGGATATAATGGCATATTATGAACAAAGCCATCAAGAAAGTAGCACTCCTCGGGGCCGGTTCCGTGGCCGAGTGGTTAAGTTCGCGTGCTCCACTTAGGCGGCCCAGGGTTCGGATCCTGGGTGCGGACATGGCACCGCTCGTCACGCCACGTTGAGGCGGCATCCCACATCCCACAACTAGAAGGACATGCAACTAAGATATACAACTGTGTACGGGGGGGGGGGGTGGGATTTGGGGAGATAAAGCAGGAAAAAAAAAAGAAAGTAGCACCCCAATTGTCAGCATTTTGTTTTGCCTAATGTGTTGTCATGTGTTACCTTTTCCTACTCCATTATTATTTATAATCAAAAGTTTACTTCACTGAGCCATTTTGTTTTTCAAAAAGGAGAACATCATTTACCATAAGCTTAATTCTACCTAAAAGTCGGAAAGAAATTGACAGCAACATGAATCAGAATCAAATGTATTGTTTCTAGTGTATAAATACAGCTTTAAGTACCAAAAGAAATCTGATGTTGCTGTAGCAGCTCAATTCCAGCTCATCAGAAAGTAGTAAATCTAAATTTATCTGGAATAAAATGCAATTAGTAATAGGGCTAAAAAGTTTTTGTTGACTTTAATTATCTTTCTCCAAAATACTGGCATAAAAGGATTATATGATAAATTATAAATTAAAATGGTATTGTTTTGTCCAATTTTCTTTTTCACCAGGATTCTTGGGATGGCCAGCATATTCCAGTACTTTTCTCCATTTTTTGTGGTTTATTAGTGGCAGTATCCTATCATCTCAGCCGACAAAGCAGCGACCCATCTGTACTTTTGTAAGTTAAATCAGTTGTTATTGAACTAAAGAAATTTAAATGTCGGCAGTTTTTTCAAATTTAGCTCTCAGGATCTGTTTCTGAATGCCTTGTCAAAGTGCTATTGACTTAATCTGTAATTTGGTTTCAAAATATATTAACTCTGGGTCATTCTAACCACATTGGCTGAGAGTGTTAGCTTTTTCTCTTCTAAGTATTAAAGCTATGTTTAATAAAAATATTCTGACTGTATGCTTATTTATGGCATCTCAAACTTTTCAGAATTTATCATTTGCTAATGATTAAATATACTTGGGTCACTTGGTTTTCTATCATAAACTTTATTTGCCATTTGAAGTACTGGTTTTCAGGTTATGTATTTTTTATTATTATTATTATTTTCTCTCTCTCTCTTTTTTTTAATGTAAAGCTCTTTGGTGCAATCCAAGGTGTTTCCAAAAACAGAAGAGAAAAATCCAGAAGACCCTCTGTCTGAAGTAAAAGATCCACTGCCTGAAAAACTTAGAAATTCTGTTGTAAGTTTTAGCTTTTTAAAATCAACTAGAAGACATAAATTTTAGACAGTTCATCATGTTATGTAGTGAGTATTTTTTGAAGGCCTTTAGTAATTGGAGGAAAATGTATAATTATGTATCATAACTATATATATAGTTGTATATCATTGATTGCCTTTATTTCAAGTTTTAACATGTAAGAAATGCTCATTCCTCAAAGTTCATTTATATCTATAACAGTGTGCTAAACATTCCTTTTCAGATCAGATGAAATTAAGTGATTTCATTGTTTTCTTAATCCTATTCAATTTAAACTAGAATTTGAAAGATGAATATTAACGTAAATCAGATTGGTTTTGTTGTTCTTATGGATAAAAACTGTGTCTTTGTAAGTCAATTGCTAGTCTTTTAGCTTGTTTTATTTCTTAAGGGCAATCTGAAGAGTATGTGTGTGTTTATTTTTCAGATTGAAGGAAAGAACAAATACCTGTATTAATTTAATATACTTTAAATGTAGTAATATTTTTAAATTTCTAATTTTGGGAATTTTAATGTTTCCTTTATTCTTTCAGTAATTATTTGTAAATTGAATTCTATAGATTCATATCTGCTTTATGGAACAAAACATAAAACATTCTTTTTCTAAGATATTTTAGATTATTTCCATTTGTGAAAGACTGACTTTATTCATGGCTTGAATTAGACGTAATTTTTATCTTTGCTGGACTATTCTTTAGAAAACTTTGGAAATATAGAACTGCCTCGAGATATAACTTAAATTTTTCTGACTTTAGTTTCCATTTTAGCAAAGGACATTTCATGTTAAATATAGTAGGATATTTCTGAATTGAGCTTAAAAGCATAGATCTATGGGTCAACTGATGACCAAAGATACTAAGAGGTTTCTGGTTTTTACTACAACCACTAAAAGAACCAAAATCCAGTAAGTAAATTAGGATATATGCATACAGTTTCAACGTTTCAGAAGACCGAAGAAAATATAACTTTGTTCTCCAAAAGGATATCCCCTATAAATGATACGGTAACTTAAGTACCTCATTTCCTTTTCCCATATGTAAAAGTAAAACTTACAGACTAATGGGGGAAAAAATCTTCATTCTAAAAGGCTTTGTTATGATATGTTATACAGTGTGTGGAACTAGTTTAGTTTTATTTCCTTGGTATTGCAGTGTCAAACCAAAACATGAAGAAATTGAGGAAGAAAATAAGACTTATTGTAACTATTATGTGGAAGAAATATCTGGAAGTGCTAAAGAATAAGATCAGTGAAGAATTGTTTCTTAAACTTTTCAAGGTGGGGATGAAGGAATGATTTTTTTTTAATTTTATGTGATTGGTAATTCTGTTTGATTCCACAGAGTGAGCGTTTGCAGTCTGACCTAGTAGTATGCATTGTAATTGGTGTGCTGTATTTCGCTATTCATGTAAGCACAGTGTTCACAGTACTGCAGGTAAGGAATTATTTTTTCTTTTGGTTGGGTGAAAATAACTTGGGACTCATTTCTAATTTGATTGTAATGTATGTCTATAATGCTGAAATATAAGACTTTTTCTTTGTTTGGTTTTAACAACAAATATTTATTTTCTCCTGGTTTCTCCGGGTCGTGAATCTGAGAGTGGCTTAGTTAGCTGATCGCAGCTCGGTGTGGTATGAGACTGCAGTTGTGTGGGGCTACAGTCAGTTGAGGCTGTTATTAGCAGGCTTCAGTTCCTTGCTGACTGTTGGCCAGAGACCTTAGTTCCTCTCCACATAGTCCTTGCCGTAGGCTGTGCGAGTATCTTCATGACATGTCCACTGGTTTCCCCTAGAGCCAGTGATCCTGCAGAGAGAAAGCCCGAAACTGAAGCTGCAGTCTTTTATAACTGATAGCAGATGTGTCCTACCACCCACTTCTTCTGTATCTACTGGGCATACAGGGCAACCCTGGTACTTTGTCAGAGGGGAATACAAGCAAGCTAATTACCAGGAAGTGAGGGCCACAGGAACCATGTTGGACACTGACTACCGCGGTGCACCCTCTGGCCTCCATGATTCATATCCCTCCCAAATGCAAAATGCAGTTGTCTCCTCCTGAAACCCCCAAAAGTCTCATTCTGGCACAGCTGGAAGTCTATAAGCTCATCATCTAAATGAGATCCAGGTGTGGACAAGGCGCCACACATGTTCTTCCTGCAGTACAGTTCTGCTCATCTGTAGGCCATGCAGTTACCACTCTTAGTGCTCTTCGTGCTTTTATTTCCACATGGCGGCAGTCTGATGATGATATTCCTTCGCATAATTTTCTTCATGATTTTGTGCTTGAGGTACATCGAATCCAGTTTTCATCAAATCTGGGAAATTTTCATCGTTATTACTTCAGTATTTTTTCTGTCCTTCTCCTTCTGCTGTCCTCGCCCACCCCCAAACTCATGGGCTCCAGTTGCACCTGTCTTAGGCCTCTTGAATTTTCCCACAGTGCACTCATGCTCTGTTCATTTTAATTCTTTTTTTCTGTGTTTAATTTTGAATACTTTCTATTGCTATGTTAAGTTTGCTAGTCTTTTCTTCTGTAATGTATAATCTTTCATTAATCCCATCCAGTGTATTTTTCATCTCAGAACTTATAATTTTCATCTTTAGAAGTTTGATTTAGATTTTTTTTATATCTCTGCTGCCTCACCTTACTTTTTTGAACATGTGGAATTCAGTTCTAATTCTCTTAATGTCCTTGTCTCCTAATTCTGACTTCTGTGTCATTTATGGTTTGGTTTTCATTAGTTGATTTTTTTTTCCCCTCATGGGTCATAGTTTCCTGATTCTTTGTGTGCATGGCAACTTTTGATTGGATGCCAAGCATTTTAAATTTTACCTTGTGTATTGGATAATTTTGTATTTTAGAAATATTCTTGAACTTTACTTTTCAGCACCGTTAAGTTACTTGTTAACAGTTGGATCCTTCCAGGTCTGCTTTTCAGATTTCTTAGTTAGAAGCAGAGCTGTGTGCGGTCTGGGGCTGATATTCCCCCTACTGAGGCCCTAGCCTTTTGAGTACTCTGACCCGTGCCCTGTGAATCTAGAGCTTCTCCAGTCTGGCCTGTGAGAATGGGCGCTGGTCCCAGCCCTGTGTGAGTGCTGGACACCATTCTCTCTAAACCTTTCATGGGTGCTTTTCCTGGCCTCGTGTAGTTTCCTCAGTCACATGCTGATTCCCTGAAAACTCCAGTGAGACCCTGCAGATGCTGAGTTCTGCTCCTTGCAGTTTGCTCTTTGGTACACTGCCTCTTCTGGTAAACTCTAGCTGCCTTGGCCTCATCAGGCTCTCAGTTCTCTCTCTTCAACTCAGGGGGTTCCATGCTTCACATGAGTTCCCCTCCCTGCCATGCAACCTGGAAACTCTCTCAAGGGAGTAAGCTGGGGCAGTCCTGACACTGGCTTCATCTGTTTCCTTCCTCTCAGGGTTCACCGTTCATTTCCTTATGACTAGTGCATTGCACGCCATTGGTTCACATATTTTCTTCTGTTTTGGTTGTTTCGTGTGGGAGAGTAAATTCCTGTTATTCCATTTGACTGGAAGCAAAGGTCATATTGTTTGATTTTATTTAACATTTTTGCCTGTTTGTCTTCTCTTCCATTTTGAACTATTAATTTCTGAGTCCTTTGCAAGCTGAGTGAGGTCCAGTGGTCTTCAGGGCTCAGATGGAGCTTCTTCATGTCCACGAAGTTCCAGAGTTTCCAAATATATGACTTTTAATTTGAATGTTTGAAGTAATGGTACTTGTTTTCCTCTTTTGTAAATTTAATCATATGTAAAAACTCTCTTCTAATGGTATACCACGTGAAGGCATGAAAAATGAATGCTCTTTTCTCATTTTATTCTACTCTTCACTCCGACTTACTTTTAGTTAGCTTATGTCTTTTATCTCTGCTAGTTGAAACAATTTAATACATCACTCTGCAAGTCATATAGAACTTTCATGGAGCGGCAAGCAATACACCTCGGACCACTCTCAATTACACAACAGTGTGAGACACCAAAGAAAGTAGTTAACACATTTTTAAATATCTGTAATATAGAAACAGTCACTAACTTTTCATAGCTGATTTAATCAGAAAAACTACATAATATAGAAATGTGAACTTCAGACAAATATTTAGTTTTCAGACCTAAAATTGATTTTGCTGTTTTCCGTTATCAAATGGAAAATGGAACTGACAAATTAGAAGTTCTCTTATGGGTCTCAGAATCACTTTTAATTTTCTCAACTTTATGCTTCTTTTAGCCTGCTCTCAAGTATGTGCTGTATGCGTTGGTCGGCTTCGTAGGTTTTGTAAACCATTACGTACTGCCCCAAGTTAGAAAACAGCTGCCCTGGCACTGTTTCTCTCACCCTCTGCTGAAGACAGTGGAGTATAATCAATATGAAGTTCGAAGTAAGTATTTTAAAAGAACACTCTTCTTCTTAATACTATGGATTTTTTTCTTTTACTTTTTTGACAGATGACAGTTAAAATAAGTATCATCAAGTAACACTTTAGCTTGTGTTTCTTATACTCAGATTTGAAGCTGTAATGAGTCAGACCTTTTGCAGGATGCTTTAGTTTCAGTTCAAGTGTAAATGTGAGTGCTGCGATGCCAACTTTCCACAGAATAAACTTACTGCTTCCAAATTGTTCTTCACGACCTCTCATTGATGAATCCTTCTGTGTATGTCTGTGACTTCTCTTTCCAGTCCCTACACTTTCCCTCAGTTTTCCTTGTCATATGCATGCAACCTAATCCTCTTTAAAACTTCTATTTGGAATAGTTTTAACTCAAAACATAGGAGGGATAGAGAGGTCTTTGTTCCTGTCTCTACCGAAGAGGGATTTAAAAGAGTTGATCAAGTGAAAAGAAGTTAAAAACATTTATAAATGCTATTATTTCTTCAGATTTGGGATAAAGTATAAAATGACTCAAAAAGAGGCAGAAGGCTAGTTCACTTGGCAAGCTTCTTGCTTACCAATTTAAACCTGACTTTTCTTTCTTCTTATAAATATTCAGTCCTTGTTCATTGGGCTCATGACGTGTAATATATTATACTTCCTCATTTTAGAGAAATAATAAAAGGTTGTACCTATCTATGTAATCATTTATTACATAGCACTGATTAAACAGGCCAACATTTTTTCCTCAAACTTTTTCTTCAGTTAGTGAATTACTGTAGAGAGGAAATTCCTCAGTTGTTTGAAGATAAATTCTTTAGGGAACTCTGAAGCTTTTGAAAGCTTTCTATATCAAAGTTGACTTTGCATTCTCAAAGCCAATTTCCTGGGCCTTTTAGCAAAATTGCTTAAAGCATTGTGGTTCTGTAATCTTGATCACCAGTTTGATTTTTTGGGGGGGGAGGAAGATTAGCCCTGAGCTAACTGCTGCCAATCCTCCTCTTTTTGCTGAGGAAGACTGGCCCTGAGCTAACTTCCATGCCCATCTTCCTCTACTTTATATGTGGGATGCCTACCACAGCATGGCTTGCCAAGTGCCATGTCCGCACCTGGGACCTGAACTGGCGAACTCCAGGCTGCCGAAGCGGAACGTGCACACTTAACCAAAGCACGCCACCGGAGCACTAATGTGTAGATTGCAATAATGTCACATCAGACTGATGTCACTGTGAAGACCTTTTACAGAATATGTGCTCTTTTAATAAGGGAAAATGTCATAAAATTGTATAAAAATCTGTACTGGTCCATTCTTACCATAAGGAAAATAACCTGGAATGATATTTTTTTGATGGTAGACCATTAGTGTTGCTTTCATATATAAATAATAAGTGTATCGGGTTTGTTTTAAAGAGCAGTTTTCATTAAAGTAAATCATTGATCATATTGTTTATTTTTGATCTTAAAACATTTAATCTAAATTTTAACAAATTTTGATTCTACATAAAATTTTTGACTTATTGAAAGTACTAGTATTAGCAAAGTTGATTTTTTTCCCTTCTACTGATTTTAACACCTGAGAGAAAAATATTATTCATTAAAGAACTTCCTGAAGCCAGGTGACATTGTCTTCAGATAGCCAGAGAACTTTATTTTAAATATTTGTTTATCCTGGACACTTTCCCCAATGAAATAATATTAAATTATTGGAAAAAATGTTATTAGCAATAAAAATGACCCTTATGAAGTGTGTGAATCCAAAACATATCATCCTTTCATCTCTGTCCTGGGATACATGTCCTATATATGTACAGTCATGAGCCGCATAACAACATTTTAGTCAATGACAGACCACATATGCAATGGTAGTCCTGTAAGATTAGTGCCATATAGCCTAAGTGTGTAGTAGGCTATACCATCTAGATTTGCGTATGTGCACTCTGATGTTTGTACAATGTTGAAATCACCTAACACATTTCTCAGAATATATCCCCATTGTTAAGTGATGCATGATTGTGTGTGTGTGTGTATATATGTATCTTGGGATTTTAAAAACAGATAATTCAATAGATCATTTATTTACTTATGGGGAAAGGGACAGTGTAATAATCTTTAGTAACCTTTTCTCCAAAAGTGATAGGCATAAATGAGAAAAGGTTGTGGTTAAAACCTGAAGTTTCAAGAATTAAAGTTTCAAATGAAATTCATCTCAATTTAAGTCACATCTAAGTTGCAAAGTTGGATGTGTCTAAAAATTCATAGAAGTTGACTATTCCTTGAAGTACTGGATTTCTTAAATTATTTATTTATAGTAGAGGTGAATTTGAGTTGTAAGATTTTTCTTTCTCATCACATTGCCGAACTATTTTGTTCATTAGATGGTGTGGTCATCCTGACTTCTCTTTCCTTGTTAGATGCAGCCACTATGATGTGGTTTGAGAAACTTCATGTGTGGCTTCTTTTTGTGGAGAAGAATATCATCTATCCATTGGTTGTTCTCAGTGAACTTAGTAACAGTGCAGAGACAATTGCCAGTCCAAAAAAACTGGATACAGAGTAAGTACAGTACTCCTCTGATCTCAGTTTGACGAATGCGGGCTGTCATAAACAATGTCCTAAGTTATTGATCAAATAGCAAATAATCATTGAGTGTCTCTTTGGTACAAGGCACTGTAAGATAAAAAATTCAGAAGAAATTTTGTCCTTGACTTCCCTTTTCTGAACATCTGTTTCTGCTCTTGGCAAATCACTACTCCAGACATCTCACTGTCAACTGATATTTTATGAGAGAACGTTTATTAAATAAGGTTAATTTTTAATATTAGAGGATAACTTTGGGAGATGGTTATTTCCTTGTACTGTGTAAATCAGACCATATAGGTGGTCACTTGCCTATATAGTCATCCTGTAGGCCTACTTACTAGGCTAGGTACATGTTGTTGGGTAAGTGTTAATATTTGTTTTTCATATGCTGAATGCTGATAATGTTAAAGCAATAGAATTATTGAGAAACTGGAGAACTAGTTGTCAAAATTGCAATACTTAACTCTTTAAGCATGCTTGTTTATGTAAGGGATAAGAATTGTAATACATATTATTAAAGGGGAACATTATAGTTTATTTTAGGATGAGATATGTTTTGTTATATAAATCATTTTAAGAAGTTTAAATTTGATATGTTCTTTGAGCTTTGTAAGTGAAGTGGTGATTTTTCTGAAGTTAGTGGATTTTCTAAAGTTTTCAGTCATTGGTTGATGAGTTATGCTTTCTTTATATTATAGATTAGGTGCTTTAATGATCACCATTGCTGGTCTGAAGTTGCTACGATCCTCTTTTAGCAGCCCTACGTATCAGTATGTCACAGTCATCTTTACTGTGCTCTTTTTCAAAATTGACTATGAAGCGTTTTCAGAGACCATGCTGTTGGATCTCTTCTTCATGTCCATCCTCTTCAATAAGGTAATTTAGCCCTGCAAGGAATATCCTTCTCTGTAAAAAGTATCTCCCTAAGTAGTTTACTATTGAGTGAGGATTATGCTTGCATTTCACTTGCTTCATTATCTTTCAAGTAATGTCTTTCTTCAGTCAACCAGTTATTTAGAAGCATATTAGAATTCTTCGACAATGCGTCACTGTGATCCATAAAAAACATATTTCTTGCTATAGCTAGGAAGATAAGATTAAGCTATATGGAAAAATTAGAGAAACACTAATAAGAACATATTTTTAAATATATGGGATCTTCCAAAGGGGTGTTTGGTTTTGAATAATTTTAGAAATAGCCATGATAATAGTTGAACTGGGCTATGGGCTGCTGGGTAGATGGAGGGAGGAAATAACCTGATAGGAGAATGAAGATGGTAGATGCTGAGGGTAGTGAGGCCATGTGGGAACAATCAGAAATTAGTTTGGTGACATTTGCAGAATACTCTGAAGTTTACAGAATGCTTGTAAAATGTGTTACCCACCCGCAAGATAGATGCTTTCAGTTCTTTTACAAATGAGATGGTAAATCTGGGTCTTCTTCCTCCCATTCCAAGAAACTTGTTGCTGAACAACACTACCTTTCTAAATGAAATAGGTTGTGCAGTCAGATTATTTGTAAATTACATAGAGCTTAGATTTCATGTTGACACTGACAACATACAAAGGACTTTGACATATATTATCCCATTTGATAGGTTACAGAGAGCTGAAGCATATGAGCAGCTACAAAACACAATGAAAGCCCAATTTTAGGAAAGGTAGCCTGGTCAGCCACATTTGAGATGAATTGGGGAAGAGAGAACCTGAAGGTATGGAGAACAGTTTAAGAGATTATGACAGTAATTTAGATGTGATAGAGGTCTGACCTAGGATGGGAACAGTGCAAATGGAAAATCATTAATCTGAACAAGGTTTTAGTGATAGTCAATTTCAAAACATTGTGCTAAATAGCTTCTAAAATACTGCAGTATTGTATTTGTTCAATCACTAATTTGCGTGCATTTTTATCATTTATTTCCTCTTCTAGTGAGCATGGTTAACCAAAGGAAGAAGCCAGAAAGTTAATCAGAGAATTATTTGTGTAAAGAAGCATGTGGTTTCTCACAAATTTAAGTATTTAGATTGAAAATTGTATTGCATCTTATTATATTTGTTGGAAAAAAGTGAAAGTTGCAGTAAAATATAAACTAAACAATCCTTGAAATAGTCACTACACTTAACTCTCATTGGTTTGGATTTTCTTAATACTTTCATTTGTTAAGCAAGTTGTTTTTGAGAGCACATCATGTTCCAGAAGTGTTCTATATGCTTAGGCTTCATCAGTGAACAAAACAGAAAAGGTTCTGCCCGTAAGGAGTTTGGTTTTATATGGTTACTTCATAGAACTTAACAGTGATAATAAGCAAGTAATTCAAGAGATCTCTTTAGATATATTTTTTATTTTAAGATATCATTGTAAGATGCACTACTGATTTAATAACCACTTATCCGTGTAATTGCATATCGTTTTTTTTCTTCAGTATTACAGTCAAAGTTTGGTTACAGTCTGTTTCATATTTAGAATCTGGAGCATTTTCTGAATCACTCTTTTAAGCAGTTGCAGTGGCATCTTGATCATATGTATGCTACTTTTATTCCTGTCATCCTGATCATGTTAGTGCCAAGGGTTGCCAGTGTAATTTTGAGTCATGGGGAGAGTGCAGGGGTGCATCTGCATTTTCCAGTTGGTTGAAGTTGTGATTTCTTTTTTAAATTGGAAGTTAAATAGATTCATTTGTAAATCAGCTAAAGGATTTAAATATGAGGTGTTTGGTGCTTGGATCATGGCACCAAAGAAGTCAGAACTTCTTGCATTTAAGATTCTGTAATCCATTTTGAGAATTGGGCTTGCGTTGCCCAGCATGCAGAGGCAATCTCGGGCAAACACAGTTATTCTGTTTCATGTTGAAGCCAGGTTCAACCACAAAAAAGATATTAATTTAAATAAGTTTAAAATGTGTGTTGTGTTTCCATTGACAGTAACAGTTGAGATTATGAACAGTTGCCTAACACACTTCTAAATTTTTAGGCGGTGACAACTGTATTACAACTTTATCCCCTGCCTGGCTGCTTTCAAATTCCTTTTGACGTTGCATTTAAAACGTAGTTTCTAAAGCAGTAAAATTTGAGGAAACTGTGTCTTAGAATAAAGATATATGTGTATTACTTAACCTTTACAGACGTCTAGATTTTCTGCCTTTCTTTGTTTTGCTTGTAGTAGTAGTAAAATAGCCAATAGAGGGCATAGAATTTTTGAGAGAAACGCACATCCAGAGATTAGCTAACTGTCTTTACTTAAAAAGATATGCAGTGTTTGGGCAGTTGATACATCTTTTCCTTTTAGGCCAGTGGCAGATGATTTCAAGCCGTTTCCCTCTTAGGAAGAAGATGCATTTTCGAATGCCTGGTGCGCTGTTTTGCTGACTGTCCCCTTCCCTCCTGCAGCTTTGGGAACTCCTTCATAAACTGCGCTTCGTGTACACCTACGTCGCCCCCTGGCAGATCACATGGGGCTCTGCCTTCCATGCTTTCGCTCAGCCCTTTGCCGTGCCCCGTATCCTTCCAAGATAAGTTCTATAAGAAAGGCAGTGGTACCCTTGATGAGAGGGTTGGTTTGCAGGCATAGAGTATAGGTTGCCGTGTGATAAATTATCAAAAATTCGCAGTCCTTTGGGTCTACACCTATACTGATTTTGATTGTTTAATTTGTATTAACGTCTGCGGCCTGCAGATCCTCTGAACATGAGGGAAGTATTAAGGTTTTATAAGTAAGTAATGCCTATTTAAAATTTTATGTTTACATAAGAGAATATTAAAGTCCATGAATTTTCTAAATACAAAATATTCAGATATATTTTTAATGAATATAAAAACCATTTTTCATAAACATGATTGTAACTAAACTTTATATCCAAAATTTTCTCTTCTCATCATTTGTTAAAAGTACTTTCTAAATAAAAATACAGGTTAGGAATGCATAGATGTTGAAATGCAAACTTTTTGTATCTGTACATTTTAGTTTTATCTTCTGGAAAGTTAAACCCAAGCATCTCTACCCAAGAGTGATATATGGACTTTTACCAAATACGTGTTAGCAAATATTTATTTGGCTCCCTTCAAAGCATCATGCCAGGCTGTACTTGCCTGGCTGTGTCTTTCGCTTTTACCCCCTTAGACTGTTCACTGACACCCTTTCTGTAATCCCTGATGAACCTCATTTTTCTAATTGCTGTCATGGCAGTGTGTTTCTGAGATGTCTTGGTGTGTGTGAGCACATGCTCAGATGTGTGTGTGTGTGTGTGCACACACGCTTGGATGAGTGTGTGTGTGTGTGTGCACCCACTTGGGTGAATGTTAAGGTCCTTAACCAATTTTCCCTTAGATTCAGCCATGTTATTTGTTCAGGCTGCTGTGTCGGCCTTCTTTTCTACTCCGCTAAACCCCTTTCTGGGAAGTGCAATATTCATCACTTCATATGTTCGACCTGTGAAATTCTGGGAGAGAGACTATAAGTGAGTAAAATTAAAATTTGAAAGCCAATTTTTATCTTTTTTACAAGGAAAACTATTGACAGTATTATTATAAGTAATTCATGGTTAATGATTTTTTGTGTTGAAGTATTTTGCTGAGATTTTATAAATACTCTTAAAGTTTCAAAATGATATAAAGTTAGAGAGTCAGAGAATAATTCTTTATTTTCTCTACCTTTTTTTCTATTTATAAGATTTTTTTTTTTTTAGGGTTTTATTTTTCCTTTTTCTCCCCAAAGCCCCCTGGTACGTAGTTGTGTATTCTAGTTGTGGCATGCAAGGTGCCACCTCAGCATGGCTTGATGAGCCATACCATGTCCGCTCCCAGGATCGGAACCGGCGAAACCCTGGGCCTCCTAGGCAGAGCACGAGAACTTAACCACTCAGCCACGGGGCCAGCCCCTATTTATAAGATTTTTTAAACATAGTTCTAGATGAATGTACTTGTTTTTATTTTTTTAATGATATTAGAATTGTTCCATGTTAATAATACTCACACTTTATGCTGTACAATGTTACATCATTATAAGTCATAATTAGTTATAATTTTCTTGGAAATAGCCATTTCTAGAGCTAAATTTTTTATAGCTTATTTTTGGGTTTTCATGAGCATAAGTTTTTAATGACCATCTTTGTACATAGTGTTTTCTCCACTTAGGCTTAGTTCCTTAGACCAGCTGTTTAATCTGATGCCTACAAACTATTCTTGTATGTAATCTCTTCGAATTTATTTTTCTTTTAAATTTAAGAAAGAATTTTTAAAAGGGGAATTACTGTGTCATGAAGCGTAAATATTTTAAAGGCTTCTAATATGTATTAGCATGTTGATTCAGAAAGAGCTTGTACTGATGTATAATTCTACCAGCCATCTCCGTGACTGCATTTCTCTGTACGCTTTCACACATTGGCACCTGTAATGTGTGGAGCGGTAGTCTCACCTTAACTAGCTTGTGGATTTGAAACTTTTGGTGCTCTGGTCTTTGATATAAAACCACTTATAGTGTTTCCCTTTTTGGTGAGTTTCAGTGTTATTTATATCTTATTCTTCTGGGTCAAGTTAAATTTAGTCCAAAATAATGTGTATGGCAGCAGTTCTTAAGCTTTCTGTTCTTAGATATCCTTTACAATTGTAAAAATTATTCTAGCCTCCAAAGAGTTTTTATTGATCTGGATTTTATCTATGAATGTTTACTGTATTAGAAATCAAAACTCAAAATCTTAAATGTTTATTAATTTAAAAATAGCAACAATAAACTTATTGCATGTTAACATAACATTTTTGTAATGAAAATAACTATATTTCTCATCTCACCAAAAAAAAAATTAGTAAGAAATAACATATTAGTAATGAAAATAACTATATTTCCCATCCCATGAAAAAAATCAGTAGGAAGAGTGTCATTGTTTTTATAGTTTTATAAATGTCTTTAATGTCCGGCTTAATAAAAGATACCTGGTTCTCATATCTTCTGCATTGAATTTGTTGTTGCATTATGATGTTTTGGTTGAAGTATTGAAGAAAATATGGCCTCACACAGACATATAGTTGGAAAAGAAAGATTTTAATAGCTTTTTTAGACAATTGTAGATATTCTTTGATCTTTCACTAAAAGTTGACAAATAGTAGTTTCCTAAAGATTGGTTGCAATGTGGAATCTAACACCATATCCATAGAATTTTGGAACGGTGTTACATCAAAATCCATTGATACGTCCTATGCTTTGAATGTATCTTTTACCCATGTATATACCTATACCTGTGCAATCTTATAACATTTATCAATCATTTGGAAAATACTGGTTCACTGAGTAATGTAGATCTTCCAAATTTTGACACATTTCATTATACAATATTTTCTTAAAAGTATTCATTCATATCACCACCAGTCTCAACAGAAAAGTGTTAAAGTATTGGGAAGCTATCACGCTCATGGTGGTGTAGACGGAAGTTTTCCATAATTTGAAATTTTGCTTGAAAACTTGAATATTATTATTGGCAACAGATATCGTTGTCAGTTCTTTTCCTTGAAATAAGAGGCTCGCTTTCTTCATTTTTGAGAACTATCTGTCTAATGCCCAAGTCTGAATAATCATAGTTTACTCAGCCGTTCATTAAAAATGGTGTTCTGTGAAAGAAAGTAGCTAGCGCAGCTTACACTTCAAACAATTGCACAGATGTTTTCCCTTGAGACAACCATCCCACTTCAGAATGCAACAGAAGTGCTTCCTGGGTGTTCTGCTACACATAATATTAGACCTGTTCTGAGGGGCTGCAATTTAATAAAATTAATGTTCTTTATTGCTTCATTAAGGGCATTTTTAAGTGAAACTTGAATTTTTATTTATTTTTTCTTGCACATGTTTGGCAGTGAAAAATAGTGCAGTTTGATACTATTGCCTTGATTCATGTTAAAGCACCAGTAGTCTTACCCACCATCGCTTTTGCACCATCAGTGCAATTGTCAACATAGTGAAAAGAAGCAAACAGCTCACTGTTGCAATGAAAATAGTTTTGATCTGGAAAACTCCCTGAAAGGATCTTGAGTCACCTGCTCTGGGTTCTGTGGATCACTTTTTGGGAACCACTGTTCTAAAGAACACGGTACCACCGGGCATTAATAGATGTACCTCCCCTTTGCAAAGAATCTTTCATGGCCTGTGTATTTCTAAGAACTATATACAGCATGCATTTTTTCAATCTGATAATTTTTTTTTTGGCATTAGACTTATTAATGTCTTTCTACACGCTGTTTAGTGAAACACAAGTTAGGAAATAACTGCTGTGTTTATGTAAGATAGAGGTGGGAGAGTAAAATTAAACACCTTACCCCTAAAATTATGCTACTGAGGAGTTTTATCAATATGCTAATCAAAGATTTTTCTCAGAGATATTCATAAAGTGATAATATTTATTTCATCTATATTGCATAGTGTTCTCCCTTTTAATTATTAGACATTTTTTAAAAATAAAAATGGATACTAAAAATGTTTTGTTTTGCCCTCTTCAGCACAAAACGAGTGGATCATTCAAACACCAGATTGGCTTCCCAGCTTGATAGAAATCCAGGTAATAGCTCTGTGAGTAAAGAAGCAAGTCTAAGGAATTTGTTATATATATTTCACTCCCAACTTGTTGGGGATCCTTTATGGTTCCAAATGCTCATTTTTTAACAACTAAATATCCTTTATTTTATTTTGTTTCACTTTGGCAACAAATATGTGAATTAAAGTATCTACAACTTATATGTCATCTTTTATAAAATACATTTTAAGAGTGCTGGTAGGAATAAAAAAATGCCACTCAGAAGACTGTTAAAAAACGGAACACAGTTAAAGTAAAAACTGGTGAGGTGTGTTGAAGAGTGTGCAGTCTGACCAATATGTGTTATTAGTATGTTTGCTTCCCCCCTTCCCCAACTGCTTAGGTAAATATTAATTTCATTTCATTTAGTTTATTGTATATAGAGATGACGTGGGGAGGCCAAATAGTCTCTCAAGATAGTGCTTCAGTGGGTGGCGCTTTGGTGGTGTTACTGTACCTAAAGTCTGGTTCTTAGTTTTGTCATTTGGGAAATATCCTTTTTTTGGCCTGCCCATAGTAATCTGACACAGAGAGGGTGAATCTCACTGCCCCCACCATAAGAGATTTAACACATCAACCGGAATTACAGTGTTACTTCACTGGAAGAAATATCACCCCCCAAATAGACTGGACTATTTGTATCCTTTTGACTTGCAGATTCCTTCAAATGCTCTGTCTACTTGAGAAACTGTCATCAGATTGATTCATAATAATAAAATTGTTTTAAGGAAGACTAGTTACTTGATATTATTGACTGTCATTATCATGTTCTGGTAGATAGAACAACCATCTCAGCTCTAGTATATTCTTGTAAGAGGCTTAGAATTCTCACGATGTTGTTGATGCCATCCCACATATCAAAAAGACCATGTTCTGAATTAATATGCATGCTTTTGTATAGGTGGACAGAGCATTAGATGTGACCATTTTATTGAAGTTAGAGTCTGGAGTTCTGCTTTCTTTGTTTTGTTATTAGTTAGGCTGAGTTTAAAATAATTATTAAGCATTGTATATTTTGCCACTCTCCAGTGCTGTGCTTTGGGCACCCATTTAGAGATTATTGCCTTGGATGGGTTGCTGCTAAAGATGATCATTTCACTTATTGGGTTTTGTTGTATCCTAATTTTTTTCTTAAGAATGACTCTAATAAGTTATGTAGGTCCTTTGCTGCTGTGCCTGTATATACAGTTTATTTCTATTAAGCTAGCTTTAGCCATCTCAATATACAGTGTTTTTGACTGACTGTCTCCTCTTTGTTTTGGGCTGTCTCGTTTGTTCAAATCTTGTATTGCTTTATCCACTTCCTTTACTGGTATATCTTTTTGTTCTAGTTGAATTTCTCTTATCTTTTTCATTTTTCTTGCTTGGTTTTAATTAAAAGACGTGGTTCATTGAACAGAAATAGAAAAGATCCTGGACTGTTCAAGAGGTGGAAAAGACGTTAGCTTTCATCTAATCTAATTCCCACATTTTATGGACGGGAACCAGGGAGTCAGAGAGGTTATGTGACGTCTAACTCCAAATTCTGAACTTTTCCCATTACCCTGTATTTCATTTTTATATAGAAATTGTAAGAGTATGACTGTTAGTTTCCTTGTCAAAAAACTGCAGATACAACCCTAACTGGAAATTAGTTTTAATATTTTTAACAGTCTTGTTTGTTGATATAAAGGGTACTTAGGGTAAAATTTAACTTTTTTTTGATCCCTTCTTATAGGATCAGATGACAACAATCTGAATTCCATCTTTTATGAACATTTAACCAGATCCCTACAACACAGTCTCTGTGGTGATTTGCTCCTGGGCCGGTGGGGCAACTACAGTACGGGCGACTGTTTCATTCTTGCTTCTGACTACCTCAATGCATTAGTGCACCTTATAGAGATAGGCAATGGGCTGGTAACTTTCCAGCTGCGGGGACTTGAATTCAGAGGTAAGACATTCGCTTTTTATTTTTATAACATACTCCTGTGACATCTAAGTTTTGTGTGTTTACATTTCAAATCAAAAGTTATCATAAAATTAGATCCTTAGTCTTTAGAAGTGTGAAATGAGAAAAGTTATTAAAGAGTAATTATTAGATTTTTTCCCCAAACTTCACATTCAGAGAAGAATAATTTTTATGGTATGCTGTATATATAAAGGTAGTGTCATTAGTGTATAATTGACTTGTTTTCTTAGCGATGTTGAACTTCTGTTGTTCTGCGCTTGCTCTCTTGTCAGTCTCTTTTTGTGACCAGCTGCATATATTTGTTAGATGGCTGGTAGCAGTAAATGCTGTGTTTTTGTGTGAGGCAGAGAGTAGCTGACCAAGTTATTTTCATATAGACACCATGCGTTTGTCCTCAACAATTTCTTTTTTATTGAGGTGAAATTCATGTGACATCAAATTAACAATTTTAAAGTGAACAAGTCGGTGGCTTTTAGTACATTGACAGTGTTGTGCTACCACCACCTCTGTCTATTCCAAAGCATTTTCATCACCACAAAATAAAACCCCTCATCCATTAAGCAATTACTCCTTTTCCCCTACTAGCCCTCAGCAATTTTATATACTGACAAATGAAGCTATTTCTACAAGAAAATCATGCATTCAGAAACATATTGACTTGATGTTACCAACTGCTGTAAGTTGAATATCTTGCAAGCATGAAGAGAGACTTGGTTCATAGGAATTGAAGTCCTATGCATGCATATCTTTCCAATCTAGGGAACATTTGGACTTGAGAGTTTTTAAAGAGAGCATCCAAGCTGTGTGTTGATCTATTCTAAGAAGTGCCTTGTGTGTTTTTAACCTGAAATAGGAAATCAGAAAGCATTCAACTAGTTAGAGGATCAGATCAGACCTATACCCTATAGCTTTATTTTCACCCTGGTGTTAAATCAGAAGCCTTGCACCTTTGTTATGTAATATCTTTACTAGTGGAGCAAATGCTTCTCTAAATTTACTGTGTTCACTGGAAATAAGACTTGTGCAACACTCAAATTGTTGATGTTTGGTTCTTATTTGTAAGATATTTATAATCCATCCTCTCTCTTTTTCAAAATGTCCTATTCTTGTTTTATGGCCTATTTCTGCGTCTCCATAGGAGTCCAGGACCTTAATTCCATCTCTTCTGCAGTCTTACCCAGTGCTGTTCAAATCTAATCCAACTAGACTCGTTCGAGAGTTAGCCCCCCTTGCCCACTACACCTGCCACTGCTTTGACTTTAACTTCTTTTAAATTGTTGGCCCCTGAAGGTTTCACCTTTGCTTTTTAATTTTAACTTTTTTTTTTTTTACAAATGTATGTGGGGAGGCTTAAAATTTTATCTAGCATTTCTATGTATATGAATTGGAGGATAATCCTTCTTGTCGTCTTTTGTTCCACCATATTGATCACAAATTCTCCAAATCAAAAATCAATCCAAATTCTCACTCTCCCAACTTTTACTCTCTGGTACTGATAGATTCAAATAAAATTTTGCATAAATCCTTTGCCATCCAAACTCTCATTATTTACCAAACAAACTCAAATCAAACCGATTTGGAAACACAGTACCCCTTACTATCTGAACGTGGCCGGGTTTGGCTAGCAAGGGATACCTATAATTCTTCACTCAGCCATAGTGACTTTTTTTAAGGCAAATTCAATCATGTCCCTTCCATGCTTAAATTTTTCAGTGGCTTCCCATTGCATTTAAAATAGAATTCTAGAATTCAAACTCCTCCACATGCCCTACAACACCACCTTATCTAGCCTCTGCCAGTTTCTCCAGCCTCACTTTATAACATCCTCCTCACTCACTCCAGCCACACTGGCCTTCCTTCAGTGTCTCAGCTGTGCTAAATTCTTTACTGAGGCTCGTTATTGCCCTTCCCTTTGCCCAGGAAGTACCACCCATACCCCTTCCCCCACCAATCTTCCACCACTAATTCCTTAATTATCTTCAAGTATTGGCCTAAGTGTCACTTTCTAAGACAAGCCTTCTCTAACCACCTGTTCCATGTGCTTCTCTCATATTGCCATTTTTCCTCCTTGACACTTAGCATAGTTATAATTTTATGTTTGTTTGTGTTTATTTCTTCTCTAGCCCAAGGGTTGGCAAACTTTTTCTGTAGAGAGCCAGATAGTAAATAATTTAGGCTTTTGGAGCCATGCATATTCTCTGTTACATAGTCTTCTTTGATTTTTCTTTTAAACAACCCTTTAAAAATATGAAAACCATTCTTAGCTTGGATTTGGCTCAAGGCTGTTTTTTAAACCTTTACTGTAGATTATAAACTCCTCAAGGGTAGGAATCATACCTGCTTCATTCATTATGGTGTCTCCAGCACCCGTCAGAGCAGTTAGCATGTGATGCATAATTAGTTAATTTTGTAGAATGATTAGGTAATGTAAGTATGCGGTTTTTCCCCCTTTCTCTTCATTCCAGGCTTCTCATGAGGTTTGATTGTATTCTTGCTCAAATGTTGTAATCTTTGGATCTTTTCTTTCCTTCTCAGTGTTTTCCCTTATCCCATCTGCCTCCTACCCCTGAAAAGATTAATCAAGAGTGTCAGTATTTTCCCAGGCAGATGTTTGGATCTGCTGAGCATCTTGATGTATTTTCTGGGTAATAGTCCATTAAGCTAGTTTGATTCCTTTGATTTTACTGTCTCTCCTAGTAGGTCCTAAATTTTAAGTGACATTTAATTAAATAAATTTCTTGATCAGTTTCCTATAGGTCTTGGTTAAACCCCTTCATATTTATTTCCATTTTTATTTTACTGACATTCTCATTTCTTTTCCATGCAAATTTTATGCCAAAGATTTGGGTTATCAGTCAGTTTTTTGTCTTATCACAATTTTCTGATTACCACTTCTACCATGTTAACTTTTTATTTGTAAATGTTACTTCTACCAGGTGCGGATTTCCAAATCAAAATTTATGGGTTGAAAATTCTTATGCTGATTGGATTCCTTTCAATTTTTATTCAAATTAATTTTAACATGTCTAGTTTTCATAACTGTTAGGTGTATTTATTTTTACCAGTTTTATTCACTATGAAGTCACCAAAAGATCTAGCTAATCCAGAAAACAATTGGTAATAGTTCCTCATAGATATTCTAGAATCCCTTTCCAAGTCTCAAAATTCTTTTTTCAATTATTAATATTAATTTCTGTGCTTATTGTTGACCATTTTCTAAGCAAAATGTATTACTAGGGTGCTTTGGGGTAGAAAATATTCTTGGGGTTTTTACAGTAGAGTAAGACCATCCCACATTAATTCGATTACTCTGTTCACTTTGTTCTACTCCTCTGAACGAGGACCTCATTCTGTCTCTCCTGAGTAAATGTCAAGACTCCAAATTCCCTCTTGCCACATATCTTCTCTATGTACTGCTAACAGAGTGACCTGCACAAACTATGGCTCTCATTGCGTTACTTTCTTTACTGAAAAACCTTTGACTGACTTCCCAGAAAGATGACAAAATGAATAAAATGAACTAATAATACATAAAACCTGAGCAGTAGACCCAACTTCATGCCACAATTTTAAAAACCCAGGCTCAGGAAGTTTCTTCTAGAAATTGAATAATTCTTCTGCCCTCTCTAATCTATTCTAGCACATGGATAAAGAAGGAAAATTTCTCAAGGCTTTTTACAAAACCAGTGTAATACTGATGTCAAATATGGCTAAACTGGCTAAAAGAGTAACTATAGTTTTGATTCACTTATGACTCTAGATACAATAATGCTCAAAACCCGGAGTAAGCAGAAACCAGTAGTACTTTTCTTTTAAGTACCCCTCACTAATTCAGCCATTTTTCATTTTTAAATTAAGTGTTGAAAAGCAAATTAAGGGGCTAGCCTAGTGGCACAGTGGCTAAGTTCACACACTCTGCTTCGGCGGCCCGGAGTTCGAAGCTTTGGATCCTGGGTGCAGTCCTAACACCACTCTTCAAGCCATGCTATGGCAGCATCTTACATACAAAATAGAGGAAGATTGGCACAGATGTTAGCTCAGGGACAATCTTCCTCACCAAAAAAAAAAAAAAGCAAATTATAGAATTCATCTTCTTTCAGTAGGTCCCAGGAGAAAAACAATATAATATGATTCTCTCAAAAGATGCCAGAAGAAATTTGGTTAAATTTCATTTTCAATGTTGGTTTGAAAATACTTTATAAAATTATGTACATCCTTATTCAAAAAAAAATGTGTATGTGTGTCTGTAGTCAGTATCATGTGTAATGGTCAACCACAGCAGGCATTCCTGTGAATGTCAGGTTCAGGACAGGGTTTTTCGTGTCACCACTATGTAACATTATTTTGGAAGTGTTCACCAATGTAATTAAACTAGAAAATGAAATAATAGAATTGTTGAGGGTTCTAGATAACTAAATAATACAGTGTATTAGCTTGGCCAAGCCTGCCTCTTCAGCCTTCTCTTTCCTCATACCACCTCCATCACCAGATGGGGCTAGGTTTCATGGCATCTTTTCCTCTCAAAGAAGTGTATTTCAAACATGGATGGTGTATAAAAGCTCTTTAAAGGAAAAAAATTATTGTACAGTCTCACTTAAGTTATTTTTATTAGAATATAACTTTAATATGTGCCTTTATAAAATTAAGTATAATTGCTTTATAGTCCTTACATAATATAAGGAGTTTACAAATTAAATGGAAACAAGACCACAGAACAAAATAAAAATTAACTTTAATGTGATAGATGATATTTTGCTGGCACTAGATTGTTGTTGTTCTAATTCTATATTTAATCTGATTTTGTATTTTTACTTCAGTAAAACTAATGTGGAGAATGCCTGTTTGATAAGTATTTTGTATCAAAGAATGTAACTTCAAAGAATTATTTGCTAGTGCAGGCTAATCAGACCTCATACCCCATTGAAACTTTATCAGCAGGTAAGCCTCAAAGGCTGATTATGTAATCTTATCCAATTATTGATGGAATTGGCAACAGAAAAAATTTTGATTATGTGTTTAATATTAAATTATAATGAACTATTACAAGTTATATAGCCAAATAAGCACGATATATAATAATATTTCTGCTTGCAGCATGGACATGATACTGGTAAATAGAGCTCAGATGCTTTTGAGTTCTGCATGTCTATCTGTATTGTGTGCCCTAGGATGATTTAGTTCTCATTCGTCTCTCCTTTTTTTGAATTACCTCAGACCTTTATGAGATATACCTTTACTCATTTGGCGTTTGTTTGATATGAATGCAATTGTAAACCCAAATTTGAAAAGTTTGGGAATCGATGTATCAAAATTAAGGCGGTTACTTTACTGCACAAATTCTCAGAACCTTGGATGCACTGATACACGTTGTGATTCCGTAGGAGCTAAATATACAGTATGTCTAGTTTCTCGAGCTTACTGCAGTTTAACACACATTCTAAGGCAAATCAGTCATATACTTTTAGTTGCTATAAAATGTAACTTTTTTCTAAATTCCTTATGTTTTTGAAGCATTTGTTTTTCCACTTCATGTTTTTTTCCCCCTTTGTAAATTGTCTCTCTCTGTCTCTTTTTTTAAGGTACTTACTGTCAACAGCGAGAAGTAGAAGCCATTACTGAAGGTGTTGAAGAAGATGAAGGATTTTGCTGTTGTGAACCTGGCCATATTCCTCATGTACTTTCATTTAATGCTGCATTTAGCCAGCGCTGGCTAGCTTGGGAAGTGGTAGTCACCAAGTATATTCTGGAGGGTTATAGCATCACTGACAATAGTGCTGCTTCTATGCTTCAAGTGTTTGATCTTCGGAAAGTGCTCACCACTTACTATGTCAAGGTAAGGGTGTGTGCCTACTTAGGTCCTCTGATGATCGGCTGCTCTTCTTGGAATAGACATACATATATTGTTTTAACTTGTGCTTTGCTTCTAAGTCATGATTTAAATTCTCTAGTATCCGGTACAGTCAGTGAAATATACCTGTGAAGGTTTTGCTGTTTCTTTCTTCTGTGAAACTTATTCCATTTGTTCATTAGTATTAACAGCTACCATTTGTAGCCCATATGTTTTAGGCACTGTGCTGAGGAATGTATATGCACGCATACATTTACGTGTATCTTACCTAATTCTCTAAAGGAATATTGCATCTCCGTTTTACAAATAAACAAGTTAAAGATTAGAAGTTAACTTGCCCAGAGTTCTCTAACTAGCAAGTAGAGTTAGGGATTTAAAACCCAGGCTTGTCTGATTCCTGAGCCCTTGGTGTTAACCACTGCTTTCAACAAGCTGAATAAAAACATTGCAAGATTTAGGAGGTCCCCAAGACCACCCTCAGCTTCAGTAATTTGCTAGGATTCAAAAAACTCAGCAAAGCCATTATACTCTTGGTTAGGATTTATTACAGTGGAAGGTTACAGGTTAAAAATCAGCCCAAGAGAAGAGGCAGGTAGGGCAGGCTCCAGAAAGACCAAGGCATGAGCTTCCAGTTGTCCTCTGCTCGTGGAGTTGTGTAAACAATGCTTATTTCTCCCAGCAACTCTGTGTGACAATACTTAGAGAATGTTGCCAACCAAGGACTGTCACCTGAGCCTCAGTGTACAGAGTTTTTGTTGGTGCACAGTTACTTAGATGTGGCCGGCCGACCACCCACATGGCCAGCCTTAGTCTCCAGCTCCTCTAGAGGTCATGACTCTAAGCCTCCAGGTGAACAAAGACTCTTATCAGGCCGGACTTGCAAGGGATTAGAGGTTACCTCCCAGGACCCAAGACTTTCTTTGGGCAAGGTTAGTTCTTTACTGCAGAGGTATTCTGTTTTTGCTAACAATTTTACAGAAATACAGCATGGTTATTTAGGGGCTTGTAGGCAAAGCCAGTCTTTTCAAGAGGAAAGTATGTGTCAAATTTTAACGACCCATATTTGAATTTTCCATATCTTGCGTTATTGCCTCTATGTACCACTTTATTTGTGCTGATTGGGGTCAACCTTGAATCTTCTATTTAATATTTGGTTAAATCCAACCTCAGGAAGCGAAAGAGATTGATTTTATGTTTTTTACGTGTGCATGTGGCATTTTCTAAATATGTATATTTCTGTTGCTTTTTTATTAGGGTTTTACATTTCTATAATTTGACCTAGGATCACAAGATGGTTTAGTAGCTTCCTATGAGAAATTTCTCAAAATAAATACACCACAATAGAAGGTTTTCACATCTCTTAAAAGATCCTAAGTTCCAAAGCTCTAAAATCAATAGACTAGAATTGTTTTGAAGTTGCCTTGCTGAATTTATGGTTATGATTTTAAAAGTATTAAATGTTTTTTATCCAGGAAGGCCTGAGGTATATTATTACAGCATTCTTAAAATATGTTCTTATAGTATCAAGCTAGAATATTTTTTTGTCATACTACCAGTATAAAGAGTTGGAATTTATTTAGTGAGGAGTTGTAGTTAATTCAAATTGTGATTTAGCCTGAATTTTATCTTTCCCTTGTTAGGGTATCATTTATTATGTTACAACCTCTTCTAAGCTAGAGGAGTGGCTAGCTAATGAGACAATGCAGGAAGGACTACGTCTGTGTGCAGATCGAAATTATGTTGATGTGGACCCAACATTTAATCCAAACATTGATGAAGACTATGACCATCGACTAGCAGGCATATCCAGGGAGAGTTTCTGTGTGATTTACCTCAACTGGATAGAGTATTGCTCTTCCCGAAGAGCAAAGGTAAAGTCTGTTTATTTCATTTATAACTCTTCAAATCAGTTTTCCAAAGATGGAAAGAATATTTCTGTTTGTTATTATAAGGTCAATTTTTTCAGACTTTCCTCTTTCTAACCATTTGGGTAAGAGAACCTGTCTGTTTCATTGTAGTTGGGCCAAATGAACCAACTCTGCCAAAACAGGTTAAAGAAAGTGGCCTCCCTCATTCTTTTCATTTGTAGTGTCATAATCTCACTGTCCAGATAGCACCCCGTCCGCCCCACGCTTGCGTACATATACACAAATTAGGTTACAGATCACATGTAGCACCTTCTTAAAGACTACATCCCTCCACATACACACATCAGACTGAAGGATGATTTAATGTCTTTGTCCCAAATCCAGTCTAGACCAGTGCTGTCTAATAGAATTTTGTGCCATGATGGAAATATTCTGGGCCGTTCCAGTATGGTAGTTACTAATCTACCACATGTGGCTATTGTTGAACACTTGACATATGGTCAATATGACTAAGGAACTGAATTTTAAATTTAATTATATTTGATTTAAATTTACTGGCCCATGTGGGCCAGTGGCTACCATACTGTACAGACTGTTGGCTTCCAAGTGTTAACATGGTGAAAAATGACCTAGGAAATGTGTAAAAATGCAGATTCCTGGGCCTCCCCTAAGAGGTTCTAATTCTGTAGGTCTAGGCTGGGGACTGAAAATCTGTGTCACTCTGGGTGATTGGGGACTGAAAATCTGTGTCACTCTGGGTGATTGTAATTCAGGTGGTTTCTAATCCACACTTCAGATAACTTGTCTTATCCTAAAGGTAAGGTGTATTATAGACTTCACCAAATGCTACTTTTTTTCTAGCTCTCATGGTTCTCGTGGCAATCTTGCCCCCCTGGTTAGATTCCATGTAACATAACCACAATACCAAGGCCTATGGTTCCAAAAGCTGGTTCCTACCACCGCTATTGCTTTCCAAGCAGGAGTCTTATGTAGTTGAACCACCGGCATCCCATGTGTAGGATTACTCGGTATGGTGGAGCATAGTGAGCCACCTTGACAGCTAGTGACTTTCTCATGGTCTGGGATGTACACACTTACTGTCCTTAGATGTAGCACCTGTTTTAGTCCTTCCTTTACAGCTACTTAGAGTAAGGCACCGCATCATATCACCTCTTTGCTCTTCACCTCATCGATAAGAAAGGGAGCATCTTTGTACTTCCTTGCTGAACAGTATCCTTTGAGCTTTTATACTAGATGCACAACAGATACTAAGCAGAGCAGCATATTTTTAAAGAAGGAATAAAGAATAGAATAAAATAACCTCGGAAGAGGCTTAGAAAAAGGACCAGCAGGCAATATCTGGAGATGGAGGACCTCAAAGCTAAACTTCTTTTTTTCAAACACATTAACAAGCAGTTTATTTTTGTATAAATGAAATATACTTAGAATGCTTTGTATACTGTTCTCAAATCCTTGGATTTATTTTTGGTGGTGGGAGTGGTCATATTATTCTGATAGCCTCTCTCTGGCTTAGACTACATCGCTTACTTTTGTTTTGGTTTAACCATGGTCACCTGGGCTAGGAACTCACCATCTGCCTACTCAGGAACAGGGCTCCATTCTTCTCAAATTTAAGGACCCTTCTGCTAGAGATTATTGCTGAGGTCATAGACATAGCTCAAGGAAGTCCTCCTCCCAATTGTTAATAAATCGCATGTTCAGAAGGTTTACCTCCAAATTTGGATATTCCTGGTCTCTTCCAATAGCTTCTTATTGCTATGCCAGTCAGACTTACATTCTGCTCTGCAGTCCCCTCTAGGACAAAATTATCAGTTGTACATATATTCCCCTTCATGCTACAAGTTTTCTTTTAAGTTCAACAAGCTTATCCCCATCTCCTTAAAACCATGCATTCTACTTTCTGAATCCCTGTTCCCAGAGTAGCCTTTTCCTAGGGAAGTTAATTAGCCAGAAAGATTTGCTGACTCCAAGTTCTGGTACCCTCAACCTCAATGTTAAAAAAGTTGCCTTGAGACTCTCCTTCTAAGATAGTGTTCTAACTTGCATATTACACAGAAATAAAACATCATTCTTCACTCCTTCTCTTATTATATGTATGCTAGAAGGAAATAATCTCCCTTATGCTAGCTATACCTGTCTTCCGAACAGCTTGAAATTATATTTTTGTAAGTGTGGCCCTGGACTAACCGTGTTGAAATTACCTGAATGCGATTTGGAAACATTCTTCTCAGCTTGACTTTGCTTTCTGTTTCTTAAGTGACAATGCATTTCTTTCACCATTGTTGTTAGTGTTAGCAAGGATTGTTGGACCGGCCCGGTGGCGCAGCGGTTAAGTGCACACGTTCTGCTTTGGCAGCCTGGGGTTCACCGGTTTGGGTCCAGGGTGCGGACCTGGCACCGCTTGGCAAGCCATGCTGTGACAGGCGTCCCACATATAAAGTAGAGGAAGATGGGCAGAGATGTGAGTTCGGGGCCAGTCTTCCTCAGCAAAAAGAGGAGGATTGGCAGCAGATGTTCGCTCAGGGCTAATCTTCCTCCCCCCAAAAAAGGAAAAAAGAATTCTTTGTGAGAATTTCTAATGCAGTTGAGAATGTAAGACACATGCCTTCTCCAACAGTAACAGAGCTACCAGAGTAGAACCGATTCTTTTTTCTCTCAGTGCTTTAACAGTTGCTACACTGTCTTCTGGCTTGTGTTGTTTCTGATGAGAAGCCTCTGGTCATTCTTATCTTTGCCCCTGTGTAGAAATACTATGTATAACATGATGGGGTTTTTTCACTGGCTGCTTTTAAGATTTTCTCTTCATCAATTATTTTAAGCAATTTAATTATGATGTATGTACCTTGGTGCAGTTTTCTTCATGTTTCTTGTTCTTGGAGTTTGTTGAGCTTCTTGAATCCCTAGATATATAGTTTTTATCCGATTGGGAAATTTTTCAGCCATTATTTTTTTTAGTGTTTTTTCAGTCTTCTTCTCTCCCCTTTTTTGGGGACTCCAGTGACATTTATATTAGGCTGCCTGATGTTGTCCTATAGCTCACTGTTGCTCTGTTACCTTTTTTTTTTCCAGCCATTTTTGTCTCTGTGTTTAATTTTGCATAGTTTTTATTGCTATATTTTTTTAATTATTATTTTTTATTGAGTTAATGATAGGTTACAATCTTGTGAAATTTCAGTTGTACATTATTGTGTGTCAGTCGTGTTGTAGGTGCAGCCCTTCACCCTTTGTGCCCACCCCCTACCCGACCTTTCCCCTGGTAGCCACTAATCTGTTCTCTTTGTCCACATGTTTAAATTCCTCATATGCGTGGAGTCATACAGAGATTGTCCTTCCCTATCTGGCTTATTTCACTTAACATAATTCCCTCAAGGTCCATCCATGTTGTTGCAAATGGGACGATTTTGTTCTTTTTTATGGCTGAGTAGTATTCCATTGTGTGTGTGTGTGTGTATGTGTGTGTGTGTATATATACACATCTTCTTTATCCATTCATCTGTTGATGGGCACTTAGGTTGCTTCCACGTCTTTGCTGTTGTAAATAATGCTGCAATGAACATTGGGATGCATGGGACTTTTGGAATTGCTGACTTCAAGCTCTTTGATAAATACCCATTAGTGGGATAGCTGGATTGTATGGTGGTTCTATTTTTCATCTTTTGAGGAATCTCCATACTGTTTTCCATAGTGGCTGCACCAGTTTGCATTCGCACCAGCAGTGTATGAGGGTTCCTTTTTCTCCACAACCTCTCCAACATTTGTTACTATTTGTTTTAGTTATTTTTGTCATTCTAATGGGTGTAAGGTGATATCTTAGTGTAGTTTTGATTTACATTTCCCTGATGCACATCGATGATGAACATCTTTTCATGTGCCTGTTGGCAATCCATGTATCTTCTTTGGAGAAATGTCTGTTCATGTCTCCTGTCCATTTTTTGATAGGGTTGTTTGATTTTTTTGTTGTTGAGTTGTGTGAGTTCTTTATATGTTATGGATATTAAGCCTTTGTCAGATGTATTACTTGCAAATATTTTTTCCCAGTTAGTGGGTCGTTTTTTTGTTTCAATCCTGTTTTCCTTTGCCTTGAAGAAGCTCTTTAATCTGAGGAAGTCCCATTTGTTTATTCTTTCTATTGTTTCCCTTGTCTGAGAAGACATGGTGTCTGAAAAGATCCTTTTAATACTGATGTCAAAGAGTGTACTGCCTACATTTTCTTCTAGAAGCCTTATGATTTCGGGTTGCTACATTTTTTAGGTCATTTATTTTCTTATGCTTTGTTTTATATGCCATTAATTGCATCCAGTGTCTTTTTTATCTCAGACACTGCATTTCTTGTATCTCTTGAGGTTTAATTTGTGTCTTTTATATAAATCTTCCATGTCTCTATTTAGCATGCTCAGCCTTTCCTCTCTTTTTGAACTTATGGAATACAGGTAAAGTGACTCTTTTAATATGCTTGTTGACTAATTCTAACATCTGTTCAATTCTGGGTCAGTTTTGATTGAGTGGGTGATTAGTTGATTATTATTCTAATTATGGATCATATTTTCCTGCTACTTTGCATGCCTGACAATGTTTGATTGTATGCTAGACCTTATGAATTTTACCTTGATGAGTGTTGAGTATTTTTGTATTCCTGTAAACCTTCTTAAACTTTGTCCTGTGATAGAATTAAATTCTTGGAGGACAGTTGGATCTTTTCAGGGCTTGCTTTTTAGGGCTTCTTAGGAGAGACCAGAGCAGCCTTTCATCTGGGGCTGATTTTTCCCCATTACTGAGACAGTACTCTTCTGAGTACTCTAGCCAATCACGAGATTTTTCCATTGTTCCTTTCTGCCCCTTTCCAATGGTTCTTTTCCTTGCCTTGGGTTCGTGCTGCATGTGCTGATCGTGAATCTGCTGAAGACTCAAGAGGGACCCTCTGCAGATCTGCAGAGCTTGCTCTCTCTATGGAGCTGCCTCCTCCTTGGCACTTTGCCCTGCCAGCTCTAGCCACCTTGACCACCCCAGACTCCCAGCTATCTCCTCAACTTGGAGACCTCTAAGTTCCACCTGTGTTGCCCTTCCTTGTGCTGTGGCCTGGAAACTCTTACAGGGCTACCTCATTTTTTCCCCATCTCTCAAGGATTAGTGTCCAATGTCTCAAAACTATTGTTTGATATGTTCTGTCCAGGTCTTTGGTTGTTTCAGGTACCTGGTTAAATCTGGTCTTTATTACTCCCTCCTGGCCACATGCAGAAGCCTGAACTCAATTAAAAGAAAAATTTTTTTTTCTTATCACAAAAGCAGTACATTTTCTGCAAAAAATAGTTGACTAGGTCAGGGAGGGAGGGAGACAAAAAAGAAAGAAAGAAAATCATCCATAATTTTACCACCCATTTAATACCTTTAGTATTATTTTGTTTATGTAACTTCAAGTCTATACACACTGCTTCTCTCTTTTATTTTTCTTTCCTATTTCTTAAAACAAGTGCTCTCAAATTCTTTATCTACTGTTTTGTAACTTGGACCCAAAATTTGTTCAAAGAATCTGCTGCAGAAACTAGGATATGTGCTATAGCTGTGTATATCTTTGAAACAACCAATTGGCAAGCAACTAGAATATCTCTTACACAGTTACTATTAATTAACTAAATTACCCAATTAATGGTAATTAAATTAACCAATCAATATTAAGTTAGTACCTTAGACAACTTCTGTTTTTGTTTATAAGTTAGTGGTTTATAAAGCCAAAAATATATACCATTGGCAACATTAGAATAATTAAGCTCCTTATTAGCCTGTGTCCATGATTCTTCAACATTAGCATACATTAGAATCACCTGGAGTGTATTGCTGGACCTCCCCACCCCCACCTCCTGCTCCAGAATTTGATTTCATAGGTCTGAAGTGGCCCAAGAATTTGCATTTCTAATAATATCCTAAGTATGCTGATGTTGTGTCCTAAGACTATACTTTGAGAACTGTTGCCCTGGATTGTTTCTTGGTAATTGAGATGCTACCAAGATTTCCTTTATATAGTATTCCTATATATAGTATTGTATAAGGTATACCATTTTGTTGTATATACATAATCATTATGTATTACTATATATAATAGTCAAGAATCAAGGTATGGAGTTGTTAAAAAAGTTAAAAAGTTGAGGGGAAGCAATATTCTACAGATATCAATTTGATTTTCTTTACTATGATTATGGTCACTGATAGACTAATACAGCTGTCACTAATAGCCTGCTTGCCAGGTTAAGTCCAGAAATAACTAATTAATAGATAGAATGTTGTATTTTTAGGAGAGGACAATATCAGTAATGATATATTTCAGTAAGTGCTTTGAGATGTTTAGCTAGGATCCTAGCACTCTATAACACAGCCAGTTCTTTTCAGTATGTTCCAGTATTATGAAGTGTTGGATTTTATTTAAAGATTCCAAAGAACCTCCTCATGTACACTTATACTTCATTTGTTAAGTTTCTTTTCATTAGAACTTTTACTTGAAGAGATGAGGAACTCAACTAGTACATAATTCCTCTTTTCTCTGATTTATTAAATAGATATCTTCTGATTTGTTAAATACTTACATACTTTTCTGATAACTAGCATTTTTTGTTTTTTGCTTTTTTTATTTTTTTATTGAAGTATAATTGGCATATAACATTATATTAGTTTCAGATGTACAACCTAATGATGCGATATTTGTGTTTGCTGTGAAATGATCACCACAATAAAGCTAGGTAACATCTATCACCATACGTAGTTAAAAAAATACATTTTATCCTTGAGATGAGAACTTTTAAGATCTACTCCTTAGCAATGTTCAAATATGCAATACAGTATTACTAACTATAGTCACCATGCTGTACGTTATATCCCCATGACTGACTTATTTTATAACTGGAAGTTTGTACCTTTTGACCTCTGTTCTTCGTTTTTTAAAGCCGGTGGATGTAGACAAGGATTCCTCCCTGGTGACTCTTTGTTATGGACTCTGTGTTCTGGGACGGAGAGCTCTGGGGACTGCATCCCACCATATGTCCAGGTAAGGAAGGCATTTCTGTTTCAGGAAGACTGTGGGAAGCTGTATAACCTACATCTAAAAACTTTGAAATAATTCTCCGTGGAGGCCTTCTGTGGTAATTTGTGCATAGGTCTCTTCTGTGTTGTGCTGTGCTGTGCTGTGTAGATCTTTTTGCAGAGCATCATTGAGTTCTGCTAAGTGGTTAACAGAACTGGCTTTTAAAATTCACACATATGGGCGACTATTGATAATGAGAATTTAATGGATTTAAGACATTTTAAAAACTAATCACTCCATAATATTTGATTTATCTCCTCCCATATACATCTGTTTTTGTAACAATTCACCTCTTTTTATTTTTCCATGTTTCCTGGCAATTTTTGTCCAGAGCATTGATACTTTTACTATAGTTGTATGTTAGATTTTGGGTCTCTAAATATAAACTAGATTTCTTGACATATGCGTCCAAATGAATTAGAATTAAGAAATTCCACATATCTTAAGTTTCTTCTGTGATTATGACATGTTTCCCACTAGGCCTCCTTAATTTCTTTTAACTTATAGACTTTTGCCTGTCGTTTATTTTCATGGACTCCGTTACAGTGGTTCATAAACAGGGGTCCCAGGTCAAACAGGCTCTGTCCCTTGTGATTCTGATTCGGGGTGCTGACGTTAGTTCTTGGAATCGGTATTTTCTCAAAATACTCTTAGGTGATTCTGATGCACAACCTCATGTAGGAATCAGCATAATGGAAGACCTTTGTCAAAGTATGTAAACTTTTATTTCCAATCTTAACAGTAATTTAGAGTCATTCCTCTATGGATTGCATGCCCTATTTAAGGGAGATTTCCGTATTTCTTCAATTCGAGATGAATGGATCTTTGCTGACATGGAATTGCTAAGGAAAGTAGTAGTCCCCGGAATCCGCATGTCTATCAAACTTCATCAGGTAAGAAGAGAAAATTTCTAATGCTTTACTGGTGTTTAATGGTACTTCTTCACTTGACTTCCAAATTAGTTTCTTAGGAACTTTTGAGAATATTATGACTTGAAACAAAGAAAAACATGATTCGTGGCAAGATTAAATCTTAGAAGCCTGAACCTGTTTTTCTAACAGCAAATTTGAATATTAATATTAGAGAGTGACTGATCTGGGCATGAGCTTGAGGAAAAATGTAAGCAGTGGCAAGCCGGAAATAAAAGTCTTTGGCCTCTGTGATACTTGCTTTGACTTCCCGTGATCGTGATTCACGCCTCTGCTGTGGGTGAGGTTAGCTGACACTCCAGTGCAGTGTAGCAACATCTCAGGAGGGTTGCAGATGCTGCTGTTACTGAACTGTGAGTTTCATTAGCATGTTATTTAGAGTAATAGATGGTTAGGACAGATTTAGCATTAGTTAAATAACCTAGTAGGGTAATAAAATTAAAATGAGGCCCAAAAATGCATATCCAAAGCCCTGGGTCTTGTCAAGAATGTATTTTGAAGTTAAGTACTGGCACTGGCGGCTCTCGTCATTCCACTTGACAGTAGTTATCAGATCTGATGATAGAGGCCACGTGATAAGACTCATTATAATGCATCTGCTTGTGCTCAAATCTGATTGAATCTTTTTTCCCTCAGATAAAGGAGGAATTATTCTTCAAGTGATTTTACTGTGGTTAAAGTATTGCAGTGAAGCTAATGTCTCATTTAAGAGCATTACTGGGATATATTATTTGAAAATCTGTGAAAAATGTAATACTTTTTGAGGATAATTGGGAAAATATACATTGGGGAGCAAATGGAATTGTGTATCTTCAGACTAGCTTTAGAGTTTTGAGACAAAATTCAGTGAATTTAAAAGAAAAAGATAATAACTTCAGATTAAAATGTTTTTAAAACCTCAGCACTTCTCAAAAGGTACCAATTATGTATCTGCTATGTAGGATATAGCCAGCCCTGAGGGTCTAGTGGTTAAGAGTTGGCGCTCTGACCGCCATGGCCCAGGGTCGTTTCCCGTCAGCACCACCACCACACATACCCACCCCCACTCCACCACCCACCCCCATCTGTCGGTTGTCGTACTGAGGCAGCTGCGTGTGGCTGTGATGCTGAAAGCTATGCTGCCATATTTCAAATATCATCAGGGTCACCCATGGTGGATAGGTTTCAGCGGAGCTTCCAGATTAAGATAGACTAGGAAGAAGGACCTGACCACCCACTTCCAAAAAAACTGGTCATGAAACCCCTGTGAATAGCAGTGGAGCATTGTCTGATATGGCCCCAGAAGGTGAGAGGATGGCATAAGAAGACTGGGCAGGGTTCCACTCTGCTGTCCACAGGGTCGCTAGGAGTCAGAATTGATTTGATGGGCACTAGCAACGAACAGCAATGTAGGAAATACTCTGTTTTGTATAGCATTATTATCTAACAACTCCTGACAGACATCTTCAGTTAATTCTGGACATTATGACAGATATTTTGTCTCTATCTTGCAGAGAAGAAACTGAGGCACAAGCCTCTGATACCTTAGGTCTCTGCCCCAGTCTCTCCCTACAAGTGCTCTTGCCTGTTGCTGCCGGATCCATTTCCTTACATGTTTCTTCAGTTGTGATATTGCCTGTGACAGTGGTTCTTTACCTTATAATCAGGCCCAACACACTCGGGTACACCACACTCTCATCATTAGCCGTGACTGGCAACAACAGTGACAAAGAGGTGGAATCGGGAACCTAGGAGCAATGGAGGGTTGGGGGAAGGGAGGAGGTAAACAAGGCAAATGCAACCTGGAGAAGTCCTGTAATTCTGATAACCTTCGAGGAGGGTAGAGATTGACCTATAAAGTAATAAACAACAGCCATTTATCGAGCATCACTTTGAGCCAAACATTGGGTTGTTCATGAGGGACTCTTGGGCCAGGAAAAGATCGATGTGTGACTCAGAAGTGGTCATCTCCAAAGTTTATGTGTTATATACTCATGAAAATCCACAAAAGTGAACAATAGGCTTATATATTAAAAGCAAGCATTAGTACACTTGCCATATGACTCAGCAATTCCACTCCTAGATGTTTACCAAGAGAATGAAAGTATATGTCCACACAAAGACTTACACACAAGTGTGTATTGCAGTTTTAGTCATAATAGCCCCAAACTGGAAACAACTCAAATGTCCATCAACAGATGAATGTACAAATTATGGTCTAGCCACGTGATAGAATATTACTTAGCAATAAAAAGAAATGAACTACTGTTAGATGCCCCAACATGAATGAATCTCAAACATTATTCAGAGCAAGAGAAGTCAGAAGTAAAAAGAATATATAGTGTATGATTTTATTTATATAAAATTTAAGACAGGCCAGACTAATCTCTAGCGACAGAAGGCAGATCAGTGGATGCTTGGGACGTAGAGACTGAATGCCAAAAGGCAGGAAGGAACTTTTTGGGGTGATGAAGCGTTCTCTAGATTGTAGCAGTGGTTTCACGGGTGCCTGTTGGTCACAGTGCATCTAACGGCACTGTTAAAATGGGGGCCGTTTATGGTATGTAAATTTTACCTCAAACTGGACTTAAGAAAAAAGATTCTGTTTCCAGAGCTAAAAACATAAAATTTCTATTAACCTTTGCCTTTCAAACAGTCTTTGATAGTGTGCTTTTAGTACTTCATGGGTGTTTTTTACTTTTGCTTTTTCCTTTAGAGTTCTTTTTTTATTTTTTAATTCTCCAGTCCAAAGTGTTGCATGTTTTTACTTGAGAAATTAAAGCTGTTATAGTGTGCATAATATTTATAATTATGTAGTGCTGAATAATGTATTAGTGCTCTCATATATCACCACATTATATCACCACGACCCAGAAAATTATTTTAATCCAAATTTTGTAGATGAAGTTTAACCAAAACTCAGAGAAATTAAGCAAATTGCCCTTTTCATGTGTTCTCTCCTGCTTTCTATTTAATAGTTTGTAAAATAGCTTTCCCCCTTATCTGTTCTTCCTTTTTTATTAGTCTCTTTAGGGATTACATGGTTGTTAGAACTAAAATAAACCAGTCGAAGTCCAATTTGGTTTACAAGTGGTATGTGATGAAAATCTTACAATGTGTGATATCCTTGAGGACAGGGATAATTTCTTATTAATCTTCACGTCCTCATTGCTTAGCACAGTGCTTGGCAGCCAATGAATGTTTGTTAAATGAATGAGTTTCATTGTTTTCAAAAAACTGTATTTCCTGGGTATCTGCTCATAACTTCTCAAGTGTATTTCTAAAATGCTTCTGAAAACTTTTCCTAGAAGAACTGGGAAGATTATCTCTTTTTATTTAAATGTTAAAAAGTAAACATCACCCAGGAATTAAGCATCTTCCCATCACCCTAGACCATTGGAGAACACCCCCAAGAAGCAGTCACTGCCCATACTTTAATGCATATCTTTTCTGATTTCCTCCAGTTTATAGACATTTCTATCTATATAAATATTTTCCTCCTTAAAGATGTAATTGTGCTGTGTAAATTGATCTATAACGTGGACACCTTTCCTAGTCAGTACCTATAGAGGCCCCTCACACTTTGTAATGGCTCTGTAGTATTCCAGAGTATAATTTTTACTCAATTTATTCAGCCATTTTCCTATTCATGGACGTTCTGCTTGTTTCAGATATTTTGCCACTAGAACACTGCTGAATGATGATATAGAACTTTACATACTCATTACCCATTTTAAGCCCAGTGAAAAGAAATATTTGGACAAGATTAGACATTCTCCACTTTTACCATGCTTGATTATTTCCAACTTTGTGTCCGTTTTATTAAGAATGTGATTATTGCCTATGTTTGCACTTCTATTTTCTGTTCAAATAATTGTACCAGGGGTGGCCTGGTGGTGTAGTGGTTAAGTTTGCAGGCTCTGCATTAGAGGCCTGGAGTTCGCAGGTTCAGATCCCAGGTGTGGACCTACACACAGCTCATCCATCCACATTGTGGCAGCATCCCACATCAAAAATAGAGGAAGATTGGCACAGATGTTAGCTCAGGGCCAGTCTTCCTCACCAAAATAAACAACAATAATAATTGTACCGATACTACTATATAATGATGTCATTCCTTCCCTAATGGAACTGTTTACTAAAAGAGAGCACATCTTATGACATCTTGCTATCTGCTGGTATAAAAAAGTGAACTCAGTATTTTAAAGAAAAGAGAGTTGATATACAGATGTCAGGAACTGCCTATCAGTATTTTAAGTTGTAAATGCTATCTTAGGCCACATTCTCCTAGAAGCAGAGTCACAGTCCAGGATTCTTGTGCAAGAGATTAATTGAGAGGGTGCCCTCAGGAAAATATGCAAGGAAGTGATGGAAGTAGGAAAGAACAAGGGAAGGAGCTAAGCAAAAATGTGTTTCAGCTGAATTCCAGCTTCTGCTGAAGTCTTGGGGAGCTCTGGGCTATGAATATCACCAAGAATTATGTCGTATACCTCATACCCCACAACCAAGGGGAGAATAAACCCTGGGGGGAAATGCACCCCCCCCCAGGCAGCTCTGACAGCTGAAGGCAGTTCTTAGAAGAGGGAACAGCTGTGAGCCATTAAGAGGCGATGCTCAAAACAGTGGAGAGAGGAGTGCACCAGCCTAGTAAAAGAAATCTGGACAAGGCACCAGTGAGGCGCCCCACAATCTAGCTAAAAGTTCTTTTTCTAATTGTCTCACTATTTTCCAGCTACCCCTAGGTTCCATGAGAGCAGCGCTTGTGTCTGTCCTGCTCACTCCTGTTTTCCCCAGTGCCTAGCACAGTGCCTGGCACCATCGTAGGCCCCCAGTTCCCACCTGTATCATGTAGCTTTCCCTAATCACATCAACTAGACTTGACAGGTTTTCAGTTAACTTTTATAATCATTTAATTTGTAAAATCAGAATGAAAAAATACTCATAAACCTAGGAAGCAGCTAAGCCTCTTTGAGCTTCAGTTTTGCTATTTGTAAAATGCCGCTATTATCTGCTCAACCTACTTGAAGGCTGTTGTAAGACTTAGAGGAAATAGTGTATTGGAGAACTTTTTACATTTTGAAGCATTATTCACATTCACAGTGAATACTTTTATTATTGCCCTGCAGGCCACCCCCAGGCTTGGAGTTGCTTTCCTGGGGACACTGCCTCCTTGCCCTCACTCATCTCCCCTCAGATAGCGCACTCTGGTCAGTTGGCTTGAGAAGAGATGAGTCGCTTTACCTGGATGTGAAAATGTGTCAACCCTCTATACTACCAATATGAAGGCAGCCAATATAATATTTGTGTTTCCTTAATAACATGCCATTTCAGAAATTCAGGTTTGTGTTATGGTTATTTAGGTACCTTTCCTGTATCCCCTGTTAATTTGTAGGTTTCTGAACAAGAGATGCATTTCACACACTCTTTTGTTTCTTTCGTGCTGCCCGCCATAGACTCTTGCACATGGTAGACATTAAATAACTGCTCATGAAATGAATGAGTAGTTATTAAGACCAAGAGGTTTTTTAAGGGACGACTTCACTAGCTTCTCCAGAACGAGGACCCTTAATCTGTCCTCAGAGCTCATAGCTTTGAGCCCTATCTTAACTAGATGAGAGGGGATAAATGATCCATTAGAATCTTCCAGAGATGTGGCTCTGTGTGAAAAGTCCTAGTTAAAAGAAACACAATTTAGACACATTTATGTAGTTTTAGCCTTCCTTAACTGATAACAGTGAGATAATCCTTTAACAGAAAAAAATGTGTATGAATGAAGATGTGAAAAACCAACTTGAATGAGGAAAACAAAATATATAAGAATTGGAAATATTTGTTTAGCTAAAACTAAAAATATTTGTTTAGAGGATAGGATTGGGTTGAGGAATCTACAAAAGTAGTGTAGCAGTAATGAGTGAGTTCCTGACCTGGATAAGAATCCATAATTTATCTCTAATAATGTTGACGTGCTGATATGAAATATTCATATAACCTGGTTTTTAAGAATTTTCGTTTAGTAACTGATTTAGTAATTATAGAAGTTTTTGTCATCCTGGAAGTCATTCTCTTCTTTTCCTAAAAAAGACGTATTTTTATTTCTGTGTATAGGATCATTTCACTTCTCCAGATGAGTACGATGACCCTACTGTGCTCTATGAAGCCATTGTATCTCATGAAAAGAACCTTGTAATAGCCCACGAAGGGGACCCTGCCTGGCGGAGTGCAGTGCTTGCCAACTCTCCCTCCTTGCTGGCTTTGCGGCACGTCATGGATGATGGCACCAATGAGTATAAAATCATCATGCTGAACAGACGCTACCTTAGCTTCAGGGTCATTAAAGTAAGTTCTTGAGGCATATTTTTGTGTCTGAAAAAAATGGAACTTAGGTAACTTATCCAGACTTTTAAAAAGAGTTTCAATTAAACTCTTATATAGGAAAAAAATGACCATACTACATTCACATTTATTGTCTGTGAGCACTTAATTTGATTTATTTTGTCAGTAATTTATTCTGTTCTCTGAAATTTTCTCAAGTACTATAAAGCCTTAAAATTTTTGCTTATTTCTATCGTAGCAGTCTTTCATCCATTTTATGGCAGTCTTTTATCTATTAAATATGCAATCTGGGCACCATTATGCTAACATGATGTAATTACTAGCTTGCAAAATAATAGCATAGCTTGTACTTAATAGTGATCAGTAGCTAACTGTAAATGGCTCACTCTAACTTTTCCTTGTTTTTTAAAACATCTCATAGCTTTAAGAGGCTTAATCTCTGAAATTTTATTTTGATAATTTGTAATGGTTTATTTTTTCTCTCCTTCATCTAATCAGTCCCCAAAATCACAAACATCCTTTCAACTCTAAATATTTATTACCTCTCATTTCTATCAAAAATGTCTATTATCTCAGTTTCAAAATTCAATACTTTTCCAATTTGGAAAATTAAATGGACTCTACTTTATATGACAGAGCAGAGGGAAGTGCTCTGTAGGTGCTTATTACTTCACAGCCTGCTAATGGCAGTGGAAAATTGGTGAACTCCTATTCAAATGTAACCTGCTTACATTTGTTTCCTGCTTTCGCAGTTGGTTATCATGATGTGTTTTGTATCCCTCCCATTTCTGCTCTTCTGTTTATATGAATTTCATTCTTGGCCCCTTCACCTAATTCCTGTGTGTTCTGGTTTTCAGGTGAATAAGGAATGTGTCCGAGGTCTTTGGGCTGGGCAACAGCAGGAGCTTGTTTTTCTGCGTAACCGTAACCCAGAGAGAGGCAGCATCCAAAATGCAAAGCAGGCTCTAAGAAACATGATAAACTCGTCTTGTGATCAGCCTATTGGCTACCCAATCTTTGTCTCACCCCTGACAACTTCTTACTCTGATAGCCATGAACAGCTTAAAGAAATTCTTGGGGGACCTATCAGCTTGGGAAATATCAGAAACTTTATAGTATCAACCTGGCACAGGTGAGCCGTAAAGTTGCATTTTTCGTGGTGGTGTATCCTGTCCCTCTTCATGTAGGCAGAGTGCATCAGTACCACCGGAAAGCTGGAGGGAAAAATACAGAGGCCACGGCATAACATCGACTTGTTATACATGAACTTCAGGAGGTAGAATCTGAGCATTTATACCTTCAGACTCTTAGTAGATAAATCTAATGTACAACTCTGATTAAGAACCACTGCTCTAGCATTCAGTGAATAGTATCTTGAATAGTATCGTTTCTTTAATTTTTTTGACTCTCCGTTGCAGCATATTACTGCTATTGGAATGTGCGGGTCAGCAAACAGGCCAAATTAGAGAAAAACGTGAGAGACTTGTGCAAGTTCTCTTTTATTCCGTTTCAGCAGTAGGGGGAGCACTCAACACATGAACTCCTGGCCAAACGATGCAGACACTGCTGCGCTGCCTTTTTAACAATCCAGTTATCACTCATGTCACAAATCTGTAGTGTCTTCGGGAATGCACATGAACTTTTTCTCTTCCTTTTTCTAGTAAATTATGATGTATGGTGTAGGAATATCATAATTTGATGGATGGTGAAGAAAAATCACAGGATGTTATTTTCAATTTCTTAAGAGTTGTTACTCAGAGCCTTAAATTATCATAGCTTAAGAAAAACAGGATCTAGGATTAGAGCAACAAACTCTTAATTGTGTGTTTTTAAATTCTTCTGGGAATTTCCAACGTTAAAGACTGAAATCTCACCATTTTAACATCAGTCCCTATTCAGGCTAAGGAAGAACACAAACCAGGATAGTGTTCAAAGAAAACTTTTTCAGAATGATGTATTGTGCTGAAAGCGCCTTGCATGTCCGGGACTGAGGGGTTTCCTGGGGTGCAGGATCCTTAGTGCCAGAGACAGTTGTGGGCAAACCAGGACAGCTGGTCACCCAACACTTTAAAAAAGAGAGAGAGGAATACCACAGCAGCTTGTTTAAGGTGTGCTGCAGTGTAAGTTAGGTTTAATTTAAGTAAATTAGATTTTCGGGGGTTGCATACTTCAGAGGCATTAAATAGACGCTGGCAAGAATTCTGTTTCCAGCTGTGACCTTAATGGTACAACTGTGTTCTGTGCAGTTCTTTATTACAGTGTAGGAAAGATGATAGAGTGTGTAAAAGTGAAGTTGATGGGGAAGATTGGAGGCAGTGAATGCAAGAGGGGGATATAGACACATAGTGACAGATTTTTTTTTGTTCCTAATATTGACTGCACCATAAAGACTTTCAAAGCTGAACATTAGTAGCATTAAACGTTCAGAAAAGCTAGGAAAAGATAAAATACTTACCTTGAAGTGATCTTGGGATAATGCTTCCTACTCTGGTATTTGTTCCTAGGTTAAGGAAAGGTTGTGGAGCTGGATGTAACAGCGGTGGCAACATTGAAGATTCCGATACTGGAGGTGGAACTTCCTGCACTAGTAACAATGCAACAACTGCCAATGATCCCCACAGCACTGTGTTCCAAGGAGGCACCGGAAATCCAGGCCAGGGGTCGGGAGCAGGACTCCATCCGCCTGTCACCTCTTATGCTCCAACACTCGGTAATATGAAACAAAATTATGTGTATAATGTTAGCATGTTAGCTGTAGTGTTTGGTTAATATGTGTGTATAAAGAGGACAACATATTACATAGGGAAATATATGAATAGAGTATGTTGTTTGATTCACAGTTGGATATTATCCTCGTTTATATTAATCTTATCTATATAATAATATAAATATATGTTTATAATTTGAAATATTTCTTTGAAAGTATCGTTTTTAAAGACTAATAATATTTAATTAATATAACTTATTTATACATAATATAACTTCTGTCCTATTGGAGAATGATTTGGTTTCTTCTGAATGTAATAATCTTTGTATATAATCTTTGTAAACACTTTTTTCTTAGGCCGGAGACTTTAAAAATGGAATCTCTAAGTCAAAGTTTATGAGAATATTTAAGACTCATGACACAATGCCAAAAGTCTTTCCAGAAAGTTTTTGTACCAGTTGTGTAGAGGAATGCCCATCCTGTAAACTCTCACCAGCCTTGAGTATTATCAGTTCCACCTCTGCTCCCTGCTTGTTCAGAGGGACAGGAGAAGGGGTGGTCTTTAATTTTATTATTTTAATTTTCATTGCTCTGATGCCTGAGAATGGAAACTTTTAAATGAGTTTATCAGCTATTCCTCTTTCTGAACTGCCTCTTAAGTCTGTTGACCATTTTTCTATTTGGTTTTTTTCTTATTTATATTTGTATATTCTGGATTTTGAGCTCTTTTTCAGTATTTTGTACGACAGATATCTTTTCCTGTTCTATCTCTTGGCTTTCCATTTTCCTGTGAAGAGTGGTGTGCCTTCTTTGATGAGAAGTTTTCAGTTTTAGTATGGAGCAATTTATTGATCTTTTATGATTAGTACTTTTTGTATTCTATTTAAGAAAGTTTTCCCTGTCCCAAAATAAGGTATCTGTTTATTAATTTACCTTTTACATGAGACCTGCCGTCCACCTGATATGCAGCAGAAATCAGATTTCATCTGTGTCCCTATGACTGGTCGGTTGCTCCAGCGCTGTCCTTTCTCCCACTTCTTTGCAGGGATGAGATGACGTCTTAAGACATTTACTTGAGTTAAAAAAAAAAAAAAAAGTCCAGGGGCCGGCTCTGCAGCCAAGCAGTTAAAGTTCTGCATGCTCTGCTTGGCAGCCACGTTCTCAGATTTGGATCCTGGACGTGGACCTACCCCACTCATCAGCCATGCTGTGGAGGCATCCCACATACAAAGTAGAGGGAGATTGGCATGGACGTTAGCTCAGGGCTGATCTTCCTCAAGCCAAGTAAAAAGAAGAGGAGGGTTGGTAATGGATGTTAGCTCAGGGCAAATCTTCCTCACACACACACGCAAAAAAAAAAATCCTATGGCACTGGAATTATTAAGATTCTAAATAGGTGTGTGATCAACAGTTGGCATGTCATTTTTTAACTTCTGAGTGAAAACCTAAAACTTTCAATATGATTCTTTAAATATCTTTTGCTCTTACATTGAGTAGCTCTTTTTATTTTCAGATAAAAAGTCCATGTAGCTATTTTTTCAGTTAATTAGCAGTTTTCTAATAATCTTCACATCACTTATGAATCAGGAAAAGGACAAATCTGAAGAATCATGAAGCCATTTGAAAAAGAATACAGAAGAATTCAGTGTCGCTGATAGTGTGTTATTTAGTAGTAATCCCTTAATATATATATGGAAATTACAGTGTGGTATCACTCTCTCTCTACAGGCAGTATAGCTTGTCACTGGAACAGATTGAAAGAGCATTAATACTGTACTTCAAGAAATAGTAGTTACATATAGTAGATCCTTAATATTTCTCGCTGTCTCATTTCCATGAGATCTATCATTTCTGATGTATTAAAGAGGTATTCTTGTTATTCTGACATATTTCTGTGAAAGATATTTTACGATTTGTCCCAACCTTAAGTCCCAATAATTACTGTAAATTTAGTTGTGTCTTTCTTATGCCAAGTTTTAGTTTTAAAAAGCTTCAGCAAATAATAATAATGTTATAAAAACTGCGCAAGAAAACAGATCTCAGATATTTATTTCTTTTTGACAGTTTTAAAAGTTTTAGATTTAAATGTTAAATTCTATAAATTTGCCAAGTAATTGCTTAAGGGAGAAAGTCCTAGGACCTACAAGGGAAGAGTTGTGTTTGAATCTTTCCTCTTGGAGTGAGTGCTCCTGCTGTTTCTCCACCCTAGGCACTAGCCACAGCTCCCACTCGGTGCAGTCAAGTCTGGTCAGACAGTCCCCTGCTCGGGCCTCAGTAGCCAGCCAGTCTTCTTACTGCTACAGCAGCCGGCACTCATCTCTGCGGATGTCCACCACGGGATTTGTGCCTTGTCGGCGCTCTTCCACCAGTCAGATATCGCTTCGAAACTTGCCGTCATCCATCCAGTCCCGCCTCTCCATGGTCAACCAGATGGAGCCCTCTGGTCAGGGCGGCATGGCCTGTGTGCAGCATGGCCTTCCTTCTTCCAGCAGCTCCAGCCAAAGCATCCCAGCCTGCAAGCATCACACTCTCGTGGGCTTTCTTGGGACAGACGGAGGTCAGGGCAGTGCCACTGAGGCACAGCCAGGCAACACCTTAAGTCCCGCCAGTAATTCACATGCCAAAAAGGGGGAGGTGATTTACAGAGTCCAGGTGAGTAAGCCCAGTGTTCTTCCTGTGCTGTTTCTCTTCCTCATTTGTTTTTATTTCACGCTGGTTGAGTAAAGGACTTTTGTGAAAACACACCTGATACTACTTAGTCTGAAGACTAGAATACTTTTAGATGTTGAAAGAAAAGTTTCTACCAGCGTAAAAACTGAAAGCAAGCAGTTTTTCAGTGGTAATGTTTGTTCCTAGTTAGCTGTTGCCATTGGCCATTGCAGTAAGGTCTACCAGTAGGCTAAAAGGAATCTGGGCAATGGCTCTTTAGGTTGTTTTTTATGCCATTATAGGCAGTGGAGAACTTGAGACACAGCACTCTGAAAGAAATATTGTTGAGATTATATAATGTTTCACCATCAGGGAAAAAAATGATTTGGAAATGATCCCTATTTATTTACAATATAGATTGTGGATCCCAGTCAAATTCTGGATGGGATCAACCTGTCAAAAAGGAAAGAGCTGCAGTGGCCTGATGAGGGTGTTCGATTAAAAGCTGGGAGAAATAGCTGGAAAGACTGGAGTCCTCAGGAGGGCATGGAAGGCCATGTAAGTTCTCTGATGAAGCTAGTGGTCTGGTGCTCTGCCTTTTTTGTAGTTTGACTGACTTCTATGCATGTTTTTAGCTGATTTATGTACTTATGTTTAGTTATCAAACAGAATTGCTACTTCTAATCCTTAGTGCAGGATAAGAGTTTGTGAGTATATTCAAGGTCTTTGCCGCTAACTTCTTGTTGTATTCTGAATCAATAGGTGATTCACCGATGGGTGCCTTGCAGCAGAGATCCAGGTACTAGATCCCACATCGACAAGACAGTGCTTCTGGTCCAGATTGATGATAAATATGTGACTGTAATTGAAACTGGTGTACTAGAACTTGGGGCTGAAGTGTGAGCCAGTGTTTTATAACTATATTTCTTTCCCCTCTCAATTCCAAGACACCGGAAAAAGAGGAGAGAGCAGAAGATGCCTGAAGGTGTCACTTTGATCCTATGTAGGAGAGACTTGGACATAGAGTGGACTTCGCTAAGCGCCTCTCCTTCGCCCCGACTCCTGTCACTGTCTCCATCCCCAAATAAAGCTGAAATATTTTTTTAAGTTAGCCGCCGAGAAAACGTTTTGCATGAAGGATAAAGTTCTGTTAAAATGCGTCCTTAAAAACAGTTTTTTCCTATGCATTGCCTATGCTTTAAATCAACAAACTCTTGATTTCTAAACTATGATCTCATATTTTTCTAATTTCTTTGCCAAAAATAACTGCCATGTTTTGTCATAGAACATGAAATCCATTTACTTTGATTTTTAAAAACAGACCAGTGTAGAAACCTTCAGTTTGACATATAGTGGTATAAAAGTTTAATGTACAGTGTGAAAGAGACTATGAACAGACATAGATTTATCTTATTCCTTGAGCGCTAAAAACTTTAATGAAAAAACTGCACTAATTTTTTACAGCAATGCACTAAAGTCTGAGATTTCTCAGAACATTTATTTATATATAAAAATAAAATACCATTATTTAAATTGCCTTTGGGATTAACCCCTTCCTCTCCTTGTAAACATACGTAGCAGGAACTGTGCTGCTTATTTTTCTGTTAGTAGTCTGTACTTCATGCCAGTACGTTGGATGTTTTCTTTAAGATGATTACTGAATCTCAGCATATACATAGCTTCGTCCTTGGCGTTTCCCAGAGCCAATAGTCAGTGACTCAGTCCTGTGAACACTACTGCCAGCTCCTGTGTCCACACTGCAGACGCGCTGCAGCCGGTGCGTGCCCTGGCGCTCTGCTCTTCTCCACCGGGGCAGGCGCTGCTGGGCTCAGTTCTGGGAAGAAAATACTTTGCTTTTCAAAGAAGAAGATGAGCGACCAGGAATTTAAAGAAAGGATTGATTGCCTTTTATTTTAAGAGTTCTTAGCTCTTGAAGTTATTCATATGCAGTTCAGTTAATCAAGTAAAATTTTTCAAACAAAATTGTCCCAATGGTGCAGTTCTTATTGTTATATCCCTCTTTAATAACTTTGCCTTTTATTTTCCTCCTCTCTTCTTTTTCTATTACTTGAATTTTATTTTCTGTAATTTATAATGTATAGCTGTAATTTGAAATATTTATAACTGTGAAATTGACTTAATTCATATGTTGTCTCATAACTTAAATTTTATTGTTTTTTTTTTAAATGCGTGTATTCGGGGAACTATATAACTCAGATTTACAATTGGGCTAGGTGGGAACTGCAATTTAGATTTAATTTTCAACTTTGGGCATTTTTTAAATCCTTCAGAAAACTTTCCCTTTTTGTGTGAAACTCCAAAGAAGACTGTACGTCTCTGAGCACATAGGAGCAGCCGTCTTTCTGCCCCTGTGAACGGAAAGTAGAAAGAAGCAGGTGAAATTAATTTCAGTTATACATTTTATTTAATCCAATATATCCAAAGTATTACTATTCCAACATGTGGCACTAGGTTTATTTCAAGTACATATTAGCCACGTGAGCCTAGTGGCTACTGTATTGATTAGCAGGGGTTTAAGGTATCTTCTGATGAGGCACCAGGAGAGAGAAACTGTTTTTCCCTCTAATTCTGATGTAGATCTGCAGTTCAGTATAACACTTCAGTAGAAGGAATGAAAACTAAGGAAGTAAATAGCTAATATACAGCATCTTGTTGAGTTTCCACTCCAAAACCTATTTATTTTTCCTTTTTCAAATTTTTGTGATTATTCACAACCCAATGTGCCTCGTGTTGATGTTTCCAGACTTTACACTTTGCAAAATTTACTATTTAAAAACATTTGTGATATGATTTTCTGAACCTTTACACAAAGGTACCCTTTCTAAATCGACCAATTAAAATGTATTTTCCTGATACCATCATTATATTTTGTATTTGCCTCATTTTGGCAAATCTACAGTATGCCGTGAGGGTTCAGGCTCTTTTTTTTTTTTTTCCTGAAATTGATTGTGATCTTTCTATCTCTATGTGTTTATTTAAAATCTAGGAGGAATGATGCTCCCTTCTGTTTGTTCTGTTTTTGAAATGAACATGATCTTTTCGTGTGCATTGCCTAGATGAGAATATAAGTGGAGCCTTTTTACTCTTAAGTGGAAGATAGTTCATTTTCCTATACAGAAAAAATAATCTGAACTTCAGATGATTCAATCAGAAGGGCTAGAATTATTTTTATTCCTAGCTCCCCACCCTAACACCCCCAATTGTTAAACACATCACATGCTCTAAAAGTCAGATTTCAAATTAAAAAACTAGATTTTATACAGAACATATATATTGGGTCTTGATTTAGGGTAGCAACTAATGGACATTTTTCTTGAAACAGGTCGAATTTTGTTATCAGATAGCCCTTTAACTAGTGAATTTATGAATTAGGAACCCTAAGAGGAACCCTGTTCTTATTGTCTAAATCTAAAACTGATAGTCTTTTAAAATCATAATACTTTCTAATAATTGCACCAGGGGAAACAGTGATAATTGAAGAAAGATTCATGTCTTAAGAATAATTTGACCTAAATTATTATATAGAAATATACACACTTTAATTACATTGATCATCCCTGTCTTATTTGCCCGCCTTGGGGAATAGTGAGCTCTTGATTCCCTGCTGAGCTTTTTCGTGCATGTACAAGACTCCAGCGTACAGACGTTAGTGTCTTTAGTTCATAATTGCCAAAACTTTCAAAGTTCCATAATTTGAAAGTAAAAATATATAATTAAAACAGTAGCTTTTTACTTATTTCTTTTAAATAGAGTTTCATTGATAGCTGTCTGGTTTTTTTCTTGTTCGATTTTGTTTTTTCCCCCTTTTGAGAGAGAGTCCTGGAATGAGTTATAAATTTTTAGCTTTATTTCTTGTTTCCTCTCATTCAGTGGTAAAAAATTAACTCAAAATTCAGCTTTTGGTTAATCTTCCAGCTTATAACTTGATGTGAGCCCTCTTTTTACACCATTTTCAATACTTCATAAGACATGCATTTTTTTCTAAAGAATTCTAATTTTTCCAAGAGTCTAGATGTTGATATTTAAGGGGCTTGGGAAAGTAGGTGCTGAGGCTGTTATATTTTTAAGGTAAGAGGAGATTAATTACCTTCCAGGAAATTAGTGAACAGACTTAATCAGTGTTCTTCTTTCTTTGAGTTTCCTTTACTGGAAGATTAACTTCCGTTAGATTTGAAGTATTTTTTAAAATATTTCTAGTGCATCTGAGATAGTTGTACTAATCCTTGAAACAGAGTTACAGACAATATTTCTATCCTGAGTGAGATATGGAAAATTACTCTGTGTACCAAATGTCAGGCAGTGAAAATACAAGTTTTTATGTAGGAAACTACAGCTCATTAAGAAGATGTGTTTTTCTTCCTGGGTTGGTTTATTTTTCCATCTCATATCAAAATATAAAAAACAACCTCAAATCTAAGCAAGGGCAGTTTAGCCTTAATCAGTTCCACTTTGCTCCTGAGCAGCATCCTCCTGCCTTTGCTCAGGAAGTCTTCACTTGGTCGATTGCTGCACTGAGTCATTCATCCAGACCTGGGTCTTTTAAACTTAGGATTTGCCTAGAGTCTAAAATTACCTTTTTCTTTTAGTTAACTTTCAAAAACCTTTCCTCCCAAATGTGTGACTTGAGAAAAAGAGAATTTAGCAATTTTGCATGAGAATTTTTTCAATTACGTTTACTAACTACTAAACTGTAAACTGCTGCCCAGATTGTTAATTACTTTTGTGTTTATTTTCATTACTTTCTCATAAATATGGACAAGGCCCTTTTTTTTTTAAGTCCTCAGTATTCATTCTTGTTCTTTTTTTAGAGTAATGTAATCATATAAAATTACTTTGCCTACACACAGACCCAGTCAATTTTTTCCTTTGATACGATACATTGTTCAGATGAAGTACAAAACATCCATTTTTATTCTAGAGACTTTTCCTTAAGATGAATGGAGAGAATAATTTCAATCAAGGCTAAGATGGTATGTGGAACTTGTTAATGGACTTTGAACTTTTCTGTTTCAGTCTCATGTGGAAATTGAGTTTTACTGATCTAGAGAAAGATGAAAATTAGATATTACCATGTATTTGTGCAGCATAAATTTTAATATTACGTTGGATATATGTAGTTTCTTTTTTTATTGAGTATTTAAAAACCAGCCTCTCTTTTCTTCATTTCTCTTTAAAAAAAAAAAAATCTCGGTATCACCTAGGCCTTCTCATTTTTAACTTGGTAAGTGTTTAGGTAAGAACTGTGATCGGAAAAGGAATTAAGTATTATACAAATAAATCTGGTAGCTGTGTGAGTGGAGTATTAATTTTGCTTGAAACAGAAGTATATTTTCTGCTTTGAAAACCTCACCAGAGTCATCTGTCAAGAACTTTGTGTGATAAGAATTTCTCTTTATTGCCTATTAGCCACATATTCTTTCTGAATTAGAGTGAATAAGTTCTGTTTGTGAGTTGAACTTCATTATCTGCCATTTTATAGAAGCAGCATAACATTCTTTGTGGGAACCAGAGCTGATTGTCATCGCAAGGTTATATGACAACTCCGTCCTAAGACTTATACCTATTATATAGGCTTATACCTTTTTTCTTATGCCTCAGTTCTGTACCTGACAATTTGTGATTCAGTGGAGCCAAGCTGGAAGGAACAAAGGTTATCTAAGATTGTGAGAAGGGTGAATTCCTGGGTATTACTTGCACAGATGGGGTGCTAGATAACCCTGGAATTTAAAACAGAGGAGTAGTAGAGAATGAGATGGCTGCTCCAGATGACTCTTGGGTTTAGTGTAATTGTGGTTAAACAAGATTTTTTATATACGAAGCTTGATTCTACAACCAAAATAATAGAAATGGGAGGAAATCATGTCTGCTTATGCTTTTTAAAAGCTTATAGTTTAAGTAAAATAAATTGTAAAAACTGGTTACCTTAACTGTGTACAAGTCTGGCAGTGAGCTCTGCATGAGGAAATGGAAGGAAGAATACTAAAAGTGATTCCAGGGATGTAGGTGTGAGGAGGGAAAATGGGTTTCTCTTTTCTGATCATGGGCTCTGAAAGTATTCGTTGCCTCTACCAGCATTCAGTATAAACCAGAGATAAGGATATATGTACTCGCGTGTGTCTGTGAGTGTGTGTGCGTCTGAGTGTTTGTTATTCTAAAGAGCTTGTAAATATATTGTAGTTGTTTAAAATGGAAAATAAAAGCTGAGATTGTTTTTTCTTTGCAAATATATTGCATCAAAAATACAGTATTGACAGTGGATAAACACTGAGGAAATAAATTTTTTTCTCATTTTGCCTTCTGTCCATTTTTGTCAAATTAAGAAAAGTTAGAGTACACCATGTTAAGCTCTGCATTGCACATTTTTAAAACATGTACTTGGTTCTGAAATAATTTAAACAGAAGATTTGGCCTATAAACATGTGATTCAGTTTATAGTAAAAATGTACATATTTCATATTAAAAGGATATCTTTTCACATTGGTAGGAAGGTTGTAGTATACATCTTCTGAATTTATCTTAATGTGTCATATTAATGATATAACATTAGATGGAAAATGTAGAATGATAAAAATGCATATGTGTTCTCTATTTACACTAAATTATAATACAGAAAAAGGAAAAAACATTTGGATTATGGTCATTCAAATCAGGCAACTGCTAACTTGGGGTGTGTTCTAACCCACTGATTTCATCTGTAGTACTTAAAGTGCAAGCTGACTTACAGTGAGAATAGATACACTCTTAATTGAATTGCTTATTAACCTTTAGTGAATCACGTTAACTATTAGTAACAACCAAAACGGGCAGGGTGCAGATTATGTGCCATCTGCATGGAGTCCCAAACAATTTGCTGTCTTCCTGCCCTGGATCACAGTGGCACAACTGAGAATATGGTGATATTTAGTCTTTAAAGGACAGTAGTTTTTCTAATGACAGGAAACATGTCAGTTAAATGAAACACATCTTTTAAAGAAAGGAATTCTCTGTGTACATGAGCTACATTAATCTTAGATCCACAGATTCAAAGGGCGGTGGACATGAAATTTGAGTCCCATAAAACCTCTTCATTATTCTTAAAGTGCAGTATACTTAGGATTTTTTCTCTTAAAGGATCCAAAAATGTTTTGCTAATTTTCTAAACTAGTCACTATCAAGAGAAACAGAATCACCATGATTGGCTCAGACAAATCAGAGCCTAGCCCTGAACCTGGAGTCCGTTCCCCAAACTGTGTGGTTGCTGCACAATGCATGCAGAGGAGTTGATCACACTGTCCACAAGACATCTGTACATAGTTTTCCAGAACTTGAGTATTGTTTTCAGAAACAGACACTCAGACCACCTGGGGAATAAAGGGTGTCTTTTGGGATGCATCTGTAGTAGACCTGGAACAGAGTCAGCAGACTCAGGTAGGCATAGGTCTGACATCTCGTTTCTTCCCTGGGCTGCCTCACGTCTCGTGACGCTTCTGCAATTTTTGTGACTTCTTGAGATGGACAGTTAACTCTTTGGGTTTTACCTTAAATGTGCATTTTAAGGCTATACGTTGCTCTTTAAGCATTGGCTCTAGCTCCATCAAACAAGATTTTATATGTCATATTTCCATTCCAATCGTTATTATCAGTTTCCGTTATTATTTCTAATTATCTAATTTTCATTATGTTATCTTTGGTGGGTTAATTAGACCCATATTGGTTAATTTTCAAAAATTTAGAGATTTTCTAGTTATTGCTTAATAACTGGTCAGAGAAACTCTGTATGATATTAATCCTTTGAACTTTGCTTAGCCTTGCTTTGTGTCTCAGTATATTGTCAATTTTAGTAAGTGTTCCAATGGGCATTTGAGGAAAAAATGTGTATTCTGCAGTTATGAAAGCCTTTTATGCTGTATATATCAATTAAGTCAATTTTGTTAAATTATTCAGATCCTATATATTGTTAATTTTTATTTTTTGGTCTATAGTTTTAGATTTATTTCTCCTTTTAGTTCTATCAAGTTTTGATTTATATATTTTGAGGCTACATTATTAAGTGCATATAAATTTAGAAGATTTCTTTTGATTGATTGATTCCTTTAATCATTATGAAATGCACTCTTCATCTCTAGTAATACTTCTTGCCCTAAAGTTTACTGTATATTATGTTAGTATAGCTTAACAGGTTTATGTAGTATAACTTTATCTGTTCTTTTACTTTCAACTTTCCTATCTCTTACATTTAGGGTGTACTCTTATAAACCATCATATAACTAGGATTTTTTATTCAGTTTGATAATCTTTTTCTTTTAAATGGAGTATTTAGTCCGTTTACACTTAAGATAATTATCGATATTTTTGGCTTAAATTTACCATCTCCCTATTTGTTTCCTTTTTGTCCTATCTTTTCATGTGTTTTCTCTCCTTTCTTGCCACATTTTGGAATAAGTCATTGGCATTATTATACCCCTCCCTTTGCTTATTACCTAAACATCTTTTTAATATTCTATTAGGGGTTATTGAAATTACACCTTGCCTACTCAGTACCTTATCGTCTCCTGGACTAACTCCATCACTACCTTCCCATCTTTTGTACATGCATTTTTAACTCTTATATGTTTTAAACTACCTCCGTATATATTTTAAACTTCAAAGACATTATTATCATTTAATATAGTAAATGTTAATTTAGATTTATCCACATATTTACTCTTTCTGTTATTCTTTATTCTTTTCCGTATTTTTGTGGTTTCATTTTGGATAATATTCCTCCTGTCCAAAGAACTCCCTTTACTGTTTCTTGCTTTGCTAATAACAAACTCCCTGAGTTTTTATTTTTCTTGGTGTGAAAATGTCTTTTTTTTTCCTAGATGAGATATGGTACTAAATTGGCAGTTATTTTCTTTCTGCACTTCAAAAATAGTGTTCCATTATCTTCTTCTTTCTTTCTTTAAAGATTGGCACCTGAGCTAACATCTGTTGCCAATCTTTTTTTCTTCTTCTTCTTCTTCCCAAAGCCCCCCAGTACATAGTTGTATGTTCTAGCTACAGGTGCTTCTGGCTCGGCTGTGTGGGACGCCGCTTCAGCATAGCCTGATGAGCATTGCTAGGTCAGCGGCCAGGATCCGAACCAGCAAAGCCCTGGGCCCCCAAAGCGGAGTGCGTGAACTTAACCACTTGGCCATGGGGCTGGCCCTCTCCATTATCTTCTGGTTTCCATGGTTTCTTTTAGTCTTACTGTTCTTTTAAAAGGCAGTGCCTTTTTATTCCTCTGGTTATTTTTAAGGTTTCATTTTTGTCTTTGATTTTTAGTAGTTCTCCATGTTTAGCTTATGTGTAGTTTTCTTTGTATTTATCTTGCCTAAGTTTTTTATTGTCTCTTGAATCTTGGCCATTTTCTCTTCAAATATTCCTTCTGCCACATTGTCATTCTCCCCTCCCATCTATTATCTCTTATCTTGTTTTCTGAATTTCCTGTCTTTAGTTTCTCTCTGTTTCAATCTGAATATTTTCTTCTACATATCTTTGCTTATTTCTTCCTTCTTTCAGCTATATCTAATCTTCTGTCAAACTGATCTATTAGGTTCTTGATTTTAGTTTTTGTATTTTTCAGTTCCATCATTTCCATTTGATTTTTTAATAGTTTTCAGTTAACTGCTGATATTCTCTCTTGTTATTTAATTTATTAAACATATTAACCACCATTATTTCAAAGTTTATGTCTAATAATTTTAATATCTGGACCTCCTGAACATCTGTTTCCTTTGTTTTTTCTCTTATTTCTCAGTCAGTTTTTGTCTTTTATTTGCATGCTTATTTCTGATATGAAATAACATATATGAAAATGTATAGATGGTATTATGTTCCTCAAGGTAGTACTTTGTACGTTTACTTTTGGTAGACAAAGTAGGAAATTAAAGAATGAGCCGTTTCGAAGGTGAAGGTCCAGTCTGTCTCTAGTTCGCCTTGACTCCTGTGGCATAGTCCTTCAGGTGTCCATGCTTAAAGTCTGGGTTTCATCCTTAGTGGGCCCTGAATTGTAATTATTGGCACTCCAGCCTGTGGGAGTTCAAAAGCTCTGCTCAGCCTCTCAGCCGCTGCATTCAGATTGGCAGATGTGGCACCAAGTACCAGTCCTCTCTCTGGGCTTCCCTTCTCTCTTGAGGTCTTGACCATTAAAGTTGTAGTTTCTCTAGTAGCTCTTCAGTGCCTTCAAATATATTTTTATATTTTGTACAGCTTTTCTCATTGTTTTTGGTTGAAGGGTTGGTCAGCTAATTTGCCATTATTGAGGGGAGAGGGGGAATGTCCCATGTGAAATGTTAATCCTTTTCTTACTATCAACTGGCATCCTCCCCTCCATCTCTGTATCATAATATCATGTTGCTTAAGCTTTGGCTTGCCTTCCCCTTGACTTTACCTATGGTGTTATTTCATTTCCAGCCCAGCCATGTCTTAAGTTGCTAGCTAACCTACAGACTGTAGCCACCCATGCTAGAGAGGGTTGGAGGCGGCAAGTGGCATGCACAGGGTCTCATGGTACAAACCACGTCCTCTGAGATAGCAGGAGCTGAGAGAAAACAGGATCAGTGGCCTCAGAAGTAGATGTGGGTGTGGCAGCTATTCTGAAGTTTGTCTCCCATACAGTCCAAAATGTATCACTGAGGTAGGGCAGACATCTCAGATAAAACAAGTGGCCCAATGAAAGATACACAGAGTTTCATTAATGTTTTCAGGCCTGCAAGCTGTGATTAGATTACAGAGTCACATTATTTGTGATTTAGAAATCACTGATTCCTCTTAAGTCACAACACTGTGGGTTTTTCCATGTTCTCTGTTCTAGGCAGTGATTTGTCTGAGTCCTTCTTAACCCTTCTGTATCAGATGTGACACACCAGGGTGATAGACCTGGAGTAGTAGCAGAGACAAGGTAGCCAATGCGAAGTCCTTTGCCAGTCGTAAGTTTAACCTTTCAATTCATTCTAAATGGAGCAAAATCTCCACTGATAGCCTAAGCACTGAAATGTGCTTCAGGTAAAAGTGAACTTTATCTCTCTCTTCTGAGCTGGGTGGAATGTGTCTGGAGAAACAAAGTGGCTTAATTACTGAAAACCATCCAGTCCAGAGGCTTATGATTCATTTTGTGTGACCTTAGACTTACTTTTTCTTTGCAAATACAGGGCCAGAGGACAGGAGGCAAAAAGATAATATCTTTTCCTGTCTGGAAACCAGAAAGCTGTCCAATTCTGAAAGTTTCAATATGTCCCTAGTTAACATCTCTGTTTCTCAACCTATATTAGGTCACTCTCTGGAAATGCACATCACAAAAACCTACATGTGATCTGGGCCACGGGTGAGAGGGCCAAAGAAATGACCAATACCGAGAAACAGGGGAACTTCCATGTCTCCCATCATCGGGTGGTGGCACAACCACTCAGGCGAACACTGGCTAATCTGCCCATGGCCACCACAGCAAGCCTAATGGGAACTGGACATTGGGCCTGAAAAAATGCAAGATCCTCAGCCCCTGCTTTTCTAGCTAACACGGAGAATAAAGTCAAATTTAGGATGCATTTTTTCCATGATGAAATTTTCATTAGATCACTTTGTAGTGAAAGTTGCACAGTGTGTTTTAGATAAAGGAGTAAGAAAGATGGTGTAAGAGCTAGAATTAATGTGGCGCGAGAGAGGTTCCAGAAAGGCCAATTGGCTGTCCTAATGTGGTTGATTTTAGGGTTTGTTAGGAGTTAGTACTCTTCATTTTGTCAGAACTAAGTTGCCTTAGAAACTTGATTTTCTTCAGAACCTGAGTTAACTTCAGAACCAATTAATGATAAAGAAAGTAGTAGAAGATCCATGTGTTGATCAAAGTACCGGTTTGTTAATTTATAGTTCTAGAGATTGGGGCACCCCCAGCCTCATATCAGAAGAGAAGTGGTAGGCCACATTGGTCATCAGATGTCAGTTTATGGACAGAATTAGAGCACAAGGACATGTATAATTCTGAACGTCATCTTTTCTCCTGGCTTGGGAAAAGCATGTTTTATAATTTTCCTAGGAATAGAATATTTATGTCTTATCAGTTTTAGGTCTTTTACTCTGTGGTAAACACTGTCAGATTTTGCTCTGTGGCTTCCTTTTTCTAGACTCCAGGCAGACCACGTTTCTTCTCTTGTCACATCCTTGCTTCAGTTATGGTGAGACGACTGTGTTAGGCTCCAGCTTTCTTTCACATTCAGCTTCCGCTGCTGCCCAGACGCTTGCACTGCTCACTGCCACACCTTGCCCTTCCTGCTTTGATTGGGAGAATTGGTCTTAGCCATAGGTGTGGATTTTACTAGGTTAAGCCTGGAAAAGTCCCTCTCTCTATCTTACAGTTCAGAGGACATAGATTTACCAGAACTCCTACTTTGTTACATTTCTAACTAAGAAGAATTTAATTACTTTCTCCAAATGTACCATCAATTTGGTGAGGGGTGGGACTGTATCAAAGAATTTCTGACTCATAACTTGTAAACTAAGAGCAAACAAATGTTTAAAGAGACTAAAAAGTACATTCTATTTTTAAAAAGAAAGTTTAAAATTTGGGGTCTGTTTGTCCTGAAAAGTATTGTTGTAAAGTAAACTGATCTTGGAAATGTTCCCTATTCAAAGACGAAAGATAATAAATTAGAGTCATCAACTGATTAGACACCGTCAATGTAAAAATGGAAAGAAACTGAAGTTGCTGACATGTCTGTGGCAAAGGGCTGGCAAGTGGCAACTGCTGCCAGAATAGAGATTCTGGAAAACACATTTACATTGCAAGTTTCAGTGAAAGGACTCAATATAAAGCCATAATGATTTTCTTTGAAAAGGGTTGATTGCAGTAAGCATGTGAGTCCCTACTGTGTGCCAGATAAATTCACAACAAACCTGCTGGATGTTTTTACTGTTGTCTTACGTATGCAGAAGCTGAGGGTTAAAAGATGGTTTTCAGCAGAAGGTAAAATCCTCACTCTCAGATATAAAAATGTACACATGTTCAAGACTTTGATGCATTAATCTGGAGAACTAACCAAATGTTCTAACGGGTTCAAATTTCACATTTAAAAAAAAAGCAAATTTATATGGACTTAAAGGAATGTTGAATTTAAAATGGAGACAGGGGTTTTTTTGTTGTTTTTTAGAGGGGGCGTCAATTGAACCTCTAGTAGGGGGGCCAGAATTTACGTGTCTTATCAGTTACCTACAACTTACAAAGTTATAAAATAGCTCCCATTTAATCAGAATCTGTTAAGGAAGTGCTATAGACAATGCATAGTTTGACGTAGAAGTTTGTTCTACCTTGATGTTCACTGATAAGTGGCATGATGGAGGCAAGATTAGAAAAAATTCCCCTCGATGATGTGCTGGACATTTGAATTGCACGGGAAGCCCTGCGGAAGTCACTGGAGGCTGTTGCGGTAAGTCAGCCTTGAGGCAGTGTTGGCCTAGACTAAGATGCTGACTGCAGTGGGTTAGCTTCTGTGGAAGCAGACTCTGAGCCTGGTATTTTTGCACAGGAAGTTTACTGGGGGGGTGGTGGGGGGACAGTATGTGTGAGGGAGCACAAGAAGCTCGATTGAGCAGAGGAAGAAATTGAACTGATGCATGACAACAAAGGCTTTAGTTGAAATCCGTGGGGAGATCTGGAGCTGAGGTGGCCCTTCTGAGATGTTCTGAATTAAAACAAGATGCTGAGGACACTTCCCAGGGAGGGCCACACTCCCCACAGCTTGGGGGAATGATTCCCTCCGTCCTGAGTTGGAATCTGGGCAGAGCACCACAACATCCACTCCAGTTCTTGTACTGCTCATTTCTACATATCTCCCTCCTCTACTACCATTTTGAGATTTCCCCTTGACTGGCACGTCTGCTAGTCTAGGTGCTTCCCTGCTCTTAACCTCTACACCTGCCTGCTGGGGTGATCCAGACTCCCTCGTCCTGGAGATCTCTGAGGCCCTGGCCACAGTGCCCTTCTCAAGCAGTGGCTGCTACATTTGACTCACCATTTTCCGTTTAAATTAGGCAAAGGGTTACTAAGAGACACCCCAGTGTAGCAACTGGATGTCAGTTGTGTTCTCTCCTCCCATTGTGTGACAGCAGCACTACCCCTGGTGGAAGTTCATCCCCTTTGGAAACCAGGTTCTTTAGACCCACAGAGCCTATAATTGTGGGAGTAGGAAGCACAAATTCCCCGAGTGGGTCATTGGTAAAGATGATAAGCGGAGCCGTTTCCATTTCTACTTGTTGGTCCCGAGTCTCACGTGTTCCACCTCTTGGGGCTATAGAACCACTAGAATGGTCGTTGATTTAGGATGTATCCTGCATCCTGAAAGATGGTGCCCCATCATCACAGGATATCGGTTCCAAGCTGGTGCCTCAACTGCACCTTTAAATGACCACTCAATTGTTCTGTCAGGCCAGCAGCTTCTATAGTACGTGATATGACCAGTGGGTCCCGTGGCCATGTGCCCACTGTTCCACCCTCTTTGCTGTAAAGTCCCTTGGTCCGATTAAGTGCTATGTGAGTTCCTGTGTTGGTGGATCTGATGCTGTGTAAACCCTCGTATGATCAGTGCTGAAGCCCTACAAGCAGGAAAGGCAAATGTGTCAATTCTGGTCAAGAAAAATAGTCTACTACCCCATCTGGAGTGGAAGAGGTCCCACGTAGACAACTTGCCATCAAATGGATGGTGCTTCTCCTTGAGGGATGGTATTGTATCCAGGGCTCAGCAGTGGTCTCTGTATTCTCAGGTTAAACGTTTGGCAGCATCAGTAGCTAGATCAGCCTTGGTGAGTGGAATCCCTTTATATAGCTTCCATTGCTGCCACCATGGCTACTCCTTTCATGCACCCATTTGCCAGCACAGGAGTGGCTAATGAAGAAGATGGCTGATGTCAACTGGTCACTAAACCTGGTTGTTTAGTGCCTCTTCCATAGTGGATGCTCTCTGGTGCCCATTAACGTGCATTCAAAGATCTTTTTACTCCATGCCCACTCCCATAGATCCATTCATGTGCCTCTACCCTTGTCCCTGACCTCATCTTTCTCCTTTTGGGCTCTTGACCAACCAGCCAAGCTATTTGCTGCTCCCATGGGTTCATGCTTTTTTACTGGCCTGGGGGCTGTTCTATTCCCACATGAGTGGATGACTAGATAGCCTGATTCTTGCCTTGCAATGATTTCCCTTCACCACTGTCGTAAAGGGCCACCTGAGTGGGGGTATATTGCAGCAGCAGTCCAACTTGGGCTTGTATCTGCATACCAAACCAACCCACCTATCAAGCAAACTTGGCCTTTTTTTAATTTTATAAGTTGGCCATAAGGAACACATCCTTACCATCTTGCCCATAGGAGTGAGCTGAGGGAAAGGCACCTGTGTGACAGCAATGAATGACATGAGAGGGACTCTGGGCTACCTGCTCATGCAGCCTACTTATGCCTCTGTCCCTGCTCATGTCTAATGCCCTATGTACCACTTCCATCTTAGAATGGTTTGCTGCTGGGCCTACTCAGACTTATGGCTATATGTCTGACGAGTCATGTGATCAAACACTCTACCAAGGCCCAGCAGCAAACCAGGAGCTGTTTTCCAACGGCAGTTCTCTGTTACAAATGCCATGGCCTTACTCCAGAACTCTGTGCATCTACAGTGATTCTCCAGTTAAGTTTACCATAAACCCTTTACCATCATAGATGCTTTGAATACCATAAGTTCTACCAGGATGTATGGACCGAGTGGCAAGACTGCTTACATCATAGCCTGTACTTGCTGCAGTCACTGCTGCTCTGGGCCCCACTCAAAGCTTTCCATGTGACTTGGCAAGTGGGTCAGAGTAGTATTCCACGAATGAACTTTGCTGACCTTAGAATCCACTTTGACCTATGGGGCATGATGATTCCTTTTTAGTGAGGGGAGAAATGAGTCCTTTACTTTGAAGGGGATGTCCCAGCAGGCTCCTGAATCTTTATAGGCTTTATCTCCCACAATAGTTGCCACTTCTTGCTCATCCAGTCTGATTGACGTGATGTCATCAGTGTAGTAGACCAATGTGATGTCCTGCAGCATGTCTACAAGGTCCAGTTTCCTTCAGACTGTATGTTGACAGAGGGCAGAAGAGCTAACATAGCCCTGGGGCAAGACTGTAAATGTATAGTTTTGTTTTGTTTTTGAGGAAGATTAGCCCTGAGCTAACTACTGCCAATCCTCCTCTTTTGCTGAGGAAGACTGGCCCTGAGCTAACATCTGTGCCCATCTTCCTCTACTTTATATGTGGGATGCCTACCACAGCATGGCGTGCCAAGCGGTGCCATGTCCGTACCCGGGATCCAAACTGGCAAAGCCCACCGAGAAGCGGAACGTGCGAACTTAACTGCTGTGCCACCGGGCCAGCCCCTAAATGTATAGTTTTATCCACCTTATATGAATGCAAACTGCTCCTGGCCCTCATTCGCAATAGAGATAGGTAAGAATACAGTTGCCTGCGTAGCCGTATACCAAGTACCACTGTGTCCCTGAAGCAGTGTTAATTTTCTCTAGCAAAGATACCACATCTGTCTGGTTTTTGTAGGGACTTGACTGGTGAATCAGTTGGGAATATGGGGGCCACCACCCCTCTCCTCTATATGGCTTCTCATTCCCACAGGATATGGTACTGTTTGTGATTTACTCTCTCTGCTGGTGTGGGGTGGGTTTGAGGGGGTCCTAGTCTTCCACTTGGCCTTCCTCAGTGTGGTTGGTTAACTAGTTTGTTTGCCTAACTACCAAATATACCCATTTTGGTTATACATTCAGGGACTAGGGAAATAACCATTGGGCAGGTCTGTGGACCCAGGGGGCCCACTCTCAGACCTGCACCAGGACGTTATGTGTATTTTATTGATATGGTCCCCAGATGTCTCCCCCACCTGCCTTCAAACGGGGTCATGATAATGCTTTGGGTGCCCAATATCAATGTCCTATTTCTGTGTCCGACCAGGCCTTAGACTCTGGATATTCCCCTTGGCTCATAGGTCCCCTGGGGAAGGACAGAGGTAATCATCCCGTATATGTTGCCGTAGTATTGCAGGATCCTTCCTCCGAGCCGAGCTTTTCCTTTAGTCACTGAGTTCCAGGTCTGAAAACTGGCCCAGGTCCAGAAACTGGGCAACAGATTCTGATTTTTTTGTTGGAGTACTTTCGTTGGCCTCCTCAATTTCTTTTAATTGTTAGGTTGCATGATACCGTGTTGGCTGCCCATCTGTCTATCTTGTTCTTCAGGTGCCATGTTCTATTAACCATTTCCATGTTCTCTCTGGGTCAGGCTCCCCGGCTGCTGCTCTGACTTCACTCCTTATTACAGTCATTGCATCCACCTTGCTTCTGGTGCCATGTGCTTCCCAGCCTCTATTAATTTGAGACTCGATCATCCCATTGCTATCAGGGAAGCCAGTTGTCTTACAGCATCTCCTAGTGTCAGCCCTGGCCCACAGAGGGCTGCCACCCCTGAGCTTTTTCAGTAGTGCCGGTGCCCCTCTCACCAACATGTTTCCCATCATTTTGCTAAACAAAGTGTCCTTCTGGCCCTTCCTCCCATGGAACGTAGTTGGTGGGTTTTGTGACCTTGTATCATATACCATTTTAGCATATCCACTTCTCTGGGCCTTGAATCCCGTTCTCCACCACTTACCATGGCAGTTCTGGCATTTTTGTTTTACTTAGTATGAACTATTGCTTTTTCCAAACTTTTAGAAACCAACCTATCCCATATTTGCATAATCTTCTAGGGACTTTGCCAGGATATCAATCTTCTATGATAGGAGAGTGTTATATCGATAAACTCTCTCTTATCCAACTTTTTATTCTTTTTTTTTTTTTAAGTCCTCACAATAGTGATTTTATTAAATTAGTTGCTTTATAAAACATTGCAGATGTCATAATTGTTAACCTAACAATTTACCAAACTGTAGTTAACTGGTGCAGTTTGCTGAGCATGTTTTATAAAGGAAAGGAAATGCCAAAACCCTGTTAAAGTTATTCCATCGCAGCCTAGGAAAACAAAGGATATTTGTTTCTCAGACACTTAAATCAGGCAAATAAAACAGGTAAAGAGTTTCCCTCCCCCATGTGAAGCACTCCATCAGTAGAAGAGTCTGATAAATATAAACTGGACAGTCTATGCATTCAAGAGATTCCACAACTTGTAATGCAATATTGGAGAGGTTTACGTTCTTCAGCTTCAAAGTTGGAGGGTTTTGGTCATTTAATTTTTAAGTATCAAACTAGTGCTTTTCAGCCGCTGTATCTTCACTCTGAGATAAGCAGTCTTCTTCACAATGTATTTTTAATATCCTCACGCTCAATTTTAAGACAAAGCAATTATAATACTAGGTGCATACCACATGCCCTTGCTGCAAACTGCTTTTCTTGACAAGTTATGAAGTAGTTCAAGGAGGTATGGTTAAGGCTGTATTACTGAAGGGTGCTGGTAAATACTACACAATTTTTTGTCGTGCTGCAACCTTTGTTTCCAATTTAGTGACTGCTGCTATGGAATCAGATAGCAACAATGACAACATTATTAGGTTTGTTTTTTTAAACTATGATTTAGTAGCAACTGAGGTTCCCAATTTTCACCCCTTGGCAGCAAGATCCAAGTTCCCTCTTTTGCACATTAGCACCTAAGTTGTCAAGGGGTTAAATTACCAGCACAAAAGATACTGCACTTCTGATTGTAGCATTTGGCAGAACTGAAAGGAAAGGAAGTTGTGCTACATGTTGAAGGGATTGTGGGCAACAGAAAGAAGACACCAGGAGAAGATAAAATGTCACATGAAGTCTTCATAGTCTTGTACATATCCTCCATCATAACCACCATGATCTGCCAGATCGTCTTTCATGGTGGCCTTTAATCCCCCTCCAGGAACCACACCTTTCTTCTTCTTTTTGGCTTTGCTTTGCTTTTCTTGCTTCTGTTTTTCACTGCAAAGCACAGTCAATGAATTGGTAATCTTTTTCAAGTCATCAATTTCCAATGAAATACACACATCTCAAACTAAGGCTTCCAAAAAACTGGCATAATATAGTGACTTTTCATATTGTGTAATTTTATCTTTTAACAACTTTCCAAACTCTGTGAAGTCATCTCTTGAAGATGGGTTCATAGCATCTATTCCATAAACTGTATTATTAACACCAAAAGTTTCTTTTGCTAATTCGAGGTCTGACTCTTCCTGTAATTTCTTTAGCCGGAGTTTATCTGCTAATTGTTCTTCTGGTGTTAACACTTTAGGTTCTTCAGGTTCTTCTAACCTCTTTTTAATTTCTTCTTGCCTTTTCTTCTGTTGTCGTTCTTTCTCTTTTATCTTCTCTGCTAATTTTTTCTTTTCTGAAATTTTTACTTCTGGTTTTACTTCTGCTTCCTCTTTTTTTTCGTCATCATCATCATCCCAGTTATCCTTGACGTCCTCGTCCTCGTCCTCGCCTTCCCAGCGATCCCCGCCGGCGGTGCCGCCGCCCCCCACCTTCCGCACCGGGTCTTCCACGGAGAACGTGTCCGCGTCCCAGGAGTCCGAGTCCCCCGCCGCTGCCGCCGCCGCCGCCATCTCGAGCCGGGCGTGAACGTGTGTGTCCAACTTTTTATTCTTATGTTCTGAATATAACAGGACAGAAACAGAACTTACATTCTGTTTCCCTGGACTTGCCATCCTCCAGATCCGTCCCGTCTATCTCCTCCTTGCTTCTGCCAGTGCACACTGATGGGGTCTTACGGCTCCTGGGACTTGTGGACTCTCCTCCCTTCACTGACCCAGCACTTCTCTGGCCACGTGGTGTTGTGACTTGACCACGTATTGGCTAGGCAGCCAGGAGGCGGGGTGGGAACAGATTACGAAGGGGAAGCCTTTGAGTTGTCTTCATGCAGGGGGCAGTGGGTCACACCTGCAGGCCAGTGTTTGGGGATCTGGGGTTTCAAGGTTCTCAAGAGCGTCAAGTGGAACTGCAATGCAGTTACAACAAAGGCAACAGCCAATCTCACAGGGAGCTCTGGAGCTGCCATGATCCCCATCTCAAGTCCCTTCCCAGCTGGGGCCCTGACCCTGGCACGGCAGACTTGCCTGGTTGAGAATTCAGTCTTTTCTGGAGTTCTGCTCCCTTCACTTATGTCCTGGCCTGCACCTCTGCTGCTTTGGCCCTCTGGCTGAAGGAGATGAGAATCTCTTTACTGCCAAGGAGGCCCCTCTGACTTAAATAGGCAAGTAATTGTCCTCAGCCTCTTGCCGTCTTTCCCTAGGGCATTGAGAGCCCTCAACCTGTGAGGGATAAAGGAAGCATTCTGGGGCAGAGGGCAAAGGTGATCTGCGATGCAGTCACAACACAGGCCTCAGCCCAACCCACGCGAAGCTCTGGATCTTCCATGGTCCTTCAGAGTTACCTCAATGTGAGGTGCAGAGGCTGGAGTCACCCCTGCCAGCATTGGCCGGTTATTGGATGTGGGCTGCCCCCAGGAAGAGGCTTAACCGTGGGTAAGTAGCTTCCTTTGGAAGGAGGCCAATTCTTGGGGAGGTCCTTAGCTCTGGGGTCAAGGGGAATGGGCATCTCATTGTGAAGGGAAATCTGGGTGGCACACAGCATCCGTTACATTGGCCCTGGCAACAAAGATGAGGGCTACAGACAGGAGAATAACTTGTAGAAGAAGAATCGACAGGATGTGCTGATCAGATAGCATAGAGTTCTCTCACTGAAGAAACATTAATACCTTCTCTGTGCTCAGCCCTCTGCTAGATCCAGGTAATGGATACAAAATGTCCTTGACCTCCAGGGGCTCTCAACTGGAAACCATACACCAACGGAAGCGTCAGGACAGTGCCAAGATTTCAGTATGCAGCACGAGTGAGGGATGTGGCTAAAAAGACAATGCTGTGATGTGATGGAGCTTTTTATTTAGCATTGGAGCTCCTGTTTTTCCTCTCTCAAGAGACACCCAGATCCCCGACTCAGAAGGAACTTCCTGCAGGGCTCTGAAGTTCAGAGCTAGTATCAGTGCCGTTCCAGCTGTGCCTGCCCTGTCAGCAGTGACACCCTGCCTTCAGCCCCCCCCCCCCCCCCACCGTGTGTGTCCCATCTCACTGAATTGTGCTGCGCATAAGGAAGGGCGCCCTCAGCTGTGGACCGTGAGGATTCCCGTGGCAGGGACAGTGCGTTCCATGCGAGCTGAGCCCTCACAAGGGGCAGCAGTGTGCTGAGGAGTGTGAAGAAAATGATGGGAGCTCTGAGTCCAGAAATCTCCCCATCTCAGCGAGCAAAAGTGTAGGAGGGGCACAGGGCTCTGCCCTCCTGGTGTCCCTCACCCAACGGCCACAAGATGGCAGCAGGAGCTCGGCCCACACGGGACAGGGCCCGAGACCCACACGTTCCAGAGCAGGTGTGAGGAACAGAAAAATAACTGAGTGACAAGACCCTTGGAACCTGTGTAACTCAGGGGTCTGCACACCGGTAGTTGCCCTGGCCACGTGCCATTTCCTCTACCCTGGCCCGTTCACACGTGTATTGCTCAACTCCTGAACCTATTCACCTCTGCCCCGTCTGAGTTCTTTCTCCTGGCTAAATGTGGGCCTTGCAGTCATAAACCGTAACATCATGACTGCCCGTTAGAACATCCCGGGTCTGACTGAATGAACATTGCACAAAGGGCCTTCTTTCCACTGTTTCGCTGACTCACAGGAGACCTCGCTTGGGGCTGTGAGGCTGGTGCTTCTCACAGACCGCAGAGGGACACCCTGTGTGTCTGAGGCGGCTCAGCCTTCCCTCTCAGGAGCAAGTGAGTGGTAGCCTCTGGAGGACAAACGGCCAGCTGCCCCACTTCCACCCTGGTGGACAGGGACAGGTGACAGTGACAAGTTGAATATGCTGCAGTTAGGGAATTCTGGTGTTCTGTTAACTCAAAATGATCATTTCATCCCAGGCAGTTTTCTGACGACACAGTAGGAGGCAGCATCTCGGTGTAGGATGCGGTCAGGTGTGCCCACCCCCCGACACATGATCTTAGGACAGCAGGTAGAAACCACGCAGTCTGGTTTAACAGAGAATTTAATATGACGTGTTGGTTAAACAGGCGAGGGAAAACTGAGCGGAAAGGGACGCCTGAAGGAGCAGAGCTGGTGATGGAAGAGGTTGGGTTCTCAGGACCTAGTCAGTGGGAGGAGGGGCTCTGCCTGGAGCTGCGGTACCCCGAGGTGGCAGGACACAGCTGATCCTGGGAGGGTGGAAGAAACAGCTGAACCTGGAATGGACTGCAAGGGCTTTGGGTGGAGCAGTGCTGAAAGTGCGGAGCTGTCCCTTCTCCCTCCTCCTACCCACCAGTCTCTCTCTGGCCCTTCCTGGCAGACCCAGGAAGGATACAGCTGACAAAAGACAACGGTAACCTCTGGAGTGGGGAAGGGGACTTTGGAGCTGAGAGACAACAGACCAGCCACCAGCCTGGCAGCTCTGCCCTGAGTTGCCTTGAAGTAAGCCCGTGTTGAAGGTCAGGGTCACCACCGAGCTGGTGATGGAGTCACGCTAGGAGAGAGGGGAGATCCCTGCAAGTAGGAAGCGGGTGGAGATCTGCAGGGTCCTCACAGTGGCGGGGAGCTGGCAGGGCGTTGGCCAGGACAGTGTAGGAGAGGAGGATGACCTCATGGGAGGCATGGGGAGGCTGGAACCCCAACCCTGGGACTCCTGACCACCCCAAGGGTTTCTGGGCAGTGGAGCAGCAGAGCTGGCAACCTCAGCCTTCGGGGCATCATGCGGGCTTGTAGAGGGGCCGCCAGGGATAACCCTGGGTGGGCTGCAGGCCAGAAGAGCCTCCTTGGATGCCTAGCCCTGTACAAGAGCCCAGAGTCTCTTCTCACCTTTGGGGGGTGTGCAGGAGGAGGTACCAGTAACAACAGGTTGAATTTCCCACCCGATTTCCAGATCGTTGTGTGTGAAGGGGAGGGGGGTCTCCCTAGTAAAGAACCAGTGATTTACACTAATTAACTCATTTAATCCTCACAACAACCCTGTACCATTGCCCCTCCTTCTTTTTTAATTTTTTAAAAAATTGTGGTGAAATACACATAACGTAAAATTTATCATCCTAACCGGTTTTAAGCGGACAGTTCAGTGGCATTCAGTACATTCACATGGTGCAACCATCACCACCATCCATCTCCAGAACTTTTTCGTCTCGCAAAGCTGAAACTCTGAACTTTAAACAACAAATCCTCATGCCCTCCCCTCAGCCCCTGGCAGCCCCCATTTGACTTTCTGTCTCTCTGAACCGGACAACTCCAGGTACCTCATGTGAGTGGAATCATACAGTATTTGTCCTTTCATTTAGCATGATGTCCTCAAGGTTCATCCATGTTGTAGCATGTGTCAGACTTTCCTTCCTTTTTAGGGCCGAATAATATTCCATTGTATGTATACACCACATTTTGTTTCTCTGTGCATCCACCCATGGACACTCAGATTGCTTCTACCTTTTGGCTGCTGCTACTACCCACTTTTGACAGAGACTGTTTTGTTGGCCATCATGAGTCCCTCTTGATGCACATAGGCAGGTACCAGGAAAGACACCCCTTTCCATTGCCATCTGATCAGCTTGGACCCATTACTGCTTTGCTGGGAGCCGAGCAAGGCAGAAACTGTGGAGAGATAGGGATGTGTGTTGGGAATTGGAAAATGGTTACTTTTTTGTTTCCCCATCAAACATTGAGGCTTGTTTTATCCCTGGAAAACCTGGGTCAAATCAGGAAGTAGAGATTTCTTCAGTGATGGGCCCTCTGCAGGAAACTCCCACCATCTCTCTTCTCCCACCATCAGTAACCACACCGTTCCCACCCAGTGGCCTGATTGGGGATGAGGACTGGGGCTCACATACTTTCATGCACAAAAATAACAGCTACTCTGCATTCCTAAAGGTCTTCCATTTGAAAATCCCTGACAGACTCATTAATAAATCCTTCCTTGTAAGCTGATCACATATCATATTATAAAGGATGTATGCAGGGTATGTAGGGCAGGGTAAAGAAACCAGTCATCCTATTGTTTCACACAATGCTTAACGAAAACAGCTAACAAAGTCTACAAAATTTAGAGGTGAAACATTTGTGGTTTGAGCTTTACGTAAATGTCCACCACCCTTCTTAATGAATCAGCTCCTTCTCTGGATAACACTTCTGTATCAGATCTTCATGAGAAGCCCCAACTCTTCAGATCTGCAAGTCTCCAAATATCAGATTTCTAAAATGGAGCATAGCCCATGGTTTCACCACTTCCCTTACTGTCAGTGCTTTGAACAAAGACAGGAAAAGGCCCCTATAAATCTCGCCACCACTGACAACAGGAAACATGCTAACCTGTGTCCATAGTCCCCACCCACGACCGGGGAGGACGGCCCGGTGGGCTCACTTCATGCCGCCTTTGCTGCGTTCTGGAGGATGTTGCAATCGACACAGTGAGAGAAAGCAGGCTCTGGCTCCTCCGTCTATCAGCATGGCGGTTTGCAGAGACAAAGCAAACTCAGTTGTTCTTTCCATCTGCAAGGGCAGTTGCAAGGGCAGAAAGAGTGAAAACTGAAGTTTGATGTGCCCTCTCCCAGCTTTTGCAAAAAGCCTGGCCTCTGAGAGATCTTGTAGCCTGGTTACGGCATAATAAGGTAATGGGGGCCCCACATCACCTACGTCCTGTGAAGTCTGAGCCCCAACTAACCACGCAGGAGACTGTGAACACAGAGGACACCTCTCACTGTCACGCTCTTGTCTCCTGATTCAAAAACTCTCCTTCCCCTTCAGCCTGAGACATCCACGGCTTGGCGTTAACCTGTTGTGGTGTAATACAAAACAAATATGTGGTCTTTGTCTCCAGTGCCTGACACAGAACTCCTCAAAACCCTTGGAATTTGCTATTTTGGAAGCTAATGAGATGATTCATGGGGGGATTAGACAGCTTCAGGATAGGGTCTGGTCACCAGAAAAATTCACCATGGGATTAGAGAGTTAGAACTTTCAGCCCCACCCCCAACTCCCAACACCAGGGAGAGGAAATGAGGTGGGGATGGAGTTCAATCATCAACAGCCAATGATTTAGTCAATCGTGCCTATGTAGTGAAAGCTTCATTAAAAACCCTAAATGATGGTGTATGGAGAGCTTCTGGGTTGGTGAACACATGGATGTGTTGGGAGGGTGGTGTGCCCAGCCATGGCGTGAAGGCCCTGCACACCCCATTGTGCCCTGTACATCTCTTCCATTCCAGTTGAATGTTCCTGAGTTGTGTCCTTTAAAATAAACTGATAAATGTAAGTAAAGGGCTTTCCTGAGTTCTGTGAATCATTCTAGTGAATTATCAAACCTGAGGAGAGAGTCATGGGAACACCTGAACTTATAGCTGGTCGGTCAGAATTACAGGGGGCCTCTGGGACTTGTGACTGGTGTCTGAAGTGGGGGCAGGCTTGTGGGACTGTGAGGTCTGTGCTAACTCCACGTAGTTAGTGTAAGAATTGAATTGAATTGTCAGACACGCAGTTGATGTCAGAGAAATACTTGGTGTAGAAAAACTCCACAGATTTGGTGTCAGAAAAAAGACACTAACCTGTGTTCACACCAAACAGTGGAATCGTTAAACTATAGTCTATTTCTATGACATTTTCCCCTCTTGCAATTCCACTGTTCCTGGAGGCTTGAGTGAGTAGCCCAAATTGTTCCCTAAACCCGCTGACAAACAACCAAATGGACATTTTGGGCATGGCAATTCTGTGCCAATCTTCCTCTATTTCGTATGTGGCATGCTGCCACAGCATGGCTTGATGAGTGGTGTGTAGGTCTGTACCTGGGATCAGAACCCACTAACCCCAGGCCACCGAAGCAGAGCTTGTGAACTTAACCACTACACCACTGGGCTAGCCCCAAGATAGTTGTAATGTTTACCCCCATTTTACAGATTGAGAAACTGAGGTATAGAGTTATTCAACATCTTTCCAAAGCTCTAATGATTTCATCCTGGAACCACTGGCCCTGGATAGACCAAAAGGTCTACCTGAGGACCCTCCACATGGAAATTCTCTTGTTTCCAAGTCTCAGTAGGAAGACCTCAGGACGTCTTACCAGGTGTGGCCCAGTTATCTTAAAGCACTTGTGATCCTTGAGAAAGGAGGTAATGTGAACACAAGGCCCCAGTCACTTACCAGGTAGTGGGAGGGTTGGTCTTACTAACAAATGGTACTTTAAACTAGAGTTGTTTAGATTCATCATTGGTCTTCATTTCATCCGTCTGCATCCATCCACCCATCTATTCATTTACTCAATCAGTAAAACATTGATAACCCCATGTATGTCATGTATTGTGCTAAAGGCTAGGGATCCAAAAGAGAGTCATCCTCTACCCCTGTCCTCAAGGCATTCCTGGTCCAATGCTCTTGGCTGGAGATGGAGGCCAAAGTTCCATAAGCAAGCTCCCCTTCTGGCCCCCGAGTCCTTCCCAGGTCCACCTGGAAATCTACATGGGTTCAAATCAGGCAAAAACTTCACAATAATTTGTTGTCAGACTGGAATTCCCTGGACTTTTCCCTTTTTATATTGAATTGGTTTAAGGTCTGGACATGCCAAAGCAGGCACATGGCCCACCCATGGTCATCAAACCTTGGGCTCCTGAAGCCTGTACTCTTTCGCCTGGCTCTCTTGTCTCAGCACATGATCTATGGGAAACATCTCCCAGAACACAAAACACAAATGGAACAGCCGGGGCCAGGCTGAACCGAGCCTGGAGAAAATAGCTTAGCATCCTTTTGTTTCCTATCGCCTTTGAGTTTTCGCTGCCTGACAATGGGGCAGTCTGCAGCTCCTCTCTCTGTCCTATAACCACAGGCCCCTTCCCCTTCGTCCTCTTCCATCCAGCCCTCACCAGGGGCTACAGGCAGCGGTTGCTCTCACAGCCTCTGTGATCAGATGAACCTGTGAGGCCCTCGCTCTGACTCAGAAGGGGAAGGGGTTCCCACAGAGTCTTCTGAACAGCAGATTCCCCCGTTTCCACGAGGTTTTCTGTATCCCTGGTTGCTATGGTGTCAGCCCTTCCATCCCATCTTTAAGGCTACCACCCAAAGAATCCAGACACCATTGTAAAATTCTTCTCTCCAGTCCACTTGACCAGGGAGGTCACTGCCCCATTCCTAGAGTGGGGAGAAATGTTCTTTGCCACTGCACCACCCCCTGCTCCACCTTTGCGCTTTCATCCTCAAACTAGTGTCAGCCGCCAGCTTCCCTAGGACTCAGCTGTCTTCTACCAGGATCTTCCCTTGGGGCCTAAAACACAATGGGCTCGCAGGCCACACCTCTTGAGAGGGTGAGCCCTGTCCTTCTGCAGCAGGCTCACTGCTAGGAGCATGAAGGTGGCCCTGGTTCCCCTGGATGTGGCCCTTCCATCCCCAGCCTTGATTCTTCCTGATGTAGAGACTAAGCCAGACCAAGCTCGAGATGAGCAGATGAATCTGACACATCCTTCCCCCCAGGAAGCTCACAGGGCTGGTGGTAGGTTGTCAGGGCTTAGTGAGTGCCTACAATAGAGCCAGGAATTGAGAAGACTCGAGGGAGAGGGCAGCAAAGAGAAGGGGCTGCTCGAGGCAGGCCTGGAAGGGAAGGTGACAAGGATGTTCTCCACGGGGAGGAGCACCTGGGAACAACAGTTTGAGAATGATAAGAAGTGTAAGGAGTCTACCCAGACTGCCAGGGTTCAGTTCTCATCTTCACTGCTTACTGCCTCTGAGAGGTGGGGCTACTCAGTAACCCCTGAACTCGGACTTGCCCAACTGTACAGTGGGGATCCTATGGCTTACGGTTGGGTTGTGAGGATTAAGGAGTCGGTACAAGGAAAAACAGAACAGTGCCTGGCCCAGCATAAGCATCATGCATCTGTTAGTAACATCGTGACTGTTCTCCTCATGTCATGCCCAAAGATGTCAAGACTGAGCAACGAATGTTTTCTGAATAAATGAGTTAATGGGGCTAGAAAAGTTGGATCAATATAAATGTGTATACCTCGCAAGACTGTGAGCTTCAAGGGTGTATGGAATGAAGTGGAGCCCTAACAATAAAAAGAGAGGTATGATTTATGGAGTTTCTACTAGACGCAGAGCACTTTACATTTATTGTCTCTCCTTTCCTCTTCTCTCTCTCTTTCACACACACACACGCAAAGATATAAGAAGCTCTAATTATTCCCGATATAATGATGAGGAATCTGAAGCTTAAAGGCCGCCTCTTCTTTAGGTCAGGATGCTGTGCTTTTGGCCTAGAATGTAGGGTATTGATGAGGATGCAACAGCCTTTACTTGGAAAGACAATTTTCTCTACTGGTGTTGGACATAATAAACAAAACCAAAGGAAAAAAATAGTTTTGAAGATTCTTATGAGATGGTCAGGCTTGGTGACCCTCCTGCTCAATGGGGATGGCAGAGACTGCACAGCTCCCTCTGTCTTATGCAGGAGTTCGTGAGTCCCAACTACTTGAAGTCAGAGCTGACAGTACTAATTTATGGATGCTCCAATGGGTCCAGTTGGACCTGGCTGTGGAGGGCGGTTTGCCTATACGGTCCTCAAGTTCTTGTTCAGTAAATATACAGGTGGTGCGGGGTGAGGTGGAAGCCTTGCAAGGCCAGAGGTGTGGTGCAGGGAAGAGAGCCCTGGTTTCTGGTCTGGAGTGAGTCCAACCATTCAAAGCTGGCCCCACCACTTACCGGCTGTGTCATCTCAGACAAGTTACTTAACATTCTAGAGGATAAACTAAATGAGGACAGTAATAAGATCCCACAGAATTGTGAAAAAGATTGAAGATAATCTATAAAAAGAATAATAAACATAGGCAAAGACTCTGAATTTCCATCATCATTAAATTAATGCAAATTTTAAAATTATGAGATATTTTTCAACTCATGGGCAAACATTTTAAGTTTGATAATGCACAATGTTGGCAAGGGTGTGGTTAAAGCAGGCCTCTTCATATATTGTTGGAGGGAGTATAAAAATACTTTTAGTACTTAGTATGGTAGCTGTGGAAGGCGATTTGGCATTAAAAATCAATTTTTTAAAAGCATATACTTTTTGAAGCAATTCCACTGCTCTGAATTTATCCTGTGAATATATTAATTTTAATTAGGATATTGGATTGATTGCTACAATACCCAAAATAACAGTGGCTTAAACACAATTGAGATATATTTCTTTCCGGAACACAGCAGCCCAGCTTAATCAATCTAGGGCTGGGGTGCTGTGGGGTGCATTGGGGGCCTAGGTTCCATATTTTCTTGATTTTCTATCCTAGAGTACTGCCCTCATCCGTGTGGTGAAAGACGGCTCCCACCACATCCACATTCCACCCAGGGCCAACCAGGAAAGGGATGGGGGCACACTCCTTCCCTTTAAGTTCACAATCCCAGAGTGGCACACACCTCTTCTGCTATATCCCATTGACTGCAACTTAGTCATATATCCATACCTAAATGCAGGGATGCTGGGAAATGTAGTTTTTATTGTAGGCAGCCATGTGCCTACTAAAATTCAGGGGCTGTATGACTAAAGAAAGCAGAGAAGTTTGGTTAACAGAGACCATTGAGCAATTTCTGATAGAACACTTATATATGTAAGTGTAGATGTAGGCATAAGGGTGTTCATTGCAGCATTTTTTATAATTGCAAAAACCCTAATAACAATCTGAATGACATCTGCAAGTACAGGACTGATTAAATAGAGAATGGTAACTCATTCAGTGGAATACTACACTACAGTTAAAAATGAATGTGGTAGATGTTTATCTGCTAATAAGGGAAGATGTTCAAGATATATGAAGTGAGAAAAGGGAGTTGCCAAACTATTAAATAAAAAAATTTGTATGTCAATTATTTCTCAAACTAGAAAGATTTAAAGACACATATATGTGAATGATTTGCCTAGACAATTAACAGAAGTATATGCTTCAGAGCAAAATGAAATGGACAGCCAGGAAACTTTCACACCCCATTTCGTATCCTTCTGGCTAAAGTTCTTACCGTGTGCATGCATTATTTTTTTAAGATAAAATAATTTTTTTTTTTTAAGCAGCAGATTTTTAAGTGGTGACATGGAGAGATTTCAGAAACATATTAAGTAAAAAGCAAGTTAGAAAAATAGGTAGAGTGTGATCGCATCTATATGTTTTTAAAAAGTTAGTGTGTGGGGCCGGCCCGGTGGCGCAGCGGTTAAGTGAACACCTTCTGCTTCGACGGCCTGGGGTTCTGCCCGTTCGGATCCCGGGTGCAGACATGGCACCGTTTGGCACGCCATGCTCTGGTAGGCATCCCACATCTAAAGTAGAGGAAGATGGGCACGGATGTTAGCTCAGGGCCAGCCTTCCTCAGCAAAAAGAGGAAGATTGGCAGCAGATGTTATCTCAGGGCTAATCTTCCTCAAGAAAAAAAAAAAAGTGAGTGTGTGTCTATATGTAAACTCAAGATAGCGTCTGGTCCTAGTAAGCACTCGTCTATGCCATGTTATTATTTTACAAATATCACTGTCTATGGACTGGTCTGGAAGCACACACGCCGCGATGTCCACCATGGGAGAAACAGCGTCTCTAAGGAGGGACAGGAGAGCCGCCAGGAGTAGGAGGGCCAGACGTGTCGAGGGCGATTCAGTTTTTGTTCTACACACATTCACACTGTTTGAATTTCTACAAGCATGTATTCTTGTATTCGTTTTCAATTTTAATGAAAAAACCCTGCAATGTATGTAAAGGTCCAATGCCTAGCACATATTAGGGACTCAGTGCATACATACAGTCCAGGTTTCATAGTTTCTGTCCCCCGGCCTTAGAGGTCAGCTGTCCCTTAGAGATTTAGATCAGGGTAACTCACACCTGCATCTAAGAGCTTCCGGAAGCTCAGGGTCCTTCAGGCCCCTCTGAGGCTCCCTAGGGATGTCTGAGTGTCTGTTGTCACCCGGGCACTGAACGGCTGGAGCCAGCCTGCCCTGTCACCTCAGCCAGCCCATCCACTCTCCTCCAGGCTACTTTTTCTCCCCACCCCACTGTCCGTTCCCATCCATCCCCAGGGCTGGCTGAGCACAGAACCAACAAGCTTTTGCCTGGCTCTTGCTGAATAAAGACTTGGCTATGTGTGTAAAACGGGAATAATCATCATAATATATATTTCCCAAGGTTGTGTTAAGGATTAGGGAGAACATGTGTGTAACTGTTGTGCTCTGCATCTCCAGTGTGGAATATACATACGGACACATTTCATTCACTATTCAGAATAAACAGAGTGAGCACCCATGTCACTACCATGACAGTAGCCTTCCTCTGCTGGGGGTCCCTCCCTGATAAATCCACACTGTCGGGGCAGAATCAGCTGAAGCATCAGATCTTGGCTGCAATTTCCTCATGGAGAGGAAATTGGAGGATCTCTCCAGGCTGCCGCGGAGCAGGAATCCAGGCCGTTGCTGCCACTCAGGGTCATGCAGGAACACTGAGCTGTCTGGCTTCCCAGCACTCTGCTCCTCTCCTGCTGGGAGACTAGTGGAGAACGAGGCCCGCAACTCACCGAAGCCAGTGTTGTCCACTTGGTCTCAGTTCCCTCAGGGACAATGGGCGGTGGGCATGACAGCAGGGTGAGCACAACTGTTCGTTCCACTGACCTCCATCTGTGTGACCTTGGCTGGGGACCCCTGTCATAGGGATCAAGGCTTCAGCTCCAGAGTGTCCCCTAATTACTCAACAATTTGATCTCTTAGTGATCACATTGTTTTCTACAGTTTTTCTACAGTGTCAGTAAATCAGGTATGAAAGGGTTTCTAACTTCAGCCACATTCAGAAATTGCCCACCCTCTCTAGCCCCTGAATCCTGGCCAGTGACCCCCACACACCCGGCCCCATCTTCCCCCAGTGGAGGCCATCTTGCTCCCAGCACCCACCAGTTTCCCCAGAGTGGCCCATCCCTCTTCCAGGGAGAGACCATCCCTGCCCGGTGTGTGTAGAGCCGCCAGGACGCACCTGACACATAACTGGAGCTCACACTCAATAGACAATAACCCTGGTTGTTTGATTCCCCGATTGTCTGTCTGTGTCATGAAGCCCCAAATCACGGTCCCTGGTCTAGTCATTAGAATTCTTCACCGTCCTTACAATAGGGAGTCGGGGGGCAGTCGGGGCTGCAAGAAACTTTACTGATAATTACAGATACCACCTGGTAAACACTGGGTCTCCACTGGGGTCCATTCGACATGTCGTGTCATCCCTGGGATGCCAACACATTAATTAAGCTGATTTGAAACTTCTGCACGATGAGGTGGAAGGAGAGCCATTTTAATGGACTCTAGGAAACAGTTCTGGAATGATTAAAATGTTCACCAGAGTAGTGGGAGGAAGGAAGACATTTTAAAAAAAGAGCAAGTTGGGAGAAGGCTGTACTTTTTGGCCAGCCCAGTGCCATTCAGTCACACAATTGAGCCCCTTTCCCCCTGGAGGCTCGCTGAGGATGTGGACGTGTGGGCTAGAGGCAGCCTAGCTCTCATTGACATGCCAGAAAGAGGCAGACACACGGGAGATTAGGGCTTCCAAAGGCCATTAGCCTCTTCTCTGGGGCAGATGGAGTGACTGGACCCAATCCTTTACCCTTCCCTGCATCTAAAAGTTTGCCATAGCCTTATCATAGGCAAAGAGCACCCCCTTGACCTTGACTTTGGCCAAGGATGTAGACGGAAGTAACCGTGTGTGGTTCTGAGCCTGAGAGGCCTCATATGCCTCCGCCTGTCCTCTTGCATAGGTAACTGTCACCTCTCCAGCCTGGGCCCCCCCGGCTGAACACAGGGTGGAGCAGAGCAGCCCACGGACCTGCAGTGAGGAGCAGATCCCCCAGCTGAGCCCAGGCTAGACTGGCAGATGGATCCCGCCAGCCCATGAATCCATGATAATGAATGATTGTTATTTCATGCTGCTGAGTGTGGGCTGCTTTGTTATGTGGCAAAGTGGTACACAGTCCCATCCTGGCATCCATGGTCTGCCCTGTAGACTGATCCAGGAGACCACTGGAGGACTCGTGTTCTCTGAGGCTCCCCTTTCCTCCCATGCTTTCCTCCATGTCCCTTTCCTCCTCGCATGCTTGCCTACAGCTCCGAAGCAGACTTCTCCAAATTTTTCCTTTTCATCTGTGGATTCTTATTTGAAAGAAAATCTCTTCTTTATCTTCATGTATATATAATTGGTGTGACCCAGTTTACCATTTGGGGTACACATTTACGTATATTTTTTATTTTCACTTTGTCTTTCATGTGCCCACCTGCAGGAAGTCAAACACCTTCCTCTTGAGGCCTTGAATTGTCCTTTGGACTGAGGGCAGCTCAGTCCCCAGGACTTGCCTCCTTCCAAATGTCAGGCAGAGAGACACCAGGGTGGGGGTGTCTGACCAGCCTCCAGCAAGGCTGAGGTCTCGCTTACCATGGCTTCTATTGCTGCCACATGGCATCTTGTTGAAAACGAGTCCTGCACAGCCCACAGTGACCTGTCCTCTGCCCTGCTGGGATGAGGCTCAACCTGGTCCAGGTCCCTGAACATGGGGTCCCCAAGATTACAGCCTTTTTAAAGTTACACTCACATATTTTCCTGTTGTTTCCTAAGCATGATGGTTATGCCAATGTTCTCAAGTCTGTGGGGGCTTCTAGCCCGAGCCACACATTACGAGAGAAAATCCCAGAGCTCACCCAGGAACTTACTGAAGTAGTCTATATGCTCTCTTCCTTCTCATGAATTTCCTCTGGGGTCTGTGGTTCCTTTCATTGACAGTGGACTTTGGTAATGACCATCTTAGCCTATGAAAAAGTTCTAATACTATTGAACAATATCAAATCAGACTTTTTGTCTCTTTAACACTTTGAACCCTCAGTTTTTATCTGGGCAAGTATAACGTTCAAAAGTTAAAAACATGACTTTCTTACAAATATAGAATGAACAGAACAAAAACTTTATTCAGTTCATTCATGAATGAGGGAAACAATAAAATGGTAAGGCTGGTTCAAAGAGCATTGGAGGCATCGGGGGTTACATAATCCTATTAAAGAAAGAATATTAGATCCATAGTGCATACAAAACTCATTAATGCCCTACAGCACAATTAACCCTAACTTTAGAGGTTATCTTTTCTCTTGAACAGGAATCATCTAGGCAATTCTACAAGCTAACGTGTAACTTCACAGAGGCTGAGCCCTTAATTAATAGTAAATAATGTAGTCAAACAATACTACATTCTCCTAGAATATAACTAATCCTTGGGTGAGCCTGTTAAACAATATTTCAGCATGACATTGAAAGGACATGGAAATATCCTCCTGGCCTTGTTTCCAGGTTCTGGAAAGTTTTTCTTAATGCTTGTCAGGTAACCCTCACAGCCACAGCAGCTGGTCAAGGACACTGCTACATAGCCGTGGGGTATGACCAGATCCTTCATTGTCAGGCAGGTGGGGAGAAGTTGCTGAAAGTGGAGGCAGAATGCCAATAAGAAAGGGCCAAACTTCCTAGTCCAGTCCGCAAGCTCCAGTGCATTGACCAGAGGGTCCGCTCCTGCTTAATGGGATAGTCTGCCTGCTTGTCTGCTTTCCAGGTCCCACAGTTGTCTAAAGACAGGGTCCAGAAGAATGTGTCCCTTCTCTGAACCTCTCCACGGCTCTAGATTTTCCTCACGGCCCTTTCCGCCGTGGCTTCTGTATATTTTAGAAGGCACAAATGTGCTATCGTTTTAAGAGTATTTCCTTTTAGCCACTTCCTGCAGCCCCACAGCATCTACAGTGCCCAGCGCATCGTGAATGCCTAGTATACACAATTCACCACAGATCTCCGCCTCATCAGAAACATCCGATCCATTCTGCGAACGTGCGCTCAGCTCCCCCTTCCCTATTTTCCCACCTAGACTATGATAACTCTCCTCTGCTCATCTCCATCCACCACAACCCTACCCATCCTTTCAGACTCAGTTCTGATGCCTCGTCCTCCACAGGAGTTTCTTCTCCAGGCTCACAATGGGTCTCCCTTTTCCAGGCAGTTTTTCTCTGTATTTGGGCCTACTGGCCCTGCAGTGTATCACAGGTCATTCGCATTTCACACTGCGCCAAGGGAGTGAGCTCCCAGAGATGAGGGCCAGGTCTTAATCATCTCTGTGTTCATCGGCTGTGCTTTGCACCTAGTGATGCTAAACAAATGTTTTCTGACTCAGAGAATAGCCACATGATTTTAAGGGTAGCTGTTTCTACCTTTAGCAGCAAATTCTTTCTTGTTTGTTGTTGGCAGTGCTCCAGAGCCCATCCATCTCCTGCAGGAGTCGGGCCTTAAAGATGCTGAGCAGGGGACATACAGCATCTGCCATCTCCCGCACAAAGGGAGTCTGTGGTGAACAACTGATCTCAGCTGGAGCATATCCCTTCACGCCTATTCAGCCGCTCATCTCTTTCTTCATTGGGGGAGGTGGTGGGGTGAGGCAGCTGCTGCCTCTCCTATTGTCCCAGCCTGAAGCCACCACAGGACACCGAGCCTGGACCTGATGCAGAGGCAAGAGTCCCTCGGTGTACTCCCAGAGAGCCCAGTGGCTCCTGTGAACTTCTGCTGGGAAAAGTCCTGCCTCTTCCCTTGCAGTTGGATGCTCCAGGAGAAGAAGCAGAAGCTTTGCAGCTTGGGCAGAGAAGCTCTAGATGCAAGCTCCTCAACGTGTTGTCCAGGGACCAGCAGCCTGGGTATCACCCAGAGCTTACGAGAGATGCAGAATCTGGGGGGCCACCCTCGAGTCATGCATATGCACACAAAGTGTGAAAAGCCCTGCCCTAGTTAATCCCCAGGCTCATCAGTGAGTGATCAGCCCCACTGGTGTGGGTCCAGGGTCTGAATTTGCAGCACCTGCAATGGAACAGCCTGCTAATTCAACCCGAAATGCTCCAAGGCTGTATCTCTGGGGTTGGATGGTGTTTTGATTGTTTTATGCCAGGAGACCAGAAATGCTCAAATGATGTCTTATTCTTTACACACACTTGAGTGGCAAGTGGAGAATAGGGATCAATATCCCCACTGTACTAAAAGCTGAGCCATAGTCCAGTAACCTCTTTGCAGAACTGGGGTGAAAGCTGAGTAGGAGCCCGCAGCCATAGTCCCTTGAACCTCACTCCTGAATCTCCATCTCAGGCTGCACAGAAATAGGAAGCCGAGGACAGAGCTGAATGCCAGAGCCCACCTAGGGCTGACCCCAAGTGCACGTGCCCTCCTGCCCACCCAGAGTAGCAGAGAGATGGAGAGGCAGGACCACTGGCGGATTATAAACAGATGATGGTTTGGATTCGGTGGGGCTTGCGGGGCAGAGGCAGCCCTGGCATGGGGGGGCGGGGTGGCAGAAGCAAGAATTCAGCTTCACTGACTTTTAACGGCAGCAGACACCGTGCCAGCCACAGACTGCAGAGTGCTCCGTGGATGTCTTCTTCTTCTTATCTGCTCAAGTGTCCATAAAAACTTTCTTTTGAGGTACTTTCATGCTTTTTTAAAAACTGCTTTATTGAGGTATAATTTACATATTACAAAAGTCATCCATTTTAAGTGGATGATTCAATGACTGTTGGTGTATTTACAGAGTTGTGCGACATCCCCACAATCTAATTTAAAAGCATTCCCAATAACCCAGAAAGGAACTTCGCACCATTTGCAGTCACTTCCTGTCCCGATTCCCAGCCCCTGGCAGCCACAAATCCACTTCCTGTCTCCCTGGCCTGAACTTCCCTAAACATTTTGAGCTCAGGAACTTTCCTCACCCAGATTTCCCAACTCCCTTCACGGGGTTCACCACAGGGCTAATGTTTTCTCCTGTGAGGGGAGGAATGATGTAGAAATGCCTGGAATTTAGGGTTCTAAAATGATTTAGAAGTGCTTGGCACATGGTAGGCATGTGATAAATATCTTAGAATGAAAACAAATGTGCTACCGTCTTCAGTGTATTTGCATTTTGTGAGAGGAGGCGGAGTGACCCCAGAGGACTGAGCCCTTTAATGGGGTATTTCAGACCCTCTGCCCCCCACAAACCCACACCGTGGCTGGAGCTGGCGAGCTCCTCAAATAGCAAGGCGTGGTGTCTTTGGAACAAGGTGCTCCCTGTGACAAGTCGTCAGAGATGAAATAGTGTCCAGCCCCCGATCCCTGACTCTGGGCAGGAGGTGCAGAAGGAGCTCCTGCCCTTTGACCCTGGTGTCTCCCCGACTCTCCCTCACTCTACAGTTAAGCTCCTTCCTTTGGGGACACTCATCTCCCTGTGACGCTGATTAATTTTCTTTCTGCTTCAAACTCGCCCTTCCACCCCCTACCCTGGGATGCTAGGGCTGGGACTCCACACACACATTACTGCTTTGCTGCTGCAGACAGGGGCACTGGAGGGACCCTGAGGGCTGGGAGGACGGTGACAGAACTTGCTCCAGCCTATGATTTCCTGTCTACTTGCTTTTCTCCCCAGCTTTCTTGAGATATAATTGACACATTGTGTAAGTTTAAGGTGTACAATGTGTTGATTTGATACACATATATTGCAGCATGATTACCACCACAGCGTTAGCTAACTCCTGAATTGTACTTGCTTTTTTAAAGCTTTATTGTCATATAATTCACCTACTATAAAATTCACCTATTTTAAGTGTGCCATTCAATACTTGTTAGTATATTGAAAGTTGTGCAACCATCACCACGATCTGACAATATTTCCATCAGCCCATAAAGAAACCTGGAGCCTGGGGCCAGCCTGATGGCATAGTGGTTAAGTTCACACACTCCGCTTTGGCGGCCTGGGGTTTGCAGGTTTGGATCATGGGCGCAGACATACACGCCGTTCATCAAGCCATGATGTGGCAGCCTCTAACATACAAAACAGAGGAAGATTGCCACAGATGTTAGCTCAGGGACAATCTTCTTCAAGCAAAAAGAAGAAGATTGGCAACAGATGTTAGCTCAGGGCCACTCTTCCTCACCAAAAAAAGAAACCCTGAGCCCATTAGCAGTCACTCCCCAAACCCACCCCCACCCAAGGCAACCAGCAGTCTACCTCCTGTCTCTACGTTGACCTTTTCTGGACGTTTTATGAAAGTAGAAGCAAACAATCTGCGTCCTCTTGTGTCTGGCTTTTTTCAATTAGCAAAATGTTTTTGAGTTTGATCCATCAGTACTTTACTCCTCTTTACTGCCAATAGTACTCCGTGGTGTGGATACACCACATTCTGTTTACCCATCAGCAGCAAGCCGCCTGTGGCAGCAGCCGAATCCATGAGCAGTGTTTCCACCCCTAGTTGAACCAGCTTCACTGCATCCCCCTCAGAGACACCAACCAGATGGCGCCCCTTCCTCAAAAGTCTGAGTCTCAGCCCCTGGGGTCCCTTCTTCACATTTCTAAGTTTTAATAATTCCAGTATCTTCCCTTTGTTCCCCAGCGCCCGGGTTAGTAGCTGTTTCAGGCAGATGCGAACTCTGTGATCCATTCGAATCCTCTTTTCAACTTTCCAGTTACTCAATTAACAACACATAATTAGGAATATTTTATAGAAATTTCTCTGTCCAAATAACTGCTATGGTTTCTGTCTCTCAACTGCCATGATTCCAAGGTGTGGTCTGAATGGGAGCAAACACATTTATGATGCTGCCTCTTTTGTTCCTGACCCATTTAGAGGTAGGCGTGGAGGTCCAGGTGGACCAATCAGAGTCCTTCCCTTCAGTGATTGTGTTTAACTGAATCTCGGCCAGGAGAGCGAGGTGAGTGGTGCCTTTCTCCTCTCTGTTGGTGAAGTGGGGTGATAATGGGCCTGGGAGGACACAGCCAGCAAATGGGAGTCGTGGGGGCCATGGGAGGAACCCCCAGCCCATGCCTAGAGTCCTAGTTCCAAGGGGTGGTCCATGGAGCAGCCATGATTCTGCTTCTCAAGACCTGATTGTGTGAGCTAATCTCTGTGTCTTTCTAATAAGTGTCACCTCATTCCCTTGTGCCACTAACCTAGCTGGGTTAGGTCTCTCTCACTTCTAACTAAAGTATGCAAAATAACACACTGAGTGTTGGATTACTTGCTTCTGGGTTCACTTCCCCAAGATGAACTGGATTTCTCCAATGCTAATCAACAGCCCACTGGAAGCTCCACTGATCTTTCGAGTCTATGCCTGGATGATAGAGTCTCTTTGGGGCAAGGACTGAGTCAAAGCTGCAGGGGTCTTAGCCCTAGAGCGGTCAAGTTACCTGGTAGGTATGGATGGTCTCTCCTCATGGCAGGTGGCCGCCATGAGGGATCTCATCGTTGACTGATACAAGGGGTCAAATTAGAGCACAAGATCCAGAGCATCTGGCCGGTCTCCATCTTTAATCAGACAGGCAGCGTGCAGCCCTGCAGGGGGAGCCAGTGCCCTCCAGCTCTGAAAATTCTGTAGGGGAACCTCCTTTCCCTGGGGGTGTGATGTTCACATCGTCACTCTGGTTGGCTATGTGCAAATCAGCAAGCTCTAAGACGTTGATCCTGGCTATGATTTGTGCACCAGCAGGCACTGCTACCTGCACCCATCCACTGGGCTATAGGACTTTGCAGCGATGCAAATTAGGCAACCTGAATGTGCTGAGATAAGATGTGAGGGCCCTTTCCAGGAGGCTGGCAGCTCTCCAGAGTTGTTGCTCCGGTGCTGTGGCCAGAACTGGAATTAGAGTCGTAATTCACGTATTCATACACTCTCCAGTGCCTTTCTTCCTCCAGTCTCCATCCTTTCTGGTGCCTAATAATGACTGAGCTGACATTGGTTGAGCACTTAGCATCTGCCAGGCACTGTGCTGAGCACTTTCCATGCATCATCGTTGTAATCCTCACAATCCTGTGAGATAAATCATACTTTTAAAATAAACGTCTAAATTTTCAAACAGTTTTAGATTTACAGTGAAACTGTGAAGATCGTTTAGAGTTCCTATTTACCCCACAGCCAATTTCCCCTATTATTAACATCTTACATCAGTGTGGTACACTTATCACAACCAAGGATTCAATATTGACACATTACTGGTAACTAAAGTCAGTACTTCCTTCAGATTCCCTCAGTTTTTATATAATGTCCCTTTTCTGTCCAAGGATCCCATCTAGGAGATCACATTACATTTAGGCTGTGACAGCTTCTCAGACTTTCCTTGTTTTTGATGACCTTGACCGGTTTGAGGGGTACTGTTTGGGTATTTTATAGACTATCCTCTAGTTGTAATTTAACGTTTTTCTTGCGATTAAACCAGTATTAATAAGGTTAGGGAGGAAGACCGCAGAGGTGATGTGACGTTTTCATCACATCATATCAAGGGTGTATACTATTAATGTGACTGTCACTGTTGATGTTAATCTTGGTCGCCTGGCTGGAGGCAGGGCTTGTCAGACTTCTCCACTGTACAGTTACTCTTTTCCCTGCTTTTCCATACTGTCCATTTGGAAAGAAGTCACTGTGCACAGCCACATGTCCTTGAGGGCAGAGCATCTATATAAAATTATTTGGAAATCTTCTGCATGGTAAATTTCTCTCGCCCATTTATTTTTCTAATCATTTCTTTATGTATCAATGTGAACTCATGAAAATTTACTTTGTATTTTGGGTTATAACCTAACACTACCTTATTTTGTTGTTCAAATTGTCCCATCTTTGGCCCTTGGGAGTTCTTTCAGCTCCCTCTTGTGTCCCTTTCACAGACACTGCCGGCCCCACCCCACCCCCCATCATTGTGGGTTGGGTGGTTTTTCGTTTTGTTGTGTTTTCGAGCACTTCCTTACTTTCTGCCATACAAGCTGCTCCAGGCTCATCTTGTATGTTTCTTGCCCCAGTCCTGGGATCAGCCATTTCTCAGGAGCCCTGGTTCCTTCTATTGAAGAGTAGTGCTAGACACCAAGATCTGGGAGCGAGGTGTGCTCAGGTAGATGACATTTTATCCCTGTCTGGCAGAGAAGGAAACTGCAGCTTGGAGAGGCTGAACAATCTGCCCGAAGTCACATGGCTGCTTTGCTCTGGCTCCGCTCGTTTCATTAGAAACCCTCATCTAGTGCTGCTTCTAAACTGTAAAGCCCTGCATTCGGATGAGTTGTGTTTGTTGTTATCACTGCCTCCTATCCTTCATTTACGAAAGAAGCTCCTGTGTGTGCGCCTGCACAGATGCTCCCAGGCATGGGCCACGAGCAGTGAGCAGCCAACTCCCGTGGGAATTCTTCTAGCCTCCCTTGTGTTCATCCCCAGCGAGGCCCAAGGCACACACAAGAGCTGAGTCAGGAGGTTCCCGGAGAGTCTCTGCCAGGCCCCCGGCAGCCCTGGAGCAAGAGCAGGTCAGCACTGCTGCCTGCCATCTGGCCTCTCTCTTCCACCTGGGCTGCCATCAGCAGCCACCTGCTGGGGGCGGGAGGTGGGGCTAACATCTGGAAATTGCCAGAACTCTGAGGCCTATCCTGAAAAGAGACAGGAGACCTGAGAAATGAGAGGCAGAGCTGGCCAGAGGAAGTGGGAGAGTTGCAGGCCCCGGGGTAGGCCTTGGGTCTCTGCTCCCTGGACAGTCTCTGATGGCCCTGCAAGGGGGCCGCCTAGTAGGGGCAGCTGGGACAAACCGAGAGCAGCTTTGCAGTCCCTGAGCAATCCACTGCTCAGTGGGGCCCCTCATCTCTGGGCCTTTCCCCGTTCCGCCTTCTGTCCAGGCATGGCCCTCTGCCAGGAAGCAGCTCCCTTCCATCCAGTGCTTCCCTTTGCTTCTGACGTTTGCAATGGGAGAAGGGCTCTGGGTGAGCCCTGCAGCCTTTGCAGAGGCCCTCAGACTTGGGCCAGCTTTCCCCATCTACCCCAGCCTTGGCCCTGCCCTCAGCCCAGAAGGGAGCTCGGGGTTTTTTGGTCCTACAGTGGAGGGCTGGGAGTGGGCAGTGATGGCTCATGTGCAGACACATGGAGCTCGGAGCCGAGGGCTGGCTGCTGTGAATGACACTGAGACCAACACGCAGAGGACAAGGGGGTATTAGGTTGGTGGCACCATAGGGGGTTTTGTCCTTTCTCTATTCCTCAAACTTTCCGTAGTGTGGTACCATCTTTATCTTCATACCAAGAGGAAAACCCAACAAAAAGAGAGCCATGGGTTCATCAGGCCTGGGGGAGACAGACTAAGTTTCATGAGAAGTTTTGACAAGAAAGTGGGGAGCTGGGGGCCCATGGGAAGCAGAAGCCCCTCTCCTGAGGAGATGCTGCATGGTTCACTCCTCCCCGAGCAGGAGGCCCCAACTCCAATTAGCAGTGCAGTAGGCTGGTTGGGCTCAGCCCGGCTCAGCGGGTCTGTGAGGAAGCGTCCAGGGGTGCAGACAGGGGCTGGGCCGTCTGCCTGGCGGCCTTCCCCTCTGGCTGACAGCAAAGCTCTCCTCCCTTCCCCCTTCGGAGACGGGGCCACATCCTCAGCTGCTTCCTTTCAGACCAGCCTGGGGACCTTCTCCTGCAAGCCTGAGGTCGGGATGCAGACACAGCACAGGGGTCCAGCCAGCGCACACACATTTGCCTGCCCCCATGGCCTTTTTCACTCTCCAGAGAGGACTGAGCAGGAGGTGGGTTCTTTCATCCATTAATGCCCTTCTTCGAGAAACATTTGCCTAGAGCCTGCTATGCCAGGCACAGAGTTAGGCGCGAGTGGTTCTTCCTTTTCAACTTACACGGGAATGAGGCTTGCCGACTGACATAAGCAATTCCCAGGGGTGGTTGAAATGGACTTCCCCATCTTTGAGTTTCAGCTTCTGTGATGGTCCCTGTCCCTCCCACTCCAGCCCCAGCCCTAAACCGTGTCCCCCAACTCTCATCTCACCGCATTACTCCAGGGCCTGACTTTTCAGATCTCAGTGCTTATGCAGCAGGAGAAGAAAGGCCGCTGGGACCAGGCCCTGGCATCCATGGGGTGGGGATTGCAGAACCACATGGCTCTATTCTCATGCGCAGGGTGCTGCCAGCTGCCACCTCTCAAGTGCCCTGTGTCAGCATGCTACTTGATGCAGCTCGGACAGTGAGGTGCTGTCTTGGGGATGGAGACTGGTATGAAATCCAGGCTAGCTGAGGAGTGGGTTAGGATGGGGGAACACCGTAGGTTCCTCAGCTGTCAGAGCGGGCCCAGACTGCTCAGGCACTGAATCCAGCTCCCGCACGTTACAGCCAGCTCCCCTGCCCTCTGAGAGCTTGTCAGCAGTACAGGGGCCCAGCAAGGGCCTTTTTGGCAGGAATAAGCTCACACATAAAGACATTGGGATTGGGAAAGGAACAGGCATTTGGGGACAAAGTCATTCCCTGTCTGGAACCCTCCTCTGTCCACCCTGCTCACCTCCTCAAGTGTCACCTCCTCAGAGTAGGTGTCCTGAAGCCTGCAGTCTGTCATTGACTTTGTCACACAATTTCAGAGATTGCTCCGTGTTCCTCTCCTCCACGGAACTAATCAGTTTTTAATTGTAAAACTTTAGTGTGAGTATATGATGGTATTTGATGGCAAGCGCCAAGAGAGCAGACACCGTCTGTGTTTGCTCGTCACTGCACATAGCACCTCCAGAGGCAGAGCTCTCAGCAGTTAAGGAAGCTCAAGCTCAGGACCCTCCCCTGCACGGCCCCTGTGACGGCTGGGAGTCATAGAATGTTCTAGTGGAGCAGGCTGCAACGAAGGAGGCATTTCTGTACAAGCATGGCAGGTCCATTGCCCAAAGAGCCCCTCGAATAAAGGACCTGAATGTCCAAGACACCAATAGCATGTTGTGATTTCTCTTCTCATTCGAAATAAATATTCACTTTGGCACTTAATTTTTGTTCGTAGTTTTTCTTACAGAAAGTTCCCAAATAAGTGTCATGCCCCACAAAACCTAGATCTGCCCTTGAGAGGGAATTCAATAACGTTTTATTGAGTGGCTAAAAGAATTAATGAATGAGTCAATAACCGAGTCGAAAGTAATTATAGGAAAATACGAGCATAGGAAAAACAGCGCCCGCGCGAACTCTCCCCCCGGTCTCCAGGGCTGCCTGGACAGTCGAGATGCAGCCCGACAGTCAGCCCAGCCACAGGGGTCGCCCACCCTGCTGGCCGTGGCAGGATGCTCTTGAGCTTCAGAAGCTGTGGAGCCTCAGTCCACGAGGTTCCCCCGGACTGGAAATCCCTGGAGCCACAGACAGGTCCCTTTTGGCCCCCAGCTCGCCCTGCCGGCTGTCCTCTCACACTAAATGCATGAGGCGGTTTAGAAGGGCCTGGGGAGGGGCTGTGCCAGCTGCTGGTCCCCAGGCCCTTCAGAACCGATGTTGTCGTTAGTGCTGCCAAGTTGATTCCGACTCCTAGCGCCCTGTGGACAGAGCGGAACCCTGCCCGGTCTTTTTGTGCCATCCTCTCCCCTTCCAGGGCTCTTATCAGAGAATGCTCCGCTGCCATTCACAGGGTTTTCATGGCCAAGATTTTTAGAAGTGGTGGCCTGTTCCTTCTTCCTAGTCTGTCTTAGTCTAGACGCTCCACTGAAAGCTGTCCACCATGGGTGACCCTGCTGATATTTGAAATACCAGTGGCATAGCTTTCAGCATCACAGCCATAGTTTTCAGGATCACAGCAACAGGCAGCCACCACAGTATGACAACAGACTGGTAGTGTGGTTCTCTGACCAGGAGGGGACCCAGACCACAGTGGTGAGAGCAGCAAAGCTTACGCACTACACCACCAGGGCTGGCTCTGACTCAATGGGGGAACACTGATCGGCAGTATCCTGCGCAAGTCTCGCTTTCTTCTCTCTAAATTGGGCCAAGGACCCCACTTTTAACGGAGTTATTGTGAGAATTAGATTCTCTATCTGCAATCCCTTAGGGTTAAGGTATGACAAGTGCCAGATAATGCTCACTCTTCTCCCTTTTTTCCTTGGAATCTTTGCACTGATTGGACGAGAAGTTTGATCACGTGGATTAAAAGGATTGGTTCCATGCAAAGCTAGCATTGCCCAGCCTGCATCACCACTCTGAGAAAATGTACCCTGAGTGGGAGCAGCGTGTCTGCCCTCCTCTCTGTCCCCTGCTTCAGTCTAAACAATGGAGAAGGAGCCATGCTCCCTCCCCAGAGAACTTGTGATAATTAGCTAATGGCACAGTGTTGCAAAAGCCACTGTTTGTCTGGGTGGAATGTTGCTCTTCGAGTTGCAGCACAGAGGAATTCCGCTGGTGTGCTTGGCCAGGGCTGGGCTTTTGTTTGAGGCTCACAGTGCTGCTTCTGCAGTGCAAAGACCTTGATCAGCCAGGGTCCCGAAGTGGGTGAAAAGGAAGGGCCCAAGAGTGATCTGTTCCCAGCAGAAGGGACCGAATGTGCTTTACGATATTCCATATTGAGTTAATGATGCGTTTCTACTCCTGCAAAAGCATTTCTCCATCTCTGGACATCCGGGCTGTTTACAAATTTTCCTTCTTGTAAATAATGCTGCCACTGATATTCTTATATACAAATTTTGACTTCATCTCTGACTATATCATTGGACTGAATTTCCACAAGCGTCTTTCTAGTTCAAAGGCTATAGACATTTTAGTAAATATTGCTAAATGTCTCCACATTTTGTCGGCCCGTCATTAAGAGAATACCCGTTACATGGCACACCTGCCAATATTGTAAACCACTGTTTTCTCATCATTGATGGTTCAGTGGGTCTCAAATTATTTTTTTCAAAATGTCATTTTAGTGGAAGTTTTTCAAATCGGCTTACACCTTCTGTTTGGTTATTCCCGATGGCACACTTCCTAAAACCCTTCTCATTCTCCCTGGAAACACACCTCATTTAATCTGGAAGCCTGTGCTCAGAGATCAGCCCAACATGTTTCCCAGGAGCTAGTTCTTCTGAAAACAGCAATTCCAACCAGCCAACATTTACTGAGCATCCTCAACCTGAGCAAGGCGCCATTAGCCAGCGTTGAGTTGGTCCACATGCAGAGAAGGCTGAGCAGCGTGGGGCCCACACCCACAGAGGCAGGTAGGTGCCCACAACGGGGGCTAGGCAGGCCAAGACAAGCTGGGTCCGGGGATGCTCGGTTTAATACACTGAGGACAGAGACCAGAAACTTGAAGGTCAAAGGCAGGAATATCGGCATGAACACAGTCAGGAAGCTACTTCCCAGAACAATTAGGTTGTTGTAGAGAATGATAATAATAATGCAATAGCTATGATTTATTGAGTGTTTACTATTTGCCAGGCATTTTAATAAATATCTTAGGTACATTATTTTCTTTAATTCTCATAGCAGTTCCTGGGCATGTATCTATTTATATCCCCATTTTACAGAAAATGAGGCCCAAAGAGATGAAATAACTTTCCTAATGTCACGCCGTGAGTCAAGGGCAGAGGTGGGGTCTGAGCTTGTAGTTCCACTGTACCCCATCCTGAGGGAGGAGCCCTGGCAGTTGGCTGAATGAAGCTGCAGAGAGTGACAAGCACAGAGTCCACCGTCTGGGTTTCTCTGTGACAAGTACATAGGGCAGACACAGTCCACAAAACTCTTCAGGGTGGACCTGCAGAGTTTATAAGGATCAAGTGCTGCTAATTAATGTCTGCCATATTGAGACCCAGCACCCCGTACTGGGCTGGGCGACAAACATGGGGTCTTGCCCTCTGAGGAGTTTGCTCTCTAATAGGGGAGAAGAGGGGTCCACAGACCTCTTGGGTTCAAGGCACAATACATAAGTGCTCTTGGAGACTCGCAAAGAAAGTGCTAAAAGGGGCTTCAGCGGGAGTCAAGGAGGTCCTGGAAGATGGGCATTTGAGAAAGTGGAGAAGAGTGTGGAGGTTTTGACGGACAGAGAAGGTGGTGAGGACACGCCTGCCCACTTATCTGCGGCCTGGGAAGAGTGTGAGGAAAGCCAGCAGCCTTTAACTACTCCAGTGGACTGCGCTGAGGGGGCCTTTTGACCAGACTCTGAGACTTCCATCCGCAGCCTGGATCTGAGCAACCACTGTGGAGTCTACCCCTGGGAACAATGCCTAGTTAAGCTATCAGTCACAAAGCCGCTAGCACGTACCTTGGACTGAAATGCATTCCCAGTGGAGCCCTCGTGAGCCCAGGGAGATGGGCTTGACAAAAATCTCTTTCACCTGTAGGTCACCAGGCTGACTCTGCTCCCACCCAGTGGGTTGCTGGGAAAATGGTCCTCGCCAGAGCAGGTGGCCCTCTTATTAGACTAGTACTTCAGCTGCCAGGCAGGGTTTTTGTTTAAGATTTATTTTTATTAAAAGCTAGGTGAATGAGGGGACTGGCCCCGTGGCTGAGTGGTTAAGTTCGCACGCACCACTGCGGGCAGCCCAGTGTTTCGTTGGTTCGAATCCTGGGCAACGACATGGCACTGCTCATCGAACCACACTGAGGCGGCATCCCACATGCCACAACTAGAAGGGCCCACAACTAAGAATATACAACCATGTACCGGGGGGCTTTGGGGAAAAAAAGGAAAAAGTAAAATCTTTAAAAAAAGAAAAAAAGCTAGGTGAATGCGTCTGGGGCATTGTCCAATAAAACTTTATTGGCACTGTCCAATAAAACTTTCTGTGATGATGGAAATGTTCTATACTCTGCTTTGTTCCCTGTGACAGCCACTAGTCACATGTAGCTATTGAGCGTCTGAAATGTGACCAGTGCGACTGCGAAACTGAATTTTTAATTTCAATTCATTTGCATCTAAATGGCCACATAGGGCTGGTGGCTACTGCATTGGACAATACGAGGCTGGGGGATCTTGAAGCAAAATGAAGAATCACACATTTGCAAACACGAAAACAGTTCCTTGAGTCTTCTGTGACGTTTACAGGACCCTGGTCATACAGAGCAGGAGAATCTTATACAATGTTTTGAAAGGAGACCCATAAACCAGTATTCCCCTTTCCAATTGACAGGTGTGCTGTTCTGTAAACCCATTAGTTACCAGATATGGGGATGATCCGTCAGCTTGAGTATGGAAAGCACAGAGCAGAAAAAAATGGAACACTCCTGAGACGTGAACTAAACATTTCAAGGTGTTTGCTTCCCATAATTTTTTTTGTCACCACTCAAAAGACAATTATTTTTTCCCTTTGATCACAGACCATCAAGTTTCAGCTTTTATCCCTTTATTTTAGGAGTAAAAATCCCTTGAGTGCCTACCGTGTGCCATACGCCTTACATATGTATCTTTATTCTCATAGTAACACTCCAAGATGTGTGTTAGTGAGACCATTTGCATTTGAGGAAACTGAAGTTAAGAGAAGTTAAATGATCTTAGGAGTGGTAGAGTTGCAAACTACTTGTTGTTTGTGTTCTGAGTCCACTATTTAGAAGACAAGAAAGTGATACCTGAGGGTACAGAAAGGAGCTTGGCCTGGTCTCCACATAGTGATCCCAGGATGGTCAGTTATCAGAGCTGGAAGGGCACTCAGAGATCCTCTTGTTCAAATACCTATTTTACAGGTATTTACCTAGTTGATCCTCTGAAGCCAGTGCTAACTATTTGCCAGGCACTGACTAGCACTACTGACTAGCAGGGTCACACCAAGGGGAAGGTGACGGGGTTGGGTAGTTACTTATAATAATTCACGTTGAATCTACCATTTGCTTGAGTTCCAGAGTCAAGTCACAGTCAACTGTGCAATCCAAAGTAATTCCCAAACACTCTGGATCATTGCTTGTACTTTTCCAACACAGTGACGAGGACTGTAGTTCCCAGCTCCTCTGTTCTCTCTCCAAAACCCTGGGGAAACTCCCAACTACCTCCAGACCTTCTGAATTCGATTCCTATTCTTTTTTGCCCTCATCCTATCAGACTTTTATAATGTATGTTGACACACTCTCTCAATAAATTCTTCCCTGCCTCGCCCATCTCTTTAATTCACTCTTCTTTGCCCGTTACAAATGGATTTCTTTGCCCAAGGAAACCATTTTGTCTGGGCAAGTTCTTTCTTTGGAGGGCCAGAGGACAGGAGAAGGGGAGGGAATGAAGCTAGAGTCCTCTGGAATGCACAGGCTTTGGGCACAGCCCAGGAACATTCACACTAATGATTTCCATCCCATCTCATTACAAAATGCAGACGCTACGGGTGACTAGGGAAGTCTGCCCAGAGTCAGCTGCAAGATGCAGCGGCAGGCAGTTAGCAGCCGACCCAATATCCATCCCTTCACCCTTTTCCTTGCTAATGCATCCTGATTGACCTGAGATAAGAAAGGGACTCAGAGGCTGAAACGTGATTTGTCTAAGCCAATCATGACTCTCCTGCTCTCTTTCACAGACTAATTGGCTTACTAATCTCCCTTGTAACTGGCGGTGGCCATGAAATCTGCTTGGCCAAGGACACTGTGGTGGACAGAATAACAACCTCCCAAAGATGTCCACATCCTAGTCCTTGGAACCTAAGAACGTGTTAGGTTACATGGCAAGGAGGAATTAAAGTTGTAGATGGAATTAAATTTGCTAATCAGCTGACCTTTACAGAGGGAGATTATCCTGAATTATCCCGGTGGTCCCAATGAAATCACTAGGGTCCTCAAACGTGTAAGAAGGGGGCAGAAGAGTCAGCGTCAGTGTGATGCAGCATGAGAATGGCTTGGCCAGCCATTGCTGGATTTGGTGATGGAAGGGGGCCAAGAGCCAAGAAATTCCGGCAGCCTCTAGAAGCTGATAAAGGGTAGGAAATAGATTCTTTCCCTAAAGCCTCCAGAAGGAATGCAGCCCTGCTGGCTCCTTGATTTTAGCTCAATGAAACCCACTTCAGACTTCTGACCTCCAGAACTGGGAGAAAATACATTTGTGTTGTTTTAAGCTACTAAATTTGCAGTAATTTGACATAAGGGAACCTGCTGGGGGCCTTCTGCAAAATCTCTTGCTTTTCTGATAAAAGGAAAATCATGGCTGGTTCCACTCTTCCTGCCTTGAAAATAGACATAACAGCAGGGGCTGTGGCAGCCCTCTTGTGACTATCAGGCCACAGCATAAGGATGTAAAGCCATGCATCAAGGATAGTTGAGAGGAAAGAAATAACAAAACTGGGATCTTTAAGTTACCCAAATAATCCTATAACTGTGACCTTCCAGACTCCTTGTTATGGGAGAATGATAAGTCCTGTGTTTTTAAGCCCTATTAGTTCAATCTTCTGTTACTTGCACAGGCCTTCAGAGTTCTTATGATGCAGCAAGTGGGCATGAACCAAAAAGGAAGAAACTGTCAGTTCCTGAGCACATACTGTATGCTAAGGATCATAAAAAGCACTTTTCTTATTTATCTCACTTATGTACCTTAAGGAGAGCATGTGACTTAAGAAGGAGGGGAGAGAAGGCGGGAGGCGGGTAGATAGGGGCTGGAAAGAGCCGCTCACGGTCCCAAGGCTTTAGGAAAAGCCAGTCTGGCTCCAGCCCTCAGCCCCTCCGTGGAAAACCACAGCCCTACATTTGGAGTCTGGAGAGAAAGTGGGGCTTCCAGCAACTCTCGCTCCTGAGGAATCAGCAGACGTCCCTGGGCAGGTGCCGAAAGGTGGGCTCTTGCCACTTGATCACAGCTTGAAACCATGGACTGAGCTATAAGGGACCTCCTGAACCCCCTGAAAACATAGAGAAACAGGCCTGGCAGCTTCTCCGAAGACTGGAGGGCAGTTTGGGAGGGAGGGCAGGTCTCATTCCCTCCAGGCGGCAGGAAGCTGGGGTTCAGGACAAGGTCGGGGTGGCTTAGGGCTGCAGCTCCCAGGGCTGCCTCCGCAGTTACCACCCTGTCACTTGGGCAAGTACCGAGAAGAGCCCATTCACTTGACCCTGTGTCCCTGGTGGGGGCGAGCAGCTGCCTGCAGTAAGCTGTCTGCACTGACGCTGGCCAGCGGTGGGTGCCCTTGGTAATGAGAGCCATCATCAGTCCCCCTGGAGTCCCAGGCAGCTAAGGGTCACGGCTAACTGCAAAATAAGGAAGTGGAGCCCTATGCCCCTTCCTGCAAGGCGGGTGGGAGCAGGAGAGAGACTGGACAACAGACTGAACATCCATTTACTTAATACTCTAATTGAGTGCCTACTGTGTGCCAACTGTTGGGATCACAAAGATGAATGAAAAATGTCCTGCCCTTGAGGGACACATCATCCTGTGGAGAAGCCGTGGATGAGAAGGACTCCAGCCAGGCAGAAGGGGCGAAGTGCCACGAGGGAGGCGCCAGTGAATTCCCAAGGGGACAGAAAGGATCACAAGATCACTGCAACCGAGGGGCCCTGGAGGCGCTGCTTGGGGGAGGTGCTATGAGAAGGTGGCCACAAGGAAGCCATTGGCATAAGGAAAGGGAACACGAGAAACGTAGGAACACAAGTGCAGACTGACTGAGGCACAAGGCCTGTTTGGGGGAGAGCGGATTGCTGGGCTGAGAAGATGTGGCTGGAGGGCCATTCATAGGAGAGTAACCGGAATCGAACCGTGTCGGGGAGTTTCACCCGGCTAAAAGGATTGGTGAGGGAAACAGACTTGGGGTCCATTCCATGAGAGAGGAAGCTCTGGAAGCATTGCAGGCAGGCGAGGAGAGTGCAAGCAAGGTAGGGCCCAGGAGGTCCAGCAGATGCTGAGCTCAGACGCCGACCCTCACTCCCACCCTGCCCACCGCAGGGTCTCTGCTCCCCGTACAACCAGAAGAGCTCGCAAGAAGCAAGAATTCTGTCATTTCAAAAACAGCCACTTAACTTTAAACAAACCTGGGCTGATCTTCACCAGGATTGGGTGTTGAATGCAGGGTGGAGACATGGTCTAGTCCCCCCATCTGCTTCAAGTCACAGGATACCCCAAACTCCCTCTTTTTATTTTTATTTTTTTTGAGGAAGATTAGCCCTGAGCTAACTGCTGCCAATCCTCCTTTTTGCTGAGGAAGCCTGGCCTTGAGCTAACATCCATGCCCATCTTCCTCTACTTTATATGTGGGATGCCTACCACAGTATGGCCTGCCAATCGGTGCCATGTCCGCACCCAGGATCCGAACCGGCGAACCCCAGGCCGCCAAGAAGCTGAATGTGTGTACTTAACCGCTGCGCCACCAGGCCAGCCCCTGAACTCCCTCTTCAGTTTGGCACACTGGGCTGGGGAGCCGCCTTGCCCCCGCCCCTGGTGGCCATCGGTGAGAGCACATGCTCTGATGAAGGGGCAGTGCCCTAAGGACCCTCGGCAGCACTGGTTACTGTCATCACCTCCAAGACACCTACAGCAGGTGACAATCATGGGTTCACACAGCCTTTGTGCCCAAGGAGGGCCCAACAGAGCCTTTGCAGGAGTCTCTTGTCGAGCTAAATGTGCCAACACAGAGCCCTGAAATGGTCTCATGGGGACCCGTCTGGCCTGTTCTCCAGGCAGTGGATCTGAGAATATATCTCACAGACTTTTCATGAACTTCCTTTTCCAGGAGGACTCTTCTGTCCCATAGCCTGATTCCTTCCTGGCCTAGCCTGGCTTCTTTTAAACCCCTCCAGGAATTCTGGGTTGCCCATGAGGACACGAGAAGTTCAGTTGCCTGAGAGGGGCAGGTCTCTGGCGTCTGAGTGTTAGTCTACCAACATCCAAGTCCTCGGTGACAGAGCGCTGGTCAGCAGCCAAGCTGGGTTTACAGATGGGGATTGCACAGGCGAGTCTGTTCTCCATGAGGCCTGGGCGCCCGAGAGAAGGAGCTATCCCTGGGCAGTCAAGGAGCAAATGGGCACAGCGTTCAAAGGCCAGTGGGAGGGGACAAAGGACATGGAAACACAACCCCAGTCTTTAGGGGGAGGGGGCAGGACAGCAGCCCAGACAAACTCAGACTCTTTCCACTTCACAAAGGCAGGGTTTGCACCAGCCTCAGATGTCGGTGCAGACTGAGGGCCTCTGCAAGGGCCCTCTCCCCCAGAAAATGACCCTCAGAAATTCCACAGCCGGAAATGTACTCCTTCTCTTGAAGCTTTCAAAAAACCAGAAGCCATCGTTTAGTCGGTACGGAATTTCAGTTGGGAAAGATGAAAATGTTCTGGAGATGGATGGTGGTGATGGTTGCACAACATCGTGAATGTACTTAATGCCGCTGAATTGTACACTTAAAAATGGTGAAAACGGTAAATTTTATGTTATGTATATTTTACCACAATTAAACGACAACAAAAACCCCCAAAACCCAGGTGTAGAAGCCCTTAGATCATCTAGTCTATTTAAGAGCAGGTGGTGGAGTGCACAGGTGCACAGCTAGAACCCACGTCTCCTGACCCCGAGCCTGGTGTCCTTTCTTTAAATTCATGACTAATGCCCCGGGACTGCCCACTCTAGTCCCTGTCATACCAGTGCCTTAGGGAGACATAACACACTGAACCTTATAGGATTGTGCACTTTAGTGTGAGCAGCTCTCTTTTCAGGAAAGCAGGTGCAGCTGGGAAGGGGGAGGGCTAACTCGGAGAGGAGAGGGGCTTCCAGAGGAAGCTTCCAGAACTGAAGGGACACTTAGAATGACAGGGTAGAGTCAGAGGACCCTTAGAGGTTGTCTGACAAGACCTCTCATTTTACTCACAAAGAAACAAATTTGGCTCCCACGGGCCTGAGAAAACTTGCTGGAGGAATCCCTCGTCCTTCAAAATGGGATATAGGACAGTGGTTCTCATTCACGGCTGCTCCTTAGACTCATCCAGGGAGCTTTAAAATCCATGACTGGATAGTCCCACCTAGACTAATTAAGTCAGACTCTCAAGGGGTGGAGCCAGGGAGGGTGTTTCAGAAAGCACCCCAGGCGGGTTGAATGTGCAGCCAAGGTCAGAAGCCCTGTGCGAGGGGGCTCCGCGATTCTTGCTCACCCCCTTGCTAAGGGTGGGCATGTGATCAGCTTCTGGGTTCTCCCCGCTTTTCTAATTCTTCCTCCACTGTGTTCTCTATCGCAGATGGAGGAGTTCCATACCTGGCAGGGGTCCTGATGGGGCCTGGGGGATAGAGGGTGGTGTTCCCAGCAGACTTTGGCCACCATGCCAACAGCTCAGGCAATCAAGGCTCCCCTTCCTGCTTTGGCAGGCCTGAGCCCCAGGACGCCAACCACAGGGGTCCAATCAAAGGCCCTATGGGCCCCCCTCTGGTTCCAAGAACTACTAGGAAATTACTGGAAGGGGCCAGCATTGGAGACGCTATTTTAAAGAGGATGTGCTGAGGCCCAGCCGGTGAGGTCAGGGGTCCCCACACACCTAGCAACAGGGCCAAGGCTGACACATGTGAAGCATGCTCAAAGCTGCCTGCAGGGGTCTGCCTCCCCTGGCTGGGAGGGTCTCACTCTGGGCTTAGGGCTGGTGAGGCGCACCCAGTCCCAGCTCTCCCGAGTGGGACGGACAGGTAACCTGCTGGGGTCTCTCATTTCTCTGGGCTCAGCCATCTACTCGCAAGCATTCTTTTCCAGACAGACTCTTCTTTGCAACCACAGTGCATCTAAACCGACGCTTTACTCCTCAGATGACCTGTGTGACCCCGCCATCCCTCCTCCAGCCGCCTCAGCCGCGTGGGGTGAGAATGGTAGAGGAGGACCCAGGGAGCTTCACACCTCTTCTGCAGACACCTCCTTTCTCCAGAACCTAACAAAGGAAGGTCAAAGGAAGGTTTTGGGAGAGCAGCACTGGAAAGGGGACCCTGTCTGCCCCCTTCTCCCATCAACATATCTGGGCAAGGCTCTCTCAGTCAAGGTCTGACCCCTCCGCAGGTCAAGCTCCAGTCCAAATCGAGGCCCAGCTCACCTTTGGATTCACACAGCATGAAGGTCCCCTGCTGGATGACCACCCCAGCTTCCCACTTCCCCTTCCTTTCGCCCTATGCACCTGTTTCTGCAGAACTAAAGAGCGGTGGGGATGAATCTCACAAAATAATGTTGCCCCAAAGAAGCCAGACGCAAAAGAGTGTGATTCCACTCATGTGAAGTTCAAAACCAGGCAGAGCTCCCGGGGCTGGCAGAAGTCTGGGCAGCAGCTACTCTCGGGTGGGGCCTGGAAGGGAGTGAGGAGGAGGGGGTACTCCTAGTGTGATGGGGTGTTATCTCTCTCTCGATTTGGATTACACAGGTGTGTTCATTTTGTGAAAATTCAGCAAACTGTACACTTATGATGTGTAGACCTTTCTATACGCAGAAACTTTCTCTCCCCTAAAAAATTCTGATCCGGGAGATGCAGTGGGTTCAGAATGCTGCAAGGCCTCATACCCTCTTCATGGGTTCCTCAGAGCGCCATCCTTCTCCAGTTCCTGGCTAGGGAGCACTTCATGGGGCTTGGGCCTTTATGACTTCGGGAACCTGCTGCAGAGCTTTTGGGGACAGTCCTGGGGGCAGTGAACCCATGAGCCAGTGGTCACGCCTCTGAAAGTCCTCTCCATCTCATCCGTCCTGTGAGACGGAAGGGACAGCCCGCAGCCGGGGCCAGCCCAGCGCAGCCTGCCCAGTGCCTCAGTGAGCTTTAGGGAGCAAAGGAGCAGGTGTGACTTACAGAAAGGTGTGCCCCCCTGAAAAGCTAAGTCACGTCCCTGAGATGCTCCGAATACTGCCTTCCATGGGAGAGAGAATGAGCAGGGGGCCTCTAGGCCTTGTAAGGAAAATGGAGGTCCCTCTCCACATGTCCAGGGCACATTCTCTCGGCGCAGGGCCAGGTTCTCATCACGGGGCTCCCAGTGGGACTCTGCCTATCGGAGCCCGCGAGAGGTGGTGGAGGAGCTGCAGACATCCCCCTCGGCCGTTCTCTCCTGGAGCTGCCGGCACAGTCTCCGAGGCAGCAAAGCCCAAGCTTCTCTGGCCGGATTCCCCCTCGGAGGTGCCCTGAGACCTCCTGGTTGAATCTCCTCTTGCTCACAGAGGAAGAAACAGAGGCCCGGGGAGGGGAAGTGACATTGTCTCAGATCACACGGCTGGACAGCCACTAACTAGAATCTTCGTCTCCAGAGTCCCAGGCTGGCGGCAGGTGGCTTCCTATCTCTCCCGAGATTCACAAAGGGCACAGTCCCAGGGAGCAGCACCGACAGGTCTCAGCAGGACCTGGGGACTTCCCCAGAGAGCCTGGCTGGAGCAGGAAAGATGGGCAACGACTGTTGCTCCTGGGGAGACAGAGGCTCTATCTAAAAACAGTGGGTATCATGCTGGTCTGGCCACTGGCATCCAAGTGAGCCTAGGGATGTCAGCTCTTAATTTTTCCAAAAAAGCCAGAAATTTGGAATTGCATGTGGAGAATGGAAGGAGAGGAGGGCTGAGAGAAATGGGCAGCCAAGTCATGTGAGGCGTTGGAAGCCCTTGTAAGGATTTTGGCTTTTACTTGAGTAACGTGAGAGCCATTGGAGGGTTTTGAGCAGGGAAATGGCATGACCTGGCTTATGTCTAATCCTCTATTCTACCTCAAAGGTTCTCTGAAGTGACAGGGAGGATGAGAAAATATTGGGTAGGATGGAAGAAGAGAGGAGAGAAACATGTGGGGAGCCTCTAAGAGGCCAGGAACCCCCAGTGAGCAGAGGAGAGCAGTCGCAAGGCCTGAGAAGCCAGAGGCTTCTCACTCCTGTCCTTCTCTAACGAACGTTGATATGGACTTATCCAGAGCGCTCCTCCAAGAAGCACAGCCTGCTGACATGCCAAGGTGGGCAGGTATCATCACGTGCTCAGGAGTTCCACACCCTCTGTCATCTGCTCTCCGGCCCCGGAGCTCCTGCCCCCTCCCTCAGCTCACAGTAACTTGGCTTTCAACCCAGTAACTCTATGAAACAGCTGTTTTGACTACCAGAGATCTAAATTGCCTAAATACCTCCTCTTCAACCCATTAAATCTCCCTGTTTATCCCTGTAGAGCTGTGCTACGGAAGTCATGCAAGAACCAGGCACTGGCAGTGTGGACCTCAACCAGAAGCAGGTAAGAGATGCAGAACCCAGGCCCAGCCCCAGACCCACAGAATCCACCTGCACCTTAGCAAGATGACTGGCTCCTTCCTCCACTCTGTCAAATTAAGGAATGGGGGCTGCTGTCCTTTCACATGACTTCACCTGCCAGGCCTCAGTGACTGTTGAGCAATGGGCACAATGAGAGCCCAATCCTGGGTTTCTTCTCTCTGGTCTTGGGGCTGCCAAGGCCAGGTCTCAATGGGGAGGAAGTCAAGAGGGAAAAAGAAAAAAGCCAACACACAGAGCGTGGAAGTGTGTCCCCAAGGCTGGTCTATTAGTCAGGGTTTCTTGGTTGCAAGCAGTCTAGTTTTTTCTGGCCAAAAAGAACTTATTTGAAGGATATCAGATTTTTACAGAATTGGTAGAAGTCTGAAGAGCCAGGCTTGGAAAAAGGTGGGAATCTGGGCCACTTCCAGGCACAAGAAGCAGGATAGAGAAGAATGGTCTAATGCTGGAATGGTTTACTCAGACAGAATGCTGGAGAGGTGGGAATCCTACCCGGCCGTCCTTTTCATTTCATTCTGTTCCAGATTTGAGTTCCAGGGAGGGCTTGGAGCTTGGTCCAGGTGGAGGCACAGGCCTGTTCCTTCATTAGGGATGGACCTTGCCAGGCTGTACCTGTCAGGGCAGAGTAGACACCTCAGAAGGAAATCTGTGTGCTGTTAGGAGGGGCAGGAATAGCAGAAGGCCACAGAACGGCTGAGGTCACTTCAGCCAGTATCACTGTTTCCCACTGTGTGCTTACGTTTGTGTTAGTTTGAGTTGGTTTTTGCGCCCTAACAAGCAAGAGTCCTGACTGACACACTCACCCCGTTTCTGAAGCTCCTCCCTGGGCATCAAGAATATAGCACTCTTTAGCCAGCCCTAGTGGTTAAAGTTTGGTGCACTCCGCTTCAGCAGCCGGAGCCTGGTTCCCAAGCACAGAACCACACCCCATCGTCTGTCAGTAGCCATGCTGTGGTAGTGGCTCACATAGAACTAGAAGGACTTACAACTAAAATATACAACTATGTACTGGGGCTTTGGGGACGGAAAAAAAAAAGGAGAGGAAGATTGGCAACAGATGTTAGTTCCAAGTAAATCTTTCCCAGCAAAAAAAAAAAAAAGAATATAGCACTCTTGTTCTCCTCCTGCTTCACAGCACGACTTCTCTGCCTCCTTCATCCCTTCATTCTGCCTCCTTTCCTTCCATTGAACTTACACTTGTGCGTTTCACAAGGTATTTTTCAAGCCCTCTTCTCTTTTTAGCCTACGCTCTCCTTTTACGTATCAGCTATCTCTGTGAATTTGGGGGCCCTTGGGTGAGTCTCCTACATACTTCTCTCCTTTGCTAAAGACTCATGCTTCCAGACACCCAGTGGATACTGGCACACAGATGACCCAATTGACACCTCATTTTTAAGGTATTTAAACCTGAATTTTTCATCTTTCCCTAAACATTCTCTATTTTCCATATTCCCAATTTTGAGTACTTTTTTTTACTGTTTATACCACCATGGGAACATCACAAGCTTAAAACCTAAAGTCTCCTTGGCTTTCCTCCCCTCGCCTAGCTCCCATACTCAACCCCTCACCAGGCATTACTGATTCTACCTCCATGATCTCTCTCTAATCTGCTTTTTACTCTCTATTACCTCTGCTCTGGCAAAGGTCTCGATTACTTCTTGCCAAATGGTCATTTTGGCCTTGAGTTTTCTCACATTGTTGCTGGTAATTAGCCATACGGAGACATTCTCAAAACCAGCCAATGGCTCCCCAGCACCTGCAGAAGAAAGTCCCAATTTCTTGGGGTGCATTAAGCCCCGGCCTTGCCTGGCCCTCCATCCTTGCTTTTCATTTTGACCCGCACCCTCGCCAAATACGCCCACATCAGCCTTGGCAGACTTTCCTGACTCTGCCCTTGGACTCGACCTTCCCACCACTGGGCCTGTCATCACCCTGTGACCATCGCTGGAATTTCAGCCCCCTACCTGCCCGCCCATCATCCGTGATCTCCAGCTCCTGAAATCCTCTTCACTGTCTGCATTGAACCTGGTCCTTTAAGTCAGAAGGATCATCCCATGTGCCCTGCACCCCATGGCCTGTGAAACTGAACAAAAAATACAGGCCAAGGATCCATGGGTCACCTGGAAGCCTTGGTTGTTCCTGAACTGTTTGTAGGGAGATTCCCCTCTCACCTGGTCTGGGCTCTAGGCTCAGGGACACTGTCTCCAGTCTCTGGCCCTGGCTCCTCCAGGCTAGGAGTCTGCTTGTGCTCCTGCAGAGCTGTGGCCCTGTGGGCTTCTGTTTGTCCACCCCTCTGACTCCCAGCTTCCTAGTGTTCCTGCCTCCTCCCATAATCTCAGATAGGAACTCTTTGCCCTGGCCTCAGCCCAGATGAACATGTCTCTCTGAATGGCATCTGTCCAGGCCACTTGGCTCCTCTTCCCTGAAGCCTTCCCCGGTTTCTCAATGGTAGCTAATCTCTGGCTCAGCACTCACTTAGCAATTGGCACAAGCTCCTGTTGTGGTTCTTACTGCATGTTCCCTTCCGGAAATCTCTGCCTCCTCCATCGGCCCCGAGGTCTTCCTTCCCAGGCAGGGTCTCTGTCTTGCCCTGACACTGAGACCCCATCAGAGGAGAAGCTCCTCTGGAGTTTGCCTGTTGTCCTGGAATCTCTGCTGCAACTCCAGCTCATTCACCGGACTGGCCGGCCAGACCCCGAGAAGCGCCAGCTGTATTTCACAAGCTCTGTCCTTCCCGTGAAGAGACTCAGACACCCTGGGGTGCCAAGGGGTTGTGTTCCTGATCCTGCTTCAGCACAATAACATTTAAATAAGCACATTTTCAGGAAATTCTTCATCACCTGACCTTGCCTGGGGCCCTTCTAGAACATTTCATTCAGAATAAGAATTCATGCTTAAATTTTGTCAAAGCGCTTTCACGTGTGTCAGATTACAACGTCCCTTGAAGGAGATGGAGCAGATGAGATCTCATCCTCATGTGAGAGATGAAATAACCAAGGTTCGGAGAGGTGCAGTGATTTCCCAAGGCCACGCAGCTCTTAGTGAGGAAGACAGGACTAGTGCTCAGATCTAACTTTCTTTGCTCACCCGTGGGGAATTTCGCAGCCCACCCTTACTTCGGAATATTCGTCTCCTTTGGAACCGTCCTTCTCCAGGTCCACGCTGGGAGCCCTGGATTCCAACACTAGCCAATCAACTTGCTGACAGTCAGAGAACCAGAGCCAAATGCAGCCTTCACACAGGGGATGGTTCTCCCCAACACCCTGCCCCAGAAGAAGCCAAGTTTGGCAAACCTTGCCTTATCTGTAAATGCTGTTTCTGCATCTCTGCATGTTCTACTTCTGAGCATCTGAGAGGATGCCTTAGGCAGCTCAGGCTGCTATAACAAAATTCCATAGGCTGAGTGGCTTATAAACAACAGACATTTATTTCCACAGTTCTGGAGGCTGAGGAGTCCAAGATCAACGTGCTGGGAGATACGGCTCCTGGTGAGGGCCCACCTCCTGTCTTGTAGAAGGTTGCTGTGCTGTGTCCTCATGTGGCAGACAGAGAAAGCTCTGATCTCTCTTCCTCTTCTTAAGTCCATAACAGATGAGGTCAGCTTTTGCATCCACACGCTGCAGGGAATAGAGCCTGGGTCTGTCTGTGCCTAAATGCCTTGGCGGAGCAAGTGCTGCGATCTAAGGGAAAGAAAATGGAGCCTAGATTACAGACTGCTAATGCTGATGGCTGGATACTCAGCCGGACACTGGAATCAGAGAGCTGTGCCTTTAAGAAAGGAAAAGGCACATCTGGGGGTGGAAGGTGGAGCCTGGCCCAATTATCCAGGTGCTCTCGGAAGTTGCCAGGGCCTGCCCTTGCTGAGAGGAGGTCTTTGCAGTTCTGGCATCACTCCTGCCCTGCTCCCCTCCTTCCCGGCTGCCACACGACTAAGCTTTGGCACCTGTGAGCGTCCCTCCCACCCACACACCCACGAGCTGCCTGTGCTGTCTTTCCAAACCCAGTGTTGACAGCTATCAATTTCAAACTCTTCTGCAGGCTTTTCTTTTTCCTTTCAAGTTCGGGCTCTTCTCTTCTCTGGTTAAGATCAGCTACTCCATATTTTCCTTTTCCTACCTGTCGGCCTGGGCTGGCAGGGAGCAGCTGAAAGTAAGGAGGAAGTCTGGTTTTCCCGGAGGCCCCCCAGTCTCCTGGCTCAGCAGTGCTTTGAATCCTGTGTGTGTGCATGTGTTCTGAGCTGGAATCGATGGGTCAAGGTCTCCTGTGCCTCCAAAACCCACCCAGTATATACTAGTATGTACCACCAGTAGGTACTCCACAACAATTGGCAAGGATTCAGAGATGCAGAGTAGTGGAAAGGGGACTAGCCTGGGAAATTAAGGCGTGGGTTTGATCACCAACTCTACCTGGAGCCTTTTCACAAGCCCTTTAGCCTCCCCATGCATCTGCTTTCTATAAAAGATGCAAACAATTCCATCCCCACCTCCTCTGGCTACCAGAAGACCAACGAGAGAACCAATGAGACGTTTTCTGAGGAGCAGAGAGCAGAACCAGGTGGGTAGAAGTTAACGAGGAGGTAAAGTTCAGATTAAAATCAAGAAGACTTTTCCATCAACAACCTGAGTCCATTCTATAGACTTTCCCATCAAGCTGAGAGCCTTCTGTTCTGAGAACTACTCACCAGGCAGGCTGCTCATCTGGCAGCAGTCCTGCGTGAGAGGGACTAACCCAAGGCCATAAGATCCCTTCGAAACGTGAGAGTCTACATTTTGTGGATGTAGAAGGGCTTTGGGAAGAATCTATGTGAGGCTGTAAGTATGCTGGCTTTTCTGCGTATTTTCCAGAAGTCTGCCCAGGTCCAGAGAAGGCAGATGGGTATTAAAGCCAGGGGAGAGCAAGCTGACAACCCAGACTCAGTGTCACACAGTGGCCCTGCAATTTCCAGCAGCACCTTCAGTTGGGAGCTTCTGGGCCTGCAGTGTGCACGGACATGGACGGAAGGCACGGGCCCTTTCAGCTCTGGTCCCAGTGGGCTGACTCCAGGGGAACCCCCTCTCATGACCCGCAAAGCCCAGGGCTCCTCTGGCTGTGCCTTGTGCTCCAGAGGGAGGAGGGCAATGGCAAAACTGCCCGCCCAAGGGGCTGCAACGCTCAGGCATGGAGGCCTGGTGCCCTCAACCATGAAATCTGAGCCTGCAAAGCTGGTGCAAGTGGGGCCCCCTCTCCCTGCCCCTGGAGACCAGCTCGCCCTGCCTTCCTGGTGGTTCCGAGCTACAGACTCTGATCAAAGGAAAAATTTTCTTTCACATCTTTCAAGCCTACCTCTCAGCTCCAACACTGAGAATCGGACCCTCTCCTTCCACTCCCTAGTGGTCCTTTTGGTAGGATTCGATGCCATTCCACACGAATTGACAAGCATGGCTGGGCATTTTTGCAGGAGCCCTCTGCTCTTCTCCCCACCATACACACTCACAAGTCTCTGCTTGCCCCCCTCCATATAGGGGAGATTTTCTTCCTGGGGAGGATAAAACACTTTTGGTAGAGAAAAGGTCAAAAGAAATGAAGGGGATATCAGACATCCTTTTTTGTGACTGATTGTGTGGATGGGTATAGAGCCCAGTTTGGGCGTAGGAGGTAAGTAGGGAAGGCAAAAGCCGAAGCTGAAGGGGACTGCTCAGGAAACCTTGAACACAACATAACTGCTTGGGGGCTTGAGAGAAGATGTGCTACTGGTGGTGGCGCGGGGGGAGGCGAGGGGCTGGGGGCCGAGAGTACCCACCTCTACCGCCTACTTGGTACCCAGCCCCCTCTGGTGCCCTGAGGACTAGACATGCTGAGAACATCTGAGACAGCCTCCACGTGTTGATATGCTCGTGGTGTACGCCAGCAGGGGAGGGGGGATCAGCCCAAGAGGAAGAGCTGAGGTGCCGGGTGTCACAGAAAGAGATCCCTTGGGACCTTGGGAGGAGGGAAAGGGGAGAGAGAAAGTGCAGGCTACTCTGAGAAGAAGCTTTTCAGTTGGGAGCTGGGGAAGGAGAGTAGCCAGCGTGGAGCACGCTCGGTTTAATTGGTTTTTGATGTGGGAGAAACAGAAACATTCTATAGACTGAGGAGGAGGCGCTCACAGAAAAACAGAAGTTGAACAATTAGGAGAAAGCAGATAATTAATGGATCAAAGGGAGGGTGGGGGGAAGAGCTCCAGGATGCAGTGAAGGGGTTTTCCTTCACAGGAGGTGGAGGGGGAAGGCAGGAAGGAGGTAGAGGCCCACCTGGTGGCCTTTATCCCACCCATGAAATGGAAGGGGAAGGCCCCTTGCAGCCCCCTCTGCAGCTGAGGGGCCTGAGGAAGGGGACAGTGTGAAGTGGCTGTGGTGGGGCTGAAGGGAGATGCTGCCCAGGGCTGAGGGTCCTCCGGGCATGAAGATGTGCTGATGCCACGACAGCCAGTTGTAAGCCTCGACTGGGAATAGACAGAGGGGACAACAGGGGGACGGGCCGAGAATCGCCAGGTGAACTCGTGAATTTGGACATTTACCTACCCAGGTAAGGGACTGTCTGAAAACCCAAGAGACCCAGTCCTGGCTCTCTTCCGGACCCTTAATGACAGGATGTTGGCAAACCTGGAAACTCTTGGGATTTCCACTGTCTGGTTGGTGGAGCCAGTGGACACTCATTCACCCAGCTTAGGAGTTGATGAAGATGGGGAAAGCCAGCTAGAGACACACTGTTGCTCTTGGGAAAAGTGAAGTGTATTATTAATGGCACCACCGGCTGCCTCAGAGAGCAGATATTTAAGGCAAAGCCAATCCCCCAAGGCCCGTCAAATTGTTTCCTTAGAATGCAGCGTCCCGTGGAAACGATGAGGATCTGGTGCTCAGGATATCAGGAGCCCAGCCTGACTCTGCCTCTGAAAGCTGTGGGACTTAGCTTGGGTCATTGCAACCTCTGGCTTCAGTTTCCCCTTCTTGGAGGTATATTTCTGGTCACTTGAGATGGAGGGCAGCTCAATGTAGACTAGCGAGGAAGCAACTTCACGGGAGTTAGTTCTTTCCAAATAGAAGAGTAGGGAGAGTCAAGAGCGAGGTTTGCATCTCTTCTCCCCACCCCACCAATAAGCACAAATATCCCACAGATTTTAGGAGTGGGATCTGCAGGAACTGGTCCATCTAGTGCCCAAGGGCACTGTGTCATATGTCGTCCGTACCTGGCCCCCCCACCATCATCATCAGACGCAGGCTTCTGTCCACCCCTTGTCACATGCTCCACTCGCTGCACCGCCTCTGTTGCTGCTATTGCTGACCTGGCACCAGCTCCCCGACCAGCCCCATGGCCAGCACAGTGCAGGCTGTGCTCACTGATTTGGTGTCTGAACTCAGAACTCAACCCAAGCAGCCCTGGCTCACTGGCTGCGAGCAGCTTGTTCTCTGCCCCCTGCGGAGATCTGGGATTGATTTAGCCTGTTTCCGTGGCAGCGCTGGTGGCAGTGGCAGCGTCTGCTTCCCCGCGAGGCTGAGTGAGTCATGGCCGCCCACGCTAACCCTTGACACAGCACAACACTCCCGGGACCCAGGTAGTAAGTCAGTAGGAAGATGCCGGAGCACTTTGCACTGCCAGGTGGCTTTCCACCTTTGGTCTCAGGCCTGGTACAGTTAGTGCGTTGGGCAGGGGACCCTGGACGGGCTTACCCACCCAGGAACCTGGCAGGATCTGCTTCGACTGACTTCAGTGGCTCATCTTGGCTGCTGCCAGCAGCTGCAAGGCCTATGGGAGAGGACGGCAGGTTTTCAGACTCCAAGTCCAGTGTTCTTTTCACTAGCCAATGATCAACTCTCAGACTTGTCTTTTCCTGGCCACCTCTCCACCCATATTGGCCCCAGGTTCCTTCTGACTCTCATTCCAGGACCTTCCTTTGTGACACCCATCAGCCCTCCTCTCTGGGCAGCAGCCCTCAAACTGGATTCTTTCCCAGCCCCTCCCAGCCCCGAAACTTACCTTTCCTCCACCCTTTCCCTCTTTCTGATCTGGGTTATCTGAAAAAATTAGTTCAGCCTGTATCATTAATGGCTGATAACAGGTTATAGGACTAATTCAAAGGCATAACATTTAACCTTGACTTTGAGAGGCAAAGCATCAGTCTAAGGCAATGGTTCCTCCAAATATAGTCCCTGGACCAACAGCAGCAGCATCACTGGAGAGCTTTTAGAAATGCAGATTCTCAGGCCCCACCCCAGACACACTGTGTCACAAACTCTGGGCGTGAGGGCTGACAACCTGTGTTTGAACAAGTCCTCTGGGTAATTCAGATACACACCAGAGTTTGAGAACCCCTGGTCTGAGAAACCATGTAGCAGTGTATTCCCAGCCCTGTAGGGAATGGAGCATTTTGGTCCATACCTCTGTCTACATAGCACAGCTGTAAGTGTCTCTCTGTTTTGTGTGAGCCACGCTGGGGTCTTTGGCAAAGACCCCAGGTGCTCCAATTCTGGGGGCGTAGAGTTTTCCTAAATCATGTCCTTCCTCCAGATTGTTTGTATCACATGGAAAGAAGTTGGCATAGTTTTTCCTATGTGGAAAAGGGCAGCATTACATTACCTACCTCAGAAAAGGCCTTGGGGGTGAAAGGAAACGCACCCACTGGAAATGAACAATCTGCCCATTGTGGCCGGGCCCAGGGACTACAAGAGCACATTCTCTAAGAGCTGAGGGATTCCAGCAGAGGAAAAGGCACTGATAATATTTATTAATCAATGTACATTACTCTTTCATCTATTGGTTCTTTTATAACACTTACTGATCATCTCTGTGCTGGGCCCAATAAATGGCCCCATGGCCCAACCCTCAAAGGAGGGTGAGAGAATTTGTCAATTAGGCTGTCCACAAAGTCTCAGGGGCTTAACATAACAAAGCCTTATCTTGCAAATGCTTCATATCCAATGAGAGCCTGCTCGGCTCCACAGAATCACTCAGGGCCTCAGGGTTGTAGAGAATCCACATCTTATAACTGTCTTGGTCACTGCAGCAGGAGAAGAAACAGCTGGAGGGGGTGAGGTACCCACCCAGAAGTGAGTCCAGTACTTCTGCTGGCATCTCACTGGGCAGACTTAGTCACATGACCCTCCCTAACTTCAAGGGACCAAGAAGTGTGTGCAGAAAGGAGAGAAAAATGGATGTAGTCGGACATTAAAAGATCTTACCACACTGAAAAAGACCACCCGTTTATTCATTTGCTTACTCTTTAATAAATCTTTATAGAATGTTTCCCACATCCCAGGCATTGGGCCAAGCCCTGGGCATAGAGTGTCACCAGGGCAGCTGCCCTTGCACAATCCAGGGAGCACCATTAACATCGTATTCTGTAGGAATAGCGCCCCCTGGAGTTGTGCAATGCAGGAGTCCTGCTTTTATTTTTCTTGTTTAGGTTATGTTTTGTCATTATTTTCTATCTTCCACACCAGAAAGAAAACTCTCAAACAGCAGGGATTTCATCTGAGTTGCTTGCTGCTATGTCTTAGTATTTAGCACAGTGCCTAGTGTGGTCAGTCAATACTTGCTAAGGGAATGACTGAAAATGAATAATTTTTGACTATGTTTCCCACCAATTCCTGCCTTTGTGGAGTTTATAATCCGCTTAAGTAAGAACTGTGTAAATAATTAACTGAAATATAAAAAAAATCTCATGCCAGGTAGAGTGAAATACTTGTCAGATAAAACTCCGGGCCACGTGGCTTGGGACCGTAGAGAAGCAAGGGGTCATTCTGACCACATGTGGGGTCAGGGAAGCTGTCCTTGTTTTGCACGTGGAAGACTAGGGTCCAAAGAGGTTAATGGGCCTGTCTGACACGGGGGAGTTGCCAGCAGGTGGAAGGACCCTCCACCACTTTTGGCCTGGTGTTTTTTCTTCTCTTCTTATAGTGCGGGACACTAGTAACTAACAAACCTGTATATTTGTGCAGCAGTTTACAGGTTTCCAACAGCTATCATGTATAACTACAACTTCTCTGTAAGGCTTAAAAGCCCCCAGGCACCCAGTCTCAGAATTTGGTTAGCTTTTGGTGTTTTGTCACCTCTGGGGGTGCATGTGGGATGTGTTTCGTTGTGAGGCTGGAACATCCAGTTCTCCCTGCACCACTTTACCTTGCAGCCCTTTCCCCCACGCCAGCTCCCCAGCTGCCCAGGACAGGCTCATGGAGGAGGTAGCATTTCAGAAGGGCATCTGCGGAGAGGCTGGGAAGGCTCCATCTGAGCTGGACAGAGAAAGGTGGAGGATGGCTGGACCAGAACCTTCCCCTGCAGTCAGGAACAGGGCTCATTATTTTTGCTTCAGCTTGCAAGTGAGAACAATGACAAGCTTCCTATCTGGCTCCCAGAGCACTTTTGAAAGCATTCCATCACAAGTCCATTAGTTTTATGGGGGCTCTAAAGAAGGCAAAGTTAGAGTTTATCATCTGGAATCGCCATCCTTCAGTCTTTGTCACTCTGTGTGTCCTTCCTCCCCGCCAGCTGCCTCACTCCTGCCTCTCTGTCCTTTCCTCTCTCACCGGCCTTCCTTCCCCTTCTGCAAACCTCTCCCCAACCAGGACCCAGCTGGGGCTCCTTTCAGTCCCACAAACGTTTCCTGGGCGCCCGCTCTATACAAGGTCCATGCTTGGTGTTGAGATTGTAGGTTGGGCAGGACAACACCAGAACCTCAAGTTGCTTGCTGTAAGATGGACACGGCCCAGTCATGACAGCTTCCCACAATACCTGCTGTCATTCTGTCCACCTTCTACTCTCTCCCTTTCACAAAACATGTGTCTTCATCAGATTCTTCCGTGTGTCAAGCAATGAACTAAGGGTTTGCATACATTCTTTCACTTAATTTTTCCCATCAGGGAGATTCTTTTACTATGCCATTTTATAGATAAAGAAAGTAAGGCTCAAGGGGTTATATAAATTGTCCAAGGTCACACAGCTAAGAAGGAGCCCAACCGGATCCCTCCCAGATTGCCTGCCTTCAAGATGCATCTTCTTCCTACTGTGCCACTCTGGCTCCATCAAAACTCAGCCATTGATTGTCCACATGCAGAACAAAAAGAACAAAGAAATGTCTAGGGCTGTTTCTACCACTCATTCCTTTTGAGACTTAGCTTTTTAAAAATAAAAGTCTAGAGATTCTTTCTAAAGACCAGGGGCTTGGAGATCACTTTCTCCTCATATTTCTGGAGTTTTAAAAACTGGATGTTTTGATCAATCCTTGACCCCTAAGAGAGTAGGAGAAACCTTTTCTGACACCATCACTTTAGCATTGTGATCTGACACCTGTGCTGTGGCCCCAGTCTCAGAAGTCATCCTTGGGAGTCCCAGAAACCTCAAGGATGCCAGACTGTCTTTTCACCTCCTCAGATGGAGCTTTCGATGATCCAGGAAGCGGTTCGCACTGCCAGTCTTCTGGCAAGCTTCACTCCTGGCCCTGTTTTCACCCTACCATCCCCTAGGAAGGGTAGAAGATGGCAGAGAGCCCCATCAAGGTTTCTGAAGGGTCGCATCCAGGAAAATGGAAAGCACTGGAGGACCATCTGTTGGCTGCACTGTGCTTTGCATGTTGTGTGTGGTTTTCAAGTTTCCTCATAAACTAGCCAAATATCTACAGCTGGATCCACAGTAAGACATTGTCATTCTGGTGTTTGAAGTTGTCAAGTCTTGATTTTTTTCGTATTTCACCTCATCCAGCCAGCTCAAATTCCCTGTGCCGGAAGTATAGAGAGAAGAGGAAGTCAGGAAAAATGTAAGAACTCCCCAGATGGTCTTTTGGGGTCACTCAGCTCTCCCAGAGGATTTCGGTGCTGACTGCCTCCAGGAACACTGACTCTCTCAGTCTCCCATCACTTCACTCCCCCATCAGTGTTCTGCAAAGCCTTCACACTGAGCTTTGTCTTGAAGGCAGCCTTTGTGAGGTGGTACCCAGGGCTCAGTTATTGCAGCAGGAGTGGGGCAGCCAGGGAGCTAAAAGCATGGCAGCTGAGAATCCAGGAAGACATGTGTTAGCATCAGGGAAGTCTACCAGCAGATAGTGAAGCTTGGGACGCAGGCCCAAGTTCAGGATAAGGACCCAAGGAGTTCAGTTTTAGAAAGACTGAGTTACTGGGGCAGGTTACAAAAGCGAGGACTCATATGGTGCAGGGCGATGAACAGTACCCAGTTTCAACAATCCAGGTGGGGATTTGTTTTCTCATCCACAGCTCGTTTTTTAAAACTGGGGCTTAATAGCCAAGTCATAGAAGCAACAAGAGTAACTCAATGCCAAGTGGCAAGAAATTGAAGTTGAGCTACTGAAATCTCTCCAGCTAAAGTCAGGCATATTGGACACTTAGTTGTGTCTGCCCAGCTCCTCCCCAACCTCACCCCAACAGCATTAGTGTACACTCCACACACTTACCTTCCCCACACGGGCACAGCTGTCACAGAACCCTCAGCTGTTCTGTATGACATAACCCTTCCCCCGTGGCTATGGTTGACTGGTCCAAGGGTGACATCTGACCAAAGACAGGCTGATCAGTGCCCTTCCCAGGGTTGTTTGAACTTGGGACCTAAGTCATTGAGGCAGCTTCTCCATGGTGACTGTAGCAGACCCTGTCAGTGCCTAACTCATCCTTACTATCTGTTCTGATTTAACATAATAAATCTCCCTTAAGAGGTTCTCTTACACAATCTATTGACCAACAGGGTCTCCAAGTGGTTAATGTCAACAACAGCTGATAATCTGACGTTCCTGCTGCTTTTCCACTTACACCTTGCTCTTGTTAAAAGCCAAAAGATCAAGAATGATTTAGCCATTTCCTGGGTTTCACACAGCTTCTCTCAGAGCATTTAAAAGATTCTTACTTCATTTTGAAGCAAAAGGATTCCTTTCGACACCACAGCTCCCTCCCCAACCTCCAGAACCTTTCCCAGTATTCAGAGCTTCTGAGTGACCCTTTTTATACCAGACACCTGAGGCAAACCTTAGTTAATTTCAGTTAAACCCCTCAAGCTAGGAGTTAGGTGAACTTAGAGTAAGCTGACTTTTTTTTTTTTTGAGGAAGATTAGCTCTGAGCTAACATCTGCCACCAATCCTCTTTTTGCTGAGGAAGACTAGCTCTGAGCTAACATCCATGCCCATCTTCCTCTACTTTATATGTGGGACGACTGCCACAGCATGGCGTGCTAAGCGGTACCATGTCTGCACCCGGGATCTGAACCGGCGAACCTGGGGCACAGAAGTAGAACGGGTGAAATTAACCATTGTGCCACTGGGCCGGCCCCTGACTTTTTGAAGAAATAAACTGATTCTGTTATAAAACCATATTTAGCTGTTTTTGTCCTGTGCACTTATTTTATCTAGTAGCTTGCAAACTTTTGGAGGAGAAGAAATAGGTATCTTTGTATCCCACGGCTCAGTACCTCACACTTAGTAAACAGTCAATAAATACAAGGTTAATATATAAAGGAATCATTCAATCACATTCCTTATGTTATATATAAAATTAATGATTTAAGTATCATTAATCAAATAAATAATCCCACTAGGATACATTTTAAAGGGGACTCATATTTTAGGGTGGTTTTGTAACAGACCCCAGTATTAATAAAATTGGGCAAAATTAGTTGGCACTTTTCTTTCTTTTAATTTTTTTATTTTTTTTTTATTGCAGTAACATTGGGTTATAACAATACATAGCTTTCAGATGTACATCGTAATATATTTTGAATTCTGTGTAGATTACATTATGTTCACCACCCAAAAACTAATTATAGTCCATCCCCTCACATGTGAGCCTAATCACCCCTTTTGCCCTCCCCTCCTTCCCCTATGGTAACCACCAATCCAATCTCCATTGCTATGTGTTTGTTTATCCTTGTTTTTATCTTCTACTTATGGGTGAGATGATACGGTATTTGACTTTCTCCCTCTGACTAATTTCACTCAGCATAATACCCTCAAGGTCCATCCATGTTGTCACAAATGGCCGGATTTCATCATTTCTTATGGCTGAGTAGTATTCCATTGTGTATATATACCACATCTTCTTTATCCATTCATCCCTTGATGGGCACCTAGGTTGCTTCCAAGACTTGGCAATTGTGAATAATGCTGCAATGAACATAGAGGTGCGTGTATCTTTATGCCTTTGCGTTTTCAAGTTCTTTGGATAAATACCCAGCAGTAGGATAGCTGGATCATATGGTAGATCTATTCTTAATTTTCTGAGGAAACTCCATACTGCTTTCCATAGTGGCCACACCAGTTTGCACTCCCACCAGCAGTGTACTAGGGCTCTCTACTCTCCACACCCTGTCCAACATTTGTTGTTTCCTGTCTTGTTAATTATAGCCATTCTGACCAGAGTGAGGTGATACCTCATTGTAGTTTTGATTTGCATTTCCCTGATAGCTAATGATGTTGAGCATCTTTTCGTATGTCTGTTGGCCATCCATATATCTTCTTTGAAGAAATCTCTGTTCAGATCTTTTGCCCATTTTTTAATTGGGTTGTTGGTTTTTTTGTTGTTGAGATGTAGGAGTTCTTTGTATGTTTTGGACATTAACCCCTTATCTGATATATGGTTTGCAAATATCTTCTCCCAATTGTTAGATTGTCTTTTCATTTTGTTGATGGTTTCCTTTGCTGTGCAGAAGCTTTTTAGTTTGATGTAGTCCCATTTGTTCATTTTTTCTTTTGTTTCCCTTGCCCGGTCAGACAAGGTACTTGAAAGTATGCTACTAAGACCAATGTCAAAGAGCACACTGCCTATGTTTTCTTCTAGAAGTTTCATGGTTTTGGGTCTTACGTTCAAGTCTTTAATCCATTTTGAGTTGATTTTTGTGCATGGTATAAGGGAATGGTCTACTTTCATTCTTTTGCATGTGGCTGTCCAGTTTTCCCAACCCCATCTATTGAAGAGACTCTCCTTTCTCCATCAGATGCTCTTGGCTCCCTTGTCGAATATTAGCTGTCCATAAATGTATGGGTTTATTTCTGGGCTCTCGATTCTGTTCCATTGATCTGTGTGTCTGTTTTTATGCCAGTACCATGCTGCTTTGGTTACTATGGCTTTGTAGTATATTTTGAAATCAGGGAGTGTGATACCTCCAGCTTTGTTCTATTTTCTCAGGAATCCTTTGGCTATTCGGGGTCTTTTGTTGTTCCATATAAATTTTAGGATTCTTTGTTCCATTTCTGTGAAAAACATCGTTGTCTTTCTTTTTTTAAGATTGGCACCTGAGCTAACAACTGTTGCCAATCTATTTTTTTTCCTGCTTTTTCTCCCCAAATCCCCCTAGTGCATAGTTGTATATTCTAGTTGTGAGTGCCTCTGGTTGTGCTATGTGGGATGCTGCCTCAGCATGGCCTGATGAGCAATGCCGTGTCTGCACCCAGGATCCGAACTGGTGAAACCCTGGCCTGCCAAAGCTGAGCACGCGAACTTAACCACTCAGCCATGGGGGCGGCCCCCCACACTTTTCTTTTACATATGGCACACCCAACTGCTAAGAACCCAGTTTCCAAATATGTATCCTATACAGTAATACCCTGCATAATGACATTTCAGTCAACAACAGACCACATATACAGCAGTGGTCCCATAAGATCAGTACCATACAGCCTAGGCGTGTAGTAGGCTATGCCATCTAGGTTTGCATAAGTACACTCTATGATGTTCACACAACAACAAAGTCACCTAGGGATGCATTTCTCAGAACGTGTCCCCACTGTTAAGTGAAACATGACTATGTAAGGAAAATCTCTTGCCTTCCCCATCAAAAGTTGATTAACCCTTTGGTGAAATAGAGAAGTCTCTCTGGAAAAGCAGAAATGGAAGTTGTCCAAGGGAGTAGAGGGGACACGTTGAACAGCCCATGAGTATTCATTCTGTCTGGCATGGGCCAGAGTTCAGTTAGAACAACTTATGAGAAGGCTCCCTTCACCCCAGTCTGGAAAGCAGGGGTCATGTTACCTCTGACAGACGCACAGGGAAGAACCCATTGGTAGTGGATATGGAAAGGTCCGGCCAGGTGGTAGATTTGATAGGATGTGAGTAATGACAGAGCAGCCCCACGAGCCAATGAAGAGAAGCTATAGCTCAAGGGGTGGTGTGGGCCCCAAAGAGCTGGGCATACAGGGTTGCTCTATTTTCTTGCTGTACCCAGACTCCCACACATGGAAATCAACCTCAGTGTGAAGTCCTCATATGGCCCTCAGAAGTTTCTGTGTATTGAGGGAAGGCAGTCAGTCTACTCTCAGTGGAACACAGGGACAGGGGCACAGAAGTTCCTATTGCCTTGTGAGCCGAGAGAGGACATTTGAGGGCCCAGGGCAGAGAAAAATGTTCTATAAATTTACACCTTGCCTCTACTTCTAGGCTGGTAACCTGGGTGAAATATAATGTACATATAGATGAATAGTAGGATTCTGGGAGGCTCAATGGAAGCGTAGAAGTGGGGAGAAATCCTCTGCTCCCCATTTCCTCTCCAGGCCTTGAGCGTTCCCATAGGTGAGATGGCTGGAGGACATCGGTGGTTCTGGCCCGCCCAACGTCCATTCCACCCTCTTCTGGTGACGGCACCCTGGTACTCTTCCAGGGACCCACCCTTTCCCCATTTTCAGTCCTGGAGACCTCACACTTTTGCTCTAGAAGTGGACACGTGACCCCAGCTGCCAAACAGTGGGTTCCATCTCCCTGGCCACAGTGTCGATTTAAGAGGAGCACTTGCAACGCAAGCCCAGCAGTCAGCCCAGGTGGATGGCTGGAATAGAGGAAAGAGGCACCCTTTTCCCATGGGGCAAGCCCAGAGTTTTGGGTGGGTGTTGGGGGATGAGGGGCACTGTGTGGGGAGCTGGTACCTGAGAGTAGAACCCGCACCGGGGAGGTTAAATGGAGAAGCACCACCTTTATTCAACCAATTACCCAAGCCAAGATGTTCCTCATTCTTAACCCGGATTGAGTGGGTTTTTAACGCAACTAAGAGTCCTCTAGATGAATTCAGCTGCTAATGGTCCCACCAACTAGAACAGCGAACAAAGAGGAGGGAGGACTCTGCCACTGAGTTGGTCACTGCGGAGCCAACCTGGAAGGGCTCCCCTTCTGAGTCCTTTCCATTTTCTCCTCTGAGAGTGTTGCGCACACAGGCAATACTCCTTCAGAGGCCACCTGCAAATCCCAGCAACGGAGGGCCCTTGCTTCCCTCTCTGCTTCCCCGCCCCCAACTTGCATCATTGCCTGTTGGGGGAGGGGTGGGTTTCCTGAGTGCACTTGAATACCTTCCCAGCCATTTTTAGACTTTTTATTCTATAGACCAGAGAATTGCTGAAATTAGGAGACATTTGAAGTGGCTCTTCATCAAGCCCAGAAGAGATTTCTGCTGTGGCTATATTTAAAAGCCCAGCAGCAGGTTATTTGGGCTTCTGCCTTGCTGTTATGTAATAAACATAATGTTAAGCTTTGGGAGCCCTGGAGACTGGTTAAGAAGGAGGAAAACAGTAGCCTCACAGTGATGCCTGCCTGGGAGGTGCTATGTCGAGGTTAGGGAGAAGACAATATAGTTTTGTGTTAAATAATGTTAAAGTAACAATGTGTATGCAGCAGATTTGCATTACCTTGTGAATTCCCAAAAGAAACAGTACAAAAAAGAAAGAAAGAAGGAAGGAGACTGTATATTCATATAAGGGAAAATGTAATCAACGACCAAATGGAAGCTGATTTTAGTAAGACAAAGGGACACAGGAGATGTAGACCATCTATTGCAGAGAAGAGATTGTATTCGTTTTTTTTTATGCTGTGTAACAAATGGCCATAAACTTAATGGCTTAAAACAACACAAATTTATGATCACACAGTTCTGTAGGTCAAAAGTCTGAGCATGGCATGGCTGGGTTCTCTGCTCAGGGTCTCTTGAGGCTGAAATCAAGGTGTTGCATGGGCTAGGGCCTCATCTGAAGCATGAGGGCCTCTTCCAAGCTCAGGCAGCTTTTGGCAGAATTTAGTTGCTTGTGGTTGCAGGGCTGCAGTTCCCATTTTCTTGTTGGTTGTTACTTGGAACTACTCTCAGGAACTTGAGGCCTCCCACATTTCTTCAGCATGTGGCCCCCTCCATGGGCCCTCTCACAACATAGCTGTTAGCTCCTTCAAGGCCCCAGGAAAATCCCTCTTATGCTTCCAATCTCTCTGGCTTCTTCCATCTCTGACCTTTAGACCCTCTTTTAAAGAGCTCACCTGATTAAATCAGGCCCCACCCACCTCAAGGGAAGGGATTACACAAGGCATGGACATAGCGGGGTGGGAATCTCGGTGGCCATCTTAGAATTCTGTCTACTTCAGTGACCAAATTTTTGTACAAAAGCAGGGACCCAAAATATGTAATGTTAATATACTAATGTTATGGACTGAATGTCTTTGTCCCACCCAAATTCCTATGCTGAAGCTCTAACTCCCAAAATGATGGTATTTGGAGGTGGGGCCTCTGGGAGGGGATGAGGTTTAGATGAGGTCATGAGGGTGAGGTCCTCACAATGGGCTTGGTGTCCTTGTAAGAAGACGAAGAGAGACCAGAGTTCTCACTCTCTCCACCATGTGAGGACATAGCAAGAAGGCAGCCAGCTGCAGGCCAGGAAGAGCATCCTTCCCTGTACACCTTATCTGTTTATTCTGTTTATGCCTTTATTCATCTAACAACTGAGTTCCTATTCTCCTCTTGGCACTGTGCTTTGATCCCAGGGCTAGAACATTGAGACACCTAGGGAACAAAACTTAAGGAGGTGCTCATTTGCACGATCCTGAGAGTGAGGGCCCCCCAGTAGTGTGCACATTATGCTTCATCCTAGTCTTACCCTTCTAGGCAGAGAGGAAACCAAGACTTTCTACAAGACACTTTCCTCCTCAAGGCACACACACAGTTTAAGGAGGGAGCCTGTCAAAAACAGAGTACACCACTGCTTTTTGGAACCACAATTGCCAACTTCACAAGGGCACAAAATTTCCCCTAAAAAGCTCAGTTGAGTATAACTGAAAAAGTTAAATGAGCCTTGATGATTCCATAACTAAAGGTCTAGAGTCATTTATAACACTATTAAGATAAAATTTGACACTAATATAAACTGGACACTCCATTTCGTTGATTTATAACTCTGATGAAACCTATGCCACCTGTTGCTCCATCAACGTGTTTGCAGTTTTCTCACATCGCCAGGAGAAGCCATGTTTCCCAGGCACATCCTCGTAGCCTCGTGGTCTCTCACTGAAGTTCTCTCTCTGCATTTGCCACTTTGGCACCAGCTGGATTGCTGGTTGAGAGGACTTCATGAAATCTCTTCTCACAATGGAGAGAAGAGATTCCTTGCACAATAGAGGTAAAGGGAAAAAGAGCTGACCCACTGACCGGATTCTGACTCACCATCCCATAAGGTGTCCAGAATGCCCCTCATCTGGCTAAGAAGTCCCTGGCTCTGTTCTGAGTGCCCCGGGGGCCTTGTTGATCTTCAGTCACAAAGGCCGCCTGAACCCCAAGATCTCAGCCCTAAAGCGGAGACCACCCCAAGGCCTTTGCTCTGGATCTTTCTGGCTCTTTTGGTAAAACTTTCTTTGCTCACTGTTCTCGCTCACCTGCTGAGTGGGAAAAAGAACCCCACGTGAAGACAGTCTTGGGGTGGGGAGCCCTCCCACATCCACCTTCAGGTGAAATTTCCTTAAGCAAGCAGGGACAGAACTGCGTTAGGTTCCCCAGGGTATTTCTCTGTGCTGGGTGCTTAACCAGGAAGAATGTTAAACACTTCTGAGCTGAAGGCAAATACATGTGACCAATTCCCCAACCTCAGTCACAGAAGGGACTTGAGGGATGCGACCTTGGGGCCCTGCGTGTTGCTACAACCTAGATCTGTATCTTCTAGAATTCTTTGCACAACAGCAGACCTATTGTGAGGACTTTGCTTACCGTCACCCTCAGGCCCCAAGCAAGTAAAATGTTTACTTCCAGCACTAGAAGGAGGGGGTGTGGGCAGAAAGGGGCGGGAGGCTAACCATAGCTAACCTAAGTCAGATTGCCAGGCTGGCCACTAACCAGGGCTCTGCCTCGCCCTCTGGGAACAATGTAAACGAAAAGCTGGATCTCTGCACCAGGCTCTGAAGGTTAAAGTTGTGATTTGAGGCTTAGTCACTCCCACTCCGACACTATTATTTTTTCATCCCTTTGCACAGGAGGTGCCTTGGTATAGACAACTAAAAGAACTTGAGACTAACCCCCACCTAGCTGTCAGAACTGAAGGAGGTTTATTAATTTATCTCAACTTCCATTTCCTCATCCAAAAAAGGACAGGTAATTACACTTGGCTTGTAGGACTTTTTTTTTGAGAATTAGAAATAATATACAGCTGGCACAACACTCGGAAACTGCTATCCTCTTAAGAAAGGGTTACTACTGCTATCCCTGCCTCTGGGTCTGGATTATTTACTCATCTGCCTCCTCTGCTAGCGTGTGAGTTTGAGAGCAAAGATTGTGTCTGTATTGCCGATGACAGTTACAATGCCGGACACAAGTTGGTGCTCAGTCACCGAAGAAGTGTTGAGAGTCCGGAATTTGAACAGGCAACAGCCACCAGGAAATGAGTCTCCATGCAAATACCTGCTCTATTT